>NC_091118.1:142094240-142751740 GCF_040183065.1 Periplaneta americana
CAAGGAAATTGAAATGAAGGAAAGGAAAGTGAACGAAATGAACGGGAGAGAAGGAAAGGAATTAAAAGGAAAAGAAAAGGGAGAGAGGTAAGGGAAAGGAAAGAAAAGAAAGATAAACGAAAGGAAGTGAATTGAAAATGAAAGGATAGGACAAAAAAGAAAGAAAAGAAAATAGACGAAATGAAAGGGACAGAAAAGGAGAGGGAAGAGAAGTCAAGGAGAGGAGTCGAGAGAAAAGAGGAGAAAAGAAAAGGAAAGGAAGTGAAATGCAAATTAAATGAGAAGGAATTGAAAGACAGAAAATGAAAATTGAATTAAATAAAAAGTGAAAATGAAAGAATAAGCAAGGTAAGGGAAGGAAAAGAAAGAAATAAAATATAATGAAATTGATAGAATAAGGCGAGGGAATTGAAAGGGAGGAAAAAGGAAATTGAATTAAAGAAAAAAAAGCGAAAATAAAAAAATAAGCAATGAAAGGAAAGAAAGAAAGAAAATATAATTAAATTGATAATAAAACGATAGGAAAGAAAAGGACATGAAAGTAAAAGAAAGAGAGGTGTATGAGACGAAAGGAAAGAAAAAATAATGAAATAAAATGAGAGGAAAGGAGAGGAAATGAAAGGGTGAAAGAGGAAAGAATTGAGGAGAGAATCAAAGGAGGTGAAAAAAATTAAATGAAAAAATTGAAGGAATGAAATGAAAATGAAAAGTAGGAAGTGGAAAGAATTGAAGAAGAGAAAATAAAAGCAAGTAAAGTAAATATAAATTAAAAAAAAGGAACTGAAGTGAAAATGTATGTATGGGAAAGAGAAGAAGAGAAAAATGAAAGGAGAAGAGATAATAGACGTAGGTCTAAATAAAGCTTAGTATGAGGCCATGTTTCATCGAAGGAGAATGTAAACTATATAACATATTATGTAAAACATTTTTAAATTAAGCTGTGCATTTAATTTTTATTTCTGATGTAAGACCAAATAGAGAGAAAGATAAATTACTGTCCAAGAGATATTTGCGACTATATTGCGTAATGAAGGCGAAAGCCGGTAGCGCAGCTGCAGATAGTGAAAGTAGTATAAGGGTAAAAATCAAATTCTGGCGTGCTATATTTTGCCTTAGTGCAGAAGAATTTAAGTTGAGTAAAGGAATACAGCTTAGAGATTCACCAATTAGTAAAAAAAAGTGAAAATTTGCAGAGAAAATCTGCAATTACTAAGTTCTACTACCACTATTACAATTATTACTACAGCTATTACTGTACAATAACTGCAACTAACGCTTTTGCAGTTGCTACTACTGCTTCTACAATGATAATAACAAAAAAGTAAAAGTTTATAGAGAAAATCTGCAATTACCAAGTATAACCACTATTACAATTATTACTACAGCTATTACTGTACAATAACTGCAACTAACGCTTTTGCAGTTGCTACTACTGCTTCTACAATGATAATAACAAAAAAGTAAAAACTTATAGAGAAAATCTGCAATTACCAAGTATAACCACTATTACAATTATTACTACAGCTATTACTACACAATAACTTCAACTAACGCTTTTGCAGTTGGTACTACTGCTTATACTATTACTGTTTCTACTACCAGTACTACTAATACTACTACTACTGATGCTGCTTCTAATACTCTACTACTAGTGCTACTGCTACTGCCACTGTTACTACTAGGTCTATTACTACTGCCACTACTACTACTACTACTACTACTACTGCCACTGTTACTAATTACTACTACTACTATACTACTACTGCCACTGTTACTAATTACTACTACTACTATACTACTACTGCCACTGTTACTACTACTACAGCTACTCATGGCCTTATCTCTATGAGGTAAAATAAATAAATACTAAGTGCTAAACAAATACCATTAGGCTACTATCACCACCGCTACCACTAACAACCACCACTACTACTACTAATACTACTACTACCACTACTACTACCACCACTTGCTGCTGCTTCTACTACTACTACTACTACTACTACTACTACTACTACTACAGCTACTCATGGCCTTATCTCTATGAGGTAAAATAAATAAATACTAAGTGCTAAACAAATACCATTAGGCTACTATCACCACCGCTACCACTAACAACCATCACTACTACTACTAATACTACTACTACCACTACTACTACCACCACTTGCTGCTGCTTCTACTACTACTACTACTACTACTACTACTACTACTACTACTACTACTACTACAGCTACTCATGGCCTTATCTCTATAAGGTAAAATAAATAAATACTAAGTGCTAAATACATACTATTACTACCACCACCGCTACCACTAACGACCTCCACTACTACTACTACTACTACTACTACTACTACTACTACTACTACTACTACTACCACCACCACTTGCTGCTGCTTCTACTGCTACTACTACCATTACTACCACCACTACTATTGCCACTGTTACTACTACTACTGCCACTACTACTACTATTACTACTACTACTGCTGCCACTGTTACTAATACCACTACTACTACAGCTACTCATGGCCTTATCTCTATGAGGTAAAATAAATAAATAAATAAATAAATAAATAAATAAATAAATACTAAGTGCAAAATAAATACTATTACTACCACCACCGCTACCACTAACAACCTCCATTACTACTACTACTACTACTACTACTACTACTACTACTACCACTAAAACCACTTGTTGCTGCTTCTACTACTACTGCCACTGTTACTACTAGTACTACTACTACTGCCACTGTTAATACTACTACTACTACTACTACTACTACAGCTACTCATGGCGTTATCTCTATGAGGTAAAATAAATAAATACTAAGCACTAAATAAATACTACTACTATTACTACTAATACTACTACCACCACTGCTACCACTACCACCTCTTGCTACTACTACTACTACTACTACTACTACTACCACTACTACTACTACCACCACCGCTACCACTACCACCTCTTGCTGCTGCTACTACTACTACTACTACTACTACCACTACCACTACTACTACTACCACCACCGCTACCACTACCACTACTACTACTACCACCACCGCTACCACTACCACCTCTTGCTGCTGCTGCTACTACCGCCACGACTTACCATCACTACCTTTACTACTACTACAGGTTAATTAAATAATAAGTACTAAATAAATACTACTACAACTACCACCACCACGACCACCACCACCACTACTGCTATTTCCGCTTGATGCTGGTAGTATTGTAATTTTATTAGCACGATTGTTATACTGTTCTCCTGCAATTATTACGAATAATTTCAGGAAGAGAAGTATGTCATGGTATGAAAATTTACACAACCTCATTTTACAAGCCAAATTTGTATACAAGTTTCTTTATGTCTCATCCGTTTTCAATGAGATGTATGATTGGTTGTGTACACATGTAGATGCATGTTACACGGAGATGTGATTCCGAAGCAACAACACAGGTCATGCTTAGTTCCACATCTGCTGTTGCGGCAAGTGTTAAACTCATGAAATTATTCATACACCATGTAACACTACTGATCTGTGCGGTGTGCTGTAGTCTGCGCGTTGTTCCTTTTTGTTTGCCGAATACCAAGTTTCTCTTCATGCTAAATTTATTGTGGCTTTCCTTTCACGTATTCACTTATAAATTTGGAATTAGCTTCCATTAACGTGTTTGTTAGCTTATTGTGACGCATGGAGGCATTAAATCGTGGAAACAAATGTGCTACTGCATAATCTGTAGTCCTGTATACAGGCTGTAATCAGCTGCATGTGCTTGTGAGAACTGTAGAGCCATTAATGACAAGAAATGAAAGTTTAACACAAGAAAAGTAATAAACTGCCATGAGATGATATAAAATGTTGTATTATGAAATTCTTCAAGTGTTAAACTTACGAATATACATTATTATTATTATTATTATTATTATTATTATTATTATTGTACCCGAACAATGGAAGGAGTCCATAATCGCATCTATCTTTAAGAAGGGGGATAAGACTAATTGTAGTAACTTTCGAGGAATATCACTTTTGTTGACGTCGTACAAAATTTTGACCAATATTCTTTTGAGAAGATTAACTCGATATGTATATGAAATTATTGGGGATCATCAGTGTGGTTTTAGGCGTAATAGATCAACTATTGACCAGATATTTTATATTCGACAGATAATGGAGAAAAAATGGGAGTATAAGGGTACAGTGAATCAGTCATTCATAGATTTCAAAAAGGCATATGACTCGATTAAGACAGAAATTTTATATGATGTCCTTATTGAATTTGGTATTCCCAAGAAACTAATTCTATTAATTAAAATGTGTCTCAGTGAAACATACAGCAGAGTCCGTATAGGTCAGTTTCTATCTGATGCTTTTCCAATTCACTGCGGGCTAAAGCAGGGAGATGCACTATCACCTTTACTTTTTAACTTCGCTTTAGAATATGCCATTAGGAAAGTTCAGGATAACAGGCAGGGTTTGGAATTGAACGGGTTACATCAGCTTCTTGTCTATGCGGGTGACGTGAATATGTTAGGAGAAAATCCACAAACGATTAGGGAAAACACGGAAAGTTTACTTGAAGCAAGTAAAGCCATCGGTTTGGAAGTAAATCTCGAAAAGACAAAGTATATGATTATGTCTCGTGACCAGAATATTGTACGAAATGGAAATATAAAAATTGGAAATTGATCTTTTGAAGAGGTGGAGAAGTTCAAATATCTGGGAGCAACAGTAACAAATATAAATGATACTCGGGATTAAATTAAACACAGATTAAATATGGGAAATGCTTGTTATTATTTGGTTGAGAAGCTTTTATCATCTAGTCTACTGTCAAAAAATCTGAAAGTTAGAATTTATAAAACAGTTATATTACCGGTTGTTCTTTATGGTTGTGAAACTCGGACTCTCACTTTGAGAGAGGAACATAGGTTAAGGATGTTTGAGACTAAGGTGCTTAGGAAAATATTTGGGGCTAAGAGGGATGAAGTTACAGGAGAATGGAGAAAGTTACACAACACAGAACTGCACGCATTGTATTCTTCACCTGACATAATTAGGAACATTAAATCCAGACGTTTAAGATGGGCAGAGCATGTAGCACGTATGGGCGAATCCAGAAATGCATATAGAGTGTTAGTTGGGAGGCCGGAGGGAAAAAGACCTTTAGGGAGGCCGAGACGTAGATGGGAAGATAATATTAAAATGGATTTAAGGGAGGTGAGATATGATGATAGAGAAAGGATTAATCTTGCTCAGGATAGGGACCAATGGCAGGCTTATGTGAGGGTAGCAATGAACCTCCGGGTTCCTTAAAAGCCAGTAAGTAAGTACTATTATTATTATTATTATTATTATTATTATTATTATTATTATTATTATTATTATTATTATTATTATGAGAAATTGTGAAGAATGTTAGTACATTTGAACATTTTTGTCTAGAATGTTAGGAATATTTCCTATTTTGGTTGATTAATATCTTTGTTACATGTCGTAGTAGATCGATGTAATTTTGTTTGTATGTGTGGAAGCTGATGCGATCGTGTGTCCGTGAATGTATTGTGTAGTCGCATGCGACATTGATATAACATATCTCAATCCGACGACAATTCATTTCAATCTGCACTTCTGCGTGATGTGATTTCTGATGCGAGACATTTATTCAACGCAGTGACCGTGTGTGTGAGAAGCAGGATCTGAGTGAACTCATGTGTAGACAAATACAGCTACAACAAAACATGAGAGTATACCTAAGTAGAGAAATTTTCTATACTAAAAAAGGAATTTATTATTTCTCGTCATCATCATCATCATCACCATCTGTTTTCATGGATTACGTTACTGAATCTGTATGGACATCTGCACCATCACCCTCTAAGTTTATGTAAAGTCTTATTCTTGGTTTACACTACAGAATTTGTTTCGAGCAGCTTTTTTTCTTCTTCCCAGTTTTATTGATATTTGTCTATGTTTTCTTTATTTTACAGTAGGCCTAGCATATACTTATTGCTTTGAGGCTGCTCGCAGTGAAGAAAAATAATTATGCTGTACGGAAACAAATTTATAAGGAAGAAATAAAGAACAAATTGGCATATCAATTCCAAAAACAAAATTGAACTAATGTTTTATTGAACATTTTGTAAATGAATATAATTTATTTGCCCTTACACAGATACAATACGTGCACATATAATATAAAATAAGATACATAATTACAAAATAATACTGTGTATGTCGGAAGAGAAATAAAGAAGGTAAACATGCAAATAGTAAATGAGGTAGTAGAGGAAACAGACAGCTTCACGAATAAGAGAGAGATAAATGAGAGGGAGTAGGCGAATGAGAGGATGAAGACGAATAAAAGAAAGAAGATGAATGAAAGTGAGAGGTCAAATGAGAGGGAGAGGTCGAATTAGAGAGAGAAGACGAATGAGAGTGTGAAGACGGATGAAAGAAAGAAGATGAATGAGAAGGAGAAGTAGAATGAGAGTGAGAGGTGGCATGAGAGGAAGAGGATGAATGAGAGTGTGAAGACGAATGAGAGTGTTAAGAGTAATAAGAGAAAAAAGATGAATGAGAGGGAGAAATCGCAAGAGAGTGAGAGATGGAATGAGAGGGAGAGGACGAATGAGAGTGTGTAGACGAATAAGAGAAAGAAGATGAATGAGAGGGAGAAATCGCATGAGAGTGAGAGATGGAATGAGAGGGAGAGAACTAATGAGAGTGTGAAGACAAATAAGAGAAAGAAGATGAATGAGAGGGAGAAGTCGAATGAGAGTGAGAGGTGGAATGAGAGGAAGAGGACGAATGAGAGTGTGAAGACGAATAAGAGAAAGAAGATGAATGAGAGGGAGAAATCGCATGAGAGTTAGAGGTGGAATGAGAGGGAGAGGACGAATGAGAGTGTGAAGACGAATAAGAGAAAGAAGATGAATGAGAGGGAGAAATCGCATGAGAGTGAGAGGTGGAATGAGAGGAAGAGGACGAATGAGAGTGTGAAAACGAATAAGAGAAAGAAGTTCAATGAGAGGGAGAAATCGCATGAGAGTGAGAGATGAAATGAGAGGGAGAGGACGAATGAGAGTGTGAAGGCGAATAAGAGAAAGAAAATGAATGAGAGAGAGAAATCGCATGAGAGTGAGAGATGGAATGAGAGGGAGAGGACGAATGAGAGTGTGAAGACAAATAAGAGAAAGAAGATAAATGAGAGGGAGAAGTCGAATGAGAGTGAGAGGTGGAATGAGAGGAAGAGGACGAATTAGAGTGTGAAGACGAATAAGAGAAAGAAGATGAATGAGAGGGAGAAATCGCATGAGAGTTAGACGTGGAATGAGAGGGAGAGGACGAATGAGAGTGTGAAGACGAATAAGAGAGAGAAGATGAATGAGAGGGAGAAATCGCATTACAGTGAGAGGTGGAATGAGAGAGAGAGGACGAATGAGTGTGAAGACGAATGAGAGTGAGAAGACGAATAAGAGAGAGAAGATGAATGAGAGGGATAAAATCGCATTAGAGTGAGAGGTGGAATGAGAGAGAGAGGACGAATGAGTGTGAAGACGAATGAGAGTGAGAAGACGAATAAGAGAGAGAAGATGAATGAGAAGGAGAAATCGCATTACAGTGAGAGGTGGAATGAGAGAGAGAGGACGAATGAGTGTGAAGACGAATGAGAGTGAGAAGACGAATAAGAGAGAGAAGATGAATGAGAGGGATAAAATCGCATTAGAGTGAGAGGTGGAATGAGAGAGAGAGGACGAATGAGTGTGAAGACGAATGAGAGTGTGAAGACGACTAAGAGAGAGAAAATGAATGAGAGGGAGAAGTCGAATGAGAGTGAGAGGTGGAATGAGAGGAAGAGGACGAAATAGAGTGTGAAGACGAATAAGAGAAAGAAGATGAATGAGAGGGAGAAATCGCATGAGAGTGAGAGGTGGAATGAGAGGGAGAGGACGAATGAGAGTGTGAAGACGAATAAGAGAGAGAAGATGAATGAGAGGGATAAATCGCATGAGAGTGAGAGGTGGAATGAGAGAGAGAGGACGAATGAATGTGAAGACGAATGAGAGTGTGAAGACGAATAAGAGGAAGAAGATGAATGAGAGAGAGGAATCGCATGAGAGTGAGAGGTGGAATGAGAGGGAGAGGACTAATGAGAGTGTGAAGACGAATAAGAGGAAGAAGATGAATGAGAGGGAGAAATCGCATAAGAGTGAGAGGTGGAAAGACAGGAAGAGGAGGAATTAGAGTGTGAAGACGAATAAGAGAAAGAAGATGAATGAGAGGGAGAAATCGCATGAGAGTGAGAAGTGGAATGAAAGGGAGAGGACGAATGAGAGTATGAAGACGAATAAGAGAAGGAAGATGAATGAGAGGGAGAAATCGCATGAGAGTGAGAGGTGGAATGAGAGGGAAAGGACGAATGAGAGTGTGAAGAAGATGAGAGGGGAAGACGAATGAGAACGAGAAGATAAGCGAGAAGGAAAATACGAATAATAGGGTGAATACGAAAGAGAGAGAGAGAGAGAGAGAAGGCGAATGAGAGGGGGAGGGCGAATGAGGGGAAAAACATAAATAAGTGGAACACTGCGAGGAGTAAGTGGAAGGCGAAAAAGGGAGAGTTGGCCAAGAAGAGGAGAAGACAAAAAATAAAATTACGACTAATAAGAGGGAGAAGAGGATAACGAAAATTAGAGATAGGACAAAAAATAGAGTTGACGTGGAAAATAAGGTAAATAAGAGAGAAAATGATGAAGATGAGGAGAAGGATTAGAATTCTGGTGCGCTAGACTTTGCAGGAAATGCTGCCACTTGAGTTGTACAGGAGAGCAATAAATTGCATTCTACGATGTTTATGGTGGCTTTGTTTCAGCAACCTGTTTTAAAATATCTACTGAAAAATGGTGAAGGCACGTAGGCAGGAGGAAAGGGAGCTGACGGAAGAGTTTAATTAAAAGTAGTTTAGAATCGAGTTACAACAAAGCCGCAAGAGTGGAATGCAGGTGCGTGGTGAGTCAGTGCCAGACATCGAGGAGTCCATCGAAATCAACAACTCTGAATTCTCAAAGGTCGCATTCTTCACTGAGGTAAGAGTGTTCTGCTGCACGTCTGCTCTGCCTGGCAGAAGTTCTCAACCCTCAAATATGCTTAGTTAGCAGATAGTTCGCTAGTTAGTTTGATGGGTGGTTGGTTATGTGGTCGGCTCTTTCTGCAGCGACGCATTTGAACTGCACAGGTAATTCAACGTGAGTGAGGAGATAGTTACTCGTATTTATGTTACATGGACCAAGAGTAAGGTTCGACGTATGTATGAGTTAAGATGTTTACGGTCGAGCTGTCAAGTGAGACCGGAATTTCCAAACGAATACATGAAACACATTCGTCCATGCAACGTACCATTTTTTTTTCATTTCATGTTGAATTTTCTTATTTGTACTTAAATAATATTAAGATTTAGACATTACGCTCAGTTCAGGGTCCATCGTTTCAACAGTTACAGTCCGCGTCACCGTTTTTGGCGTGTGAAATAAGTAGTGGGAACGTTAAGTGGGTGTGTTTTACATTTGCCGCAGTCAGTCTGACAATTGTGTTTGGCATATGGCTGATGTAACGTGTATAGGAAGTGGTACCATTCTCAGCTGCACTAGCAACATGCTCACAAATTGGGCACTATATCAAGGACACACGCAAAAAAACGCTGGCGCCAGCTGTAATACCATCCATGAGAGAATCGATATCATTAAAAAAATGAGTCGATAGGTGAATTGTCGGCCTCGGTAGCGTAATCGGTATAGCGCTGGCCTTCTGTGCTCAAGGTTGCGGGTTCTATCCCGGCTCAGGTCGATGGCATATAAGTGTGCTTAAATGAGACAAGCTCATGTCAGTAGATTTACTGGCATATAAAATAACTTCTGCGGGACAAACTTCCGGCACACCGGCGACGCTGATATAACCTCGGCAGTAGCGAGCGTCGTTAAATAAACCATATTTAAAATTTAGGTGAAATTATCACAGAGGGTGATTCAGATTAGAAATTGATGTTCCACAAACTATTGTAGAGAAATCCAAGGAAGCAATTGGGAAACTGATCCCCACCAAACCATAATTAAGATATAAAAAGAAATAGGAACAATTTTATCCTATGTAATTTGTCCCCAATTAAAATATACGGCACCGAAATTCCGTTCAGTGAATCAGTAAAGAATGTAGGTATTTATATGGATAAAAGTTTAAATTGGAACATTAAAGTTGCAGAAACCTGCAAAAAAGTATTCTCATTAATCCACTCGTTTAGGCGATTGAAGAATTTTCTACCCTTTTCCATGAGAAAAATGTTAGTGCAAACACTCGTGATGCCCCACTTCGATTACTGTGATATTCTGCTTACTGACCTAAGCGTTACTTCGGCGCAGACACTACAACGTGTTCATAATATGTGCGTCCGTTTTGTCTGCAATATTCGCCGGGCTGATCACGTAACACCATCCCTCGAAATGTTGCCCTGGCTCCGTCTAGAAGATCGTAGGAAAATCCACTGTCTTTTCCTTCTCTTTCACATATTGCATTTCTCCACTCCTGTCTATCTTGCGTCTCGTTTTCAAAATTTATCCACCCATCATAACGTAGACACACGATCACATCACTCCTCAATATTATCCATTCCCGCCCACCGAACATCCTCATATTCATCTTCTTTCACTGTGGCTGTCCCTCGGCTTTGGAATTCCCTACCGAGTAATGTCAGGGACTGTCAGACATCAAACTATTTTAAGAATAGGCTAACGAAATATTTTTCTACCAATTCTTGTTAACAATAATAGCTGTTTCAGGTTTCTCAATGTTTAATGGTTATATAGGCTATATCACGGAATAAATATTTAAATTATCTCATTATTATTATTATTATTATTATTATTATTATTATTATTATTATTATTATTATCATCACCATTTCTTACCAATGTTTATTATTGTCACACTAACATTACTTATCCAACTTTCATTATTTACTTTCATGTTTTTTTATGGTCTAGATATTACTGTAATAAATATGTAAGCAACTGTATTCAATTAGAATTAGAGTATGGCTGGGCAGAAGAGAAGACCTACTGGCCTTAGCTCTGCCAGATTAAATAAATAAATAAATAAATAAATAAATAAATAAATAAATAAATAAATAAATAAATAAATAAATAAATAATAATAATTATTATTATTATTATTATTATTATTATTATTATTATTATTAAGTAAACGATGAATAACGTAAAACACTGATCGCCAAAAGCTGTCTAGGGACACATGTCCTTGCCTCTACTCAAGCCCAACGATGGAGCGACCTCATTCACAAGAGAACGACTGGTTGAGGTAATAAAATTAATTTGACTTGAATTGTGGTTTTCTGTTAACTAACAGTAAACGTGTATTATGCAAATCTAGCTTTCAGGTATTCAATTCAATTCAATTCAATTTATTAAGCCATTAAACATACAGTGATAGGCTTCGTCACAATAAGGAAGGGGGAAAAAAACATACATTTGAAAATACACATATAATTGAAAACAGTAAAGTTTAATTAGGATGAAAACACAAAACATTTTGAAAATCTAAAATTAATGAAAACACTTCACTCTTAATGTAATATTTGTAACTAAATGTAAATAACTTTATTTATTAAAAAAAACTATTTCGTATGAATTTATGTTAAGAAACTCATCTACAGAGTAGAAAGGATTAATTAAGAGCCAATTATAAAATATAGCTTCAAAACTATTGGTTGGTAACTTATAATATTGACTGGGAAGCTTATTATATAATTTCATCCTCATGACAGAAATATTTGTACTAGTTTTATGCAATCTTTAGTATGGAATACTAATTTGTTCACTATTTCTAATTTCATGATCATGTGTATTGGCTATTAATGAGTAATTGTCTATATTTTGTCGAGTGTAAAGGACTAGGTCGTATATCTAAATTTATGACAGTTAATATCTGTGATTGCTTGAAAAGAGGTCGACAATGTTCAAGTTAGTTTGATTGACATAGAATTCTAATGGCTTTCTTTTGCAAAATCAATTCACTCTCAATTTTTTACCATTTCCCCAGAAAATTAAGGCATACCGAATTATCGACTGAAAGAACGAAAAGTAGGCACATCTTAAATAATTTTGAGAAACGCAAGTCACTAATTTCTTTAATAAATATATAACTCTTGATAATTTTGTGCATATATTTTCGATATCAAATTCAAAATACAAATTCAAATTTATTCACAATTTATATTTGGAATGAATACATATGAATAGATACCCGAAATGAGCATATGCTCGTGCTCGGGTACAGTCCAGTAGTCTATATAAATTTCACATAGGTCAAATAATAATGCTGATGATATAAATAATAGTAATAATAATAATAATAATAATAATAATAATAATAATAATAGAATAACAGTGACGGAGATGATACAAAGATAGTAATACAAAATAATTCATTAATAATAATAACAATAATAATAATAATAATAATAATAATAATAATAATAAAACAAAATATTTGCACTAATAAAATAAATACAAGACGGATAAAATAAAATATAAAACCATTAATGACAGTTAACACAACTTAAATAAGCATTATAATAACCGGAAAAAAATGAACTCGAAAATCAACAGAAAAATTCGTTGTATCGCAGACGACAGCAACCGCCGTATTGACATTGTGTCATGCATTAAGGTAGTAGAGGGGAGCCAAAAGTCTACGTAACTGCCGTTCTCTTCGAATCTTCTCGTACAATCATGGGAAGTTAATGCTGCAAAAACAAAATGTCTACGAGTCAAACTGATCATAATTACCAGGATCCCATGTTAAACTGGAGTCTATAAAAAGTCCTAGAAATTTGGTATAATTTTGTACGTTTTCCTTTTTTATTACATGATTTAGGCTAAAAGTTATGTTGATAGTATTTTCTTGATTAAGCAAAAAACTATTAGATTCAAACCATAAAGCCATCTGTGATAGAATATAGGTAGGTCTATAGTTCCCTGTGAAGCTTGATTTTAATAATTTCAAGGAAAAAATTGTTCTGGGGCTGAGTCCACTTTGAGGTATGTGGATATAAAGAGAAAAACTGAGTCGGTGTCTGGTAGAGTTCCTGGGTAGCTCGGTTGGTAGAGCGTTGGTGCGCTTAGCCAAAGGTCCGGGGCTCGATATCCGGCCCAGGAACAATTTTTCCCTTGAAATTATTGAAATCAGTTTCACAGGCTAGACTTTCATACCGGCTCATATTTAAACAAGAACAAAAAAAAAAATGCGCACAAGTCTTGTTCTATTTGAAGAAAAACTCGATGACATAGCCCATAGGCTAGCGCAATCTCCCACGAAATCGTTAGGAAGTTAGCTCAACAGGCAGATGTTTCAGCTTGGAAATCTACAAAACTTTAGCAACTGAAACCTTAATACAACAGTAGTTCTTAAATTGAATGAAGCGGACAGAGATGAAATCCAGCGTGTGTGTAGAATTCTCATGAAAAATTTGGAATTGTGCATTTTAGATTACGGTCGTCGACAGTTCTAGCACTTATAAAAATAAAGCAAAATTTTCCATCTGTAATGTATATGTCCGCGATATTTTATTTCCGAAAGCTTACGCGCTATTAATCGCTTTGCGGGCTGCTACTTTCTCACGTACAATCTTAGAAATATTGTATGACTTGAGGCTTTCCCGGCGTTTGATGTAGAATAACAATTCTCAGGTTCTCAGCCAGGTGAGTTGGAGATTAGCTTCCAAGCTTTTGACGGCTAGCTCTGCCATCTTCTTCAGGGAATGAAGTGATGTGGGACCATGTCTAGCCGGTTTATTTGCATATAAACCGGCTAGACATGGTCCCACATCACTTCATTCCCTGAAGAAGATGGCAGAGCTAGCCGTCGAAAGCTTGGAAGCTAATCTCCAACTCACCTGGCTGAGAACCCGAGAAGAGTTAATCTTAGAAATATTGTCACACAGATACTTTGTAAGTCCCAGAAAGGAGGCAGTGCGCACGATCAGAGGACGAGCGACCTGGTTCACAAGAGAACGACTAGTCGAGGTAATAAAATTAGTTTTGTTTCGTTGTTTGTCTGATTATGCACACTACCTGATTTCTGGGACTTATAAAGTATCTGTGCAACAAAACTTTTTTCTAAGACTGTACATATGGAACGGTGCCTTACTAAGTGAAACCTGTTTCCAGGCGTACATCTGTTATTAGTAGTAGTAGTGTTGGTGGTGGTGGTGGTAACGGTAGCAACAGTAGCAATAGTAGTAGTAGTAGTAGTAGTAGTAGTAGTAGTAGTAGTAGTAGTAGTAGTAGTAGTAGTAGTAGTAGTAGTAGTAGTAGTAGTAATAGTACAGGGACATCACTTTAGTTTTACCAACATTTTTAACATTAACCTGGCTGTACTCGGAAAAACTGTTACCCCCTTTCCATTACAGGAGTTTGGAGTTGCTAGTGGGTTATGTAAACAAATCATTTTACTAGCTATAGGAGGAGAGAAAAGTAGTGTATCCATTTATATTACAGGGAAATATAGTATTACGGTTTTCAGTTTGATCATTACTTTTACAGTATTTTATCAAAAAACAGTAGAATAGTAACAATTTTTTTTGACAAACTCAACTCTTCAGGCGGTTATATTCATTATGTAATGTATACTTTATTAAGAATATTAATAACCTAATTTATTCCTGAGAATTTTGTGAGCATTTCCGTAAGAAACCCCAATGTCTACAGCTAACTTCTTGACCGACCTATTAGGACCTCGCTGCATCCTTTCTCTAGCATCTTCTACAGCATCTTCTGTCACCTTTGTTGGCCATATTACACTCTTCTTCCTTTCTGTACACTTTGTTGCTCTAAATTTATCTACCAGGTTAATGACATTTCTACGAAAATATTCCGTAATGATATAATCAGGAGAGTGTGAAAAAAAAACTGTTGTTCACATTCGGTTATATTGTAATTCCAGTTTCCATCATTGCCCATCATACATACAAATAGTAAAACAAAACTCGCACCGCACCATATTATAGGGTACCGTACTTTTGGTAACTCTAATCTTCACTTGTACTCAGTCCACACAGATAAATTCAGTTATGCTACACACGATACCTGTGTGAAAATAAGCTTCAATAAAATAAGCTCTTTCTTCTATAGAAAATACAACATATTTCTGAAACACACTGTACTCTGTAATGTTTATTTTACCGCTAGCAACAGCGGCCGTAAGTTTGTGTGACTGACGTTATCAAGGACATTAGTGAAAGGGGTGGTAGTCAAGTACATTTAGAAACGCAGGTACAATAAAAATTGAAGTAAAAATAAAATGATGTCCTTGTAGTAGGCCTAGTAGCAGTAATAGTAGTAGGCCTAGTAGTAGTAGTAGTAGACTGCTCCACCGATTTGATAGAATGTGTTTGTGTCTGAAGAAAGTATCAAAACAGTACAACGTGGTCTGTTGTGACGAGAATCCAAGCCCCCGCATACCGGTAAGACATCATGTCACAAACACGTTACGTCTGAGTATTTCTCAGAAAGTAGAATAGCTATTCTTTAACGGCATTAAAACGGCGCAAATATTAAGGATATTGTTGGAGAGTTTAAGGTAATATTAATTAATTAGTTAATTAATTCATTCATTTATTTATATATTAATTTACTTGTTTGTTTATTTGCTTGTTTGCTTTTGTTTATTTATTCATTTATTTATTACTGTATTTTATAGATAGATACTCTTATATTTTAGGAAATAAAATTAATTTTTATTAATGTCATATCAGATTCACTTTTTAAAATTAATGAACAACTTAATGCGTGTTAATGTCTTGAATTTGATTAGGCCTAAATAAATTTGTAGCCTATGTGTATGAATTAATCAGTCTATATTATATGGGAAACGCGTGTTATTATTTGGTTGAGAAGCTTTTGTCATCTAGTCTGCTGTCAAAAGCTATTAAAGTTAGAATTTATAAAACAGTTATATTACCGGTTGTTCTGTATGGTTGTGAATCTTGGACTCTCACTTTGAGAGAGGAACAGAGATTAAGGGTGTTTGAGAATAAGGTTCTTAGGAAAATATATGGGACTAAGAGGGATGAAGTTACAGGAGAATGGAGAAAGTTACACATCGCAGAGCTGCACGCATTGTATACTTCACCTGACATAATTAGGAACATAAAATCCAGACGTTTGAGATGGGCAGGACATGTAGCACGTATGGGCGAATCCAGAAATGCATATAGAGTGTTAGTTGGGAAGCCGGAAGGAAAAAGACCTTTGGGGAGGCCGAGACGTAGATGGGAGGATAATATTAAAATGGATTTGAGGGAGATGGGATATGATGATAGAGAGTGGATTAATCTTGCACAGGATAGGGACCGATGGCGGGCTTATGTGAGGGCGGCAATGAACCTTCGGGTTCCTTAAAAGCCATTTGTAAGTAAGTATGTATATTATATTGTATTCTATAATTCCGGAATATATATATATATATATATATATATATTTTCATAAATTGTCCTACTTTATTCACGTACGATATTATTCTTCTCTATGTTAATATTATATAATATAATTTCATTGTAGCTGTAATTTTAGTTTTAGGTGCCATTTTATTTTATTTTCCATATTCCTCTTATATTAATATATTATATTATATAATTGTACTGTAGCTGTAATTTTAATTTTAGTTCCTAGTTTATTTTATTTTCTATAGTCCTCTTATATTAATAATATGTTTGAACTCCGAGCAAACACGAGCGCTGCTCATTCGTTCCTCAAATTGTATTAATATTATTGTATCCTCCTTTTTATATTGATTGTATTATTTTATTTCTATTTCTATTGTTTTAATTATTTTCTGTATTCTGTATATTTAAATAAATAAATCATAAATAAACTCTAAAATACCCATTCCCGTATGATTGATATTTTACTGTCCATAATATTTCTGGATTTTCATGCTCTACCTCAACATGATTCTTGTCGATTGCAAGGGACTTGAACCGCGTGTAATATCTAAGTAGGTAGACATTGGCTTTCTCCTATATAGACGCAGCAGTGTAATAATAGTAGTAGTATGCCTACATAGTACAGGGATATCATTTTATTTTTACTAGCATTTCTAATATTAACCTGGCTATACCTTTGGATCAACGGTTGATACCCCCTTCCACGACTGGAGTTCGATGATACTGGCGTAATATACAAACAAATCACTTTACTAGGTATAGGAGGGAAGAAAAGTAGTTCATCCATTTACGTAAACTAGGAAATATCACGCTTTTAAGTTTGATCATTTTCATTAGGTTTTTGTTTAATCAAAATACAGTACAGTATTAACAATAAGTGTTTTTACTCACGAACTGAGCTCTCCATGCGGACGTATTCATTATGCATTGTATATTATACTGTCTACAACACATTAGCGTACAATATATAGAGTGAAGTTAAATTGAAAAATAATCATAATAAGGATATTTAAACACATTTTCAAAATGGTGGCCGTTCATTTCGATACAGGCTTCAGTTCGAATGTGTGTAATTCCAATTACGTCCTTCGTACTAGTAATTCATGTTGAAATAATTCTATACCTACTCTCAGAGTACCTTACGTACTGTAAATTCAATCTTTACTTCTGCTCGATCCGAAAAGATAAAATTACTCAGACATGCTATCTGCTGTCCGTCCAAGTGGTTATGTCGCAGGATCGCAGAAAGGAGGGAAATCACGTGACAGTTAATTACTTAACGAGACCCTTTCATGTAAGTTATTGTAAACAGTTGTATGGGTATAATATTACGTAGGCGTCCAATTCCTAACAGAAAATAATGTTCTCAGAAAAGAACTAAGACAGCCCAGCCACTAGCCTTTACAGAGAGGCGAATAGAAGCAGGTGGGGAAAACCGGAATGCGAAGTAGGCAAATGGATGACAGTATCTGTGCGAAAATGATGTAATATTGAAAACTCTTTCGTCACTGGAAAACGCGAACATATTTTTGGAACGTACTGTTTACTATGACCGTAAGGCTACTGTGACTGTATATGCGGTCTTGGATCTGTGTGGAGGACGGTTGAACTTCATTAGTAGAAGGAGTGGGAGTGAAGTACATTCAAAAACTCAGGTACAATAAAAATTGAAGTAAAAATAAAATGATGTCCCTGTACATATATCGACACTTTAACTCCGTACATAGAACAGAGTTGATGAGATAATGAGGGTTAAAAATACCAGGAAAAGAGGAAGTATCAGAACCAATCTTGGCCCATAGTGACCAGCTTACCATAAATACTCAGAATATGCCTAAAAAGCTAATGAGATATTTTTCGTGAAAAGCCATCCGCTAACAGCACTACACCATATTCTTTTCTACAAATATAAATATTACATAGACTATATAGCTATAACCAGTGACCTCCTTGCACTTTCAAACCTTGTACACACATGAATAAAATATATATCGTGAATGTACAGACGCCGTGGAACAGCAATATGTAGTAACCGAAGACGGAGGGATGTCATATAACATTGTTGCAGTTGTGCTTCACTCTGTCTCATCGGAAAGAGATATTGACGAAGCCGACGCCCGCTACGTGTTGGAAGCGGTGCCCATCATGGGTGCCGAGGGAGAAGACGCCACAGTCGGCTTGCCCGCCCGATACAAAATGCATGACCGTCAACTATGTAAATGCTGCGATCTGCCATTTTCTCAGCCCCGCGACGGTGAATTATGTGTCTCTCGCCTCGAAGTTTATTGTAAGTTCGCAGGGAAAGTGTGCAACTGAGTTCCAAAGCAGGTCTTCACCGTCTTTAAAACATTTCGGTTATTCCCACGGAGATCCCGGTGTTGTTTGGCTGGAGTAGAGTTAGCATGCCCCTGAATATTTATGAGTCAGCCGCTTTCCTTTCCTTAATACCATTTGCTGAAGAATCTATAACATTAAGTAGAGTTTGTTCTTTTGCGTTCATATTCTCTTCGGCGCTACCTCCACTAGGTGCAGATCTTGCACAGGAAATTTGTAGGTATCAGCACAGTCTAGTATATTCAGTCACGAAGCTCAATACGTAGTAAATATGCATCCATAAATAGTTGCTAGCCACTAGGATCTCTACTATCGCCTCATTACAGACAATGCGAAATAGTCTTATTGTTCCTAGCACCCTCACAACTTAAGCTTCGTGAATGTATATACTATACTGTGGTATTAGTATCTTTCCAGACTTAATCGTAGCTAAGCAAATTTATGACTTCTGATCAATGAAAGTGAGTTTCGGTCCACGAAACTGTAAAATTTGTAATAGACAAAGTTATTTGTAAAATGTCCTATGAATTCTGTAGTGGAAGAAGCAGTTCGATCCCCAAAATTTACTGTGAAATTTATCGTGGTTATTAAAAGTTATCGTCGTACACATCGTGCCATATTTGTGGTGAATAATGAATATCTAGAACATCTTTGAAATTTGTGATGGACAATGAGCTCGATTCACAGAACATTATGTGTTCTTTCAGTGAGAAATATTTTCCATTTCCAGAACAAGCCAGTATTTTTGGTGCACAAAATTCTAATGCCTGAACATTTTCAGAATTTCTACCTCCATAGTATATGGAATATTTGCGTTGAAAAATATTGTCCATTCTCTTAGAAAATCCTATAAGGTTTGTGATAAAATTTATGTTCAGTTTCTAGAATAATTTGTTTGACTTCTAGTGGAAAACATGTTTCAGTCTGCAGAGCATACTGTGAGATTTGCAGTGGATAAAAGTGTTCAATATTAAAACATTTTGTGAGATTTGTAATAACCAAGAGTGTTCAGTTGCCAGAACATTCTGAGAGATTTCTGGTGGACAATGATTTTCAGCTTCAGGAACATCCTGTGAAGTTTACAATAAATAAAACAATTTTCACAATATTTTGTAAGACTTCTAGTGGATAAAGAAGTTAATTTTCAAGGATGTTATTTCAAATTAGTAGTACGCAGAATGATTCACTCTTAAGAACATCTTTAAAGATTTGTATTAAAAATGGGTTCAGTTGCAATAACATTCTATCACTTGGGTGTCCAAACGCCTATAGAACCAGGAGATATTGCACGTCAAGCATGCTCTGCTAAAGTCAATAACTTTCCATATAAAATAGGAAACACGACCTTAAAGAATATACGCTGCGGGTTGCTTACGCCAGGGGTTACCTCGTACGAGTTGCAATTGGACATTATGTTCTATCATATTTGTGATGGATAATATTCATCCTCAAGGACATCCTGTAAAATTTTTAAAATAAAAATGGTTTTATATTAAGAATATTTGTGAGATTTCTAATGAATAACGAAGTTCATTTTCAATAACATTATTTGTGATTTAGAGTAGGCAAATGGATTCGCAATACGAAAAACAAAATTCAGTTGCCAAAATATTTTACAAGGTTTCTGACGAGAATAATGTTTAACCTCAAGACTATCTTGTAAAATATTCAATGGAAAAAAGGTCAGAATTAGATTCGGTTCCAAGGACATTATGTGAAATTTTTAGTGGAAAAAACGGTTCAACTTAAAGCATATCATGCGAGATTCGTGGTTAACAGGAAGGTTTAATTGCCAAAACATTCTTTGAGTACTCTAAAGAAAAATGAAATTCAGTTTCAAGAGCATTTTGTGACATATGCAGTAGACAGAAGAATTAGTTTTATATTTAGATAGTGTTGTATGTTTTTATAGTCAGAAGATCTTGAACGGCCGAAAACGTTAACTACTGTAATGAATCTAAATGTATATAATATGATTTACAGTAGAGCGTCTCGTTTAGGCACAGTGAAAACGTAAACAAAGTGCAGGCAACGTGTGAGGGGAGGAAGAGCCGTACGAGGGATGCACAAGGTTTTAGTTACAACATTTATGGCGGAGCATTAATTGAATTTATATTTTCCATAAATACACAAAAAAAAAAAAGAACACAAATTGCATAACGTTATCATACACACATTTTAACAAACAAGCAATTGTAACGTTGAAATAATTCAATATAACAAATCAAATTTTGCTCTTGATATGATGTTGCTTTCAAGCAGCATTTTTACGGCCATGAATTTCATTCTCTGCATGACTACTGTACCTGTATAAATTGAACTTTGAGAAGGAATAATTATGTTTAGGAAATAGTGTTATTACTTCAGACCAATATACTGTAGTTTTGTTAATTCGGCCACAGAAGACGGTGATATTATGTTAGTCATACATAAAATGAAATTCATGACCGTAAAAAAATGCCGCTTGAAAGCAACATCATATAAGCAGCAAAATTTGATTTGTTATATTGAATTATTTCAGCATTACAATTTACCTGTTTGTTAAAATGTGTATATGTTAACGTTATGCAATTTGTGTTATTTTGTTTTGTGTGTTTTTGGAAAATATAATTTCAATTAATGCTCCGCTGTAAGAGTAACTAAAACCTTGTGCATCCCTCGTGTTTATCGTACGGCTCGTCCTCCCCACACATGTTATCTGCACTTTGTTTACATTTTCACTGTGCCTAAACGAGACGCTCTACTGTAACATGTTAGTAGCAAATATTGCATGATAAGTCATATTGAATGTGTTTTACTAAAATAAGGATATTGAGGAATGGGTAGAACGGAGAAAAATTCTCTCCGGCACCGGGATTCAAACCCGGGTTTTCAGCTCTACGTGCTGACGCTTTATCCACTAAGCCACACCGGATTCAAATTCCGATGCCGGACTGAATTCTTCTCAGTTTAAGTTCTACTTCTCTGTTTCCTTTTGGTGGCCCACTCTCACGTACTGTGTCACAGAATATGTTGACAGTGGCACAATGTCCAACACTATACACAGGTGCACTCATTACGAGTGACTTAGTAGCCGGGATTCAACGGAACAAGACGTCGTTTGAATCACGAAGTAATATAGTATAGTAATATACATATTTAGTTACGCAACATAATCACCATGACATAATGAGATCTTTGATCTGTTTCTTATAAAAGTTTCTATTTATTGCAAATGAAATTATTTTTTTGCAAATTTTGAACTGAATTTAATTCCATTTTTCGCCTTAAACTCGTTACTTTCACATTTTGAATAATCGTAATCGTATCCTTCTCCCAATACGATTGTAATTCTGGAACGAGTGCAAATATCTAATCAGGCATTTTCTCTTCATTATCTAATTATAAATTTCAATTAACATTTATGCTGTGTTTACGTCTGCTATTTCCACTCTAACATCATAATTGTATTTACGTTCTGTCATTCTACTATAACATGTAGCAGATTTTATATCACACTAATGTTACGTGAATTCCATGAAGTAACAAGTTTTCGCAATCCAGCATTGCGTGTAAATAACACAAAGACTAGAAAGAGCAGAATTCACCAGTTCAAAAATGTTAATTTAATTAAAGTTGCACTTTAGTAGAGTATATTTTAGAAGACTCAGGATTGAAACACGTTTATGTGAATAATTACTTTGAAATATACGAACGTTTGTACAGCTTAAGCCGTAAAGTCTGAAAAGAGAAGAGCAGTGCCCTCCATAAAGAATGGGTTTAGTTGAACAAACATTAATTAAATTAAAGGAGAGACTTAATTGCGCGTGCAACGGGATATTTACCGCCTGCATATTCGCATATATTTGTAGTGAGTGCATATAAATATCCGAGCACGATACTTATTAACATAGAGAGAGTCAGTTATATTAGGCGAGTTGATACAGGGAACAACGGTGCACACTGCATTTATTACGACGATGCAAAGTAAATATTAACATTTTAGATGCAAATGTAAAAATACTAGTACTAGAAAAGGAAGTTATAGTAATAATGATGATAGTTATCGTAACTGTAGTAGTCAATAATATTCGTAACTATCCCATTGTAATTGTTTTAACAGCACCAGTAGTTACAGTCGCGACGCTGTTATTCCCGGCGTGACTCCTCCTCTTTGCTTACGTCTTAGGAAGTCAAGGCTCTATAAAGGCTAGGTAGGTAGTATCGTTCGCCATTTTTATTCTTTCGTTGCCGAGCTACCACATGAGGGATCTATTTGCCACACCGTTAAATATTATCATGTCGTAGCTCCTATGATAATAAATCAAACGCACTGTAATTCAGCAAATAATTGAGCGGCAAATAACGTCCTCGTGTGCTTTCTGCGAACGCCAACGAAAGAGCCAAAATGGCGGGCGATTATATATTAAGTATTTACCCAGCCTTAGGAAATGCTTAACATCTTCATCAGCGAACCACAAGACGCACACGTTTAAATGTAGCCGACTTGCAACGTGATTGGCTGCAGGAAATTAGAGCGACGGGACTTTAGTATAATAATTTTAGCAGTAGCAGCATCAGTAACAATGGTAAAGTTTGTAGAAATCGTGGTGGTATAGGTAGAAGTTGCAATAAATAATAGTTACAATTATGTCTTCACTATGGGTGTTGCCACAACAATGATAATAGTTTCATTATTATTATTATTATTATTATTATTATTATTATTATTATTAATATTATTATTATTAATAAGTTAACATCTGTGACTAAAAGAATAGTAGATATTATAATATTGGTAGTTGTAGTAATAAACTGTAGCAATTTTGCAACATAAATATTATAGGTAATAGTTGATGTGATAACTTTAAATGTAGTGCAATGAATCGAAACTATAATTATTCAAGCATGGATGGTGTCACAATAAAGGTAAATGTAACATTAGTGTTAGTACATGCATAGTTGTAATGTTATGTTGTTTTCTGTGTAGTAGTAGTGGTAGTAGTAGTAGTA
Source organism: Periplaneta americana (assembly GCF_040183065.1). Classification (NCBI taxonomy): domain Eukaryota; kingdom Metazoa; phylum Arthropoda; class Insecta; order Blattodea; family Blattidae; genus Periplaneta; species Periplaneta americana. The sequence goes on from NC_091118.1 coordinate 142,118,098, forward strand.
GTAGTAGTAGTAGTAGTAGTAGTAGTAGTAGTAGTAGTAGTAATGGCAGTTGCATTTGCAGTAGTAGTAGTAATAATAATAATAATAATAATAATAATAATAATAATAATAATAATAATAATAATAATTTTGAATTAGATGTACTGTTTATGCTGAAATAATAATAATTGTAATACTATAGAGTACAATATAAGCTTATGCAGTATCAGTTACATCTGTTTTATAATAGTAATTCTAAGATAATATTGATGGTTGTAGATTATACACATAGTAATGGTAATAGTGGTGGTGGTGGTGGTGGTGGTGGTAGTAGTAGTAACATTGATAAATTTTGTAGTAGTAATACTGTACAATAATAATAATAAATGCAATGCTGCTGCTGCTACTATAATACTTTATTCTTCTCTGCCATTTATTTTCAGTAGTTTGAGTTAATGACGATAAAATTAATCTTACAGTTCAAGTGAATATTTTGTCTTACAAATGTTACAGTTACTATTAACCGAATCCTCAGAAGTTAAGTATTTATGCATTACAATCGACCAACACTTACGATGGAATAAACATATTACATATTTATGCAATAGATTACGTAAAACAATTCATATCTTCGTTATACTTCGGTCATATATACCAGTTAGTATTTTACGTCTCATTTATTTAGCTTTATTTCAATCCATTCTCCAATATGGAATTTTAGGATGGGGAAATGCTTGTAATTCTAATCTCACTCCACTAATACTTATTCCGAAAAGAATGATTAAAATATGTCTTAATAAACCAATTGATTACCATCCGAGCTTTTGTTCACTGATTTTAATGTTTTGAAAATTAAACAGATTTATTATATTTCCTTATTAAACTTCATACATAAAAATCGTAATAAATTCAAATTGTATCATCATAAATATGGAACTAAAAGATCTGATTTTATACGACTACAGGAACCAAAGTGTTTCACAAGCACAGCTCTTAGCCATGGTACCTACTTTGGTCCAAGGTTATATAATAAAATAATTGAAAAATACCCAAATTTGGAAAAATGTAGTATCAGAAATTTAAAAAATAGCGTTAGGAATTTAATTGTTAAAATTGAAATTGTATTTATTCTTATAATTTTTTTTCTTGACCCACTTTGTGTCAAATAATTATATTTGTTTGTGTTAAGTTTGTGTTTAGATAACTCCCTGAGCACGAGTTTTTACTCATTCAGGGAAGAATTAAGACTGTATTTTTGTACATGTTATTTTACTAACAATAAACAATAAACAATAAACTGAAAAAATGGACATTAACCGTCTGTAACATACATGTCAAAATGTAACATCCGCGACATGGAAGAAACGGCTATAAAATATTTACCGATTATGTTTTTGTGAACTAATTGCATGCCATGAGATTTGCATAGCTTTCGCATGGAAACTATGGGAATAAATCTCTTTTTGCTTGAGGCAAAGACCTGAATTTTGCACTTTTTGTTAATAAGGTGAGAAGTGAGTTCAAAAATCTTGTAGCATCCATGACGAAACCTTTTCTTTATTTTCTGCATTAATAATAAATTTTACTCAACAGATTGTTTTATAAAATGATACTGATCTTCTAAATTGATTCTAATAATAAAAGTTCACAAGAGCCATTTAATTTTCAATATACAGACTTCGAAAATAGTAAAAATGTAACATCCCTGACAACTTGAATAATAATAATAATAATAATAATAATAATAATAATAATAATAATAATAATAATAATAATAATAATAATTTATTTAACCTGGCAGAGTTAAGGCCATACGGCCTTCTCTAACACTCAACCAGGAGTAAAACTGCGTTACAAAAACACTACAAATTTACAAACTACACTACAATTTTACATACAAAACTGAATAAGATAATAATAATAAAATGTAAACAACAAGTAAGTAGAAATCAGACACAATATATAACATACAGAAAGAAAGAAAAAAGTATAATAAAATGTGAAGAGCAGCAAAATAAATGAGACATACAAAGTATAAAAAAAGACAATTATTGATAATAATAATAATAATAATAATAATAATAATAATAATAATAATAATAATAATAATAATAATGGCTGTTTGGTGTGATTTATGTAGGTTACAGTGTCGAAAAGACTTTTACTTTGTCGTTAAACAATTTGATGTATCAGATTATATAAAATTCACTTCAAACTTTAAAACGCTGTAACAATTATATTGAGATTATGAAAGAAGTATAGGAATATTTTATTTTACACACTTATTTTGTTTACCTCTCTGTTTTCACAATTTACATTTTGTTGATTAAAATATGATTAATGATTTTTATGATCTAAGTCATGGGTATATCATTAAATGTTAGGATACAGCTCATCCAGTGCTATTATGAAAGAATAGGAGTCTTTCTCAAGGTCGAAGAAAATCCAGAACGCGTGAAATTTTAAGAGAAAATTCATGTTCTATTCTCAAGGTCAGCAATCTTAATTTGACCGTCTTTATATTGTAGGGTTACCTCAAAGAATGGGTGTCCGTAGGACATCCAACAACCTTCCAGCAACTGAAAGATGATTATGCAAATATAGTTTTTCAGGTAAAGCTCCCTGTAAAGCAGATTTGAATAATTTCAAGGGAAAAATTGTTCCGGGGCCGGGTATCGATCCCGGGACGTCTGGTTGAACGTATCAGCGCTCTGCCAACTGAGCTACCCGGGAACTCCACCCGACACCGACACATTATTGAAAGATGATTTTTTTTAATTCGTTAAGTTTCATAATTGTAATATAAACTTCGAAAATAAACATACAATATATATAAAACACAGTTGTATGAACACTTTATTAATTGACCTTACATGTGTGAATTAAATAAACTTCGAAGTTTAGCTAACTCAATTTATGTCTGTGTTCTTTCCATCAAATGTTGTAACTTTTATACATCTTTAAAATATGACTGTCTTTTTAACAAACTATAGAACCATCGTATTGGTTCCATTTGGGCACCAGGATAACATAACATCAATATAAGTCACTTAGTGTACATCTCACAAAATATTTTAGATAACAAATTTCACAACACATTGAAAAACATAATTTTGTAAATAAAACTATAAGTAAATTAATTTAACGAGTCGATCACATTATTACACAATGAACAATGAAAATTTTCAGTTTTACTCTATTTCTGTTCTTTGTATCAATAACTCTTTTTTTTTCTTCGTGAAAGAGTTTGATAATAATGTTGCTATTTATGTCGGTCTTGTATTCGTTTGCACTGATGAAGGAATCGCGCTTACTTTTCAGAATGTTTGCCCTATCTTTCACTTTGTCAGAATCCACTCTTTAATTAATTTTAGAGTTCTGCTTCCTTATTTGGCATAAGTACACTTTTATCAGATTACACAGCGCTGCGGGTAGAGGAAACATATTACTCGTACTAACATCTCGTAAGTGCAGGCCTCCCTGGTCATGGAGTCGGTATTACGCAGGGCCATCGCGGAGAAGTCACAGGACAATCACAAGCAAGCAGAAAAACAAGTAGTTCCGTGGACAGAAAGACACGCGCCGAGAATTGAACTTCAGACCGCTGGATTGTGAAGCGCACATGTTATCCACAAAGTTACAAAAGGGTAGCAGATTACAGAGCTCATTCTTTTCTTATTCATGCAATATATTCAATATTCCACAAGTTAATTATATCTCTTAATTAATTGATTTATTTGCTCTTTAATCACTTCATTCACACAATCTTACCAGTACAATAATTAGATAAATATTTCATACTATCTTTCCTTTCTTAATTCATTAATCAGTTCATTCATTCACTTATTCCTTCGTCCATGACTCAATCTTTCGATCATACATATGCTCCTTAATTCATTCTCTCATCCACCGATTAATTCATTCTCTCATGCGCCGATTAATTCATTCTCTCATTCACTGATTAATTCATTCTCTCATCCACTGATTAATTCATTATCTCATCCACTGTTTAATTCAGTCTCTCATCTACAGATTAATTCATTATTTCATCCACTGATTAATTCATTCTCTCATCCACTGGTTATTTCATTCTCTCAGCCACTGATTAATTCATTCTCTCATCCACTGATTAATTCATTCTCTCATCCACTGATTAATTCATTCTCTCAGCCACTGATTAATTCATTCTCTCATCCAATGATTAATTCATTCTCTCATCCACTGATTAATTCGTTCTCTCAGCCACTGATTAATTCATTCTCTCATCCACTGATAAATTCATTCTCTCATCCACTGATTAATTCATTCTCTCAGCCACTGATTAATTCTCATCCAATGATTAATTCATTCTCTCACCCACTGATTAATTCATTCTCTCATCCACTGATTAATTAATTCTCTCATCCACTGATTAATTCATTCTCTCAGCCACTGATTAATTCATTCTCTCATCCACTGATTAATTCATTCTCTCATCCACTGATTAATTCATTCTCTCATCCACTGATTAATTCATTCTCTCATCCACTGATTAATTCATTCTTTCATCCAATGATTAATTCATTCTCTCACCCACTGATTAATTCATTCTCTCATCCACTGATTAATTAATTCTCTCATCCAATGATTAATTCATTCTCTCACCCACTGATTAATTCATTCTCTCATCCACTGATTAATTCATTCTCTCATCCACTGATTAATTCATTCTCTCATCCACTGATTAATTCATTCTCTCATCCACTGATTAATTCATTCTTTCATCCACTGATTAATTTAGTCTCTCAGCCACTGATTAATTCATTATCTCATCCACTGATTAATTCATTCTCTCAGCCACTGATTAATTAATTCACTCACTCAGTCATTCACTCACTCACTCACTCACTCACTCACTCACTCACTCACTCACTCACTCACTCACTCAGTCACTCGTTTATTCTATCACTCGTTTATTCACTCATTTATTTATTCTATCACACATTTTCCACTCATACGTACATTGATTCTATCACACATTTTCCACTCATACGTACATTGATTCTATCACACATTTTCCACTCATATATTCATTCTCTTACCGGTTTTTCACTAACCCATTCATTCACTCTTTTTTATAAATTCAAACATAATCTCTTAATTGGTTTTCATTTTATTTCATTATTTCTTTCTCTTCTCATTTCTTTCTCGTTTCATTCATCGTTCGTCTCGTTATTTATTCTTGTACATTATTCATAATAATTATGATTATATTTATAATTTAATTTATTATGTTATTAAATTTCGTCACTTCTCTTAAATTTTGTTTCTTACTACCTAACTGTGTAATGCTACACTTCGAACCGAGCCACTCAATTTTAGTCCGATTTCTATTCATCACTTCACCTGCACGTCAGTTCCACTTCGCCGAGAATTTCCTGCAGATGTCTTATATACACAATGGCGGCTCGCAGCACATCAACTTTGCTGTATCGTCGTCTATGACAGCGTCTTATTTTACTCACGGTGGCCGCCACGCTCTCCGGATCTGCTTCACAACGTGCACACTGATGACTAGTTGGCAGGTATCTTCGGAGTCGCTCAAACCCTTCATTCACACTTCGCACTCTCTGTCGCTCACGTTCGTTTCTTCGCCTGCCGTTAGTTGGTGTTGGCATCGTGTAAAAGAATACTCCATTGTCACAATTACTCAACTCCTCATACTCGCCGTTTTCTGTTTTGTTGCACTGGAATTTTGGAAGCGGAATTCTGTTCTCTGGCAAGAAAGGATCCGACCTTCTAAGACAGCAGGTTCTGATAGGTGCAGTGTTGTTGTCAGAGTCTGCCGGTGTTTCATTTTCGAAATTGCAACGATGATACCAGTGATGACAGTTGTTGATGTTATGGGGTGATAAGTCTATAGACGTATTCGTCTCCTTCTTATGCACTTCGTCATGACCGTCTGAAATAACAAATATCCATTAAAAAGGCTTATATCTGAACGCATGGAAAATCGCTACAAATCTGCTGATATTTAAACCGCTGGTGCACAAAAAGTTGTCATAAGTTTACTGTATGTAATTGTTATAGCGTCACATTCCAACATTTACGGATATTTTAAGGGGTGAGACATAATTTTCAGGTGCATAGTTTGCCCTTTATTCACTATTGCATGCTACATCAACACATCTGAAACAAAAATTTAAGAAGCTTGACTTTTACTGGTAGTTTTTAAGATGATAATCTATGAAAGAGGTTGTATTAGCGTATCTGTGATCAGTTGTGGTGATTTTTTATCTAAATAAAATTCTCATTTCATGTAAAAATATTTTAAAATTTTTTCATCAATAATACAAGAACAGTCTACTTCTAATGTACCTAATTTAGTTCTGGAAACCTATATAAAATTTTAGTTTTCTAACAATTTATTTTTAAATGTCTACACTACTTGAAAATTTAACAATTAGACCTAATTACAACATAAATTTAAGATCATTCCAAAACTGAATATTTTCATTGCAAATCAATATAATGCAAAATTTTACTGAAATATATTATTACAATCAAATTACTTATCACATTTACAGCTTCATTAACACCTGTTAATTCATGTTAAGTGTTAAAAATATTTCGTATTAACGTTTTTGCCTTGTTAGGATATCTTCAGATACCAAGTCACAGCAATACCTTTAATTATCCTAAGTTTTAATACAAATAAAACATATGTGTTTCATCATTGTTTAAGTGCAATAATCTTATCAAATACTTAACAAAGTGGGTATAGATATATATTCACATTATTTAGGTCATGTCGCACCATCCTTGGAATCAGCAGAGAGTATTAAAGAAGCCATTCTAACAGTTTTCTAAACACTTGAAATTTCACTTCATCATATTACCACAGTCTAGTATATACAGTCACGAAGCTTGAGTTGATGAGATTGCAAGGAACAATAGATTGTGCAGGTACTATTTCGCATTGTCTGTAATGAGGCGATGGTAGCGATCCTAGTGTTTAGCAACTATCTATGGATGCATATTTATTACATATTGAGCTTCGTGACTGTATATACTAGACTGTGATATTATTATCTATGTTAGCTGCGACGGTATCATTGTGAACACTGAAAACAAATGAGGTGTTATAAGTCTTCTAAAACTACATGTGAAATATACCCTTCAGTGGTTCATCTGTCAACTGCATGGGAACGAACGTTTTTGCATCACCTCTTTCAATAACTTGATAGCAACACGACTGGACCACTGAAATTTTCTGGGTTTATCGACAAATTGTTACAAAATTGTGTACAGTTAGCCCTAAAGAAATTTGAGATAATTGAATATGAATTACCATATGTTGGCAGCAAAGACCTGAGTACAGATCAAAAGTGTCTATGGATATGAGCCACGATATTGCCAAAAGAAACTTTTCTCTTAATTTTTTCCAGGCGTCAAGCTGAAAAATTGTCCCATGCAAAGTGGTTTACTACAGCCAATCGTACACTATGAGTGTATGTTGCAACAAAACCACCGTCAAACAATTCGAAAATTTTGGTTCAATTTATGTAGGCCTATCACTATGGTTAAAAATAAAAACCAATCCCGCATGCAAAGATGGGGCCCATCATACTTGGATGGGCATTAGTTTGACCAGATATTTGTGTAATGATTCGAAAAAAGTAATAGAACCAGTCATTCAAAGGAATGCTTATTTTGCTCATCTGGAAAATATTTTGTTGAGCATGTTATAGGTCTCGCAAACACGGAATACCGACGGTAGGACTGCGAATGAAACAATGCGATAAGGAAGAGCGGGCGACAGGAAAGGTCAGAAGATTACTTGAATGATATTCAAGAGTACAGTCCGGAGAGAAATAACATCGATAGAATCAGTCTTGCGTTGTGATAGTTACATTACGACTTTAGTTTGTTTTATCGCACGGTATTATTTCATTCATAAACATATGTTGCGCGTTTAATTAGCTTCGAATTTTTCTCTTCCTAAATTCTTTATTTCCACAGCGAGACAGTACTTCCATTGGTTCGTACCTCTCGCCCCCTCGGCGTGCCTACATACACACGTCAAAACAGATAGCAACGCTACCATTGCTTTTCGATAAACGTTCTTTGCGCGAGCTATAACCGATGAGGAAAAAACATACGAGAACTTAAGCCGATAAGGGACCGATTTTCGAACCGATAGTTTTAAAAGATTCTCGCTGTTGTGGCAGCCGTCTATTTAACGACAATTTCAATGCAGAGATTTTACAGCGCCAAAATTTATTGTCAGAGAAGAATGACCGATAAATTAATCTGAATTCTCCTATGTGCCTCAAATATTACGACACAGGATCATGGCTTTACTTCCGTTCAGGAGAAATGCGTGCTAAGAATTTTTATCTCCCTTTAAAATCCTTTACTCTCAGCCGCAATTTAACTCATGACCCTCGAACCAAAGGCCAGCACGGTAAGCACGAGACCACCGATATGAAGTTTTTTAGAATAATATTTCCCTTATTTATAAGGTGAAATAATAATAATAATAATAATAATAATAATAACTCCATTCTTTATTTTATATGAAATAAGCTTATTAGTCTGTATGTCTGAGGTATACAGGACGAAAGTAATGAAAAATTAGAACATGTAAATTTGGTCTATTTGGTAGAGCGGCCCCCAACCCAATTCAATTATGGAAAGTCACCGTATTCACGTCTTCTCCCTTCGTTTCGCAGCTGTCTGGATTCCCGGATGCCACAATGAGGTTCTCATCATTATCTTCAAATTTGCATTGAGTCACCACATCGTATTGTGGTATTTTTATTTCCGTATGCTAATATGCTAGAAAACGACTACATAGCTAATTCTGAGCCAACAGTTGCAATGAATTTAGCTAATGTAAATACTGTATTCGTAATTCATCAATTTACTATTATGCAGGCCTACTTTTTACATCCTTGTTACTGTCCCTCACAGAGATTCAAGGGAGCCTCGATTACCTGCAGTAATTGTACAGAAAATGAGCCAGATAACCAGCATATTCGGAAGATAGAGCATTCTTAACCCTCGACACTCACCTAGGGTCTTTGTTAATATCTACATCTCCATATACTCCGAAATGTTCCAGTAAGATATGCTATCCTTGGTTATTTTACTTTCCTTTACAATTAAAATTATTATTTCATAATTATATATTGATTATTTTTTCATATTCATTTCTTGGGTTCATGAGCGGCCCACTGCAGAACATGTCTTTATTTTGTAATTACATTTATTTTGCATTTGAACTTTTACTTATAACAGTTACTGATAGAAATAAACCTAAATAAACCCATGTAGGCTCTGGGTAAAAATTTTAGGTTCAAGAGTAATATCTTGTATTAATTGTAAAATAAGGTTCTTGTACTTTCTACTGCAGCAGATGAAAATAGATAGATAAATAAATAAATGGACGGATGGATGGATGGATGGATCGACAGACAGACAGACAGGTAGGTAGATGGATGGATGGATGGATGGATGGATGGATGGATGGATGGATGGATGGATGGATGGATGGATGGATGGATGGATGGATGGATGGATGGATGGATGGATGGATGGATGGATGGATGGATGGATGGATGGATGGATGGATGGATAGATAGATAGATAGATAGATAGATAGATAGATAGATAGATAGATAGATAGATAGATAGATAGATAGATAGATAGATAGATAGATAGATAGATAGATAGATAGATAGATAGATAGATAGATAGATAGATAGATAGATAGATAGATAGATAGATAGATAGATAGATAGATAGATAGATAGATAGATAGATAGATAGATAGATAGATAGATAGATAGATAGATAGATAGATAGATAGATAGATAGATAGATAGATAGATAGATAGATAGATAGATAGATAGATAGATAGATAGATAGATAGATAGATAGATAGATAGATAGATAGATAGATAGATAGATAAGTTAATTCTGCAGTGCTCAGGAAAAGTGACACAAGTCAGTTTTTTTATAATTTATTGACAACTTACGGAACATCTGCTCGCTTGGAAAAAAATACATAAGTATTTCTCCCATTACAATAATTCATAAAGAAAAAAAATCAAATCAACGTAAACCAGTGTAAGTTGTCAATAAATTATCAAAAAAGGTTTGTGGAAAGTGACTTATGTCACTTTTCGCAAGCACTGCAGAATTGTCTAAACATAATTGACACTTGAAGTTTTATTTCAAGGTAAGTGAAAGTTATAGTTATATTTTATTTAACGACGCTCGCAACTGCCGAGGTTATATCGCCGGTGTGTCGGAATTTTGTCCCGCAGGAGTTCTTTTACATGCCAGTAAATCGACTCACATGAGCCTGTCTCATTTAAGCACACTTAAATGCCATTGACCTGCCCAGAATCGAACCCGCAATCTCGGTCATAGAAGGCCAGCACTATGGTAAGTGAAAGTGTTTTCTGATAGTTGAAGAAATAGAAACAAATATATACAGAATAAATAGTCTGCCATTACAATAATTAAAATAATTACTTCATTGCTTAAACATAATGAGCAACTCTAGGTGCAAAAAACTTTGAAATTCCTTATGTATAAGTTATATAAAAATGCATAAACCTGTGAAATGTCATACTTATTTTCAACAAATATGATTGGGGTCAAAAAGACCACAGGTAAGTAGCATGATATTCTAGAGCAGCTAAGTTGCGAGAGTTAATGTCAAATCACTGGTTATTTTTATCACTGCTTCCACAGCACCCTTTCCTTAAATATTTTCATTTGTTCCGACTGCTACAAAAGTGGTTTGTAAGTTTTCGTACGTTTAATTGCATCGAAATAAAATTTCAGTCGTTGTGAAGGTGCATGAGTGCATAGAAGAAGAGCTCTATAATTTTATACTCTCAACACCAGAATGAGGTGATGTCAGCACCACGTTTCGACCGCCTTTTACCCCCGAGAAGAACCGGTTAGTCGATTTGACAGGAGGTTGATTGAGTCCCGGGACCATTCTATACCCATGTACATGATGTAACCTACAAAACGTACACAGATAATTCAATGCGAACGTCTCTCAACCAATGAGAACCATATTACACGATACTAAAACACACGGTGCTGAAAACTAATATTTCACAGTATTTTACCCTACGTTCATTTGTTTCATTCCAAGAAGCCCATCTCTAGCTTCTGATTATTCCTGTCGAAGTTATTAATAGATAGTACGAAGGGCTAAGTAAACATGACAAGATTTAGATGTGAAAATATAGGAAGAACATTAGGACTAAGTTGTGGCTTAGTCGATTAGATGGTGATGTTTCATCTAAGAGACAGGAATTCGATCCCCACAGTGCCTATGGAATTTGTGGAAAATAAAGTGTTTATCAAACAGGTTTTACTCTGAGTATTTCCGTTCCGTCTGTCAATTCATTTCACCATTCCTCCTTCATAATTCACATATCACTGCCACAAGAGGTGTGTTACAGCTCGACTAACTAATACCGATTATCCCCATTGGTCTATAAAATGAGCTATGGCTTCTACGTCTTTAAGTACCGAAAGCAGGATTGTAGTTTATTATTATTATTATTATTATTATTATTATTATTATTATTATTATTTTTATTATTATTATTACTATTATTACTTTTATTATTATTACTATTATTATTATTATTATTATTATTATTATTATTATTATTTCATTTCAGGAATTTCCCCATGAATACATATTTTTCTCAGCACAAAAATACATTTGTGCGAGATCGTGCGTATTTGCTTGGTTTCCGCACAAAACCAATCCGCGGTAAGTCTAAAATTCCACATTCAGTATTCCCAATCTAACACACATAACAATTTCCCTCTTCTTACCGCTTAAGTGACATATTGATTTTACTGCTTTAGGCTTTTAACATATTATTTTTAGAGACGTTCAATATAGTAATAATTATAAATTGGAAACTTACCACTGCAATTTCACCTAAATTGTACTGTTAATTATTGTTTTTAAATATTTGCAAAAATTAAGTAAACTCTACAACTCCACTAAAGTTACTGCATTCGTGATGCAAGTAACATTAAGGAAGCCGTGAAAAAATCAACAAGATTCCAGACTCATCACAGACTGGGGGAAAAAAAGACAGACCTATATCTCGGCCTTCTGGAGTATAGTAAACACAGAAAACATTTTAAAGCAAAAATGTTGAAGATAGATATTTTGGTTTTGCAAATTTGCCGTCATTGAACAGAATCCAAGATGGAGATTTCATTGCAACTAATTATAAATTCCTCTTTCAGGTATGTAATAAACGATCTTCGCACAAAATAATGTACGATACACGAGCGGTATGTTTTCTTTCAATTCTCGGAAATTAAAAAAGCTCAAATACGTTTCGCTTTTTCAAACTTTTCCTCGAACATGAAAACTTCAACATACCGCTCTTGTAACGCATATTACTATTATACCAGATATAATTGTTTTTCTTCTCCATAACATACTACAAAAACAATCATTATTTAAGGTAACATAGTAATGTAAATCTGCTATAAAATACAGCAGCAACATTTTATCCTGTACCTCATCGACAATTTGAAATTTTTAAGACAGATCAAGAAAACTTTGTTGAACAAAACCTGTAAATTTTAATATTCTGATGAACATATAATGATTTTATAAAATATTTTAGAAAAAAAAAATATTGACAAAAGAAGATTGAAAAATAAATCTCAGTTTTTTTTATAAAGTAGTGAAAGGTTTTGAATTATTTTTTACACAGCCTACAGAGCATTTAATTTTGATAAATATGATCATTTTCCTATGTTAGTCTGGGGCAGGATATGATTTTTAATAAAAAAATAATAATAATAATAAGTGATATTATTTTTTACAAATTTTCAAATAAAATCATCTCATTTCCAGATTGCCATAGAAAAATAATTCTAGTTATCAAAATTAAATGAAGTCTGTAGACTGTGTTACAAAATCATCCAAGTTCTTTAATAGTTTGTGAGAAAAAACAGGATTCATCATTTTTGTTTCTAGTTTTCTTTACCACAATATTTTTCTAAAATATTTATTAACATTGTGTATGTTCGCTAGAAAATTAAAATTTATAGGATATGTCCATAAGAGGTTCCTTAATCTTCCTTAAACATTTCAAGTCGATAACTTTAAAAATTGACGAGATACAGTACAAAATGTGGGTTGCTGTCTTTTGTAGCAAATTTACTTTACCCTGTTGCCTTAAATTTCTTTTTCACTCCTCCCATCCAAGTGTTGGCTGGTCTGGACCCCTTCTTTCTTCCCTGTGTCATCTCGTTTAATATCTGTTTAGCTATTTTGTTGTTGTCCATACGCATGATGTATATGATGTATCCCTGCAATCTTAGTTGTTCTTTGCTTTCCTGTACAATGTTTTTCTTAATCTCTTAATGTCTTCATTCTTTTCTGTACACTTCAAATACTTCATATCTTTATGGGTAATACCTAGGTACGTTCTTCGTATGTATCTCTTTCAATGACCATATTTCGGCTTCATATTTCATTAAGCTTATACATTTAACAATTGAAATATATTTTATTATGAATCTTGTTTCTCGTAAAATGTTTTTGCTCCATAATACTGAGTTCATCATAATAATGATTGCCCTTGTTTCTCTAAATCGTTCATTTAAAAATCAGATGAACCGTTATTATTCGAATAATTTCAAGGGAAAAATTGTTCCGGAGCCGGATATTGATCTCGGGACCCTTCGCTTAGCACACGAATGCTCTACCGACTGAGCTACCCAGAAACTACACCCGATACCGTCTCAACTTTTCCCCTTTTCCCTTCATATCCACACAATTCAATGGGCTGAAAAGGCGCCAGAAATCCAACCTTGTGTGCACACAAACTCTGTGTGACTTGCATTGTGGTTTTCCTTTGGTTTTTCCTTGAAATTATTCAAGTCTGCTTCACAGAGAGCTTTACCTGAAAGCCAGATTTTCATTGTTATATTTCGTAGATTCTAACATCATGATATGCGCTTTACATATAGCCTGAATATTCATTCCAATACATTCTAATTGAATTAAATGCTCTGCTCAGTTTTTAATAATTTCTCTACATTTTAATATACAAGTTGAAGCAATTTCATTCGTTTCTTACCTTAATCCGCTCTGTTGTACTCAGCTTAACTGTTTCAAAAATTCAATACTGACTTGTAATATAAATGATATAATAAAACAGAAAGCACTCAACTTAATGAGGTAGGCAGTAGGCAACTAGTACCATTTCGAGAGATTCCCCAGTCTTAACATCTTTCTAGACATAATGATGTACGAGGAAAGCCTATTAGCCGGCACAATTTTGTGTTGATATAACTCAAAGCAACAAAATGAAGATACGCACGTAAATTATTATGTTGAGTCTGTAATCTTCGTAAAGACACTGACAATATGAATAATGAATATCATGTTCCAGCCCCTTTGTTACGCTCCTCGAAAATGCAACTCAGTATTTACGTAATTGCATTTTAACACCATTACATTATGGAGCTGGCAGAATGTATGGAATTAGGAAAATTGCTTCCTATAATTTGTAACTGTTTATATAAAGATTGACTATTGAATTTTACATATACATGTAATTCTCCAAGGAGGATCACTTCGTCCCGTATCTTATAAATTAAGGTATTTCAATTTAACATTTTGTAATTCATTGTCTTTTAGACGCGGTGAAATGAAATTTGACATACTCTCAATATGTGTTTTCTTCTACGTTATTTCGCATTTTTAATATTTTTGAAGAATTGTTTTCTAATTAACAGCAATTAATTTCCAATATTTTCTATGAAAATTGTGCGATTATTATTCATTTCTGTGATATTTTTCACAAGTCTATGAATATCTAAATGATTCTTAGTTCAAAGTGTTCGTAATAAGTTAAGACAAGATCAGAATGCTGCGCAAACGAGTTTAGGGGAATTCGTCAAAAAGTTTTCGTCATCGTTACAATTAGTCATACTTAATTCGTAACAGATTCATATTTCCCACAGGTGTATATTACAAATGATTTATTGGTAACACGTTAAATTGGTCACAGGTGATTCATTGGTCACAATTTGAATTTTTGAAACTGAATTCCTATTGAATTATTTAACAATAATTTGGTTAGTCGCATATTAAATTTCCTGTTATTTTACTAAGTTTCCTTCTATATTATGGCCCATTGTCCTGAGATAGTCCAGAATGTTTCCTCCCTCCTTATACGAGTAGCCTATTGTACGTAATTTAAGATGACACTAGAATTCCTGTTCTTTCTTTTCATCAGTACTAGTACAACAGAGAACCACTGATTTAAAATCTTCACGTGTATTGTGTAAAACTGTAGTAGAATCGTTGGCACAGATTTATATGTTTCATCCACTATGCAATAATAATTTCTTGACAACTCATTTAGATGTGTCAGTTGCTAAAAATTAAAAATTTTCTTCACTATCTGGTTCAAAATGCAGGAACCATCTAAGATTTTGGTGTATAATTCCTATTACAAACATCTAGGGGTTGTAGAAGGGACTAAGTAGATAAAGTTTTGATTAGGAACCCATGTCCGGAAATGTATGATTTCGATGCAAAGTAAGTTTGAAGATGGAATCGATTTCACATCTCCCACTTCACTAGAGACAATGAGCTCTTGCCAGTGTGTACTACAAGAGTGATTCCACGTATCGCCTAACGGATCCCAGGTACTTGACCTTCCTGCAAGTGGTACTGATAGAGTTATGTGAAGATTTGCCACTGGCACTAGGTCAGAAAATGTGGTTCCAACATGATGGCGCACCTGCGCACTTTTTAATTGCCATCCGTGAACATCTCCATCAAACATTCGGGGACAGGTGAATAGGTCGAGGTGGTCCAACTCCTTGGCCACCACGGTCACCAGATTTAGCTCCTCTCGATTTTTTCCTTTGGGACCACATGAAGAACCTTGTTTATAAGACTCCTGTGGAGTCAGAGGAAGATCTTCATTGTCTCTAGTGAAGTGGGAGATGTGAAATCGATTCGATATTCAAATTTATTTTGCATCGAAACGATACATTTCCGGACATGGATTTCTAACCAAAACTTTATCTACTCAGTCTCCTCTACAACTCCTAGAAGTTTGTAATAGGAATTATAAAACATCCTGTATATATTTTAACTATGACGTTCAATTAGTTGATTATTTAAACGCTAATTTAACTGCACTCTATCGTATGTGCGGTTCTAAAACGTCGGTGTAATTAGTAATAGAGAGTTGGGTTCCAATATATTATGCAATGAGATTACTTGGTATTTCTCAGTGACTTGGAAAAACATCATCATCGATGTGTGGAAAGACATACCGGTATTCTACGTCAAAAGACGCAGGTCGAAAATTATTTTCTTCCAAAGAGAATGTTCTTATAGTGAAACTACAGCAATATTAAAAACTCTAATAAAATGCATAATCTATTTTATGGTCTGGATTGCGATGTTCCTTCATAATCATGAAAATTATTTACATAACAAATTCCTGAAGATTCATGTATGGAACTATAAAAAAGACATTCAGGAACGAAATTAAAAATATAATTGAATCGGCTACTATGAAACAACACCACATTAATGCTCATCTATACTAATGACACCGGTAACTTTAACAGAACTAAATGTACTGAAATTTTAGAATTTAAGTTTCTGAGAAAGTTTCTGAATCTAAATTATGGGGTACAATTAGTAACTTTACACTTAAAATTAAATTTCTATTTAAGTTACAAAGTACAACCATCGTCAAGATTATAATAATAGAATGAAAAACTACAGAATTTTAAAACAATAGTTAAACAACATATTCAAAGAACTAAAGATTTGGATCTCCTGAGGTAAAGATAGATATATTTTGCAATTGTAACATGAGCAGAAAAAGGTTTCATGTATATAGCTAGGCTATTTGTTGGTTATGATACAATTGTGATAATGGTAATAACATTGTTTGGTTCGAGTAGTAGTGCTCAAAAGGATAACATTTTACTTAGTTTTCGATAAATATGGCTCGGTTATTAAGAGAGAAAAAAATGCTTCATATAGGGCGGAATTTCCCAGCACTAAGTCCACAAGGCAACAATTACAGTAGTCAATCAATTTTATTTATTTTTATAATGTGATACTATTGCAAAGAAAGTTATTTTCTTCTAATTATGTAAATAATGTTAATCGGAGAAATTAAGAGATTTCTTCCTGTACACCGACACAGTATACTAACATTACAGTTCTGAGTAAGAAATTTGTTACTGTTGTAATAAATGTATATAATAGTTAACTAAAAAGCAACTGGCAGAAATTTAAATACAAAGCACAGAAACTTTCTCACCAGTGCGCAGTGGAGCGATGTTATCACGCCACGTGATATTTAATTACATTTGTTTTTTCATATTTTCACACAATTTAATGAGGAATGTGAAAGTCCAACGCTGGAATGCAATAAAAATAAATAAATAGATAAACAAGTAAATAAGTAAATAAATACATAAATAGATAAATAAATAATAAATAAGAAAGCAAACAAAGAAGCAAGTAAACGATTAAGTAAATAAATAAATAAATAAATAAATAAATAAAAACAAATAAAATAAATAAGTAAATAAATAAGTAAAGAAAGAGAGAGAAAAACAAACAAAGAAGTAAATAAGTATGAAATAAATAAATAAATAAATAAATAAATAAATAAATAAATAAATAAATAAATAAATAAATAAATAAATAAATAAATAAATAAATAAATAAATAAATAAATATACAATTTGCAGATTTTTTCGAAATATTTTGTAGTTGTTATGTAAATAAAACTACCTGGTTTAAGGGAACCTATGAGTGATTTTTGAAGAAAATCTTTCACAAATCACAATTTTGTTTTTTGACATTATAAAATACTACATATCTACCTCTATTAAAAAAGTAGCACCAGCGATACGGTACCGCCATTTTTAAAGTCCATATGCCAATTTTAAAAGTCTCGTGATGCTTAAATTCCAGCTGCGACACGCTCAGTTTTAAACTGTACTGAGCAATTCGGATTTATTTGCATTTTCATTGACTTCAGTTTCACTATACCGCGTTATTTTGATTGTTAGATGCTCTCATTGGTGAGCCAGGAGGATTTTAATATGAGTAATGTATTCAAATATTTTAATTCCTATAAAATGCACCTTGCGAAGCAGATTTTGTGACAGACAGTTGAAACTTGATATTCAAGTTCACAGATATGTAGTAAATAAAAATATCTCTCGGTTTTATTCTGAATACAATTTCAATATTTTTTTTTCAGTTTCTCAATAATTCTCTTTTTATTTTTAAGAAAAATATGATACCTACAATATTAAACAAATTCTAGAGGCTTATATAACGAACCTACATACATTGAAACCTAGGGCTATTTAAAGAAGTAAACGTGTGGTGAGCCTATCCACAAATAATGAGACCGAATCACCCCCCCCCCAAATGTAAATCTGCCATAACTTGTGGACCATGAGAGCTACAAGGACAAATTTTCGTGAGTTCTTTAATTATATTAGTACACACCTTCGGTACAAATTTGAAAAATCTAGCTTTTATAATTTAGAATTTCGTAATTTCACTCATGGGTGTCCTTAATATATCCAAACATTACAATAACAACAGTGAAAGGACATGAGTAACTGTTACCGCAAAGCTGCCTGTATTTCATGTAGTAACTGCTCGGAAATTTTGTCAAAATTAGCCATTTTTATGACATAACTTCATTCAATATATTTTATTTCCATTACATATTTGCTAGAAGATTAAAAACTGTACTTGACGATTTACTCTAGTGGCAATAAATTTAAATTTCGAACTACAATGATCACTGACACTCCTCTGAAAGAGTCATTACATCCTATTATTCTTTTAAATAATGTAGTAACACGACTCCAGATTATGTTGCACCTAATCGATATCTCACTTATGATTAGCATTTTAAACCAATGGATATAATTTACAGTTTTTCACAACAGTAAGGCGAAATTCAGGTAATCACACAGCTAATCCTCAGTCTCATCTGTCCAAAAACTAACCCAGCTCGCTATCACCAATTCCATCTACGCTGAATAACCTAGTAGTTAATACAGCGTCGTTAAATAGCCGATTACAGTATAAAAAGACATTGATTTGGTGTAATCACATATAACAGATAGGATTATACAAAGGGAACGTAATCCTACTATTAACACCTAAAGTATAACGAAGTGCTCTTTGCTAGAGGTAGTAGTGGTAGAAGCTAACGCTGGGGCTAAAACTGCTTGAACTTGGAATATTCACAAGAAGACGTAGACATATTTATTTTTGCAATAATTAATTTCTCCGAAAAATAGGGATCTGGGGACATTTGTCTCTTCATCTTGTGCAAAGATAATATAAATCGTTTGGATCTAATTGAAGGGTGTGATGTCAAAACTTGCTCAGTCCATTTGATCATTTTTATGATGTATACATACATATGATTAAGTTTGAGCCCACTATCATTATATTTTAAGCATGTTTTCTTTCAATCCTCTATCATACTGGTTGAGTGGAAGAGAAGGCCGAATGGCCTTAACTCGGCCAGTTAAAATAAATTATTATTATTATTATTATTATTATTATTATTATTATTATTATTATTTTTATTATTATTATAAAGTTGTGTTACTTTGCATGCCACTTGAAAACTCGTTCAGTCCGTAGAGCCGTGGATACAAAAACTAGCCCAGACCTTTCACAAAAATGAATCAAATTTCTAGATCCGACAGTGGACACCGTCCAGAAATCTAGATTAATCGTAACAATTCCCTCCAACATACTTATGATCTAAAAGTAAAATGTCACTGAAACAAAAGTAAATTTCAAGAGAAAGAATTATTTTCCGGGAATAACGACGAGGAAGATAATTTTCCGGGGATAATATATGAAAATCATGGTCTCTACTTGGAAATTGGGAATGTCTGGCGATCTCGAGTTAATGATATTTTTAATTAAAAATAAAATACTTCAATTTTTAAATCAAATTTAGTTCATTTTATGCACATCATTCCCGAATAAATTGACTCGTAAACATTGAAAATATTCGTAAATAAAATCCGTCCAATAATTTAGGTGAAATTCATATACATTTATAACATGCTGAAATCGACAGTTTAGATATCACGGATTGATATATTTCAAAATCACAATAGGCCTACTTCTTATTTATACTTCGGATCATGAGAAAGAAAATTTAGTATAGGGTAAGGGTTGGTAATACCCTATTGTGATACAAGTAGTATTGTGATAGTTCTTTTTGAGAATTTATTACAATATTACTGAGCGAGAGAAGGACCGGTTTTATGCAGAAACTTGTCCACGAACATTCCCTTAATACGGTGACACAAAAAATCGATCTTCCTCTCGCTCAGTAAAATTGTAATAAATTCTCAAAACGAACTATCACAATCAGAGTGCTGCATTGGAGTTAAATCGCTCGCTTGAACTCGGTCAAGTGTCGCACCCTCGAGTGAGATACGATCGGTAGTGATACGCTCGTAATAAATAGAAGCACAGTACAAGGTCATCTCACCGACATGTCTTATCTTGTATGGAAGGCGACAGATAAGATACACATATGTTTTGCTCACACGGTAAAAATAAGGCTTTATTTTCTGCGTTTATGACAAACGTTTAATGGAACAGTCAATGGAACGTACCAAAACAGGAACATGAAGTTATAAATAAAATAGTATGAAAAACTTCGATATACAGTTATTATTGTTAATTAATAATTATTCAATACAGTGAAACCTGTCTTTGCGGTCACTTCATTTAAACGGTCACCTGGCCAAAAGGCCAATTTTCTCTGGAACTAATTGGATTTTCCATAAGACCAATACAAATTCTCTCTTTATTTAGCGGCCACCTCAAGCGCCGGCCAGCGGCCGGGCTCAGTTTGGTTTGGAACCTGACTATAACAGTCACTGTTCAGCAAAAAATCTTTTCACGAATACTGTCTGACCTATTTTTCGATGGTTAAGAACAGGAAACAATGTCACGAGAACAATAGTTAAGTGTACAACAGAACACCCTCCATATCTTGGGGTTAGTTGGTTACTGTTTTATGACTCTTTTGTCACTTTCCACTCCGACCTTGCACAGCTATAAATTCTTACTCGTTTTTAGAGGATTGAAACATGGACTTTTTCTATAGAAAATGTCACAGTATGTTTTAGGTCTGTAGTTAACCATTCGATTTTTTTTTTAATTTTTTCTCCTCTTTCTACCTTTCTCTATTTGGACCACCTTTTACGAATTTTTCTTTTTTCATTCAGTTGATTCAGAGGAACTGTGCAGTTAGTTTGAGAGAGAAATCATGTCTAACAATAAGTCTAGAGTGGTGTTAAGTTTAGAGGTGAGACTTAAAATGATTGAAGAAAGTGAGAAGGGAACATATGCGAGAAAAATTGCAGAAACATTAAAATGTTGAAGGACACAAATAAACGGTATAAGTAAGAATAAAGATGAAATATTAAAATAATGTGAGAAAAATATGCGTGGCGGCCAAAAAAGGAAGAGAGAATCTGTGTTTAATAATGTGAATGATTTCGCTTACGAATGGTTCAAGTGTGCGAAGGCGAAGAAATTGCCAGTAAGTGGGCCTATGATTCAAGAGAAAGCTCTTGAAATTGCCAAAATAACTCAATGTAATCAATTTTGTTGCTAGTAATGGTGGTTAGAGTGCTTTAGAAAACGGCATAACGTTGCATTTCGTTCTGTCTGGTGAAGGAGGTGACATTGCAACCAATGTTATTGAAGAATGGAAAAAATAGACTTTCTTCAGTTCTTGCGGAATATGAACTCAGAGACATTTACAATGTTAACGAAACAGGTTTTTTTTCAGGGGCCTCCCTAACAAAACTTTATCGCAATGTGATCCGTGAAATTGGCGTTTCTTCCCCCAAATACGATATCACATCTCCAGCCCCTTGATCAATGTATTATCAGGTCATTTAAACTGAGGTACAGCAAGCGAGATTTGAAAAGGCTAGTTGCAAGAATGGAAGAGGCTGACATTAATATGCACGATTGTTGTATGCGCACAGTACTAAAAAGTCACTGAAATTCAGTATTTTCATGCTGATTCATAAAAAACCGCAACCTTAATCAAGCGGCCACCTGATAAAACGGCCATTTTACAAGGTAACTTCAGATGGCCGCTTTAGACAGGTTTCACTGTACTTGATTTACCACATATATAATATGATAGGTCCATACATAGTGTTCCGCCTATATACTGTAGAAACGTTTTACAAAATATTATTGATATAGCAGTAGATTAATAACAATTTTAGTACAGAGATAACGTCACAGAAAGTATAATAAAACGAATAATCATGCTGCACAACTGTTACAGATGCAAAGATTGATAAACTAATTATTATTATTATTATTATTATTATTATTATTACTAGAAAACTTGATACATTTCTTGCATTATTGTGATTGTGTTCTCCGTTTATAATAATTACATTTACATCCAAGAACATCTATCAGATGTGGCAAAAACAAAATCACTCCTGTGTGGAAAAAAAAAAAAAACATTTACCTACAACATTTATATTACATTTTAAAGCAAGTTTTGTAGTTGTACTATGGAGAGGTTAGTTAAACACTGCAAAGTTTCGAAATGATAAACATCTACGATGTTACTACACAGTTCATCGCTGTAAAAAGAACGAATGTCTTACACCGTTCGAGGATTTATCGCTCGTGACAATTTTACCCATCATGCATGCGCGCTACCTATCGGATTATGCTATGAACTACTTGGCGCTCGAGCGAAAACGTCCGATGCAGACCTCTGATCACAATATTACTCATATCACAATATTATCAACTTTTATCCTTTGTATTGTACATGGCGAAACTCACAAACGTCCGAGCTACCTATACGATTGAATAGAACGTGACATTAAAAAAACAGCTATGCCATAGGAAAGGTTTCAATCCAAAACTCAAGTACTCATTGAAATAAAACCTGTATCTCAACCGTCGTGTATATAGGCCTACTGTACACCACATAAAGTGTTTAGCAATACACTCTATATACACTAAATAGCCACTGTAGTTCATACAATTGTTGAATGCGACACAACTATATAGAATTAAGAGAAGTTTGGAACGCATTTCATGGAAACAGCTAACGTTACGGGTTTATTGAATTTGGTCTGATTGTTTGTTTACCCACACATCCGTATGTTATTCAATAAAGAAGGTGGAACACAGATACCGTTGTCGTGTTCCACATCGTCGCACATCATCAGTTTCACACAACTACAAGCTTCTGTCTTCATATATCAATTTCCACTCACCCGTGAATTGAAACATTTCAGTTTTTGTATCATCGGAAAAAAGAAGAAAAATACTTTCAGAAAACAGAAAAAGAGCACATTAAGGCTGATTTATGTTACTCTTAATCCCAAGTGTTTGCTTCCTCGTCTTCTAGTACGGTCACAACTGCTACATTAAACATTAGAGTACAGAAGCGAAGCGATGACGCATGTAGATTTTCACTTATTTTGATAACCGCGCAGGCCTCGACTAGGGAACAACTGCTTCTTATATAAACACTCATGTTCCTAGCAGAAACGACCAGTATCTGCCGATAATCTATTCAATGCTCTAATAGAGGATATTCCAACCCAAATATTTGTGAACACTCAGTGACAAAACAAAGTAGAATCTATGAAATACACTGTGCTTTCTCAGTTTATGTCACACGTATGCCAGTATTAATCTACTAGTACGACAAACTAAGGTGCTTAAGAAAATATTTGGGGATAAGAGGGATAAGTTACAAGAGAATGGAGAAAGTTACACAATGCAGAACTGTATGCATTTTATTCTTCACCTGACATAATTAGGAACATTAAATCCAGACGTTTGAGATGGGCAGGGCATGTAGCACGTATGGGCGAATCCAGAAATGCATATAGTGTGTTAATTGGGAAGCTTACTTACTTACTTACATACTTACTTACTGGCTTTTAAGGAACCCGGAGGTTCATTGCCGCCTTCACATAAGCCCGCCATTGGTCCTTATCCTGAGCAAGATTAATCCAGTCTCTAACATCATATCCCACCTCCCTCAAATCCATTTTAATATTATCTTCCCATCTACGTCTCGGCCTCCCCAAAGGTATTTTTCTCTCCGGCCTCCCAACTAACAATCTATATGCATTTCTGGATTCGCCCATACGTGCTACATGCCCTGCCCATCTCAAACGTCTAGATTTAGTGATCCTAATTATGTTAGGTGAAGAATACAATGCGTGCAGTTCTGTGTTGTGTAACTTTCTCCATTCTCCTGTAACTTCATCCCTCTTAGCCCCAAATATTTTCCTAAGCACCTTATTCTCAAACACCCTTAACCTATGTTCCTCTCTCAAAGTGAGAGTCCAAGTTTCGCAACGATAAAGAACAACCGGTAATATAACTGTTTTATAAATTCTAACTTTCAGATTTTTGACAGCAGACTGGATGATAAAAGCTTCTCAAGCATTTCCCATATTTATTCTGTGTTTAATTTCCTCCCGAGTATCATTTATATTTGTTACTGTTGCTCCCAGATATTTGAATTTTTCAGCCTTTTCAAAAGATAAACTTCCAATTTTTATATTTACATTTCGTACAATATTCTGGTCACGAGAAATAATCATATCCTTTTTCTTTTCGGGATTTACTTCCAAATCTATCTCTTTACTTGCTTCAAGTAAAATTTCCGTGTTATCCCTAATCGTTTGTGGATTTTCTCCTAACATATTCACGTCATCCGCATAGACAAACAGCTGATGTAACCCGTTCAGTTCCAAACCCTCTCTGTTATCCTGCACTTTCCTAATGGCATACTCTAGAGCAAAGTTAAAAAGTAAAGGTGATAGTGCTTCTCCTTGCTTTAGCCCACAGTGAATTGGAAACGCATCTGACAGAAATTGACTTATACAGACTCTGCTGTACGTTTCACTGAGACACATTTTAATTAATAGAACTAGTTTCTTGGGAATACCAAATTCAATAAGAATATCATATAAAACTTCTCTTTTTTTCCGAGTCATATGTCTTTTTGAAGATGGAGGGAAGAAGACCTTTAGGGAGGCCGAGACGTAGATGGGAGGATAATATTAAAATGGATTCGAGGAAGGTGCGATATGATGGTAGAGACTGGATTAATCTTGCTCAGGATAGAGACCGATGGCGGGCGGCAATGAACCTCTGGGTTCCTTAAAATCTATAAGTAATTAAGTACGACAAACTCTGGTTACAGGCAAGAGATTGTAGTAAACATAGACAAATATAATAATATTTATTGTCATCAAACATAGGCAACGTTTTAAGGGGGATGTAATGCCAAGGAACAAGTAAGCACTTTAAGCAAGTGTAAGTATGCATATAAATAGAAGACGAAACTTATAGTTTACAGATTGTGTTTAAGCTGAGAAAAGTTTTGTTTCGTTTAGTGGATTACGAACATGGTAAATAAATCAGCACTTTATTTCATTTCAGTAGCATCCCGCTTATTGCATATCGCAAGGGGAGGGGTGAGTTGACCCACTATTTAAATGTGTATAGCAACACTGGCGTGTATAATCGCTTTCAACTGTCTGAAACTGTGTTTAAAGCCGACGATTCCCTAGGCATTGTGCAGCTGGGTGCATGTAACAACGGCAATTTCACTTTGGGGTTTGTTTTATTTTCTGTAGCAGACAGAAGTGTGTAATAGGATTACTGAAATCTGTGAACACCCATTAATCCAAGTCAGATGTTTTTTTTTTATTCTTTATTAGTAAATCAAGTAATCTGACGCAGGAAACAATGTCAAGTAGATAGAGCTTTTTATTTCAGTTAGTTTATATTGATGCTACTCCTTGTTCAAATAAAAAATTCATAGTAATTGCCCATGTAGTATAAAGGACGTTTCTTAATTAACCGCCATTTTTTAAAAGGGAAACTGTGAAGAAGACTACGCTGTGTTGGTATTTGAGATTATCCCTCTCATATTCTGTAACTTTCATTTCTGTGCACCAGATGGAAAATCCGTAGGAATTAAGGAAAGTGTAGGATTACAGACATCCATTTGAAGTACGAATACGATATGAGACTTCCTGAATGGAAAGTACATTGCTTTCAAAGAAATTTATAAGCATTTAGAGCAACTTAGAGAGTATCAGACTGTCCATATCAACACTTTAAGTCTATGACTTTATTGTACTGGGTGAACAATCTTGCACGCAACCGCTTCTATTGCTTGCGGGTCTTGGGCGAGTCAAGCCGATAACCGCTATGAACGGATGTCAGAAAGTCCGCTGTAAATCTAGCTACCGTTTGGCGCTTACGTTATTAGTGTTATTATTAATAAACACAAGTGTTGTTATTAATAAACACAAAAAATCTAACTACAATTTATCGCGAAAATTATTTATAATAAACACTTTAAAAATCTACCAATGAATCATAGCCTACATGAATACAATAGGCATACTAAACCATATTAGCTTAATTAACACTATATTATACACACCTTACTACGTCGCATAAGGAACAAGATAAACACGTGGATGAATGAATGAATGAATGAATAAATAAATAAATAAATAAATAAATAAATAAATAAATAAATAAATAAATAAATAAATAAATAAATAAATAAATAAATAAATAAATAAATAAATAAATAAATAAATAAGAGGAAGAGCAACTAGCTGAACTGAAATGCGTTCGGATATTGTAAGTAAAATTCAGTGAACAATCTTTAGATGTGATTTGGTTAATAGTTAGAAAAGATCTTCGAATGTAGGCTGTCAAGGTCGGTGTCAATGGGGCCTGTGTCAATGGGGGTCGTGATCTCTTGGTCTCTTAGCCAGGATAACTCTCACTCCGGTGAGAAAAGAGTTTTCTGTATTCTCACAGAAAGCTTCAAACGTGTTATTCCAACCCTTCCCATCTTATTTGTGTGAATAAACATTTTCTTCTTTGACAAACATTACAACCAAACAACGAAATAGGACCTTGACCATCACAGAAGAACTTTCAGTTTGTCTGTCAAAATTGCGGCCTAGAATTAAACTAATGTGTTCCAAGAAACACAAATTGCACACTCAACTGACAAACAATCCAAATTATACACTTGAGGAATTGTTTGTTTTTATTTGAGGGTGAATCTTTTAAAAATGTTTTGGAAATTGGATATGATTTTGCTCAAATATACGAGTATAAATACAACATCTATTAACAATGACTTTTGTAAAATATAGCTTGAAATTGAATGTCTTTCTGTGAATAGTGTTATTAAATAAATATTATCTTAACTTTGTTTCAATCTGTAATAAGCTTAACAGTGTGATAGTTATCACCTACTGTACAACAGAAACTTATACTTTGGCCTAGGTGAAAACACTACACGTCACTCTGCTGGTGTTCTCCGAGGTTTAGTTAAACATTTCTAGGGTTCCCCGAAGCGAAAAAGGTTGGAAAACACTGACATAGATTATACAGGGTACTTTATTGCCATAATGAAATTGGGATAAACGTAAGTTACAATAAGAAAAATGTGATGGGTAAAAACCTTAAAAAGTTCTTGTGGAAACCTTTCGTTGCATCCGGATTAACCGGTGTAAAATTAGCGTCACTCACATACAAAATAAGAGTAGATAAAGGAGAAACAAACGCACATTTAGTAATGCGCAGTATAAATGCGTATCGCGTGTACGCACTAGGTGCTTAATATTCACTCATATCACTTCCGAATGTTTACGTTTGTGAATTATATCCCAGTGCACAAAAGCCAGTGTTACAGATGCAGGCAAGCACGTTTATTCAATGAGTGTTTCACAATAACAGTGAGCCGTAGCCATTTATTTAACAAAAATTTAGGGAATATGGCAGTAGGCCTATCAGCTTCCACATTCATACCAAAGTAGCGACAAAAACGGAAATTAAAGTAGAATCCGAAATTTTTATAACATAATATAATATAATATAATATAATATAATATAATATAATATAATATAATATAATATAATATAATATAATATAATATAATATAATATAATATGATATGATATAATATAATATAATATAATATAATATAATATAATATAATATAATATAATATAATATAATATAATATAATATACAGTAATATATGTGATGTAATATGACATGACGTGATATGATAGGATATGATATATGACATGATATATGATAATATATGATATGATATGATGTGATATGATATATGATATGATATATGTTATGATATGATATGATATATGATATGATATGATATATGATATGATATGTATATGATATGATATGATATGCTATGATATATGATATGATATATGATACGATATGATATAATATGATATGATATGATATGTATATGTTGTTTTCTAATGCCAGGCGTTTGTCAATAAAGTGATTTGACCTCTTGCATTCCAATATTTTTCAAAGATATTGTCATGGTCAGGCACTGAAGCACAGATTTTGATGTGTTCCGAATCCATTTCTTGATATGAATTGAACAATGGACAATTAGGGGACTGACATATTCCAATTCTATGCAGGTGCTTGGCCAAACAGTCATGGCCTGTTGCCAATCTAAATGCAGCTACAGACGATTTGCCTGATATATGATATGATATGATATGATATGATACGATACGATACGATATGATATGATATGATATGATATGATATGATATGATATGATATGATATGATATGATATGATATGATATATGATATGATATGATATATGATACGATATGATATGATATATGATATGATATGATATGATATGATATGATATGATATGATATGATATGATATGATACATAATATGATACATGATATGATACATGGAATAAGTGGACAGTTTCGAATACTTAGGGAGGAAGTCAATAGAACAGCAATGGGAAAGGAAGCTCTTAATATAAAAATGAGCATCCTGAGCGGACCTCTAGAAAAAGAAGTAAGGAAGTGCTCTGTGAGGAATGCGCCATTGTATTGGCAGAAACATAGACGTTATGCCTAAGTGAAGAGAAACGACTGGAAGCATTTGAATTAATGTGGATATGGAGAAAAGTGGAAATTGTGAAGTGGACAGACAGAATAAGAAATGAAGCTGTCTAGAAAGAGTGGGTGAAGAAAGAATAATGCTGAAATTGATCAGGAAGAGAAAATGGAACTGGCTGGGTTACTGGCTAAGAAGAAACTGCCTGCTGAAGGATACACTGAAAGGAATGGTGAACGGGAAAATAGTTCGAGGCAGAAGAAGACACCAGATGATAGAAACTGTAAGATATAAATGGACTGTAGGCGGTGTCCAAGAGGAAGGTGGAAAATAGGAAAGATTGTAGACTGCAGGATTTGCAGTGAAAGACCTGCCCTTTTGGAAGAAAACTATGAATGAATGATATGATATATTATATCATAAAATGCAATACAATATAATACAGGGACATCATTTTATTTTTACTTCAATTTTTATTGTACCTGAGTTTTTGAATGTACTTCACTCTCACCCCTTCTACTAATGAAGTTCAACCTTCCTCCACACAGATCCAAGACCTCATGTACAGTCATAGTAGCCTTACGGCCATAGTTAACAGTACGTTCCAAAAATATGTTCGCGTTTTCCAGTGACGAAAGAGCTTTCAAAATTGAATCATTTCCGCACAGGTACTGTCGTCCATTTGCCTACGTCGTATTCCGGTTTCCCCACCAGCTTTTATTCGCCAACTAGTGGCTGGACTGTCTTAGCTCTTTTCTGAGAACATTAATTTCTGTTAGGAATTGGCCTCGTTAAGTAATTAACTGTCACGTGATTTCCTCCCTTTCTACGACCCTACGACATAACCACTTGGACGGACAGTAGATAGCATTTCTGAGTAATTTTATCTTTTCGGATCGGGCAGAAGTGAAGATTGAATTTATAGTACGTAAAGTACTCTTTTATAGACTAGGCACAGAATTATTTCAACATGAGCTACTAGTACGAAGAACGAAACTGGTAATTGGAATTAGGTACAATAGTCTATAGTGCGATAATATCCACATTAGAACTAAAGCCTGTATCGAAATGAGCGGCCACCATTTTAAAAAATGTGTTTAAATATCAATATTATGATTATTTTTCAATTTAACTTCATTCTCTATATTGTATGCTAATGTGTTGTAGACAATATAATATACACTGCATAATGAATACGTCCACATGGACAGCTCAGTTCGTGAGTAAAAACACTCATTGTTAATACTGTACTGTATTTTGATTAAACTAAAACCTAATGAAAATGATTAAACTCAAAATCGCAATATTTCCTACTTTACGTAAATGGATGAACTACTTTTCTTCCCTCCTATACCTAGTAAAGTGATTTGTTTGTATATTACGCCAGTATCATCGAACTCCAGTCGTGGAAGGGGGTAGCAAACGGCGTTGATGCAGAGGTATAGGCAAGTTAATATTAAAAATATTAGTAAAAATAAAATGATGTCCCTGTATAATCCAGTACAACACAAAATAATATAGTATAATACGACATACCACAGAGCTTTGATCTCGGTTACATGCCGGGAACACTTACATCAGACATGTTTGCATTCAAGAATCTATTACCCTAACATGCCGCGTTCTATTATGCTAAGCCGAGGGCATAAACATGTTTAGGTAGCTTATATTTATGTTAGTTGATTTCCAACTTTCATTCAGATGAGTTGAGAACTCCGTTTCAAAGTATGTGTCTGTTTTTTTTTTTAATTTTGCCATACTTTCGCACGGTACTACATTGAGATGCCATCCCACAAGAGAACTGTTCTATAAAGTTTGTGATAATGAAAGAAGGTAAATTGCAATCATTACGAAAATATAACTTTTGAGCGTGAAAAACAATTTTATCAAAAGTTGTCGGGGATGTGTGAATGCAGACGATCACCGATCTGAACAACTTCTAAACACAGGTTAGTACTCATTATGAAATAAAAACATAATTGTGTGCATGCTATTATTATTCTAAGTTATGTAAGGAAAAACAGGCGGAAGGCTACTGATCGATAGAGACGCAATCTACATCTGCCATGAAAGCATGTCTGTTGCGCGTTTTCGCGGCCGAGAGATGAGCTTAATGCTCTGCACAATGTAATATAAATTAATATAATGTAATTAAATACGATATAATTACAAAAGAGATGGTATAGCATACTCCACTAAACAAAAAGTTTTAACGAGTTTTTTTCTTTCTGGAATTTTCAGTTTAATATGATAAAATATCATGTTTACAGCACGGACAGCAGCCATTGATCACATTATCTATTCTATTTTAATCTCAGTCTTTGGGAAACAGCCACAACACTGAACGTACGGGAAGCGGACGCTGTTGAAAGCATTCTTGATGAAGTCCAAGCGCTGCTATCGCGACACATATAGCCTGTCCATAAATTATCCGCATATTACAAAGCATGTGATGGAAAATTTACCGGCCACGTCCATAACCGTCATGTAATTACAAGTGACCTACTCACTCTGACTGACATCAGTTTCTTAATGCATGGCCCTGCTGTTTATCGTTAGTATTCTTTCCTGGGCCTTATCATGTGACTCTCTCCATCTTATACTGTTATTCACCTTTACAAAAACATAGAACTTAATAAAATTATATTAAAAAAAGAATCGTTTCCAGCTAAAACGTTGCTATTCTTAAAATATGTCAATGACTGGTATGCATAAAGTTAAAGTAAATGCTATTACTAAGGTTTTCTTAATATATGCTACGAACTTTATGTATAAAAGCCCATACTAAATTCTTTCCTGAAGAGCAGAAAGTTGATCTGGAAGGCCGTGTTTAGTTTATGCTAGAATTAGTAGTACCAACCACCATTTTTATGCATAACTTCTAAGTGTAAACTAAGAAAAATCGTAGTCTGCCATGTTTGAGACTTTGTTAGCTCAGCATAAGCATTTGTACGGTTTAATACGACGGAATTTATGCAAAATCACGCTATAAAATCCTACAAGAAAAGACGAGAACCATCAGAATGTGATTATAAGACGTTATATAGGTTTTATAAATAAAAAATGTTATATGATCAATTTTTGTAATGGACTACTCAAATGTTGATTTTGAAATAACTGAAATTCTATCTGTCAGTTAATTATTGTTATTATTTAAAATAATATACTCTTAGCAAAATGATTCTATGATGTATTTGTAATACATTTAATTTAAGTGAAAAAACTCCATGTGCGTACAATAATTTAGGTCACATGTAAATTTAATGACTTACATTTTGGGCCCGTCTGATTTATGTCTGATTTTTACTTTACTTGTTATTTATTTTCTTCATAATTTGCTTTTCATCTATTCTTTTCTTGCTGTAAACTTCCACTTCAACTTTCATAGCCTGGATGGCTTTTCTTTATCACTTCTTCCGCCAGGAGTTTGCAACTTGTTAAATAATGCTGGACATTTTTCTAGTAGATTAACAAACAGTTGTTCTCGTGCTCTCTCTTCTATGTACAGTAGTGGCAAAAAAACCGGGCCGACCCTTGTAGCTGATTTCAGAGCCTTGTTCACTCCAGAGCACGATAGACTGGTAATTAAGACTTTCGTGGTTCGAATCCTGCCGGAGAAGGAAACTTTTTTTTTGTTCCTTATTCAAATTTATTCCCAATACTTTCCGATTGCAGCGATATTTTCTTCTTAATTAACTTATTATTCCCAGAACATGAATTTTATCAGCTATCAAAAAGTATTGGGAATAAATTTGAATAAATAACAGAAAAAAAAGTTTCCTTCCCTGGCAGGATTCGAACCACGAAAGTCTTAGTTACCAGTCTATCGTGCTCTGGAGTGAACAAGGCTCTGAAATCAGCTACATGGGTCGGTCCGGTTTTTCTGCCACTACTGTACACTTCCCACTTCGTCGTAACTGTCCTTTTTCTTGTGTCGAAGCAAAAGATAATGCTACAACTTTATGCATACCACCCAATATATGGTTAGAAAAATATAATTAAAATGTACAAGGCGTGGCTCAAGCCGTTTATAAATTGTTTTAGGCATCACGTACAACACGACTACGGCTGGACACACAATTCTCTTCGTTGTTGAAATTCTCTAACTCGTAGCGCTTGTATTTTAGTTTAAGTAACGATTGAAAACAGCTAAAATAATAAACAGACAGGTTCGGTGGACTAATTGCTACATTCATTCATACGATGCGTTCGAGTAAAGAAAAAAATATTTGTAAAACGCGTATATCTCGAGGATAGTTCATGGCTCTCACCTAGAGTGATGTGTCTGTATGAATGTTTGACTTCCTCAGAGGGTTCGATATTCTGTCCTTCCTTATAAACTTTTTAATTTCGAACTTCGATTCCCAGTGATTCTAGAATAATCTAATTACACACAAATTCCACAATTTGGGACATCTGGCCGAAATCTACGGCTGACCACTAGGATCCAGAATACAAAGCAGAGATTAAATTAAAAATACAATATGATTGCGGAGAGAATACGGAACAATGATAAATTTAAAAATAAAGTACAATTTGACTTCGGAGAAACATGAGATGAAAATACAATGAAGAGTAATGAAATGAAGTGAAAAAAAAATTAAATAGTATTATACAAGTGATTGTGTAAAATGGATAATGAATCTCTCAATACCATTAGACAAATTTTGTTAATGTCCTCATTAGAAAATTTAAGAGAAAGGAGAATGGTTTTGGTTGACTTAAATGAAGTTCCCCTAGAGCCAAAAAGAAGTCCTTTCACTTCCCATGTATTAATATTCATTTTGTATCTCTCACTGAAGTGAATACGCAATCCATCGCAACATCATACGAATCATAATGTTCCATTACAGTAGCTATAAAGGTTCGAATTATACCGTCCGTCGGTAACTATTCACTGTTTGATTATCTGAAGCTCTTAACAGCAAAAGTGAAAGATAGCGAGAGAAGGATTACATATAAGGTGTTCCAGCAAGCAGACTACGTCGATATCGTCCAACTTCATTCGGGTTATTTTCGTATGTCTTACAGTCTTAGACCATATGAAGGTTCAGAGCCATAGTGGGCCAAGAGCCATTTATTAAAAACGGATAAAGTAAGGGTTAAAGGTAAGTGAATACCATAGTTTAATGAAGATTTACATATCATTTAGTTTTAATATGCATACTTCATATTACTTGCTATATGTTTCCATTGAATTATGGTAATAACTTAATTTTAACCCTTGTTTTCTCGTCTTTAATATATGGCGCTTGGACCACTATGGTTCTGAACCCTTTGTATGGTCTGTCATAGTCTGAATCCAACTTTCTTTGGTGTACCCTGGTTTTGACGTTCTCATGGTAGTGTCACTAGGCGTGACATATTCAAAATGTATCGAAATGAATTAATAAATTGTGTTAAAATTCTGCGCTGTGTTCTTTAAAGATACGTAGCTTATTAGGAATGAAACAAGTGGGATTTACACTATGTTTTTACCAAGACATAAGAAGTATAAAATCTGGATAAAACATATTTCGTCATTACATCGACAACAATGAATTTTATTCCATGTTGATGCGAGGCATATTCACATACAGATTTAAGCAGTCATGGTATAGACAAATACCACAAGAAGACCTCCAACTCAATGTATACGTTCGAGAGATTATAGAAATTTATACGGGAGTGTTAAAGTCAATTGTAGTAAAAACTGAAACATCTCACGTTACACAGCACGATCGGTATTATAGGTATCCATTATACCAACAATATTATTAGTAGTACTATTTTTCATATAAAATCCCACAGGAAAGCGTAATGATTTGTCAATTTAAATTAAATATTTAATCCATATGGTTTTTGGTTATAATATGCATATGAATATAATGGTTGAACTTTAAACTGATAACCATTGACTACACAGCCCTCTGCTATCCGATCTGTTCACAGCAACTGCTTGTATGTTCATTAGATTCAAACGTTACACGATCGCCAACATCTAATCACTGGGCATCTGAACAGATCTAGTCAATGCTACTTTGTGTCTGTCTGGAATTCTAAATCGGCTATACAAAAGAAGATTTCATAGTTCAATAATAATAATAATAATAATAATAATAATAATAATAATAATAATAATAATAATAATAAAAGCAATATTATAGAACTGACAAATTCTTTAAATAATGGGTTTTCATATTAGCCTATCTGTTTAAAATTGTTAGACTGGCAATACTTATAATCAATTTATCCCCAATATCTCTGTCATCCCCATCATTCCCATTGGAACTCAGTCAGCAACTCTCCAGCTCTAATGCAGCAAACTAAAGAAATTCTACAAGTATACACTTTACCACATCTTACGAGTTAAAAATCTCCCTCATCATATCTAATTACATTCTAGGTTGTAGTGACCTTAGTACATGCTATGATCTCTGTTTGCTTGTATTTTTTACTACATTAGATTATTCACAATTGAGGCGCTGAGATCAAAAACGAGACTTGTTATCAACTTTTGGGTACCCGAGATAAGAGTGCTTCCATATTAGATGAGCGATCCTTCATTCATTTCATTCATTCATTCATTTATTTTATTCCATAGATCTTACATGAGCAATGAAGCTTTAAGATGTGGAACATGTCAACATTTTACAATATTACAATTACAATTTTTACAAATTTTTATAGTTTTACAATTTAGTAATTTTCTACAATTTTTACAATTTTGTACAATTTTTTTACATTTTGGCTAGATTGTAGTGAGATGAGATGAGGTCCGAGGATTCGCCAAAATATTACCCGGCATTTGCCTTTTCAGTGGGGGAAACCTCGGAAAAACCCAACCAGGTAATCAAATCAAAGGGGGTAATCAAATCAAAGTGGTTGATGCCAAGGACTCGCCATAGACCATCCGGCTTCAGTCCCACGGCTGGGGAAAACCTCCGAAGAAACCAAAGTCCAAAGGGGGAACCAACCCAAGCCCGAACGCAGCTCCGGATCAGCAGCCCAGCGAGTCTGCCGACTGAGCTACATCGATGGCTCTACTAAAAGTATACAATACATAGCCAATACATAATGAAAGAATGGAATTTGTTACTTGAGTGGAAAATTTTAGATGTGTTAAGTTGAAAAAACGGGACTTATCAAATAACTATTCCTTTTTTTCTAACAAAGTGTTTCATGCACTTCGAGATTCAGTGTTAAACAAAAATTCCCAGTATTCCAAGATCCTTGGACTGAGTTGTGGGACAGTGAAGACCCACTCGTAGTGTTTTACTGAAGTGTGAACTTGTTTGTAAATATAATTTTGTGCTTTAACATTTATATAACAATAGTAACATAATACAAGAAAAATGCTTACCATTTTAAATTTGTTTACTATTTTCTATGAACGTCAGTTCCTTTAGCTCAAAAAGGGGACACGTCAGTAGTTTCCAAACCTATTTTTCTTTATGTTCCGTTTTATAAAAAAAATAACTCCATGTGAGACAAGTAGATGTGGCCAAGTGCAAGGTAACAATAGCAAAAATAACGGGTTAAAGCAAGTAAAATGAAGTTTGTGAAGCTTTTGTGTTTTCCTTAAAATGACCGCTGCGTATATACAGGCTTCGGCCTAGGGACACAGAGTAACCAGTATGAGGTTTAGAGTACACGGAGTATAAATGACGTCATGACCCGTGTAGAGGGGTGACTGCAACAGCACAGGTTGGTCCATAATGTGCATTACCGTTGTGTGTATTAGTGATTGGCTGCGGTACGTGTAACAGGCTTCGGCGTAGATGGTTACAACTCACGTTAATAATTTAATGGTAGACATTTATTGTCTACACTAGGAATGTACTGTATATACTGCATCTGTAATATTATTTTGTGAAATATATTTTGTACCGTACTGTGACGGACTGTTTACATGTTGAGACACGAAGTAACGGCGCGCTCCATCTCCCACTCTACTCGACCAACACAACACTATCGTTCGTGCGTTCTGAACTTCATGGGTTTCTGTGCCCATGAACGAAGCCTGCTCATATAGCCCCGTTTTTGATATCAATGCCTCCATCATTATATCCAAAACCAAGTCTTTTGTTTAGTAAGTATTCGGGAAGTCTCCATCAAATAATATATAATGGGCATTTCATTTGTTAGCTTCCTTTGCGAAAGAGAACGACTGTTTATGTCGGCTGAATTCACGGCGCGGTATCTGTAAGATAATCACCAACATGAGCTCTTCTTGAACCATTAATTCTGTCTATTGTTATAATGGGACACTATTATGAAACTTGCTTTTCTCTCATTTTGTTAACTGTGATGTTTGAGGAAATCATGAGAACAATGCTGCAAGATACGTCAAAGTCGACCCCAAAAGTGACAAGTTCATTGCGAAGTGAAAAATGTGTCCTGAGAAAAGTTAATGAAGGCGATCCGCTTTTGAACAGTGGCATTATATAACAATTATGACCTCTTCGTGAATGTCTTTTCTGGAATATTAGAATGTTGACAACGATGAATGAACGATCACTGACAGAAATATGATTATGAAATATAGCCTAGATATTTTTACCTCTCTGAAAATGTTAAAAATGTTATGTTTTATTTAACGACGCTCGCAACTGCAGAGGTTATATCAGCGTCGCCGGATGTGCCGGAATTTTGTCCCGCAGGAGTTCTTTTACATGCCAGTAAATCTACTGACATGAGCCTGTCGCATTTAAGCACACTTAAATGCCATCGACCTTGCCCGGGATCGAACCCGCAACCTTGGGCATAGAAGGCCAGCGCTATACCAACTCGCCAACCAGGTCGACACCTCTCTGAATCTGAATCGTGTAAGTGTTGTTGTAGTAATACATACAATGATGTAAAATTAATGCATTTTTGTTTTGGAGTCACGTGATGTTTTAAAACTTTAATGACATTTTATTTGCATTTTAATCATTCAATATAAGAGTGCCTAATATTTTGGAATACGAGATTATAAAAATTTCCAACCAATTTTACCATGATATTCTATGTTAAAACTCTGAAATATCTTTGCCACAAAATCCCATTACTTTGCTGTAAATGTTGATATGTTTAAAGTAGTGTTGTGGGATTTAATCGATTAATCGGTCAATTTATGTTGTAAGATTAATCGATCAAAAATATTTAATTGAATTATCGAGTCGATTAAAATTAATCGGTTGTAGTTGATATTAATAATAATTATTCTGATAATACAATCTCATACTAAAAATTTCGACAATATTTCGCTCTCGGAAATTGCTTACTTAAAAGCACAATAGTACTGTTACTTATAACTATAAACCAGGTAGTGTAGGGAAAATCTTTGCACAAACACTTCAGAAAGAGATGGAGATATGGTGACAGTGACCTAGTCTACCTCTATTGGAAGTTGAAACACAATGCGAAACTCTTATTAAGTTTTATGGTTTTCGAAGAAAACTTCCATCTTGTTGTCAGCTTGTCTTCCTAGCACATGAAATACATACTTTTCTGGGATTCGTCCCCCACATCCCTTATAAAATAACCATGTCTACACTGTGTGCAAGTGAGAGTGTAACTACCTTCTTCTCTTTCTAAAATCTGATAATTCGATTACAATAGGGGCCAGTCTTCTGTTTCGACAGATATACTTTTTGCACTTGCAGTTTCTGTACTGAGTTTGTATATGAAAGTTGTGTGTTTAGTTTGATAAAGAAAAGAAAATCAGTTTTCTTTGGTTTGTGAAAAGTGTAAACTCCATTATGTCATATAAGAATTTGAGAAATAAACTCGGTGAAACATTTGGATTTAAACTGAACGATCGTGGAGAAGTGCTTGACAGAAAAAAAGTTTTTTCGTGTTTAGTGATGCAGGAAATATTGTTACTAAACGTAGAACGGAACTTAATTCGGAGTATGTGAATGCACTCACATGTTTAAAATCATGGATGAAGCAGTATCAACTAGGTGAGTCTTCATACTTTTTGTTATTTATGTTTGTCTCAAAAATTCCCGGAGAAATTAACGCAATAAATTATATGCCTCATAATAAATATGTTAATAAGTAATTAAAATAATTGTTTTGTGGTATGAATGAGAATAAATGCGCACAAATGTGCATAAGGTGACTTAATTAGTCTGAGCAAAACTTAAGCGATGAACGTCTTTCAGTGCACTTTTCGACGTGGTATCGTTCACATGGGTTTTTACACAATTCGCACACGCAATCTCGGTTCGGCTCATGGAAACTCTTCGTGCTGCATATCTTGTGATGAAAACCATGGATTGCGTATCGTGTTAGGATGTGCCTCATCTCGTAGTTGGGTTGTGTCCACTCTCTCGCACACATAGTTTCTGTTGCG
Organism: Periplaneta americana; assembly: GCF_040183065.1. Classification (NCBI taxonomy): domain Eukaryota; kingdom Metazoa; phylum Arthropoda; class Insecta; order Blattodea; family Blattidae; genus Periplaneta; species Periplaneta americana. The sequence continues at coordinate 142,157,490 of NC_091118.1, forward strand.
TCGAATTCGCTGCGGATGTCTTTCCTCTTCTCCTGTAGTCCTTGGAGCGTAGTCTCAAATGCGCTGGTGCTCGGCAGTAGTAGCTGTCGTCTAATGTCTTCGATGAAGAAAGTCTCTCTCATTAGGGCATACGTCATTCTCGATGGAGCCGTTTTTCCAACTCCTAGCACTCTTTTCATGAAGCGTGTTTTCACTGTTTCTATTTGTGCCATGTCTCTGCTTGTAAGTTTTTCCCAAATTATGTTCATTCCATTTGTTGCTATGGGGGTTATGACTGTCTTTAAAAGCGTCATTGCTGTTTCTGTTAATAATTGCTGGAGGTGGTTGATGCTGTATATTGCTCTAATTGCTGCTGACACTTTTTGTTGTACGAGTATTCTGAAGGATTTTATAGTTTGCAAGGTAAGTCCGCCATTGTTGGCGTACAGAATATTGACGACATCGATCATAATGTACTCTGATGACATGGTACTGGGATCGCCTAACAAAGAGTAACTGCAACGTACACTCAACAAACTCGAGAAATGGGCTGACGAAAACTGCCTGCAAATAAATCATCAAAAGACTAAGCAGATGACCTTCAGAAAGGGAGGAAAGCCCAATGCAAATGACAGATTAACGATCCTCGGCGAGCCACTAGAAGTCGTATCGCAATTCTCCTACCTAGGTATCACCTTGTTTTGTAATATAACGATACAATATATACAGATATACAACATTTAATACTTATGCTTACGCCTATCACCGAACACAAGTTAAATTTAACAATAGGCCTAATTGTGTATTACAGTACAGTATATTAAAACATTTTTGAACTCGATTAAAACTCGATTAATCTATCGATTAATCCATTAAATTCAAATAGTTAATCGATTAAATATTTTGATCGATCAACAGCACTAGTTTAAAGTCTATCGCAGTGGAATTTTATGTAGATGATAATCTGTAGTTCTTAATTCATCTTCAGATTTGACAACAATTATAATGTTTGTACTGTAACATCTTCACCTCCCTCTTTTGAAAGGGAGCTCCATCCAGATAACGCGACCCACACTCACAGAATCTTGCAGTAACCACTGTCTTTAAAATAGTGGACCATTTTATTATACATATATCCTACACATCACTGTAATGTTATGTAAAATTGACTGCAGCAGCGACTCCTCAGCGGAGGAACAGTAAAACTTTACTGAAGTCAAATATTAAAAGAAAATATTTCTAACTTCGGTTTGGGAGGGACAGTGAAACGTGACGTAAGAGTTCTGAAACTTTGCTGAAGTCTGGTATGAAATACTAAGAAGACCCAAGAATTTTCGTAATTACACATCCTCAAGCGATTTATTCGAGTCTTGGAGATCCGCGACTCGTACGGTTTCCGCCATAAGAAACAACTTGTCCCTCAGTTCCAATTATGCAGCAAGTCCCCATCCTCTGACGTACGATATGGCCTGCCTGTCTTCCAAGTTTTTGACAGTACTTCTAGTCTCGTCGTCACGTTCCTTTTAATTGTCTCCGCGTCCTTAAATCTCTGAGTTAAGAGTGAAGAAGTTTCGCAAAAAATGTCAAGAGACGTCTCAGTGGATCGAAGACAATGCGTCAAGTTCGTGAAGGTGACGCTCATTGTCTTTTACGATGCATCTTACGTCCGTCCCTCAGGGACAGACAATCCTTGCTCCGGAACATTCAGGCAGTGTCGTACCTCAGCCAACTGACGGCTTCTAACCCAAGAAAAACAAGGTTCAATCCCGAGAAAACATAGAGTTCACCCAGGGAATGTCTAGAATCACTCAAAACCAATTCCAGCCGGTAAGGAATGTCTTTTTATTGTTTATGCTCGACCATGCCGAAATGTAGTAATTATAAACCTGATAGCAGCCCTTTAATGGACCTCATTAAAGTACACCTATTCATTAAAGTTCAGGTTTTCTACCAATCAGAAAGCACCATTGTAGCAATATGAAAGCGCAAGTATCGATTATTCTCGGATATGCAATCTAAAGAGAATTATCGAAAAGTCACGGAGGCTGGAAATCCAATACTTTCGCAGAAGGTTATGTTCTCTTACTATAATAATTAGCGTTAATTGTAAATAATATTCAAATAAATTCAATTTGTCATCTCGTTTTTCAATGTCTAAATCAATTTCCAGGTTATATCAAGATTAATGTTCATTTTACACCCTAGATTATATCAAGGTCAATGACATTTGTTCCTCGGAAAAAATCAATACTTTCGCGTCTGCGCACATCTCACAATTTACGAGATATTGCACAAGGTCACTTCCGCTCCCCAGTCAGATAAGAATAATATGAATACTTATGAATAATTTCAAGTTAGAAATATGGTCGAGCATAAAAAGTCGTATGAAACTTGCCTATAATGGTAATTAAGACGCTCGTATGAAAATTATGAAACTCGCTTGCACTCGTTTCATAAACATACTCGCGTCTTAATTACTACCATTATAGGCTCGTTGCATAATATACTATTTTATTGTATTCTATCCGTATAGCATAGTACTAAATGCGATACCCTGCACAATGCAATGGAGCATTTACAATAATGAGAATGGCTCATGTTCTAACTTTTTCACAATGAACCATCACACTTATACATACAGGGTGTCAAAAAAGTATCCAATATTTTGGGAGGTGATAGTATGCATCAAAACAAGAAAAAGAGTCTAATAAACATGGGTTCTATAACACATACTTTCTGAGATCTGGATACTTGTGACGTCCATTTACTTTTTTTTTACTTGGTTACTTAACGACGCTGTATCAACTACGACGTTATTTAGCGTCGATGGATTTGGTGATAGCGAGATGGCATTTGGCGAGATGAGGCCGAGGATTCGCCATAGATTACCTGACATTTGCTTTACGGTTGGGGAAAACCTGGGAAAAAACCCAATCAGGTAATCAGCACAAGCGGGAGTCGAACCCGCGCCCGATCGCAATTCCTGATCGGCAGGCAAGCGCCTTAACCGACCGAGCTACTCCGGAGGCTACGTGCATTTATGGCAATGCATTTTTCTTCCCTACAATATAGCAAGCTACCAGATAATCATACCGTAGTTGACACCCCTGGCATGGAATATTGATACGTCGCAAGGAATACTGAAAACAAAAGTTTGGTTGCGGATATGAATGGGGTTCAGCAGAGATGGTGTTGTAAATTTTCGTAATCAGCATGTGTGGGCTGATGAAAATTCCCATGCACTTGAAGAAACAAGGCATCAGCACCGATTCTCAATCAACTTATGAGCAGGCGTTCTTGGCGATAGATTAATAAGGCCATACGTGCTACCACACAGATTAACTAGGGCTCGTTATCAGGACTTTATAATTAACGTATTGCCTACCTTGCTGGAGTATGTGCCATGTCATCAAAGACTACAAATGTGGGTCATGCATAATGGCACACCAGCACAATTTTTCCGCAATGAGCGTGAACACCTGACGCTAAAATTTCAGGACCGCTAGATTGATTGGGGAGGCCCCACACCTTGGCCTGCTCGTTCCTCAAATCTAAATCCCCTAGACTTTTGGTTATCGAGAACAACCAGATCAATTACAAAGAGTGCGTGATTCCTTACGCCTTAGTGTTCTTTAAATATTAGTAAAATTGTATCAGTTTCTTTTGTTTCTGGTTAAGTGGAAGAGAAGGCCTGATGGCCTTAACTTTGCCAGAATAAATAAGTAAATAAGTAAATAAACAAACAAACAAACAAACAAACAAACAAACAAATAAATAAATAAATAAATAAATAAATAAATAAATAAATAAATAAATAAATAAATAAATAAATAAATAAAGGGCAGAGGAATGCATTGCCATGAATGGACGTCACATTGAGCACCTCTTATGAACAGGTGTTCAGATCTCAGAAAGTATGTGTTGTAGGACACATGTTTATTACACAGTTTTTTCTTGTTTTGTTGCATACTAACACCTCGTAAAATATTGGATACTTTTTTCTTAACACTTTATATTCACTTGTTTGTTAACCATTTTCTCTCGAAAATGTCCATTAAAATTTTGGAATCAGAAACATTTCTTAATCTCTAATTCATATGATTTGTCTGATGATTCCATTGGTATCCTCAGAAGTAGTTTTGTTCTGTATCGATAGAGTGCAACACCCGCCAGTTCCTTGGCCAGTTGTTAGTAGAAAAATGATCGTTTTGATTTTTTTTTCAAAATATTGCTTTCACGAAATAGGTTATATTTTTCGCTATTTTTGGTAATTATTATTAGACGTTTTGACGGAAGTATATTGTTGAACTGTGGTTTTTGTCACTATCTGATAACATTTCAAGAACATTATAAAATGTTAGGCTTTTACAGCTACACTTCAGAAAAATTAATTCAATATCACTTTTGGTCAGAAGGTAGCATATCGAAATGATAGCCGTCCAAGTCTTGGATTTAAAATATCGGCATCCTAATCAATTCAAATGAACAAAAAAGAAAATGTAAATTAATGTTAGAAAAATGCATAATGAAATTAAAAAAAATAATATTCTCCGACAAAACGATAAGAATTTATTGAAAATAAATAATATACACTGAATATTATAAAGATGAATAGAGATGGTGATTGATGATGTTCGATGAAGATTTTAAAATGGTTGATGCAATTGTCTGAAGAGTCTTTTCAGGAACCTTTAATTTTCTGAGGATCTCCAATGTAAATTTAGGAATTGTTCCTCGCGCACCAAACATAAGTGCAATGACATTCCAATCTTGAATATTATATATTTATGAGAGAGCTCATCACAGCATGGAAGGTAAATAGCGCGCTTCTCTTCATGTATTGTCCAAATTTCACGAGGGTATCCCTGCGAGGGGAGTATGAACCTTGCGGTGTAAGAGGTAAACCAGTAACTCACCGTTCTTGAAGGAGCAGGTGGATGGGGGTGGTGTCATTGACCGACTGGGGCAAACAAGACTCAGTCAATGGCTGGCCGGTTCCGTGTCGGGGATAGGTTATAAGAGTGGGGGAAAAATCGCATTCCTTGCTCGGATCTTCTCGTGAAATGCGGACTCTTCTTGCTTTGGTTGATCTTAATTAATTTGGAACCTTACTGTTGGGTCAAGAATGAGACCAGTTTTTTTTTTTGTTATTTCTGTCAATTATGATGTCAGCACGCCGTATAGATCCTTCCGTAGAAAAAACATTGAGCTTCCTCATATACTTCGTATTCACCATGTTCCCTTAATCTGTTAGCAATTATTGAGCGGACTGTGTTATGTCTGTCTTCTTCTTCTTTCTCATAGTTTAACCTCTCACTTTTAGGTGCATTTACACGACCCACGCCACCCGGGCCTTACAGGGCCGCGACCTGTCGGGAGAGGAATTAATCTATGGATCACATACATACTTTTTTGACCATACAAGGACATGGAGGGCCTCCCCGGACGAGGGATCAGCTCAATGCCAGGGCCACTTCCGATACAACACAAACATTTAAGACATTACACGTCATTCACTCACACACATATGAAAGAATTAAGGGAAGGATCGCCGTCCATGCCGGACTTTCAAGAGGTACAATCCCGGCATTTGCTTGGAAATAACTGAGGAAACCATGGAAAACCTCAGTGAGGATTTCCGGCCCCTGGGACCGAACCCCGGACCTCTCGAATGCGAGGCCAGCCCTCTACCACGCCGCTAGCCCGCTGTTGTGTCTGTCAATTCGCAGTAATTCGCCCTGAGGGCAGAAACCTGCACGTGGGGTAACAATATTAGGTACTCATCATAAGAATTATTTTAAATCTAGTTTTGACACAATCAGTTCACAAATATGGGAATATCTATGACCGACACGTCCAAAGGAGCACCCCTCTTAAGAGTTATTTTAATATCTAGTTTGGTCAAAATTAGTTCACAAGAATGAACATTTTTAGAACATATACTCACAAATGAATTGTCACTAGGTAACGCTTATAATTTTAGGAAAATAAAGGAATTCAAACGTAGTTAACTTAGTGCAGAAGAAATCCGAGTAGCAGGGAGGATTAGCTTTGCCACTTCTGTGCGGGACTGTACCACCCTCCAGCAGGACATTGATTACTCCCGAGGCGGGCCCTCAATAAATACACACAATTTCCTGTCTCGCTTCCTCTCGCACAAAGCGAGAGAGAGAGTGTAACGCTTTAAATAATAATTATGTACGTTTTGTGGACACTTCGTAACTGACAGTTGAAGGGAAAACTACTTTATCCTCGTAAAAAAGATGTCTTCCTCTGTTAATACTACCCCATTCAGCCAAACTGCTGCTAATTCAACACCTGCGTAATAACAAAACACGCCCTTTTATGTGGTGATGGAACAGCCAGAGATAAGAGGTCGACTGTTTGCGTCGCTCATCATGTGTCAATTGTTGATGGCGTTCAAATATCGGCTGTCAGTCAAGCTACCAGTGGGGGGCCCATGTTGTCGTAATTTGAGGGGAATTCCTGCAATTCAATCCCTTTTCCCGGATCCACATATTTCAAGTGAGCAGCGGTTACAGTTAATCGGATAAGCGAAATTAGCTCAGTTCGTAAAGAGCCTTTGCACTAGACTAGACATACATCAATTGATCAGCAACTACAAAGGATTTTTCTATTAAACATTGCAAGCAAAACAGTTGGTCTGTATTGGGGTCTAGTGACTTTTACGGTCCCAAATCGTACATGTATTTTGTTTTTGTAGAAATCGATTTCATTGGTTTGTAAGTTATAAAATTATGTTGTATTTTAAAGCCTTCTATTTCAATTAAAAAAGATTGTATATTCAATTATACTTCCTTGGTAGCTCAGATATTAGAGGGTTGTCTTACGACAGAGATGTATAAGAAACAGTGCGTTAACGACCTTCGATTACTTCGCGTGCTACCTAGCTACAGTGTACAGGTAGCAGTGATTAAAAGACAAGGGCGAACAAAATGGTGAAGTGAGTCCGGGGTCCAGCACCGATAGTTACCCAGCATTTGCTCATATTGGGTTGAGGAAAAAGTCTGGAGAAAACCTCAACCAGCTAACTTGTCCCAACTGAGATTCGAAACCTGGCCACCTGGTTTCGCGATCAGAAGCGCTAACCGTTACTTCACAGGCGTGAAAGGTATCTCTTTTTGAATATTTATATAACTTCAGATGTTTTCCAACTTTCTGAAAATTTTGCTTCATGTTTTTTTTCTACGAAATGGAAATATAAAAATTGGAAATTTATCCTTCGAAGAGGTAGAAAAATTCAAATATTTTGGAGCAACAGTAACAAATATAAATGACACTCGGGAGAAAATTAAACGCAGAATAAATATGGGGAATGCCTGTTATCATTGGACTGAGAAGCTTTTATCATCTAGTCTGCTGTCAAAAATCTGAAATTTAGAATTTATAAAACAGTTATATTACCGATTGTTCTGTATGGTTGTGAAACGTGAGCTCTCACTTTGAGAGAGAAACAGAGATTAAGGATGTTTGAGAATAAGGTTCTTAGGAAAATATATGGGTCTAAAAGGGATGAAGTTATAGGAGAATGGAGAAAGTTACACAACGCGGAATTGCATGCACTGTATTCTTCACCTGACATAACTAGGAACATGAAAGCCAGACGTTTGAGATGGGCAGGGCATGTAGCACGTATGGGCGAATTCAGAAATGCATAGGGTAAACTAGGGTCTGTTGGACAGTCGGGCATGTTGGACACTCTGTACTTCAACGTGTTACCACGCCACTTGTGGGCACCACATTCTGCTAGGAGTCAATGACGGAAGTAGCCACGAGTGGGGCTACTTCCATCATTGACTTCTAGCAGAATGTGGTGCCCACAAGTGGCGTGGTAACACGTTGAAGTACAGAGTGTCCAACATGCCCGACTGTCCAACAGACTCTAGTTTACCCTATAAAGTGTTAGTTGGTAGACCGGAGCGAAAAAGACCTTTGGGGAGGCCGAAACGGAAGATAATATTAAAATGGATGTGAGGGAGGTGGCAGATAATGATAGAGTCTGGATTAATCTTGCACAGGATAGAGATCGAGGGTTGACTTATATGAGGGCGTTAATGAAACTGCGGGTTCCTTAAAAGCCTTAAGTAAGTAGGCCTATGTAAGTAAGTTTTTTTCCCTTCATTCATTATTCATGTAGTTATTATAGGTCTAAACATTTTAAAGCAAGAATCATTGAAAAATTTAGTGTATATTGTCAGAGAAATGCATAATGATTATGCAATTTTCATAAAAATTTGAGTAATGATTACTGTTAATTAATAAAAGTTCTTTGAAAATATTGAAAGTTCCTAATAAAGCAGATGGAATGTGGAATGTCAATTTAATTTGGACTAAGAGGTTCTGAGATATTAATGTTGAAATATACTTAGTTTATGCAATTGGAAAGGCGTGCTTTCCATTTTAAAAATACATCGCCTTCGGTCAGGTTTGAACTCGCGAACGTCGGGTCCGATACAGATTCTAACCGCTTCTGTAAACACCATAAATTGCAATAGGTATCTTTCCTGACACTCTTATCACTACAGTTTCTAATAGACATGTTCTCCGACATCTTTCTGTGACTACTACAACTTCCATTACACTCGCTTGTATTTGAACTCTGGTCTTTGGTATAGCTAAAAGTTGGAGTACTCCACGTCTGGCTAACGATATACCAGGAATTCAATTTTAAAATTAAATTAAATTACATAAAACTTTAACACTGTGGGTGCTCTTATTTCGAATACTGAACAAACTCACCTCACAGAAGTCGCATCTCATAATCTCACTGAATTAGAAGACAAACAAGTGCTGAAGTCTATTTTCATTTAAAGAGAGTATGAGGCGTGGTTGAATTGCTCTCTAGAAAGCTGAACTTCTCTGCGTGCAGTTCTGTACTTAAAGTTTGACTGCAGTGAAGACACTGGTAATGAAAATTAGTTAATTTCTTGCACCATTTACTTAGTTTTAGTGTCGCGATGCAAGATTGCACAAGCAACGCATTTCGTTCTTCAATTTAGTTCACAAGCTGTGTTGTTTTGTTGTAATGTTTTCATTTATTGATACTTCACAAAGAATATTCTGTTCCTTAGAGCTGATAAATTCATTCCCGCACAATCTCAAGACAATTTCCTATACAGTTCCCTTAGATTTAATAGAATCATGCGAACTTCGCTGTCGCATTTACGTCTGGACTTCAAAGCGACGCCATCAACCGATGTTCTCCTCCTCTTACCGGAGTTCTAAACCGATGAATAGAAATTTAATTATAACGGAAACATGATCATGTTCTCTGTTATCTTAGGTGAAGGCCAACCACAGCACCGACTCCATAGGCCTGTTACTAGAATCCGACAGTCTGCGAGTGAAGGCTTTCAATTATCGCTCCCTTTCGGCTACAGACTATCAGAGATAATGGTACAGTAACAGTGGATCCTTGTGCAAAGGAGAATGACAGGAGAACAGAAACTGAAAGATCCTCTACTGCGGATGAATTTTTCAGGACAAATCTTATAGTAGGCCTAAGTGCCAGATATCAAACTCAGGTTCTCTGTGGTAAGAAACCGAAATCCAACTGTCAAACCTGAGAGTGCAGACTGCGCGCAGCCAGAATTAGCCTATACTTGGTCTAAAGTGATCAATTGCGCGAATCTCTAGAGTTAAAAAAAACACTCGCATATCGGTGAGAAGACATTTTATTAAGCAAACGATTGATTTTAATAATAACAGTTATTTATGGTGGAAACAAAAGGCCAACAGAAATCTATATGTAAATTATATTTATATCTATGCAACTTATTTCATTCCATAATGAATATTTGAGAGGCCATGGCTAGTTGGGACTTCCCGGTCTATGATCGTATCAAAATTTTTGATAGAACTGATATTTAACCCTTGTGGGGAATTTCGGTGAAGTTCGGAGGGCCTAATTAGTCAAATCCACTCTCCTCACCTCCACGCTGGTGCCCCCTGGGATCTTTTAAAATAAGAGAGAGGGAGAGGGGGAGAGAGAGAGGGAGAGGGAGTGAGAGAGGGAGAGAGAGAGAGAGTTGTGCGGAAAGCAACGGGAAGCCTACAGCTTTCAACTTTCCCAAGAAAAACTACAAACATGGCATGAGGAGTCTTTCCACGGTAAAAGATTCCGGACGTAAGGAAGAGAAAGGGAGAAAATAGGAAAGATTGGGGAATTCTGGGTTTGTAGTGAAAGACCTGTCCTTGGGCAGAAAACTATGAATTAATGAAATGAATATTTTAAAATGTTCCTTTTTCCGTAAATAACTGAGACCGAACAGCGGGCTGCTGATCTCACGCTTACATGCCTCAGCATAGGTGAACGATCATCTAACCAGTACAGAGATATCGTGTGGTTAGCCAGTATGGCTGGTTTTCGAAACCGGATTTCGCTACCTATAGTAGCATTCCAAACTCGTCGCGATGTTGGGTGGCACAGGTTCCTTACACTGGCCGAAATTTAATGAAAAAATAAATATTTTACACATTCTTATTTAATTACTGAAATAATGCAACAATTTTCGCACCACATCCTATCTTCGCTCACATGCCACGCCCAATGTACAAGAGTTGAACCTATACATATTATAGTGAGTGAAATGCTTATGTAAACACGAACTTTTCAAATTTGTGTTCAAATTTTAACTATTTTTACGGCTTCAGAATTTTGGTACAATTTTTTAATTATAGCATTTTTATATTGAACAAAACTAGTGAATATTTCGTTGTGAAGTCATATACAGACAGATAAGATATGTCGGCGCAAAGCAAGCGCACCGAGTAGGCCTTACATGCGCAAATATCGGTCTACTATATATATTTAAGAATTTTCAAAACATATATAATTATACAAAATACAATACATATCGTAACATTATTCAATGATAACTTGCGAACGAAGTTTACTATAATGTTCCGTTCATTTCATTCATAGTTTATACCCAAAGGCAGATCTTTCACTACAAATCCAGCATTCTCCAATCTCCCCTATTTTCTCCCATCCTGTCAGTCTCCACATATGATCCATATATCTTAATGTCCTCTATCATCTAATATCTTATTCTGCCATGAACGTTTCTTCCGTTCACCATTCCTTCCAGTGCATTCATAAGTAGACAGTTTCTTCTTAGCCAGTGGCACAGTGAATTCTTCTTCCTTTCCTGATCAGCTTCAGCATTACTCTTTCTTCATCCATTCTTTCTTGCACAGATTCATTTGTTATTCTCCCTATACATTTCAAAAACTCCATTCTTCTCCATATCTACATTTCAAATGCTTCTACAGTAATTGTTTATCCTCACTTCGTCGTAATGACCATGTTTCTGCCCCAAAGAATGCCACAACACATACAAAGCACTTACCTAGACTACTCTTTAGTTATTTTTCATGATGTCTGCAGATGATGCTCCTTTTTATATTAAAAGCTTCCTTTGCCACTAGTTATTAGAGGAGAAAAATTCGTTTCGGCGCCGGGGATCGAATCTGGGTCTTTGGTTCTACGTACCAAATGCTCTAACCACTGAGCTACGCCGAAGTTCAATCCACAACACCGCACCGGATCGAATTCCCCTCCTCTTGTGTTTTTCCCTTTGTGACCTGACTCCAAGTTCGACATATATGTTGACATATTAAGTCAACTGCCATTATACAAGAAACACACTCAATTGAGTGATTTGGTAGCCGGGATTCCACAGTATCATGCACTGTTGGGCAAAGAATCTATGTAAAGATTAACTTTAACAATGGTTATTAGAGAAGAAAAATTCGCTCCGTCGTCGCCGGGAATCGAACCTGGGTCCTTGGTTCTACGTACCAAGTGCTCTAACCACTGAGCTACGCCGAAGTTCAATCCACAACACCGGATCGAATCCCTCTCCTCTAGTGTTTTGTCTTTGTGGCCTAACCCTAAGTTTGACATGTATGTTGACGTATATTAAGTCAACTGCCATTATACATATAATAATATCGTATAATATTGTATTGTACGTAGAACCAAGGACCCAGGTTCGATCCATGGCGCCGGAGCGAATTTTTCTCCTCTAATAACCATTGTTACCATAACAGATATATTCTGTAGGACAAAAAATTAATCTTTACGTAGTTCCTTTGTCATTGCTATCCTCCTTTTGACTTCCTGGCTGCAGCTGATGTTATTGCTTGTACTGTACTCCAACCAGGAGAAAGTCTCAGGGGAATGAGACGCAGCGGAGTAATGCTGTGAATGAATGTTGATGTCATAAGAGGTCATAAGGTCACACACGTGGGTACACGCATCTCCATTGGCTAACTCTCATAGCACAAACGATAACACTGATACACACATACTTATACTACCCTAGTTACAAAATTAGATCACTGTTAATCTCCTGGTCTTTTAATCCCTCCATACAAGAAATAACGTATGCAAGAGAGCGCATGTTTTTTTAAACTGGTGTTGTAACGTTAATATTATCTATCTACTTCGCTCCAATAGATGACGCAATAATAAGAACATTAATCTCCTGGTTGGAGAACAGTAGTACATCCCAAGTATTTGGAACTGTTCACTTGCTCTGCAGCCTTATTTCGAATTCGCACGTTTTGTATCCAGTATTTAAAATTCGGGCTTTCCGTCATGGAAACGAGAGTGTGTAAGAAAAGATTCAGGAAAACAATTTTGAACTAGCTTCTTCTGGTGCCAGCGCGAAATGGAACTAACGGATGTTATTTGATAACGTATGATACTTTGAAGTGAATAACATTTCTGGAACTTTATTAAGAACCTTTAAAATTCTCCACACATATAAACGGCAGTAATGGGATCAAGTTAATAGAGCATGAATCAAGACTTGAATTGCGCTGAGCAAAATATTAATAACATGCAGATTCCAGATTCTGGTATGACTTGAATGTCTACGATGCATTTTAATGCGCTCATATCACTCTGAACGCTCCACACGTCTGAAACATGTGACACTGCAGCACATCAGACCAACTTATTAAGATGTTAAAGCCAGAGAAGCCGGCCATCTTGCTTCGTGGAATTGTGAGTCTGAATCGCACTTCAAGGATAAATGCTTTTGTGTGGAATTTCTCATCACATTCTCTCCCATAAATGTCTTCTCATTTATATCATCCCGTTAGTATGGAAATGGGTCGTCTCAAGTGTGTGTTCATAAATAAGAGGCAAACATTTTCGATGGCTCAAGAATTCATACACAATTCCCACAGATACTTTTTAGACGCATTTAATAGTACCTATAGGTATAGACGCCGACTTGTGGGGGGCAAGGCACTTTCTATCCCCTTAACTTATAAAGTCAGGGGCGTCGTCCCTCCCGTAAAATTAATTGGGGGACTTCGCCCCTTCAAATAATTCGAAGAGAGGTTCCTAATGTTAAAAAAAATAATTAATTTGTTTTAAAGATGAACTAGAATATATTCCAAAATCGTTTTTCGTCATTATTCATTTTCTTACATCGCATAAGCATGAACGCGACACGCGAAACGAGTCTTCTGTTAGCGTATTCAATGTGAAGCGAGCATTGCAGTGCTGGCAATTTTCACCACAAATGTTATCTTCCATATCTACACTCTACAGTAAATAAAGACGAGTATTTTCCCTGGACCAGTACTACAATATAGTAGTAGTAATAATAATAATAATAATAATAATAATAATAATAATAATAATAATAATAATGTTTTATTTTCGCTGGCAGAGTTAAGGCCATAAGGCCTTCTCTTCTACTCAACCAGCCTTAATCAATACAATACATATTTAAATTACGAATATTTACACTACACTTAAAAGGTTCTTCAGCAATATTCTTCAGTTAAGTTTTAACGACTAGTAGACTACATATTTATTTAAATTTAGATAAACCTATAAGATAAAGTAGTAACTTAATTTATGAGCTAATTTAATTCAATCAATTAGGCCTATAATTAATTTGAGATTTGAGATAGCTAGTAAAATGATGAAAAGTAGGTTTGTGTAAAGCATAGGCGAAGTTATGGAGGCACTGCCCCCCCCCCAAACTTGCTCAACTCTTTTTTTCAATTAACGTTAAAAAATATTGAATTAAAAACATCTTTCGCGCTTTTGTTTATGATTAATTTCCTGTGCTTAAATTGACAAATTAATGTTTTCAGATCATGTATCTGGACTATAACATTTATTTTAAATTTTCGAATGTATAAGAATTGTTATGGGGGAGAGTTGGGTAGTATCGGACATCGGGTAATATCGGACAGTGAATTTCTTTCATCTACCACCACATGATAGTACCTGCATGACATGGTTACTTTTCTGTGATGTCGCATACAGAAATGTAATCATGTTATTCAGTTACTACCATCTGGTGGTAGATGAAAGAAACGCAATGTCCGATATTATCCGATGTCCGATACTACCCAACTCTCCCCTACTTCATTTGAGGAATGGAAGCACTGTAATGTTTCTTTTGTAACAGCCTGTATTCATGTGTTAGAAGTCTGCAGGTGTTCAGGCCGCCACTTGGAGAAATATGAATGACATTCTGCACAACAATGCAGAAAAAAGAAAAGTGATCCCGATATAATGTGTAAACTTAAACACGAGATCAAAATATAAAATAGAGTTTACACTTTATATGATAATATTCAGTTTCTGTTAGCACTGTTACCTAGTTATATTGATGTATGAATGTGTTTCTGTACAAGAGAGAAAAAGATGGAGATTGTTTTAAGTTATACCCTATTATAATCTGTAGTAGGCCTACAATTCAAGCCCCATACAACTCGGTCCGAAACATCGCGGATATGGATGTAACACTGTAAGAAACATGCCTCTGAAAATACCTTTATTAAATGATCATATTCCGATATACTGTATCATGGTCAAGCTATAACGGGGAGAGGATGTAAATTATGTCCCCCATAACCCCGTTATATGCAGATTCTATGCTTTTGCCTCTGCCCCCCACCACCCTGAAGCAAACGGTTCTCTCTCCGCCTATGGTGTAAAGAGTGACGAATATTATCTCTGGACCAAGAGCCTACATAGAAGGCGGGGATTGTGACAAAGTTACAGTGGATTAAATTAAGAGATATTTAAGTAACAGGAGAAGATATTTCCCTCCATCAACAATACTACAACTTTTCAAACAGTGGCAACATTATTTCTAGGAAATCCGCTGGAGACAGCTATAATAGTGTCTCATGTACTCAATCAGAACACTTTTAATCGAAACTCTTCCTACTTCGCTTATAATTATTTTATAAAAGAAACGGTAGTATTTAAGGCGGGTAAGTGAGTCACACACTTTCCTAGAGGAAGGATTTTATTCAAGACAATTCAGGTAACCTCCGACATGCATTCTATGCTTGGATATTGACTTCCTTAATTACGGTGTAAGAAAATAAAGTGTAATAAATCCATGGACAGGGTCAGCTGTCGCTAATAATAATTTATTTATTTAATCTGGCAGAACTGCGGATTTTATTGTTTCATTTTTACTTTATTCATGAAATATTCCTAATAAGTCCCCTTAAAGCTTTGAATTATCTTAGATAAATTTACTCGGTAATTTAAAATCTTGCCCCAGCAAATAAAACTGACCCTAGTACAAACCCTAGTAATGCCGCACTTCGATTATTGTGACGTTTTGTTAAGTGACCTAAGTTCTGAACTGTCAGTCAAGCTACAGCGAGTTCAGAATATGTGCGTCAGATACGTATGCAACATCCGACGATATGATCACATATCACCGTCCTTCGCAAGTCTTTCGTGGCTCCGACTTAAAGAACGTAGAACTCTACAATCTTTGTCTTTACTCTTTCGAATTCTGCACATCTCAACACGAAGTTACCTTTCGTCTCGTTTCTCTTATCTATACTCTAACTACGACGTAAATACCAGATCACTTATCTGTGGCACGCTAAGTATACCTCTTCATAGAACATCTTGTTATTCATCATCTTTTACAGTATCCACCTCGCGACAATGGAATTCCTTGTCACAAAGTATTAGGGGCTGCAAGACAATACATACTTTTAAAAACAGCTTAAAAGATAACATTCTTAACATTTCACTTCAATCATACTGCCTTAAACTATCACTGACTACATTGTTCTTCTTTCTTTAGATATCCTGATAGTGCTGTATTTTCAAAATTGTCTCATAATAATCTCTTTGTATTATCTAACATTATTTGAAATATATTAACATTCTATGTATTTTAGCTTAATTCTGCTACACAGTTTATTTCAGTGTTTAATCAATAGTGCATAGTATTTTGTTGTTTAATTCGTAAACAACTCTTGTATACATGTAATTCTCATCTAAATGAAATTGTTGAATTCTTTGTAAGTTCATGCATATGTATGTATACTTTTTGCTGGTTGAGTGGAAGAGAAGGCCTTATGCCAGCTAAAATAAATTATTATTATTATTATTATTATTATTATTATTATTATTATTATTATTATTATTATTATTATTATTATTATTATTATTATTATTAAAATCCATTTGTATTTCCTATGATAAATACATAGGCCTAGACTTTAAGTCCCCAATATCAATATTTTATGAAGGAAATAATCCTGGAGTACTGTCTCGTAGATTTATGCAGATGAAATAAACTTGCACACAGAGGAGAGTACATGAAAAAAAATTTCAACAGTTTTTACGATGCTAAAATTCATATATTTCTGTAGTCAATAACTCTACATTGACTTAAACTGACTCTTAACATCATGTTGCTCCTATGTTATGGGAATCAGAACAAATGTACGTCTAATTTTTGTATAAAATGAAATACGAAGTTCTCGAAACCGCAAAACAGAAAAGGGTAGATTATAACAAACAAATATAATTTGTACGATATTTCTGACTTCTGAATGCCCACCGCATATTTATTATCTGAAATAAAAAATAGATGTGTATCTCCCATGTATAGACCACAGAAATTCTACAAAAAAAATTGTACCAGACCGAATTTCCGCGTTCTGTATTACTGTTTCGATAACCGGCATGGCTAATGTATCGGTGTAACAGCTGTAAATAATTTGTAAATTCAATATCGCTTCAATTACGTTAGCGCAGTTACTGCTGGGTTGTAAATTGAACATTGTTGTTTATTCTCTTTTTTTTCCTCAATTTTTGTTGGACTTCTCTATTACCTCTGTCAGCAGTACACATTGGTGACCAAATATTTTTATTCCTAAACAAACTTCATAAACATACCATCAATAAAAAATCCTCGGTAAACACCAAACCAAAAACGTAATTAACTTCAATTAATGCTTGAGTTAAAATGTTACAAGTTACTTCAACATTTTTCGTAATAAAGCACAGACCTAATGAGATTTAAATAAATAGTGTAATTCTTAATGAACATCAAATTAAGGGAAAACAAAATTTACAGAAAGGAAAAGTTTGAGTTTTATAGATAATAATAATTAATAATACATTTTAGAACGAACAAACTATATCTAAAATTGGTTTATTAGGTCTTGTCATAAATAATGTCGGTATATTTTTAAGATTGGTGTTTTGTAAGATTTTAATGATTTTCTTTGCTTGAAGTATGTAGTTACAGGACGCTAAGGTTATTACCGATGTTCGTATTATGAGCATGTGAAAGACGTTAATGCGCGGGCTCAGAATGACAAGGTTCTATCTGACATTTTTAGCAAAATTGAGATTTTTGTTGCATTGAATTCTGCTACTTCACACCTATCTACCATATAAATTATGTTGATATCTCAATTATTGTTCGTGATAAAGTTAGTTTGAAAAGATTCTTATCTGCATTGATTTTATTAACAACCAAACTTTTAAAATGCTCTCCTGTAAAATTTACTGAACACTAGATAGAACCTTGTCATTCGGAACCCTCGAATTGTTAATACAAATAATATAAAATTTATGTGATAAAATTGGAGATTAGAGTCGTTCTAAAGCACCACTGGAAACAAGATTATAAAGCTGCTGTAGCGGCTAAAAATATGTTAAGTTGTTGGTAAAGGTGTCATTAGTGGGCGTGTAGCACAAAGATGGTTTTAGCATTTTAGTACTGGAGAAGAACGCATCAAAGGTTTACAACTTCCTAGAAGACTTAAGGCATAGAATATTAAGAATATACGCAGAGTTTTTGAAGAAAATTCACAAAAAAGTACTTGTAAGTTATAAGACGAACTTGGTGCTTCAAAATATACAAAATATCGCCACATTAAAACTCGTAGAATATCATTAGAAGTTAAAGATCTATATCTCATGAATTGACACCTGGACAGACTTAACGCAGAGTGGATATCTGTCGTCATCTTCTTGCTAATCCCATGAATGACAGATTTATCAGGAGAATTGTAACTTGTGATTTAAAAATGGGTATATTACCGCAACCCTGATATCCCAAATAGTGGCTCGATTCCCATCAGCCTGCCAAAATCGTCGTTCAACAAAATCGGTTCGGCCCTAAAGTAATGTTATAATTCTCGTGGTACTTTGAAGGTATGATTCACTGGGAGTTTGTTCCAAACGGTCGTGCAGTCGATGCGGATCTTTACTCTCAACAGCTAGAACATATTCTTTAAGTTATGAGACAGGGATAGTCGACATTAGTTAGGAGAAGTAGAAAATGCTAATGAATAATGATCATACGATATCTATCAAACAAGTAGAGCATTTCAAATCTTTATGTGGATACATCGACGCAATCGGAGGAACCGAGATAAAGTAGCGAATACGTTAAAGCAGGAAGATTCTAGGAAGCTTCTGGTGGGATAAAAATATTTAAATGAAAATAAGAAGAGAGTGGAGAGAGAAGTAGTGGAATCAGTCCTAAACTATGGATAGGAGGTATGGACTGTGAAAACTAAGAAAATATTGACGTCTGCAAAGATAATTTACTTAAAAAGAAGCGCTGGAATATAAAAAATGGAAAGCAAAATTAATGAGGAATTAAGAATAAAAATGAATGCGAAAGGGACAGCGGTGGACAAAATAAAGAGAAAATCATTAAATTGGTTTGCAGGTCTAGTACGGGTAGCGGAAGAAATTTTGTCTAAAAATATTCCAGTGGAGACTATAGGTAAGGAGAAGGCTAGGTAGACAACCTACAGCAGTGCTTCTCAAATATTTTTGTTACGCGACTCCCCAAAACGTAAAATAAAATAAACATTAATACTTCGCGACCCCCTTATAAGGGCTTGACGAAAACATCGCTGGTAAAAGTGCAAAATTTCGTAAGTCTCAAATTTTTTCAGAAATATAATTAAATTGTCCTGTGTTAAATTTTCTTAACATATGAACAAAAATATGATTCATAAAATTATCTCGAAATAATTCGCATAATTTTATGAATTACATTTTTGCTCATATGTGAAGCAAATTTAACATAAAACAAATTTTGGTTCTTAGGACTTAATAGGTTTTACATTTGTCAACAATATTCTGTGAATGACAAAATGAATGCTTCCATCAACAAACTTGGTACTTAGACTATCTGCCTTTGAAATATATACAGGGTGGAAGTAAAATAACAAGCAAATTATCAGGATGAATATTTCATGTTGTATATAACAACAAAAAAATCTCGATTTATATTTGTATAAAGTTTACAGTTTTCGCAAAAAGAATCATTTTCCCAAAATCTTTAACACTTTCTGTTTCGATAACTATTGCGAGTGGGAGCATTATTTATGTTCATGTTGATAGAGGATCTAATAAAGAATTATTTTTCACTTTGGCATAGGCTATTTCAATAGAGTGGACGGTTTTCGAGTAAATTTAATGTAAACATAAGGATAATTTGAACATTTAAAAATTCGAGGAGGTTGCAATATTGCAAGCTGAGGGGGTGGTTAGTGGGGGTCGTTCACTTGGCACACAAACTTGAGTTCGTTTCCTTCTTCTATCAGTTCCTACTTTGGAGAGCCGGTGAGTATTTGTTTAGTGCTCGTGTGTATCAGATAATGCCACGATTTTCAAACAGCGGATATCTTGACAATTATGATATTAATTTATGTAGTTCCCGTGCAGCTCAAGTGCTTTATGGAGAGCGATATCCTGAGAGGAATATTTCAAATCCAGAAACATTTATCGCAGTCTGTCAGGGGTCCGTGATACTGGCAGTGTTGTTCCAGTTTATCGTAACCTTGGACGGCAGCACCCCAACAAAATAATCGACAAAGATACTGATATCTTAAACTTGGTAGAAGAAAACCCTGGACGCAGCAGTCAAAATATTGCTCGAGAGGTTGGGACATCGCATTGGACTGTACTTACAACATTTAAAGAACAGTTCCGTATTTTCCAGGCAGCTAGGGATATCAGAAACGACCCAGCGAGCCTCGCAAGGACGCGTCAAAATTGTTTGAGAAGGTGTCAAGCATGTGTAGAAACGAATGGGGACCATTTTTGAACATTACCTCTGAAATGTTCGTGTAATTATTCAGGTGAGTTTACCAATGTTCTTATTGTTGTTTGATGTCTAATGATTCTAGCATTAAACATTGTTTTTAAGTATCATTAAATTATGAATAACGTTTAATAAGCTAATGGAAATGAACAAGTACGTAATGTTTTGTTTACACTGAAGTTCAAAGACAGATTACAGACGACGGGTAGCCTACCTAATGTTTTGTTTGCATTCAAGTTCAAAGACAGATGGGTCATTGTAAGCCCAAGAGGTTATGCCCGACGGGTAGCCTATGTAATGGTTTCTTTACATTGAAGTTCATTCATTGCTACAAGAAGTTACGCGATGTTGAACTTAATTAATTAACCGTGAATTTCACAACAAAATATAATACAGGTTTTTTCATAGTTATAGAGTGCTCTTAATGTCCCTTGAATATGCCTGGTTATTTCACACTTCCACTCTGTGTGTGTATATATGAGGCATACAGACACACACACACACACACACACACACACTACCGGTCAAAAGTTTTCGATTAGCTATGAAAGCAACTATATACTTTATTTGAATGTATAAATACTAAAATGTATAAATATTAAAACTAAATAGACCAACAAAATAAATATTTTCTCTCTCTCTAGCGTTATGATATGATATAATATTCAAAACGAAATCTGTGTTTTAACCACAAATCCATAGTTGTGATAGGTGATCGAAAACTTTTGACCGGTAATATAATTCACCATCGCGTCGTTGTTAATCGATGATCAAGCTTTCCCCTTACTAGCGCAACGAATACTATTTTGGTGATATAAGAGTTGGCTCGATGATGACTGATGTTTCGTTCTCCAAACCTCGCGAGATGTTATTTCTGTTGTGTTACGTTTGCTGAGGCGATTTCGGATGGTCTAGGTATAGGTTCTACAGTACAGTTGAGTTCGAAGACTGTTCGGCGGCACTAACCGTGGTCTTTTTTTTTTTGCGCTGTTGTGGTTTTAAGCTGGTTCGATTCCTTTTGACCTGTTCTTGCCTCCTGTTGAGGTTTTCACCATCTCGTTCTATTTTCATTAGCGATAATTCAAAATTTATATTTCTTCATAATAAAAATTTTGTAAAATTAACTTCACGTTAAATAAAATAAATTCGCATTCAATTGGCTACATTTCTTCGATATCAAACACAAGTCATGAACTCAGTGGAATGCTGCCACTCGGTCAACAAATAATATTTTCGGGAGGCGCCCGTGTGAGAGAGGGAGTTGCGGGGAACTTGGTTGCGAATTATCGCTATGGGACTCCTTGCTCTATAAGAACATTATAGTATCATCGTTGTAAGTATGTTACTTAAGAAATTATAGCAATTTTCGCTATAACATTATTTGCGTTTATCGTACAGCCCGCAGTGCAGCCTCATAGACTTAGTTCATAGCCTTAGTTCTACGTCAAAAGAAACACCGACATGTTTACATTCACTTACGATTATATTGAGAAAAAAATATAGACTAAAAATACACTATTATTGACTTCTTGTTGAAGATTCATTTACTTGTTCTTGAAAATTAAGTTGTCAGATTATTTACTGGACGATAATGAAGATTTCTTGAAGAGATAGGTATTCATTCCGTGTCATGAAAACGCTGTTAAAGCTGGAAAATTACCAGTTGAAACCCACAACCAACTCATATAATTACCGGCTAATGGAATGGAATTTAATTGAGAGGGGCACGGATGGCCCAGCACTGCGACCTGTTGAGATCTATTGCGCTAACACTCGATATGGAATGAGTTGCGTGCCTCAGATCTCCTACGCGCACTATCCCAACCACATGACTCTCTAACGACCGGTCCCTACAGCCGAAAGAAATCCATATATCATCCCTTCTTCGGCAACTTCCCCCAAGGCCCCGCTGTCGGTCCGAGACGAAACTCCTCACCCGAGTACGTCCGCCTCGGATGCTCGTTGCAGAAGTCATCCAACGTCGTTTTCCTACATTCCAGGGAGGCCGGTCGAGAGAGCCAGTAGTTCCGGGAGGCCACCTGTAGAGTGATCTGAAAAATCAGAAACAGGATGATAGGAAAGGAAGGATAGAAAGGAAGTGGCGAAGATGAGTGGAGTGCCAATTGCCTGATAAATTTACCTGATGTTCATCCATAGGAGTGAGGAAAAAAACCCGAAAAAACCTCACCCAGGCAACTCGTCCGGGACCGCTGGGTTCGGAGTTAGACTCTCTAACCCCTCAGCCACAACGGTGGACATCGGCTAATGAAATATTAAAACTACAACTTACATTGTAAGATTTAGGAAAGTTCTGGTTTGCTTGACGACGTGAATACCCTATGGATAAACTTTTATATGAAAAACAAACGCATCTTTCACTTTAAAAATAGGACTGTGAAGTGTAGTTATTAATAAACGTGTTTTAATAAATGTGTTTTTTTTTTCTCAGAAAGTGTGTTTTGTTCCTTTTGTACAGACTCAGAAATAGACCAGAGAGATCGCCTACTTTGTTGGATTCGTTAGGCCTACGCCAAGCTAACCCGGACAACCATAATTATTAGCATCACTATTGTTACGAAAATCATATCCATCAACAATACTACTACCACTACTTTTGAAAGACTCTGTCTTTCGGTCTTTCCCATCCTTACCTTTTGACACTTCTAACAGACATTCAGAAAAGTGTGGTTAACATGGCAGAAGATTAGCGTTTACAACAACACAGGACTAACGCAAGATAATGATTACACATCTATCCCCTCTGCAATAAGGTAAATATACACTTCCCTAACGGGAATGGAATCCTGATTCTCTCCGTTGTATTTGGAGGACAAACATTTGAGGTAAAGAGGAAGGTACTTAATTCGATATTGCATTAATATCACGACACATAAACATTATTAATCAAATTTGTAATCTCTTGGTGTTTTAGAATATCGACGCTTACGTTGTTTACTATGCGGAGGTTTCCGATGATTGACAGGTATTTGGGCAACGAGACATGTTATCCCACGAGAGCAGTGAATCAGCTTATCATTCGTGGGGTGTTTCATGTAATCTACTTTCGATATTAATATATTAAAGTAGCGGGATCATTCGATTTTTGCTTTGCTTATTAATCTCCCAGAAATAAGAGAAAACCAACAACGCCATCAGAATCAGTAATTTAATTCCATTCCCGTTTTTGTAAGAAAACAAAGGAGTAATGCGTATTATAATGTGATGCTTTTAATATAGCTCGCATGTAATATCAGGATAATATGGAAAAAGGTTTTGTACTAGAAACTTAGATTAGAAAAACACGTTGGTTAATGAAGGTCCCCTACATTACAAGCCTAGTCATGACTGGTATAAACTTATGGCTGTGAACGCAAAACACTAGGACAGAGTTTGAAATTTTTACAATTTTAATTCAAATTCTTTCATTTTTTAAACTGTTTGTTAGATGCATGCAAACTTTCTGCTCAATCGGACTCCTAGTTTCGAAGTTAATTTTATTTTAATTATCTAAATTATTTATACTCGATTGAGAAGCGTTTATCATCCAATCTGGTGTCAAAAAATGTGAAAGTTAGAATTTATAAAATAGTTATATTACCGGTTATTCTTTATGGTTGTGAAACTTGGACTCTCACTTTGAGAGAGGAACATAGGTTAAGGGCAGGGACGTCGCTAGGGGGGTGCGAAAAAGTGCGCAAGCACCCCATAAAAAATCGGAGCACCCCTTTCCGCACCCCAAAGGGCAATTTATTAACAAAATACTAGGCATAAATTATTTTGAAGAACAAAAACAAACAATTTCTTGGATGTGTAAAAGCTACGTCCCTTAGTGTATCGTAATGGATGTGATGAGCAATAATAATAATAATAATAATAATAATAATAATAATAATAATAATAATGATAATAATAATAATAATAGCAATAATAATACATAGCAATATCAATAAACAGATGTATACTATGCGCGCAAGTGCATGAGAGAACATTTTGGATATTTTATGTACCACATTTTTACAGCTCGCACCCCACTTTTAAATCTCGCACCCCATCCGCACCCCCCTTGCTCTGATCCTGGCGACGTCACTGGTTAAGGGTGTTTGAGAATAAGGTGCTTAGGAAAATATTTGGTGCTAAGAGGGATGAAGTTACAGGAGAATGGAGAAAGTTACACAACACAGAACTGCACGCATTGTATTTTTCACCTGACATAATTAGGAACATTAAATCCAGACGTTTGAGATTGCTAGGACATGTAGCACGTATGGGCGAATCTAGAAATACATATAGAGTGTTAGTTGGGAGGCCGGAGGGAAAAAGTCCTTTGGGGAGGCCGAGACGTAGATGGGAAGATAATATTAAAATTGATTTGAGGGAAGTGAGATATGACATAGAGACTGGCTTAATCTTGCTCAGGATAGCGACCAATGGCGTGCTTATGTGAGGGCGGCAATGAACCTCCGGGTTCGTTAAAAGCCAGTAAGTAATTAAGTAAGTAAGTAAATTATTTATATAATCAAAATGTTTCAGGATCATTGCATTTAAAAGCAGCAAGTTCATATTTTTATAAGAAATCTGATTCACGGGAATTCTTTAACGTTGAGAAATTAATGACATCTGTGTTAGTTTAGGCGCAGTTAATTTGCGAACAACAGACATTTAGGCCTATTTATTCATATTTTTTATTTACATAATACTTTTTAGCTCTTAACTTAAAGATTACTTACTTACTTACAAATGGCTTTTAAGGAACCCGAAGGTTCATTGCCGCCCTCACATAAGCCCGCCAGCGGTCCCTATCCTGTGCAAGATTAATTCAGTCTCTATCATCATACCCCACCTCCCTCAAATCCATTTTAATATTATCCTCCCATCTACGTCTCGGCCTCTCTAAAGGTCTTTTTCCTTCCGGCCTCCCAACTAACACTCTATATGCATTTCTGGATTCGCCCATACGTGCTACATGCCCAGCCCATCTCAAACGTCTGGATTTAATGTTCCTAATTATGTCAGGTGAAGAATACAATGCGTGCAGTTCTGTGTTTTGTAACTTTTTCCATTCTCCTGTAACTTCATCCCGCTTAGCCCCAAATATTTTCCTAAGCACCTTATTCTCAAACACCCTTAATCTCTGTTCCTCTCGCAAAGTGAGAGTCCAAGTTTCACAACCATACAGAACAACCGATAATACAACTGTTTTATAAATTCTAACTTTCAGATTTTTGGACAGCAGACTGGATGATAAGAGCTTCTCAACCGAATAATAACACACATTTCCCATATTTATTCTGCGTTTAATTTCCTCCCGAGTGTCATTTATATTTGTTACTGTTGCTCCAAGATATTTGAATTTTTCCACCTCTTCGAAGGATAAATCTCCAATTTTTATATTTCCATTTCGTACAATATTCTGGTCACGAGACATAGTCATATACTTTGTCTTTTCGGGATTCTTAACTTAAAGATACTCAAGATTTCTCAATATTATATGCCAGATATTAATGCATGGGTATGTACGAATATTTTCATTGAGTTTGGTGAAAATTGCATGCATGGAGCATTTTGAAGATCTAAAAATGTAGTTTCGAGAAAAAGGCAAATTTGTGAAAGGGGATGTAATACTGACGTATGGGGTAGAGTTATATAAAAATCCCTCCTGGACCTCAAAGAAGACGTGGAAGAAAAAAAATGTCTTACTATCAACTTCCTAAACGCCTATGGACTATAATAACTCAGTCCTAGTAACCCTTAACGAAACGACATATGTGGAAGTTACAAGAAAAATCACACGAAAATCATCAAGAGAATAAATCCAAGTTAGAAAATTATAATCTTATGATGAGTTGCCAAACTAACTTACTGTTATGACATGTGTTGTATTTGCATGTTTCCACGTGTTCACTACATTTTTTTTTTTGCATTCTAGTGATATTTATTTTATTTTATTTGTTTTTGTTTCATCATATTTACCAATAATGGTATGTCCATTACATAACTTGAGCTACTTATAATCACAATTTTTCTTGTTGCGTTTATCTAATCTATTGTGTTCTTTGTATGCGTTGTACTTTACTATTTTGTTATCATCATCATCATCATCATCATCATCGTCTCATATTTTTATACTTTGTACGTTCCATTTATTTTGATTTACTGTTTACATTTTATTGTGCCTTTTCCTTTCTTTCTATATGTTATACATTATTAGGGCCTATGTCTCATTTCCACTGACTTCTTGTTTACACTGTGTTATTTATATTTATTTATTTTGCTAATAATTGTAACTTAAAATAGGCCTATAATATAAACAGACAAAACTTCAGCTCACCCCTGGAAGAGCAGAACTCATGCTCAGGGGCGGATTCCTGAATTTAAATCAAGAAGTATATGATACAATTTGCCTTATGTATACTACGCAATAAGAATATATAAATCTGAATTTTACAATTTTTTATTATTTATAAAATCCATACATAACTTTTTAAATTTAATACTAGAACTATCAGAATTGACAAGATTAGGATATTTAAATATAAATTTGTTATATATTCTTGGGCCTAAATTACGACTATGATTAAATACTGTAGCACTGTTGGATTTTGGTTAAAACAATATTAAAGAATTCATACCTTTTGTTTCACATCTATGAGAATACAATTAAAAATGATTTCGATTTTTATGTATGAATTTTATTAACACAATACACTAAAGTTGTCTTATTTTAAGAACACTGAAGTCTAAAAACAAATTTTGAGATGGAAAATGAATGGGTTTATATATATATATATACACATACACACACATTTTAATTATTTTCTTCTGTAATAAATAAAGTGGATTAAAATTGGTTTTAAAAAAGCTACCCCATCCTATAATTCCATACGTAATTACCGATTGAAATAAAGTTAAGTATATTGTGCGTAATAAACTCATTGACAAGTAATTCCTCAATAAAATAAAATAATATATTATTATTCGTAATTTATTACAAAGATAATTAATGTGCTGGTTCCATTTGAAATGACTGTCGAAAATTACGCCAAAATATTTAACTTCGGAGAACTCCTTAATAATTATGATTATCTACTTCAGTTTGTGTGAGTGTGGCTGTATTATGTACATTTGTAGTGTCTTATGTATTGCAGTTTTACTCCTAGTTAACTGTTAGAGAAGGCTGTATGGCCTTAACTCTGCTAGGTTAAATAAACCATTATTATTATTATGATTATGATTATGATGATGATGATGATGATGATGATTATTATTATTATTTAAAGTTGTGTTATTAGTCGTGAGAAAGCAATAAACGTTTGGATTAATGGCATAGTAATAAATTGTAACGAGCACTGGCCAGAATGGAGGACATCAGGTTAGTGAAAAAGTATGTTAGTGGATACCGGTACCTAAAAATAAGTAAGTAAATAGTAAATAAATAGCCAAAATACCTTCAGAAAGGTGGCAACTGTGATGAAAGAATTTCATACCCCGGAAACTGAAATGAATTGGCACGCAATTATCAGCTTTCAGGCGTAATAAAGAATAAGAATTAAGTACAGGTTTTGGCCAATATTTATTTGATTAACAGGTTACTGCAGACAGAGAGAGAGAGAGAGAGAGGTTTCCTCATGATAATTACAAATTGCACACCGGCCAATATTCAACAATATACAATCGGAGAGATAAATACGTATTTTTTACGATAGGAAAGAAGAGAAACAGAGTGGGCAGACAAAGAACACACACAAACAGGAATCACCTCCCTTTTGGCACAATGACTCTAATATATTATGTTTCTCTCTTCTTAACTTTTACAATAAACTGTCTAGCTTTTATTAATCAGTTAATCTTTTAGTACTTTGATTTTTATTCTATTTGTAAATGTAATATTAATTATAATTGTAATTGTATTCTTGATATTGTAGTTGTAATCCCCTGTTAGAGGGGAAGAGAAGGCCTGATGGCCTTATCTCTACCAGGTTAAATAAATAAATAAAAATGAATAAAATAAATACCGGGTAAGACATATTTATTACAAACACATTTTTGTAGACAGAGATTCAGAACTCTTAAAATCGACGTACAAAATTTTATTTAAAAAATTACATTAATCGTTCTATATTATCATCCGTGTCATTAATTTGAAACTTTCTTCGTTTCTTTTCATTTTTCAATTTCTGTGTTAAGCTTTCATAAAAAGAAAATTTAACTACTCAGACTACAATAACAATACTGAGTGATATACGAGACAAAACAATTCAACGCTATTTTGAAGTCCGTAACCAACCGTATTTCGAAACAAGAAAACGTAAAGCGTAAACGTAACGTTCTATTTGGTAGCAGCTCACACCTCTGTACCCTCACCCACTGCAGAATGCAGGCTACTAGACGATCCTACCGGCAGTGAACACGGGAATCGATTATAGTGTGACGGCGCATGCGCTGTAGATACAGTTTTTCACAGTAGTTGCTATATACAACCGCTGCATGGCGTTGCCGTCTTCGCGCTGGCGCATGAGATGAAAGTGACTTTAATAAAGGCTAAAAAAAAGGATAAAAAAGGGCTACCACCGATTGCCTCTTGAAAGTGTTGGACGGAGCAAGGGGTCACACACACTGTGTCTGGCTGATCAACATAGAGGGGGCTCCAGTGTGTGCTAGCAGGCGGCAAGGTCGCTGACTGTCGTAACGACATTAGTGTTTGTTTGGAAACAACGGCGTGTGTATACGACGTTCGATTGTTTCGTACTCAGTCTGCTGTGGACTTGAAACCAGTCTCTCACTGTTGCCGTGTGGAAACCTAGAGCATGGAGTTGACGTGAATGACTGGCTCGTAAGGTGGGTTGCATGCTTTCTCAGGCGTTGTGTATGGACTACTTATTGTAGAAATAAAAGGTTTTCTCTCGTATAATAGTGCATGCTGGTACGTTAGCGATTTATATTGACTGGTTTGTTATTGAATGCACATTTATATATACAGGCATGTCAGTTCTATTATGAAAACTGTGACATGTGTCAACTCCTATGCATTCCTTTACTGAAAGGTCGATATTTTAAATCAATGTTTTTTTAAAAACAAAGAGCACTTCTTTTAAGATATGAAAGATTATTGTATTCTATAACGACAATAACAGTTTAAAGTCATCATGATTATTTTTCTAAATAACCTACACGAACTATTTTGAAATTAACGCAAGATGAATAAAAAATCTGGTACCGGTATTTATGTTTTCCCATATACACATTTCTACTAATATTTATCATATATCTTGCATATACACAAAAACACATCAGTTTCCTTACAGCACATTCCCAAATGTGTCAACTCCTCTATAATTGTTTACGGAAATGTTGATCATGCCACAATTTTTTTGCTTAAGTTTTACACAATATATCACATAATTAAAGAACTTTAAATATATTCCTGTTATGTATATACAACAACAGTTTAAAGACACCCGCGAAATTACAGCAATATTCAATTTCATATTATTTTTCACGGTATATTTGAGCTATAATAAAACGTGATTGTAATATTTATATCTTATGTAACAGAAAATATCAATCCTATATAAAACGAGAAAGATTAAGGAAGAAAAATAAAAATTTAATTGATAACAACACAAAAAATAATGTTAATGACCCATTATAAATAGAATTATATCTTAAAACTACATTAACTATACAATATTATAACGATTTGAAGGAAATAATAAGTTGACATTAATCATAACAGCACGCATAATAAGTGATGGTACAATATTTATAACTTCGATATATTTACATCAGAATATATTAATACATAGTAAATTATTTTAAGAATATAATTCTATATATTTTAAGATATATATTTTCCACCTTCCGTTCTCGGGTTTTGCTTCGCACGAAATGCTATATTTATTAACTAGAACTACACACCTTTTATGTTGTCTTCACCTGCAGTAATCTACGTACACTGCAGCAAATCTATCAAAAGTTACTTCTTTATGGATACCTTAAAATTGCCAATTTTTTTCCTAATAGAATTGGGTTCAGATCTGCAAATTTACCGGTAAAAATAAATATAAGTAATATATTTTATGCTGTATACTTTTTTATCTCTTCAATTAAACTATCATATTCATTACGAGACTTTATATCTAACACTGTCTTCTCAATTTTTCGTGAAACGTAATGTGTTAAATTTAGCTGCGAAAGTTCACTTGACAAGTACAATTATCCACCTCCTATTCTGTCCACATGTATGTAAAATACTTTGAAACATCACCACTCCCTCTGCTATTATCATGGAAACAAAAGGTTGTTAATTTGCTCTGCATAATTTTATCTTATTTTAATTTTAAATTTGAAGCTGAAGTTCGTGCTGATTTTTAACGAGTACAGTATTTGGTATACAGCTATGTTCTCTAACTAAACTGATGTTGAAAGCTTTTGTGAGTAAAAGTAATATAAGCCTACTTTATTACACTATTTGCTGAATGGCTGAAACATCTTCCACGCCGGAGATCCGAGTGTATATTTCAACAAATTTCAGTGACAATTGTCGGGGACAATTCTTTCGGAGTTCTCTCATTTCTTATGACAAATGTCTAACAGTTTCCTCGCAAATAATATCACCACCACATAAATTAGTCTGGTTTTATCAATCACTATTATTCTATATAATTCTACTATGTGTTATGTGATATTTATTATATAATAGATCACAAAGTACATACAAGTAAATCAATTTAACCCTTACATTACATACTTTACAACAATTTTACACAAATATATGGTAATATATAATTCTACTAAAAATAAGGTCTTCATATCTGTCCAACCACTCGAACACAAGTAATATTAAGACAAACAAAGTATAAATTATTCTTAGATCAAAATATGATGCCTGAGGATTTAAGGTGGATTTTGATATTAAGTAAGTCATAAAACCCGTACAATTTTCACGGTAAGCAAAGTGAATTTTTCATCGGTCACAGACGTAGGAACAAACTCTAGATCATGGGTGTTCAAACGCCTATAAAACCAGGAGATATTGCACGTCAAGCATGCTCTGCTAAGGTCAATAACTTTCCATACAAAATAGGAAAAACGACTTTAAAGGATATGCGTTGCGGGTTGCTTACGCCTGGGGTTACCTCGTACCATTTACAAAATTGGACATCTATGCTCTAGATGCTCTTGACATGTCATATAAATAATGAGTATCACAATTTTAATTTGTAACTAAAATATGATTAAATTCTTAACAAAGACGAGTTACGGAATCAAATTATCAGGATTGGCTTCCGATATGAAAATGAATACTGTTTCCTGTATAGTGTAAGCGGAAACCACATGCCTTGTATTTATTTTGTGTTCTTCTAAGCGAAAGTCTTGCGTCATGCTGAGCACATGGTCAGGGAATTCTACAAGCTGTGAAAGCCTGTAGTTGGATCATAATTGTCAATACGTTGATGTTATGACTGATCAAATATATATTTCTTTAAGACTGATGATTATATAAATTCCAGGCAGTTGTAGAAGAATTTGAATGTATAATTTCCACAGCAATAACTAAAGTAATGACATTCTGTAGAGATCAAGCCGTATGGTTATAATAAAAATTACTTGAACAAGTGACACATTTCAATTATTGCTCGCAACTTAGCTGCTTTAGAATTTCATGCTACATATCTGGGGTCTTTCTTGACCCAAAGCATAATTTGTTGTAAATAATTATGACATTTGCACGGTAGTGCAAGTTTTATTGCACCTAGAGTTACTCTTTATGTTTAAATAATGTATGAATTAATTATTATTTTAATTATTGTAATGGAGAACTATTTACAGTATTCTGTATCCTTGATTCTATTTCTTCAATTATCAGAAAACACTTTCACTTACCTTGAAAAAAAACATCAAGTGTCAATTATTATGTTTAGACAATTAACTAATTATTTATTTATTCTCATCATCTGGTGCAGTAGAAAGTACAAGAACCTTATTATACAAATAAAAGAAATTACTCTTGAACTTACAAATTTTTACCCATAGTCTACATGGCAGACTATTTATGCTGTTTTTGGATTTATTTATATCAATAACTGTTGTAAGCAAAAGTTTAAATGCAAAATAAATCCAATTACAAAATAAAAAAACGTGTTATATAGCTGGGGCCATCCACGAGCCCAAGGAATAAATATGAAAAGAATAATCAATATTTAATTACGAAATAATAATTTTAATTGTAAAGGAAACTAACAACCAAGGATAACATATCTATCTTTCTGGAACGTTTCGGAATATTGATGTAGATATTAACAATAAAATATGATGTGAGATCGAAACAGATCCCTGGTTGTAATATTACTTATTAGATAAAGATATTAAAATGATCCATACATTTGAATACTAGAAGTGAAGCAATAATAAGGTCGTTAAAATAAAACAAACAAATATATACCGGTATACAAAATTGTAATTATGTAAAATAGCCTAATGGTAGTTCCTTTCCTACTCTAAGTTTGTGATTGCGAAACGTTCATAATTAAAAATAAAAAAGAAACAAACAAAGTAATATTCAAGTAGGCTAACCCAAATAAAATTAGGACACGTACAGAATGTAACAAGTATTGCAAAATTCCTAACGAATTGATAAGGACTGATTTAAAAATATTCTCATTAACTGAAACAATTGACTAATAAGATGAATTTGGTCAACACACTTAGACCTATTGCAAGAAATACGCTTGTGTAAGATATTAGTTCTATAGGCCTACAATTATCAACCAAATGGAAAACATCTTAAAAGAATTATGGTTTATTTAACGACGCTCGCAACTACCGAGGTTATATCAGCGTCGCTGGTGTGTCGGAATTTTGTCCCGCAGGAGTTCTTTTACATGCCAGTAAATCTAGTGACATGAGCCTGTTGCATTTAAGCACACTTAAATGCCATCGACCTGGGCCGGGATCGAACCCGAAACCTCGGGCACATAAGGCCAGGGAAAACATCTTATAGGAAGACAAAGAGAGCCAGAACAAGTCAAGTGACTTAACCCTTGAAAGAGAAGACGACGATATGATGATAAAAATTTTGATGTTGACGATGACGATGATAATGATGATGACGACGATGGCGATGATAATAATGATGACGTGTTACGAAATACGAATAGTAGTCTATACGTCACGTCGTGGCTGGATCTAAATCAAGCATGCCCAACATGTGTTCGTTCCACTGTCCTCTCATTCCAAACAAACCGACAAGCTGTTCGTGGATTCTTTCACATTTCTCGGACGCATATGTAATTAGTTCCCTAAAACGAGCTAACGAGGGAGTCTTCCGAGTAGCTAATAAACGCATTAAATCCTACTGACATCTTAATAAGCCGCTTAATTATAAAGGAAGACAATCACGTACGACAGTGCGATATTTTATGTCCAGTAACGTGTTAATTCAATTGCTTTCGTACTTTTTTAATTGAAGAAATCTTTAAAAAGTCTTCCATTATGGTTCAAATACATATTTTTATCGTATTTGGTTAAAATTACAGTTTCCGGTATGAAAGTGAAAATGAGTTCCTTCTATCATATACACTGGATGTATGCCTCTTGTATTGTGTCTTTCTTGTTCTGCCTTAAAAATAGCTCTACAGTATACTGGCAATACGACAGGATATACCTACTTAATATTGCTAAGTTTCGGTTCAAATATGTTATAAGAGTAAAGACAGATAGGCTACAATTGCCCGAGTCTGTGGACGAGACAGATATTTAAAAGTGTGTCCATATTTAATTAATTATTTAACGAATTCCTATTAGTGTTCCAATGAGGAAATGAGAACTCGTTATGTTCCTACTGTACATACGTATTATACAGGGACATCATTTTATTTTTACTAACATTTTTAATATTAATCTGTCTATACCTTTAGAGAACCGGAAACACCGCTTGCTCTCCCCTCCAAGACTGGAGTTCGATGATACTGGCGTAAAACACAAATCACTCTACTAGGTATAGGAAGGAAGAAAAGTAGTTCATCCATTTACGTAAACTAGGAAATATCGCGATTTTGAGTTTGATAATTTTCATTAGGTTTTTATTTAATCAAAGTACAGTACTGTATTAAGAATAAGTGTTTTTACTCACGAAGTGAGTTATCCATGCGAACGTATTCATTATGCAGTGTATATTATACTGTCTACAGCACATTAGCGTACAATAGGCCTATAGAGAAAGAAGTTAAATTGAAAAATAATCATAATATGAATATTTAAACACAATTTTGAAAATGGTGCCCGTTCATTTCGATACAGGCTTCAGTTCTTTTGTGCATATTATCGCACTATAGACTATTGCATCTAATTCCAATTGCCAGTTTCGTTCTTCGTACTAGCAACTCATGTTGAAATAATTCTGTACCTACTCTACGTACTGTGAATTCAATCTTCACTTCTGCCCGACCCGAAAATATAAAATTACTCAGACATGCTATCTACTGTCCGTCCAAGTGGTTATGCCGCAGGATTGTAGAAAAGGAGGAAATCACGTGACAGTTAATTACTTAACGAGGCCCTTTTATTTAAGTTAAATTAAACAGCTGTATAATATTACGTAAACTTCCAATTCCTAAGAGAAATTAATGTTTTCAGAAAAGAGCTAAGACAGCCCAGCTATTACAGAGGGGCGAGCAGAAGCAGGTGGGGGAAATCGGGATGCGACGTAGGCAAACGGACA
This sequence comes from Periplaneta americana, assembly GCF_040183065.1. Taxonomy (NCBI): domain Eukaryota; kingdom Metazoa; phylum Arthropoda; class Insecta; order Blattodea; family Blattidae; genus Periplaneta; species Periplaneta americana. Next base: position 142,192,587 of record NC_091118.1, read on the forward strand.
GTACCTGTGCGAAAATATGATTCAATATTGAAAGCTCTTTCGTCACTGGAAACGCGAACATATTTCTGGAACGTACTATACTCAGTAACTCAGTACTGCTTACTATCTGCGGTCTTGGTTCTGTGTGGAGTTGGAACTTCCTTAGTAGAAGGGGTGGGAGTGAAGTACATTCAAAAACTCAGGTACAATAAAAATTGAAGTAAAAATAAAATGATGTCCCTGTATATATCTTGTGTGTATGGAGATTTAATTCCGCCATATTTAGTATGTTCTCTCCTTGATTTTATTCTGTGTTGTCTTGTCTTAGTTGTAGTCTTAACGCTATGGTGATAACATTTTCAATGATTATCACACATTTTTATTGCCTAATTTTGTCAAAATCTTCGTCTGAGAACGGAAAGAATAAAGAGTCCAGTTTTCAAATAAGTATCTTGAAATTATTTCAGTCCTTTCAGCAGACTACGGATTGAGAAAAGTGAACAAATGGCTAGGAGCTCCTATAGCCTTTTTATACACTGTTCCGAGAGCTGCGTATCGGCTGTATCAGAGATGTCAAGGGAAAAAGGAATCTTTTCTGATGGATCTGTTACCAAGATCAATCCAGCTCTTGGCAACGGATCCAGCAGATAGAACTTATTTATTTTTATTTCCTGATTATCGAGCCGAAATGCAGCTCCGAAATTTTGGACGTTTCTATTTCAATAACACAGTGTTACAACCCTAGAATTTCGTACCATCGAAATGAAGATTTTGTATATTTAGGATAATTGACCTTCCTTACAGTAAAATAGTGTGCTTTTCTTGTCCTTTTTTATATTGTTTTCGGCTTTAGTCATGTGTCCAAAGATTAAGTGTTAAGATCCATTTAGATTGATAACCTTCACAAGAGTGAAGACAAATTGAATAAAGGACCGAAATTCCTTAAGGTAGGCTATGATTTATAAATTTCTCATCAATTTCAAGGACTATTTACTACAAATGAAGTCATTGTAGTTTGGAAATTTTATAAACGTTTGGATGAAAGCGTGTAGTGATGTAATTCGAAAAATTTATGGTACAAATAAGAGGTAAATAAGGCGGACTGTCATTCTTAGGTAGTAATGGTAATAGTATACCCAAGCCGTTGTAACTGTACACCTGACAGCTTTGCGTAATATTGGTAGTGAGAGTTGCGACGTTGCCCAATGACCACTATACAACCAGCAGACGAGTCCTTCGTGCCAATTTTGTCGCCTTTAATGCTACGCCTTTACGCAAAGGTTTCTCACTCCGTCAGTTATCTTTGACGAACGACGTCTTTTTGTGACATTTCACAGCACCGCTATAAATTACTTATAATATCCAAACCACAAATTACGCACGTGGTTGTACATCACATACCAAAGCTACAACACAGCAGTGTTCTACATAGCACCTGAGAGAAAATTCTACATACTTGTTGGTTCAGAAGGCTACCACACAGCGTTTTTTAATTTTTTCATGGAAAGGTTGCCAACACAAATAACTGTAACATGCATAGTTACAACGGCCTAGGTATAATAATAATAATAATAATAATAATAGCAGTAGTAGTAGTAGTAGTAGTAGTAGTAGTAGTAGTAGTAGTAGTAGTAGTAGTAGCAGCCGTAGTAGTATTAATAACAGATACCTATCCTTTAAAGATTATTTCAACGTCAGAGATTATTCAGCCTCGAAATTCGACATGGGCAAGATTTGGCTGATAAATTTAGCTTGGAAACCTCTGTCTGGGATAGCCTAAGGGTCTTCCTTGCCGTAAATCTACGATTGAAGTAAACAGATTGGTACTTGATTTCAATTTTGCTAATTTTATTGATTCCTAATCGTTTGGTCTTAATTTTGTCTCCTTTGTTAATTTTGCATATATTGTTGTACAATTAAAGCAATGGTGCAAAGTGGGGATACCTCTTTTTTTACAAACATTCAGCGTATTCCGAATCTCACCGGACCGGTGGACAACAATAACGTCACGCTGCAGCGAAATAGAAACAAAACTGCTGAAGGATCGATGGCTGTCATGGCGACTGTATAAGTTATTGTCTGTGCTATGCTAGCAAAATTTTGCGAAATTTCCGTACTGCCATCTCGTTCAAACAAAAGAGAGCATAAACAATTTATTTCTTGAACCGGTAGTAATAACTGGTCCGTTGACATGTTCGCTCATAAGCCATTAACATATTGTTTTTACGTTGTGCTCATTAAAACGATACAGCAAAACCAAAGCAGAACACACCGCCATGACATAACAGTGCACGATGTCATTCGTCTGCTAATTCCCACCCTATACAAGAACCAATCAGATTCACTGATGGCGGCTCATGGAGACTGCCACCACCTCTGCAAGCTGATGGCACCGTTGCGACACCCGTGGAGCATCAGTGACGTCATCGGTGAAATTCGAACGCCGTGATGCCATCAGATTGCTCAGCGCCGAGATTCGGAATACGCTCATTGACACAACTGATCAAGTTTTACTTATCTCCGGACCTGAACCCATTCAGTTTTATCTCTGTGGATATTTTAAGACTTCCGTGTTCGAAAAATCCAGTCGAGACTGAGAGAAACTGGTTACCAGAACTTCAGAAGCGTACACTTTTATTGAGAACATTTGAAAGAGCTAAGCAAAATTTGAGCCTGTATTTGCAGTGTTTGTAACGAGAGAGGTGGCTGCCTGTTTAAAAAGTTGTAATTGTATAATGAGAGCTAGAACATTAATAACCAAGAAACAAAGCGAAACAAAACAATTACGAATTGAAAACAACAAGCAGTAAAAACAAACTATCAAGTTATCTTCCGGTATATATAGCAACATACGTAGAAGTATACATTTATATTACAATGTACAGAGAACATAAATAGTAAGATTTAATGTTAGTTAAACGTCTTTAATGAGAAGAATACTGTGTACTGAGATTAATGACCTATAGGATTTTGTACCATAATACAGTACAACTGCAGTTCTGTATAAAATCCTTCATAGAAAGAGCTCACCTCTTTTGGTTCACCAAGGTTGCAGCGATACAGGCGCACTAGGAAAAGATCCATAATCGCGATAGTACCAGAAAATAAGTATTCAGTGTTATACAGGGACATCATTTTATTTTTACTAACATTTCTAATATCAACTTGGCTATACCTTTGGTTAAACTATTAAGAACCGGAAACACCGTTTGCTAACCCCTTCCACGACTGGAGTTCGATGATACTGGCGTGATATACAAACAAATCACTTTACTAGGTACAGGAGGGAAGAAAAGTAGTGCATGCATATACGTAAACTAGGAAATATCGCGATTTTGAGTTTGATAATTTTCATTAGGTTTTTGTTTAATCAAAGTACAGTACAGTAACTTATTAACAATGAGTGTTTTTACTCACGAAATGAGCTTTCCATGCGGACGTATTCATTATGCAGTGTATATTATACTGCCTACAGCACATTAGCGTCCACTATAGAGAATGAAGTTAAATTGAAAAATAATCATAATATGAATATTTAAACACATTTTTGAAAATGGTGGCCGTTCATTTCGATGCAGGCTTCAGTTCTAATGTGCATATTATCGCACTATAGACTATTGTACGAAATTCCAATTACCAGGTTCGTACTTCGTAACAACTCATGTTGAAATAATTCTGTACCTACTCTATAAAAGAGATCTTACGTACTGTAAATTCAATCTTCACTTCTGCCCGATCCGAACAGATAAAATTACTCAGACATGCTATCTACTGTCCGTCCAAGTGTTTACGTCGCAGCGTCGTAGAAAGGGAGGAAATCACGTGACAGTTAATTACTTAACGAGGCTCTTTTATTTGAGTTATTTTAAACAATTGTATGGGTATAATATTACGTGGACGTCCAATTCCTAACAGAAATTAATGTTCTCAGAAAAGAGCTAAGACAGCCCAGCCACTAGCATTTACAGAGGGGCGTCCACACCTGTGGAGTAACGATCAGCGCGTCTGGCCGCGAAACCAGATGGCCCAGGTTCGAATCCCGGTCGGGACAAATTACCTGTTTGAGGTTTTTTCCGGGGTTTTCCCTCAACCCAATACGAGCAAATGCTGGGTCCCTTTCGATGCTGGACCCCGGACTCATTTCACCGGCATTATCACCATTTCATTCAGACGCTAAATAACCTATGTTGATACAGCGTCGTAAAATAACCCAATAAAAAATACAAAGAGGCCAATAGAAGCAGGTGAGGGAAACCGGGATGTGACGTAGGCAAATTGAATATGATGCAATATTGAAAGCTCTTTCGTCACTGGAAAACGCGAAAATATTTTTGGAACGTACTGTTTACTATTGACCGTATGGCTACTATGACTGTATATGCGGTCTTGGATCTGTTTGAAGGACGGTTGAACTTGAGAAGGGATGGGAGTGAAGTACATTCAAAAACTCAGGTACAATAAAAATTGAAGTAAAAATAAAATGATGTTCCTGTATATTGTAACATTTCGATAGTGTTGAATAACATTCTCGTTTGCGAAAGGAAATGAACTAAATAAGGTTTCACAGGTTTTTGTTTTTGGGTGTGAACCAGTTACAATTTTATTTATACAACAATTTGTAATATGTATTTGAATATGAGACTGGTAAGCAATTTTTTTTTCAAGAATATTCATATACGAATATTACAATACGTCGACTTAGAGTGTAAACCTGCTAACCGCCAAAAAGAAAATTTTACAAGCGCAAAAACTGAGTTTAAATTAACTCTGAAACTTTATGACTAAATCCAAAGTACAGGTGGCATTTGTACCTGAACTTTGGATTTGGTCCTAAGGTTTCAGAGTTGATTTAAACTCATTTTTTTGCTTCATTTGTAAAATTTTCTTTTTGGCGGTTAGCAGGTTTACACTCAAGCCGACGAATAGTATTGTAAAATCTTTGTTAATGTATGTAATTTTTTTCTTGCAATAGTAAACAATCTTATGTATAATATATTGTACGTTCACTTAAGCAAGGAACTTATACAGTTATAAGATCTCCTCAAATACTTTTGCTCTTCATCTTATCCTGTGAGTGATGATCAAGTACAAATTCAAGTTGTTACTTTTTGGATGCATCATACAATTTGGTATCAATAGTTTTTACAATTTGGCTTTGATTGTATTCTGCATATTCTGTGATCCCAGGAACCTGAAATATTCTTGAAGATTACGTTTATCAGGGATTTTATGACGTTCAGTGCATAAAGAATATCATAACTGAAGTGCTTCATTAATGTTTCTTATAGAAAAAACACCTCCAGTGAAAGGAATATTCAGAGTGCTGCAAATTGTTATTATTACGCAATTACTTGCTTCCAAATGGCTTTTAAGGAACCCGCGGGTTCATTGTCGCCCTCACATAAACCCGTCATCGGTCTCTATCCTGTGCAAGACCAATCCATTCTCTATCATCATATCCCACCTTCCTCAAACAAATCCATTTTAATATTATCCTCCCATCTACATCTCGGCCTCCCCAAAGGTCTTTTTTCCCCTCCGGCCTCCCAACTATCACTCTATATGTATTTCTGGATTCGGCCATACATGCCCTGCTCATCTCAAACATCTTGATTTAATGTTCCTAATTATATCAGGTGAAGAATACAATGCGTGCAGTTCTGCGTTGTGTAACTTTCTACATTTTCCTGTAACTTCATCCCTCTTAGCCCCAAATATTTTCCTAAGAACCTTATTCTCAAACAACCTTAACATCTTTATTACGCAATTATCTTCCCCGAAAGTAAAACATATATTAACAGTAATTTTAATGCACTCGCAGTCCGTGAATGGGTCTCCAAAAGTGTACGAGAAATAAACATATTATTGCATGAAATATTTTAAAAGAAATTACGTTGAATGAAACATGGAGACACTTTTTCTGCGGACTTTTAAACATTCCTTGAAGTATAATTTTAAATGGATGGAAAGTACCGTACGTGTCTAAAAAATTACAGGTGACATGTCTGTGAAGAAAAATTGGTGATCGAATAATTGTAAATGGACAAATGGCATTGAACGAATTGTCCTAGAAGCTTCTGTTATGTGATTTACTATCTGATACTACAATATATATATAAATGTGAATGTAAATAAGTATATAGAACATAATTTTTAGACTCTTTCGCCATGGATGAATAGCGTGTTCGTTTTACTCATTCTCACATTTCTGGAAAGAAGAGATTCATCTTTCATTCCATCTTTTCGGCGTCTTTTCAACAACTCTTTTCTCGATGTTTTTTTTTAATCCAGCAATGTATTCAGTAAACAAACATCAATATGTTCTGCAACGTGATTCTTCAATCCCCTCTAGAAAATCCTTAACGATGTTGCAGTATCTTTCATTTTATGTTCAATTTTTATTCTACGCAGTCCTCTTTTACCAAACATTGTTTTTAATATCAACATTTGTCTTATCTGCAAAATATTTTGTTCGCGAGCTCATACACGAGATACGTTTATTTAAGAGAAATGAAAGAAATAGCTGAGTAAATAATACTTACTTACTTACTTACAAATGGCTTTTAAGGAACCCGAAGGTTCATTGCCGCCCTCACATAAGCCCGCCAGCGGTCCCTATCCTGTGCAAGATTAATCCAGTCTCTATAATCATACCCCACCTCCCTCAGATCCATTTTAATATTATCCTCCCATCTACGTCTCGGCCTCCCTAAAGGTCTTTTTCCCTCCGGTCTCCCAACTAACACTCTATATGCATTTCTGGATTCGCCCATACGTGCTACATGCCCTGCCCATCTCAAACGTCTGGATTTAATGTTCCTAATTATGTCAGGTGAAGAATACAATGCGTGCAGTTCTGTGTTGTGTAACCTTCTCCATTCTCCTGTAACTTCATCCCGCTTAGCCCCAAATATTTTCCTTAGCACCTTATTCTCAAACACTCTGAACCTATGTTCCTCTCTCAGAGTGAGAGTCCAAGTTTCACAACCATACAGAAGAACCGGTAATATAACTGTTTTATAAATTCTAACTTTCAGATTTTTCGACAGCAGACTGGATGATAAGAGCTTCTCAACCGAATAATAACACGCATTTCCCATATTTATTCTGCGTTTAATTTCCTCCCGAGTGTCATTTATATTTGTTACTGTTGCTCCAAGATATTTGAATTTTTCCACCTCTTCGAAGGATAAATCTCCAATTTTTATATTTCCATTTCGTACAATATTCTGGTCACGAGACATAATCATATACTTTGTATTTTCGGGATTTACTTCCAAACCGATCGCTCTACTTGCTTCAAGTAAAATTTCCGTGTTTTCCCTAATCGTTTGTGTATTTTCTCCTAACATATTCACGTCATCCGCATAGACAAGAAGCTGATGTAACCCGTTCAATTCCAAACCCTGCCTGTTATCCTGAACTTTCCTAATGGCATATTCTAGAGCGAAGTTAAAAAGTATAGGTGATAGTGCATCTCCTTGCTTTAGCCCGCAGTGAATTGGAAAAGCATTAGATAGAAACTGACCTATACGGACTCTGCTGTACGTTTCACTGAGACACATTTTAATTAATCGAACTAGTTTCTTGGGAATACCAAATTCAATAAGAATATCATATAATACTTCCCTCTTAACCGAGTCATAAGCCTTTTTGAATTCTATGAATAACTGATGTACTGTACCCTTATACTCCCATTTTTTCTCCATTATCTGTCGAATACAAAAAATCTGATCAATAGTCTATCTATTACGCCGAAAACCGCACTGATGATCCCCAATAATTTCATCTACGTACGGAGTTAATCTTCTCAAAAGAATATTGGACAAAATTTTGTACGACGTCAACAAAAGTGGTTACCACAGTTGGTTTTGTCCCCCTTTTTAAAAATAGGTACAATTATGGACTCCTTCCATTGTTCTGGTACAATTTCCTTTTCCCAAATAGCAAGTACAAGTTTATAAATTTCGCTATATAATGCACTCCCACCCTCTTGTATTAATTCTGCTGGAATTTGATCGATACCTGGAGACTTGTACTTTTTCAGATTTTCTATCGCAATTTCTACTTCTGTAAGCGTGGGTTCGGGTATAAATGGCTCAGCAGTTTGTATTTCAATTTCGTCCCGATCATTTCTATTTGGCCTATGTACATTTAGTAGTTGCGCAAAATAGTTTTTCCATCTGTTTAGGATTGATGGAGAGTCTGCAAGCAAGTCACCATTCTCATCCTTGATAACGTTTACCCTTGGTTGATATCCGTTCTTAAATTCCTTTATACCCTTATATAAATCTCGAATGTTTTTATTCTTACTATTTGTTTCTACCTCATTCAGTTTTTCCTTCAAGTAACCTCTCTTTTTATTCCTAAGTGTACGACTTGCTTCCCGTCTTTCATTGAAATAATTATCTCTCTTCTCCTCAACTGGATCCTGTAAGAATTTCAATTTTGCCTGTTTCCTTCTTTCTAATACCATGCAACAATCTTCATCAAACCACGGTTTCTTTTTCTTAGTTTCATAATAACCTATGCTCTGCTCAGCTGCAATTTTGATACTATCTCTGATATTTTCCCACACGCTATTAACATCTAATTCTTTCTCAACTTCGTCGGAACTTTCTAAAGTGGCAAACCTATTCGAAATTTCGACCTGATAATTTTGCTTAGCTTCCTCGTCCTTTAATTTCAAAATATTGAATTTAGTAATATTAACTTGTTGCTCTACTCGTTTGGCTACTGATAATCTTTCTCTTAATTCTCCAATCACCAAATAATGGTCAGAATTACAGTCTGCACCCCTGAAAGTTCGAATATCTACTATACTAGTATGTCTCCGTTTATCTATCAAGATGTGATCTATTTGGTTGTGTGTCAATCCATCTGGAGAAGTCCAAGTATATTTATGTATATCCTTATGGGGGAATGTTGTACTTTTGACAATTAAATTTTTCGATGTGGTAAAGTTGACTAATCTAATTCCATTGTCACTACTAATTGCGTGTAGGCTCTCTTTTCCAATAGTTGGTCTAAAAATATCCTCCCGTCCTACTTTAGCATTGAAATCCCCCAATAAAATTTTCATGTGATATCTAGGGAACTGATCAAAAGTAGTAAATAATATATGTTTTATTTTAGAAACCAAAATTGATATCAATTTCAATTTTTGTTTATATACTAGTCAGTATCGAATGAAACGAGTCTGCCCCACTTATGTCGTCTGCTAACCTTGAGGTATCATCACGTGATATGGACCATGATAATTGCCTTGCGTAGAGCAGCCGATAACTGGTTCTAGCTATACACATAGCACCTGTTAACATTACTAGTGTTATTCTATATCAGTCCTAAGGTGAACAGCGAGCGGTGATTCAATTCATAACAGCAGAAGGTTCTGAACCATTCGACTTACAGTACGGATTTCTTACTATGCGACTTTCATTTGTTCGTACCATTAAAGAAATCTCTAAATGGACACAAATTCGGCACAGATGATCAAGTCAAGACCACAATGTTGAAATGGTCGAACGAGCAGTCAAGGTTTTTATCGCTGATGTCTCTCTACAAATGCCAATGGAGACTTTCTTTTATTAATTCGGTTATTTAACGATGCTGTATCAGCTACTATGTTATAATAATAATGTTTTATTTTTTCTGGCAGAGTTAAGGCCGTGAGGCCTTCTTTTCCACTCAACCAGAGGATAAAAAGGAAATATATGATAATATAGGCTAATGTTAGTACAACAAAAAAGTTAAAGATATACATAAAACAAGATCTAAACAGAAAAAAATGAATAAGCTATACTAAAAGCCAGGTTATGAACCGACGAAACAGGAAGTAGTTGGAAGGGTGAGAGGAAAGTGCGGGTTAGAGGGGTAGCCTGTGCAGTGATGACACGTTGAGTGTGGGGGGTGGAGGGGAGAACGAGAACGGAACTTTTCATTGTACCTCGCGTGAAAATGTCGTCTGTTAACGAAAATCTGGCAACGGAATCACGGAGACAGTGTATCCAGTTCATTTGCAGTACCACGTGCATTACGAGTCGCATTTCGTGCCAGCGTCATTAGCTCGTGCTTTCTTAAAAACAGTAATTTTAATTACTAATATTGTGGATAGTGTTATCGAGAACTATATACAGTAGTTATTTTAAACATATCGGTGACAAACGCTGAACACGCTTTGAATTTCGCCCCACTATGTGGCAACAGAGCTCAGAAAGAGACCAACAGAACGTTGCTTCCGGTTTAGTCGGTTCATAACCTGGCTTTTAGTATAGAAGATTATCGAACTTAAATAATTACTTAAACTAGATGACAAATTAAATTACATGATTACTTTATAAACTAGTTACAATTTTATTGCGAATTTTAATATATATCCTAGGACACTGTATGTTCTAAAATAAGATGTTTCACTTTAGAATTGCAAGCGTTTAAAGTCGGGCAGCTCCTAACGTCTGTAGGTAATGAATTCCAAGAACGGATAGTGTCTATTGTGAAAGACGAAAAATACGCAGAAGTTGTGTGGAGAGGGACTGACAATAGTGTGTCGTGTAGTGACCGGGTATACAGATTATGAGGTTTGGATAGATTATGAAATCGTGATGCAAGGTATTTAGGGGTTGATGTATACAAAATCTGACAGAGGAGAGAAAGGCAATGCAAACTGCGCCTGTCAGCCAGCCGGAGCCAAGACAATTCATTGAAAGACGGTGAGATGTGATCATAGAGACGGATATTACATATAAACCGAACACAGGCATTATGGATACGCTGTAATTTTTTAGTCAGATCATGGCTGAGATCACTTAATAGAACGTCACAGTAGTCCAACTGCGGCATGATAAGTGTCTAGACTGAGATTTGTTTTAATTTAAAAGGAAAAAAAAAATTATTCGTCGAAGTGAATGCAGTATAGAAAATAGTTTGTTATATATGTTTAGTTTGTGTGGTCCAGTTTAATTGTTCATTAATATTATGTAATGTTATTTAATGTCGATGAGGTTGGTAACAGCGATGGTATTTGGCGAGATGAGGCCGATGGTTTACCAAGGATTACCTGATATTGGATTTACTGTTGGGGGAATACCTCGGGAAACCTAATCAGATTATCAGCCCAAGTGGTACTGGAACCAATGCCGAGCACAGCTTCAGCTCTCTAAGCAAACGCTCTTCCGCCTGGAGACTTCTTCTGAGGAAACCTACTGCATACCTGTATCCTAAATTGATCTTTCTTTATCTCTCACAGTTTTCCTATCTTTAAAAATAGACTAAAATGGATTCAATTTAATAACATCTCGTATTCCACTTTAATTTAATTTTGCATTTACTTTAATCAGTATAGAAGAAATAGACGACGATGAAGTCTATTTTTAAGGCCACGTATATTTAATTTAATTTTGCTTTTTTCAATCAGTAAAAGGACACGAGATGACGATCAAGTCAATTTTTCCTTCTGCAAAGAATTTTACAATGTTACAATTGTTGGGATCAAATTTCTACACATTTAAATGACAAAACTAATATTCTTTCAATCATTTATTATGACTATTACACTCTTACTACGCCATACTACTTTTGACCAATAAAACGGTACCAAAGGACGTATTTAAACCAATCATGGCTGCTTATCGCACAATTTTATCGCGTCCCTAGCATTTGTTTAATTTTATCGCGTCCCTAGCATTTGTTTCTTTGTTTAGGTACCAACATTTGAAACTGCGCTGGTCTGGACGTCAAAAATATATATAAAATTACAAACCACTCCAGTCGATGCACAGCAGTTTCAAATATGACTCGCATTGGCATTCAAGAACAAGAATTAATAAAAATCACTGATCATACCTATGCATCTTCTGAAATCCGATTTGCAAATAAATGAAGAGCACCATTCGGAAATCCTGAATAAGTTGAATACACCATGTAGGCCTAAATCCACGAGTTCCACTTCTATTACGCACACGTCCAATATAACATCAATTGAACCACCAACCACATTCAAATTTGAAAATTGTACATTCAATAATTATTCCTTTTAAAATTATTCATGTTTATTTTTTATGTCATCGTCGTTAATTAAAACTTTTCTAACACTTGTGTATATTAATTAGGTTATGTTATAGCTTCTGCTCTGAGAGGATAAAAAGAACTTCTGCTATATGATATTATGGATAGTCACGTATCAGAGATTGTTTAATATTAAGATTTATTGAATAGTAATCATTACAGTGTCTGTATAAAGACACTACTGCCATCTAGCATGCATCTAGCGTAATATTTGTAATGTTGAGATGGTACAATAATACATTTGAAGACAGTTGTATTTTCGTAAGTCAATTAATATTTTATTGCATTGGAGTACTTCGTTACTTCTAATCTTTATATACTTTCTTCTAATCGTGTAATAGTCAATTAAATCCCACTCGAGTTTTGATTTTCTCTAGATAAATCAAAACGTCTAGTGAGATTACTGTTGATAATACACTGCTCTCTTAAATTGACTGAGCATGTTTGGCTTTCCCAAAACACGCTATTAAATGCTTAATATAAAACTATTTTTATCTCGAAAAGGAAGCAAAAACGATAAAAATTGTATTAAACATTTTGTTTGAAATATCTCAAAGAATAACCTCCTGAAATTAATGACATTACTTACGGTTCATCCTGTACACGGAATTTTTGTTTTGTATGTAAATTTAACTGTACAAATAAACAAATGCTCCTTCTTCCACTGTTTCATAATTGTTGCTTTTATTTATTTTCCTAGTTCTGCCCTCTCATCCGCCAAGTTAGAATGCTAGAGCTTCATTTAGAACAAGACTTCGTGGCACTGTATTACGAATGTCTTTTAATTGTCTCTATGTAATTATAACTTATCTCCTTCAATATTTAATTCCTGTCTTCCGTTTGTGCTCATTATTAGATCTCGTATTTAAAAACAACTCCCATTGCTTAGCGCGGACGCCAACTTCTGAAGATATCCGGGGTTGCTGGCTCAGATAATTCCCATTGAGTTGTCCCCTGAGGAAATGGTATGGTACAGTAATTTTCTATTACTATTGAACTAGCAGTAAGAATCTTGAACTATGGAGAAATCAGTACACACAGAAAAATATTTCTGAACAGCGTCATTGTTGCCAAAAAAATTCAACCTACTTAGACTTTTAATAAATTGTCGTACTTTATTCACATACAATAGGCTCTATTATTCTTCTCTATGTTAATATTGTATTATATAACTTCATTGCAGCTGTAATTTTAATTTTAGTTCCTATTTTATTTTATTTGCTATATTTCTCTTATATTAATAATAAGTTATATCTGAACTGCGACCGAACACGAGCGCTGCTCATTCGGTCCACAAATTTTGTTAGTATTATTGTATTCTCTTTTTTATGTTGATTGTATTATTTTATTTCTATTTATATTGTAATTATATTCTGTATTCTGTACATTTAAATAATAAACAAATAAACTTAAACAAATTTGAACTCTGACCAACCGTCTACATCTGTCGCTCTTTGAGTCTTTCAGATTTCCATTCAAAGTACCTAATGTAATATTTTAGCTTCATTATTACTGTATTATTATTATTATTATTATTATTATTATTATTATTATTATTATTATTATTATTATTGCTAGGACGGTTCGTACCAAAACGTAGTTTTCATACTGACAGCAGACACGCATATAGATCTATTACACTAGCCTTTTTTTGTGTATACTATACTTTGTTCTCATAAATAATTCAGAAGTATACCTGCAAATGTGGATGGATGACTTTTGTAACTACATTGTAGCAATATGCACAGTTTACTGAGCGGTTTTTAGTATGGCAGAATTTAAGTCTTTCAATCACACGAAGTTGACTGCAATACTTCCAGGTTTAGGCCTACTGATAATCTACAAAACTAATATTAGTTCAGGAATACTACTACGAAATTACTGTATATATATATATATATATATATATATATATATATATATATATATATATATATTAATTTACAGGAGAAGAAAAAAACTGTCTTCACACTGGTTTATGTCGATTTGATTTTCTTTTGTTTGAATTATTGTAATGGGAGAAATACTTATGTCTCTTTTCCCAAGCGAGCAGATATTCCGTAAATTGTCAATAAATTATTAAAAAATGTTTGTAGAAACTAACTTATGCCACTTTTCCCAAACACTGCAGAATTATTGTTAGCAATATATAAATAAAATGGAGAACACAATGTATTTCATTACTTTAGTAACTTATAGTATCTATTTCTGTAAATTAAAGACAACGAAATTAAATTCCATGAGTCATGAGACCCAGTTTGTAAGAGTAATAGTGAAAATATCAAACATGCCCGAGATATTCGGAGCAAAATACCACCGCATCCATTAAAAGCACTAAGAAGGATGGCCGAGGGTACAAGAATTCAGAAATATGTCCATCAAACTCATAGGTGATTTGAAGTTGGACTTGGTTAATGAGAATTTTCAATGTATAAACTTCATGAGAGATATGTTTGGGCTACAACAGCCCTGGGCACAACGGGAAATTAAAAGGGAACTCAGAAACCCCGCCCAATTCTTTTCACTTACACCGCATTATAAACAAACAAACAAACAAACAGTAAGATATTATGAATCAGTGTTGGATTTTAGGCGAACAGCGAGAGCCGAAAGTTCGTAAAAGCTATGATTACTGCCGTATACAATCCGTCACTCAGCAATGTTTACTTTCCTGTGTACTCGTCTAGGGCAAAATATTACTGTCTCAGCCAGGGAAGGTGGAGTGGGGAGTTAAGGGGTGATCTGCAGTGACTCGATTGAGTTATTAGTCCCCAGGCTTGGGCTACAACTTGCATCATCCAAAGAACCAAACGTTCTCGGTGGATCCTGTATAGATATGGTCTTTGTAAGACATTTGGAAGGCCTCAGATGCACTCGCCATATTTTATATTTCTATCATCGCCCATAACTCGATGTCCAAGTATCTACACTAGTCGCCTAGAATCTGAGAGCCTAGCGGCCGTTAGCTTCGTCTGTAAAACAGTAATTGCGCATGCGCGAGCAAATACTAACACTGTTTCTACCCACCGCGTGGCGTCACTCATGCTTGCAGATCCCAGGCGGGAAGTGTACATATAGCTATGTGTAGAACCTGTAATCAAGAATAACGAAGAAAAAAGTCTAATCTACAATATTCATAGCTTACATTTACTGTGTACGTAGTCCAGTAGTTCTACGTTTAAAAGCTTACGGAATAACGCAGTTAGACCTATACTCCGGGAATTTTGTTAGGCCAATGTTTTTGTTTGCCGACTTCTTAAATGTCTCTACGTAATCGGAATATGTATTTCATTGCAACAAGATTTACTGCTTAATACTGGGCATAATTTGGGAATATAAACCTTAAAAACATACAATTACGAGCTATAACATGGTATAAGCTACTTACGAAAGGAAAACCTTTACGTAGTCAATAAGCGTAGTTGGACGAATAGCAAAATAAATACAATTACCATCATGAACCCTACCGCTATTTCGTGCTTAGCTGTGCCGAGGGAACCTTAGCAATAAAGAGTGCCAGTTGTCACGCACGCTTACAGATGTAATAATTGACCGCGAGATATAATCTATTGGCGGGCAGAGGGGTATTTAAAATGTTTTCTTGATCGTTTTGAGAGGCTCCACTAATCCCTATTAATAAACATGCAAATAGATATTCAACTGTATTGAATAGCATTAGAGCGAATGCCGCAATAACAGGCTGGAATCAGAAGCGGGGAACTTGGTAAGCCCCGCTCAACTCGTATTGTGTGTTTGTCGCACCAGGTTTACACTTTCGCTCTTGTCAACGTTTCAACGGGCTTCGCGGCCTCAGCACGAACTTGGGAAGAGTCCGAACGACCGGGTGCATCAAATTTGACTCCACTCGCAAACTAGCCAATACCACCGTCAAAATTATTACAATCTTTGGAAATAACATAGCATAGGCTATATAATATTGTTTATACCCTCAACAACTTCACAAATTGTCGAAAAATGGGCAGTCTTGCAGGTATGTATTGAATTTATCATTATTAAGTTTCGAATGTTTTCCTTTTATATACGCTCATGAAAGAATACATTTTGTTTCAATATCCTTACTATAATGCAAACAATTATTATTATTATTATTATTATTATTATTATTATTATTATTATTATTATTATTATTGTAATCTATGTCCTCCATTTTGTTTTTATCTCAATTATTTAATTTGTACCATAGTTGTTCATTTTATTGTATTAATTGTATCACTGTACTGGACTTTTATTGGCAATGGCTGTTGTCCAACAAATAAATAATAGTACATTATGCAACGAGCCTATAATGGTAGTAATTAAGACGCGAGTATGTTTGTTTATGAAACGAGCGCAAGCGAGTTTCATAATTTTCATACGAGCGTCTTAATTACCATTATAGGCAAGTTTCATACACTTTTTATGCTCGACCATATTTCTAACTTGAAATTATTCGTAAGAATTCATGTTATGGTTATGTAAGTGAAGAGCGGAACTGACCTGAATTGTGAGATGTGCGTAGACGCGAAAGTATTGATTTTTTCCGAGGCACGAATGTCATTGACCTTGATATAATCTAGAGAATAACATGACGATTAGTCTTGATATAACCTGGAAATTGATTTAGAATTGAAAAACGAGATGACAAATTGAATTTATTTGAATATTATTTACAATTAACGCTAATTATTATAGTAACAGAACATAACCTTCTGCGACAGTATTGGATTTCCAGCCTCCCGCTAATTGTCTTTCGATTGCATATCCGAGAATAATAGATACTTGAGGTTTCATAATGGTACAATGGTGATTTCTCATTGGCTGAACAACTGAATTATAGTGAATAGGTGTAATTTAATGAGGTGCATTAAAGGGCTACTACTAGGTGTATAATTACTACATTTCGGCATGATCGAGCATAAATAAATAAATAAATAAATAACTAAGTAAGTAAATAAATAAATAACTAAATAAATAAGTAAATAAATAAATAAATAAATAAATTATTGACCACTGTTTCTACACTGATGCTTAATTAATTTGTCACTGATTCTTCATACAATATTAATCTTGATGATTTTGACTTACAAGTTGTGGAACAACTGAAGAGTTATACACTTTCTTTTTCTTTGCGAGATGATGTGCTGTTGTGTCTAGTGTTTCACACAAAGTTTGGCTATTTTATTTGCTATTCTAAAATGTTTTACACTAGAAATTGATGCTTTTTAAGCCTATGAAAAAATTACACGTCATTTGGTGCATAAAGGAAACAAGTCACAATTTAATAAACTCGTTTTTCTCTATTAAAATATATCCTTACTTGTTTATAATATTGAATAATGTGTTAATATATGGAAAATATTTGGGCAAAAATTTTGTATTCAAGTTCAATTGCAAAGTTTTTAATAGTTTTTTCCTGTTCGCTAACATTTTGTAAAACTGGAGGTGCCTCCCAGTTGCTGCAAAAATTTCCATTTAAGTAAGTCAAAATTTTTCCGCGGATATTAAGTGACTCGTATCATTTGTCAACGTTTTTTTTAGCTTGATATAATAATGAAGAAGAATATCTTATAGAGATATTTGAATTTTAGCGCCATTGTATATTTTATTTCACTCGTTAAGTTTTTACTGAAATTATTATATTTAACGTGCATCATTCCGTACTGAATATAAGCTAAACAAAATCGGACCAATCACGTTCAGGCGGACAATTAGGATATATGATCTGAACCACTATTCCGGTATAGGATGCTTACCGCGAAAAATCTCTGATAAATATTATATGCCTTATTAGAACACTTTCTCTAGTGACAAAGTAAGACATGGTTTCATTGAAAGTAAAGATTCAAGGAAGGGAAAAAGAAGGAAACTGATGTCCATGTCATGGAAAGTCACACGTACTTTCTCGCTATGTTTTATGCGTTTCGCAACAATTAAGTTCATTACGCGTTACTAGTTATATTACATTTTGTAATTTGTTATATTTCTTTAAGTGTTATCAATTACATTCCAGCTTGTAGTTCGTTGTCCTTCAGTAATATTCCAGTATGTCATTTGTCTTTCTTTATGTTCTAACATTGATACTCGAGCTTGTAGTTTGTTGTCTTTCTTTATATTCTACCAGTGATATTCAAGCTTGTAGTTTGTTGTTTTTCTTTATATTCTACCAGTGACATTCAAGCTTGTAGATTGTTGTCTTTCTTTATTTTCTACCAGTGATATTCTAGCTTGTAGTTTGTTGTCTTTCTTTATATTCTACCAGTGATATTCAAGCCGGTAGATTGTTGTCTTTCTTTATTTTCTACCAGTGATATTCGAGCTTGTAGTTTGTTGTCTTTCTTTATGTTCTACCAGTGATATTCGAGCTTGTAGTTTGTTGTATTTCTTCATGTTCTACCAGTGATATTCGAGCTTGTAGTTTGTTGTCTTTCTTTACGTATTACCACTAATATTCCAGCTTGTAATTTATTGTATTCCTTTATTTGCTATCAGTGATATTACAGCCTTTAATTTGTTGTCTTTCTTTACATGTTATCAATGATATTCCAGCTTGTAGTTTGTCGTTTTTATTTACGTGTTACCTGTGCATTCGAGCTTACAATTTGTCTTTATTTACGTGTTACCAGTGACATTCCTGCTCGTAATTTATTTCCGTTCTCTACGTGTTATAAGTGGTATTCAAACTTGTAATTTTTAACACACTTTACGTGTTATCATTAATATTCAAGCATATAGTTTTTAATTACGTCTTACCATTGATAATCCAGCGTGTAGTTTGCCATTCTTTATGAATTATCAGTGATATTCCAGCTTATAGTTTGTCTTTAACTATCACTAAAAAACATACTGAAATGAGACCTTTTGCTGTACACCCAAACAAGAGAATAATAATTTCATATTTTACACATAAATACGTATTTATATAATTAAAAATGAGTGATATACAATGGCGTATTATAAAGTTTTAGAGTTTAAGACGATATACATTATATCCAAAAGTCGAACATCTTGCTTTTCAGTGTTTGTTGAATGATCCCATCAGACAAGTCTCTGCAGTCAGTGTGAAACAGTCTTCTGCAGCAAACAATTTAAGTCATTAATCAACAAGCTATTCTTTACACTGAAATACATTAACTAACTTATTCCTTGCATACGATTTCGCAAGATTGTGTATATTAAATTCAGTGTTCCTTAATTTTTTATAGTTATGATTTATTATTATATTGCATGTTGTTACAAAATACAGCTCTTACATACTTCCTATGAAATAGGGTTACAATAAACAGAGATTGAACAGTAAGTTTTATCTGATCCGTCTACCTCTTCACAGACGACCAATGTCTCTTCGTTCTCTCGGACTAGGACTTCTTTGGAATTCTGTCCGGAGGCAGTCCCATTACATGGCCATATCATTATTTTTATATTTTTTCACTACCTCTGTAATACTTATAGCATTCAGCTGGTTTCTTATATGTCTGCTTCTTTTATTATTCTTTAACGAGTAGCCTGGAACGTTTTAGTAGACATTTCTCTACAGCACCTATTCTTTAACTTTTGTTGTCCATTTTTGGATCAATACAATAGTACTGAAAAGTTACAGTTTTATGAAATGTTAAAACACTTTTTTCATTGCTTTGTAAAAATAAATTGTTTTCTTGATTTGTAAATCAGGTGCAATAATTTATGCCTTTTAATTTTAGAATTTCTGGAATGTGAAAAGAGTGAGACAGAATATTTCAACAAAAAATAATGTTTGTATTTTGTTACTAATTTTGATTTTAATATAACTTAGGGTATTTTTTTTTCCAAAACAACATCAGTTTGTTTCTACTGTAGATTAAAAAATATCTGTTTGTGCAGTCGTTCAAAGTACGAGTGTAAAAAAGTTTAAAGTTATCGCAGTGTTTGAAAATTAAATCTGACACTCTGCACAATTATACAGTTATAACGAGTTTATTTCTTTTCTTTCCTAGATGACAAAGATTATTTCTAATAAGCGGATGTGACGAGATTGTAATGCATAGTCACACAAAAAAACTCTAAGGCAAGCCCGAATAAAACTCCAGCGAGTCTAGTACGAATGGAGTTACAACGAAGAATTAATAAAATATTCCGAAATCAAATTAAATTCCGCCTTATAGAACGTTTACGCAAACGTTAAATTACAAATACCGTAAACTATATCACTCAGATGTTTAGACAACGACAGACTATTTCCCTGTTACCCTACGGCTGCGAAATGCGGAAAAACCTCAACCAGGTAGTTTGCCCCGAACGGGATTCAAAAATGGGCTACCTGATTTCACGGCCAGACGCGCTAGCCGTTACTCCACAGGTGTGGACTGCAAACTTATTTAGAGTACAGTGCGATCGAGAAGTCTCTCCGCAGTGCTTGTGTAGCCGAGAATCCACTAGGCAGAGAATTCAAATGTATTTGGTAGATAATTCAAGTGGCAGCACTGGCCGCTGAGCATATGATGGACTGGGGGTGTGAGGTTGTCAAACCGGAATGAATGGGGAAGTGCCAACTTTCTACAGAGTTGTATTCCAGGGTTACTAGAACAAATAGAGCTGCGGAGGGACTTTTAGATCGCACTGTATAAAAGCTACTGAAATCATGTTGATTACATTCGTAAGTTTCGTCGGAAATATCTTTAATCTCCCACTCTACAACCTACGGGCAAGCTTACGAAATCTATTTTTCGGTCTATATTGTTTTAATAATAATGAAGAAGAAATACAATTCTGAGACTTACTGAAATCCCACAAAATGTTCAATATAGTAAATTATATTCTGATTGAATACATGCTCCGCATCTTGTCAAGAATTTTCGAAACACGCTTGGGCTACACGATATTTTATGTACGAGACGCAGACTTCCTCAGATAATCTCATAAGTTAATTTACGAAAGCTTAACTGCTCTTGCTTGAAAATCAGCTAATTTTTCTTCTGTTAAAATACTTTTTCTTTTTACATCCTTTTTTCTTCTAACACAAAACTCAATTTACGCCATATAATTAGTGCACGAACATAATACGATTTCATTGGTAGGAGAAAGTCTGGGTATCTGTGACGAAACTCTACACTTTTAACACGTTTTACAAGATTTTTATTCTGTAAATAGGTTTGAAGTGAAATAATTCTCTACCCATTATTATGTCGAACCGTTGTGTTGGCATGACCTGACGGAAGCAAACTGCTGCTTATCAAAGCGTTATCTCGGTTAATTCAAGAGAGAGTGATGTTAAACTCTCTCAGTATTCTAGAAGAGTTTGTTCAGAAAATACGTGCAAATATTCTGTGAAATATGACTACAAAAGTGTTTAATTTCTCAGCAGTATCCCTCCAGATGTTATCACGGGTATTCCCATCCTTGTACGACTCGACCTCTGGATCAAATAATGGTGGGTTTTCTGCTACTAATTCTACCAATTGTTCGTCTTCTTGCCAGTGAATTTAATTTCCGACATTTTGGACAGGTATTTTACTCCACAAAACACGGGCTGCATAAGACTGCCGCGAGACACTGCTGGTCCGAAAGCAGTCTCGTGCGCTTTGTCTCAGTCGTCCGTCTCGGTCGCTTGTCTGTGTCTCTCGCTCTCAAACGTACTTCATATAATTTTATAGGAAGCAGACAGAAGACGACTAGTCTCGGTCTCTCGTCTGTGTCGCCTTCTCGGTCGCTTGTCTCTGTCGCGTGCACCCAAATGGTACCTCAAGTGTCAATAGCGTTTTGCATCGATGGTTGCTGTGACCGCTCTCAAATTATAAATGGATTTTTGTGTATGTAACGAATGGAAAAACGAATTCTACGAAAATATCTTGTACCACAAGCCTGGAGATTAGGAAGACATGAGTCCATCATACAACGGTGGAGGAGTTTGTTTTCATATCGAACAGATCAAGAGGGTTTATTCTTTTTAGGACAAGGAGAAGAAGAAAAACGTAAGATACACCATCGTGTAAAACAACATACGGAGAGATAGAACAGATTTAAATTAATATATTCGATTTTTGTCACAATTTCATGTACACTTAAGGGAATTTATTAACTCCTCTATTGTTCTCTAACATAAATATACGATCTTCATATAATAAAGGAACAAAGATGCGGCTTACGACTAAAGAAAATTAATTAAACTCGCTACAGTTTTCAAATAAGCTTAATAAGAACTTTATATAACGTAGCCATAGAGATATGTTACACAAGTTTTGTAATACAATGCCTGCACCGGTATTAACCTATGATTATTAAAATTATTTTACTGACAGAAATTAAGTTTACGAGAAACTTGGACAAAATTCCCTCATAATTACAATAAAAACCTCTAGACACTGATAAAGAACTGGAAGACAGAACACTTGAGATAAAATTCCATACTATGAAGTCGCGAAACTAACTCTTGAATACAACTGGTCTCGAGAAGACTAATAGAAGGGACGTGTAATATGAACAATTTATGAAATCGACCACGCCAAAAGTAGGCAAAGCGAGATGCAGCCACATAATAAACGACAATGTTAGGCATGAAATGAAATCGCGCCTATATGAGATTGGTTACGGAAACTGAGTTTTAAGTGAAACTGCCATTTATCACGCATGAATTCCACCACACTTGTCGAAATTGTAAAGGGCGAACACCGTTACAAAGCAATGGCAGAGAGCCAAACGACGGCGTTGACGACGCAATGATGACTACAATAACGAAGATGTTAATTACGGCTACGAAGACGCGATAATGACGAGATTATGGCAGTTATAACGACGAGATTATGGCTGTGATAACGACGATGTCAATGACTGCTGTAACGATGCGATAATAATGACAAGAAGATGACGGCGATAACGAAGAGATGATGACTGTGGTACCGACGATGTCAGTGACTACTGTAACGATGCGATAATAATAACGATAACGACGAGAAGATGACGGCGATAACGACGAGAAGATGACGGCGATAACGACGATGTATGTGACTGCAGTAACGATGTGATGATAATGGCGATAACGACGAGAAGATGACGGCGATAACGACGAGATGAATGACTGTGATAACGACGAAGTCAGTGAATGCTGTAACGATGCGATAATAATGACGATAATGACGAGAAGATAACGGCGATGTATCTGACTGCTGTAAGAATGTAATGATAATTGCGATAACGGCGAGAAGATGACGGCGATAACGACGAGATGAATGACTGTGATAACGACGAAGTCAGTGACTGCTGTAACGATGCGATAATAATGACGATGACGACGACAAGATAACGGCGATAACGACGAGATGAATGACTGTGATATCGACGAAGTCGGTGACTGCTGTAACGATGCGATAATAATGATGATGACGACGAGAAGATAACGGCGATAACGACGAGATGAATGACTGTGATAACGACGAAGTCAGTGACTACTGTAACGATGCGATAATAATGACGATAACGAGAAGATAACGGCGATAACGACGATGTATGTGATTGCTGTAACGATGTGATGATAATGGCGATAACGACGAGAAGATGACAGCGATAACGACGGTGTCTGTGACTGCAGTAACGATGCGATGATAATGACGATAACGACGAGAATACGACTACGATAACGACGGTGTCTGTGACTGCAGTAACGATGTGATGATAATGACGATAACGACGAGAAGATGACAGCGGTAACGAAGGTGTCTGTGACTGCAGTAACGATGTGATGATAATAACGATAACGACGGGAAGATGACAGCGATAACGACGATGTCTGTGACTGCAGTAACGATGTGATGATAATGACGGTAACGACGAGAAGATGACTGTGATAACGACGATGTCAGTGACAGCTGTAACAATGTGATGATAATGACCAGAACATGACGGCGATAATGACGAGATGATGACTGTGATAACGATGATGTCAGTAACCGCTGTAACTATGTGATGTTAATAATGATAACGACGAGAAGATGGCTGCGATAACGACGATGTCTGTGATTGAAGTAGCGATGTGATGATAATGACGATAACGACGAGAAGATGACAGCGATAATGACGAAGTCTGTAACTGCAGTAACGATGTGATGATAATGACGGCAAAGACGAGAATATGACAGTGATAACGACGACGTCAGTGACTGCTGTAAAGATGTGATGATGATGACGATAACGACGAGAAGATGACAACGATAACGACGATGTCTGTGACTGCAGTAACGATGTGATGATAATGACGGTAAAGACGAGAAGATGACTGTGATAACGACGACGTCAGTGACTGCTGTAACGATGTAATAATAATGACGATAACGACGAGAGATGACTCCGATAACGACGATATTTGTGACTGCAGTAACGATGTGATGATAATGACGGTAAAGACGAGAAGATGACTGTAATAACGACGACGTCAGTGACTGCTGTAACGATATGATAATGACGGTAAAGACGAGAAGATGACTGTGATAACGACGACGTCAGTGACTGCTGTAACGATGTAATAATAATGACGATAACGACGAGAGATGACTCCGATAACGACGATATTTGTGACTGCAGTAACGATGTGATGATAATGACGGTAAAGACGAGAAGATGACTGTGATAACGACGACGTCAGTGACTGCTGTAACGATATGATAATGACGGTAAAGACGAGAAGATGACTGTGATAACGACGACGTCAGTGACTGCTGTAACGATATAATAATAATGACGATAACGACGAGAGATGACTCCGAGAACGACGATATTTGTGACTGCAGTAACGATGTGATGATAATGACGGTAAAGACGAGAAGATGACTGTGATAACGACGACGTCAGTGACTGCTGTAACGATGTAATAATAATGACGATAACGACGAGAGATGACTCCGATAACGACGATATTTGTGACTGCAGTAACGATGTGATGATAATGACGGTAAAGACGAGAAGATGACTGTGATAACGACGACGTCAGTGACTGCTGTAACGATGTAATAATAATGACGATAACGACGAGAGATGACTCCGATAACGACGATATTTGTGACTGCAGTAACGATGTGATGATAATGACGGTAAAGACGAGAAGATGACTGTGATAACGACGACGTCAGTGACTGCTGTAACGATGTAATAATAATGACGATAACGACGAGAGATGACTCCGATAACGACGATATTTGTGACTGCAGTAACGATGTGATGATAATGACGGTAAAGACGAGAAGATGACTGTGATAACGATGACGCCAGTGACTCCTGTAACGATGTGATGATAATGACGGTAAAGACGAGAAGATGACTGTGATAACGGCGACGCCGGTGATTCCTGTAACGATGTGATGATAATGACGATAACGAGAAGATGACAGCGATAACGACGGTGTCTGTGACTGCAGTAACGATGTGATGATAATGACGGTAACGACGAGATGACGACGATAACGACTCAATACTGAAGAGGCTGCTGCAACGATGTTGGCGACGACAACGACGTAACGATTATTATAATAGTGTAGTATAACAACAATGATACTTTGTCATATTTTTATCGTCTTTGTGTGAATAATTACGTACGTTTCAATTAATACTAGAATTTGAGCTAATACTAATAACAACGTAGCACAGAAATAACATTCCAACTTCATTTTTGGTGAATAATTTCGAGGGAAAAAATTTTCCGTGGCCGGGTATCGAACCCGATATCTAACATAATTTGCCATTAAACACAACAAACCATTCCTAAATTTAATTTTGTTTTATATAGTACAGCTAACGTATTCTTCAGACTAATTAATATTATAACCGTTATCTGACATTACAGACTCTAATTTTATAAGCAATATAGACTAAATATTCAAACGCATCGATTTTGCAGTTCATTATGTTTAAAATCCCATCAGTGTCATATAGATCGACAACATTACGAGTGAGAACTCTTTAGTACAACATACAAGAGCGGTCTGGAATTTATTTTCCGTGTTAATGATAAATATCTAAAAGGTTATTACTGTAGCACGCAGATTTCCTACTGGATTTATGCCGTAATGAAATGTAAACCAGGCGGGAATACTGAGCACTGAATATCGCCGCGACATCTCTCAACTGAAAAGTAACCATATCAATCCATTACTTTTCGCCTTATTCCTTTGGGAGTTCTTCGGTTATTTAGTCTTTGTTTTTCAAAACTCAACAGTGTCGCAAAATGATTGATAGCTAAATATTTTCAGGCCATTAAATTGCTATGAAGAATAAGGAATATTTTTTAAATTTTTTATTATTTATGAAAATGAAATATACGATATTATTATTATTATTATTATTATTATTATTATTATTATTATTATTATTATTATTGTAAGAAATTGTTACCTACATGGTTTTAGCACAGTCTAGTATATACAGTCACGAAGCTCAATACGTAGTAAATATGCATCCATAGATAGTTGCTAACCACTAGGATCGCTACTATCGCCTCATTACAGACAATGCGAAATAGTCCCTGCACAGTCTATTGTTCCTAGTACCCTCATAAACTCAAGTTTCGTGACTGCGTATAGGCCTACTAGACTGTAGTTTTAGTATTAGATTTATTGATGGATTTTGATTATTTTGTCGATAATTCAAATTTTTTGTTCTCCATACCAAATAGATCCAAATCTCTATAATTAAAATTAAAATATCACATCTACTTTAATTAATAATTTGGTAATTTTATTATACTTTTTGCTAACTGATTAACCTAACAGAAGCTTGTATGTCTATGTATAAGCTGACGGATTCCAAGAAATGAGACCAAGATAAGAACACAAGCGGACTGCAATTTTGCCATGTTTCTTTTTATAAAAAACATAAGAAATTAGATAATCAGCTAACGAAAAAAAAAACCGAGGTCAGATTCATGTTTCTTGGCCCTGAATTGGTAAAAATTAACTATTTTGGGAAAAGAAACATGTGCAGTGTTTTTTGTTGTCCTGTGTAATTACCAAATAACCAACAGTCGGCAAAGGACTGGTAGAATAATATATGGTATTATTACAATTATAAATGCATAATATATGACAATTTACAATTAATCAATTTCAAAGGCTGTTCGTTGTGGCTTCAGGTATGTTTCCATTTCCTATGCCGTTCTTTTATAAGGACGCGTTACTAAGTTTTTGTCAGTATTTGTAATTTTCTTCAGTTCTTAAATATAATGCCAAAAATATACTGTTCCTTGAGGAATAGTGTAGTGAAGATTTCATAGCGGTATTTTTATTCTAACAAGTTAGAAATTCAGTTTGTCCCATATAAGTTATTATATTCAGAATGCATATTATAAACTTTAAAGCGGTTTTACTGCAAATCAGATTTATTTACATTTTAACTTAGGTATAGCCTACTAGAAATAACAAATTTCCTAAATGGTTGCATCTAGAGTAATGAAACTTTGCAAACATTTTCAAAACAGGTCTGTGCATGAAGTGCTGCGTTCATTATTTATACATTTCACTATTTAAGAAGCTGTGAATTTTTATGCCGGGAAGTGAAGTTAAAAAAGAAATAAATTATAATTTCATTATAGGGAGTCCTAGCTTAATTTTAAACTCTTAGGAAATTGAAGTGATATCCAGATAAACGATTTTTAAAAATTAAAATTATTTTAGATTAAAAAATATAAAAAAATATTCTGGGCACATTTTCCAACCTAACAATATGAAAAAAAAATTATACGCATGTGTTTTATCAATATCTATCATCATCATCATCATCATCATCATCATCATCATTATGAACATCACTCTATGGGCCGGTAGGCCCGTTCCGCTCCCCATAGGATTTCGTTATAGCGTATGTGTCATAGTCTTCATCTATCCATCGCAGTCTCGGCTTTTCCACGTTTTTGTCCTTTCGGTCTATATTTTAACATTATTTTTGGAATTCGATCGTCTTACATCCTTTCCAGATGCTGTGACCAATTATTTTTAATTTGTTATAGTTTTTCATTTAGATTACATATTTGTAGGTCGTTTCTGATGTCTTGACTTCTTCTCTGCTCTCGTAGAAAACTCTGGTCGAAGATCTCAGAAAACACATTTCTGCTGACTCAATCTTGCGTTTATTGTCCTTTGTTAAGGTCCAAGTTTTTGCTCCATATAAGTATAGGAACCGTCATTGTCTTGTAGAAGTTTAATTGAGTTTATCTTCTTGTTTTGTTTCTTAAGTTTTTTCCGAATTGTTACACATATCTGGTGGAATTTATTCAGCTTTCTTTCCATATCGATATTTTTTAAATATGTTATCATGCAGATATGGAGGATAGCTGTGAATATATTGAATAAGCAGTCGCGGACAGCTGATGAGGGGTGGTCCTCCAGCTTGGGGGTTGGGCGAAGGGATAACAACCAATCACCGTAAAAAAACAGCTTGTTACGAAACCTTCAAATAAGCCGCGGAATGGGACTGATTCTCTGGCACGACCACAGCAAAGGAATAAGGTTTTGAGATTTGGTATAATGGGCGAATCCAGAAATGCATATAGAGTGTTAGTTGCGAGGCCGGAGGAAAAAAGAACTTTGGGGAGGCCGAGACGTAGATGGGAAGATAATATCAAAATGAATTTGAGGGAGGTGGGATATGATGATAGAGACTGAATTAATCTTGCTCAGGATAGGGACCAATGGCGGGTTTATGTGAGGGCGGCAGTGAACCTCCGGGTTCCTTAAAAGCCAGTAAGTAAGTAAGTAAGTAAGTAAGTAAGTAAGTAAGTAAGTAAGTAAGTAAGTAAGTAAGTAAGTAAGTAAGTAAGTAAGTAAGTAAGTAAGTAAGTTATAATGCATCCCAAATAGTTAAAACTATGAACTTCTTCGATTATGTCGGATCCTATTACTATTTTCTATCTTTTATGCTGATTCCCAATAAAAGTCATGGTTTTAGTTTTCTGAACATATATTTAAAAATTAAACTCGCGTGATGACACAAGTGCTGAGTAATCAAGGCATATTGGCTAACATTGATATCATCTAGGTAGTCTTGCACTTGTTCAACCATGTCTTTGGGTTCCTTTCTTTCTAAATATGCTATGTTCGTGGAATAAGACAAATAACCAACTAGGTTGGAGCTCACGCAGTTACTACCTGCAATTAATTAATTAATTAATTCATTCATTTCATCATTAATTTATTGTATTCCATCGATCTTACATGAGCAATGAAGCTTTAAGATGTGGAACAATCAAAATTTTACAATATTACAATTACAATTTTTACAAATTTTTACAATATTTTAAAATTTTTACAGTTTTATAATTTAGTAATTTTCTACAATTTTTACAATTTTGTGCATTTTTTTACAATATTTTGGCGAGATGTAGTGAGATGAGATGAGGTCCGAGGATTTGCCAAAAGATTACACGGCATTTGCCTTTTGGTTGGGGAAAACCTCGGAGAAACCCACCCAGGTAATCAAATCAAAGCGGTGAAATGAAATAATGCCGAGGACTCGCCATAGACCCTCCGGCTTCAGTCCCACAGCTGGGGAAAACCTCGGAAGAAACCATTCAATGAGACCAAAGGGGGATCCAACCCAAGCCCGAACGCAGTTCCGGGTCAGCAGCCCAGCGAGTCTGCCGACTGAGTTACATCGATGGCTCTACTAAAAATATACAATACATAGCCAATCAGATTATTAAATTTACAAACGCAAACGATCATTCATCAGTTGAGCTATCTTGAGTTGTCTTACAATGACCAGTTTTCACGCACCTTTTAGTCTTCTCCTTCTATGCTCTTCCATTCCTTATCAATGCAAATTAATAATTGTTAAATATACGCTAATCCGAAAACAAATAAGAAATTAAAAGACTAATTTCTCCACGAATGAAATAATTCTGTAGAACTTGAAACACACGTGCGGTTAATTAGCTGGTTGACATTAAGTGACGCAGGGTGACCGAACCTGATACGTCCTGAATACTAGTGAAATTCGTCACTACTCCTGACAACTTGTGTAACTCACGTGACGTTAATTTTGAACGTGGGAAACCGCACGTAACTTTTGTCTATCGCAGAGCTAAACTTTGTTCAGTGTTAACTTAATTTGTTTACAGAACTATTACGTTGTTCCACGCCTACAGTACGTTCTGCTTATATTGCGTAACGTAGGCAGAATGCTACTACACTAATGTAATTGCAAGAGACAGAAAAGAGTTGCAACCTGCACGCGTCTTACAAAGTTAGTTACGAGAGTAGAGTATTAAATTAACGCAATTGGGGTAGTATTTTTTCGGAGGAATTCTGTGTCGTAACAGAGAAGATGAGTCGTCATATGATTATCTTCATCTCCACCATTATCAAGCAGAAATATTAATCTTTAGCTCTAGAGTTAAAAGACTGAGATGAAGATTAGAAGTCAATTTGAAGATCTGAATTGACCAACACCTCACGTCCATGGAAGTAAATTGTTCAGGAGAACAAAAAAACCACAAAGGTTTGCAATATTATAAGAGTAGGCCCTATTGAAATGAATATTTTATGATTCAAAGATAGAGGCCTAAATCAGACTTCGAATATTATTTTTTTAGAGGATAACAGCCTATAAAGAACACAACATATTATGTCAATAAAAAGTCGAATTCGATATATTTTGCGCTCGATGTTTGTAAATTCAGGCCTTTAATTATTGAAACCATCTGCCCCTTTTAGCTTTATCATATTATACAGAATGTCCCATTTATCTTGACCACCTAAAATAACTTTGTACGCAAGCACCAAATGAAAATTTGTTTCATACTGAAGGGGAAATAATACTGATGGGGAGACAACTTTGTAGCGTTATTTATTAATGAGATCCGAGTACTAACATTTTTTCTTTAAATGACACAAAAAGAAACATTATTCAATCGCTAGTGATGCCCCATTTTGATTAGGCTACTGCGATTCTCTCTTGACAAATATAACTGTCAATTTAACTGAAAGCCTGCAACGTGTTCATAATGTGTGTGTCCGCTTCATCTGCAATAATCGTAAATTTGACCATATAACGCCATCTTTTGAAGTTCTTTCTTGGGTTCGCCTAAAGGAACTTAGAATAGCACATTCTTTATCTGTTCTATTTAGAATATTATTCACTTCTACTCCTAAATATCTGTGAACTCGCTTTGAATATCTTACAACGTTACGGAATCAACATCAGGCCTTATTATCCATTCCTCGTTATCGTACCTCTTTCTATTCATCCTCTTTCACCGTGTCAGCTTGTCGCCTATGGAACTCCTTACCTCGTCATGTCAGGGATTGCCGAACGATTAATCAATTTAAATTAAGAATTAAGAATTACATACTTTTACATGAAATTGAATTGTGAGTGTTAGCCGAATTTTATAGGTTATTCTGTGTGTATATAAATCGTCATTTAGGCCTATCATAAAGTAGCATTAGGATATGAATTATAAATAACTTAATTATGTAATTATGTATCATGTTTAGTTAATATTTTATTATTATAGCCCATGTAAGCTTGTTAATGTGCATGAAAATTATTTTTATATTTAAGTATGATTTTCCTATTTTTGTCATTGTTTCATTATGTATTTCACTTCTGGTAGTGTGGAAGAGAAGGTCTCATGGCCTTAACTCTACCACAATAAATAAATAAATAAATAAATAAATAAATATGTACACTGCTCAAAATAATTAGAGGGTCACTTGTAATAAATTGAATAATTTAGTGTTTTCTGAAGCTGTGATGCTGAAAATTGTACCATATGTAAATTGGAACATTAATTTAATCTATGTATACATATTTGAAAGATCCATAGCCTTAATACAGAGTAATTACGTGAAATAACAAATATGGAGAATCTTTGATTACGGAAGGCACTGACAACTTCTAATTGGTAAGCTTTCTGACATTGCTATAGTGACGAATGCTGGTTATTGCCTTGTTTATTAAATTCTCTGACAAAATGAGTCACTTAAATGCCTTTGAAGTGTATCATGTTCTACTTCTTTTACGACAAGGTCAATCACTGAGATAAGTGGCTAGAGAGCTTGAGGTTTCTCCTTCCGTGGTGTCCAGATTACGCAACGGGCACAGAGAGACAGGTCAGTATTGTAGCAGACTGGCCAGGGATGTAAATGTAAAACAAGCCTCCAGGACGACAGATACATTGTCCTATCTGCTCTTCGACAGAGTACAAAAACTGCAAGATACCTGAAGAATGACCTCTGTATGGCTTCCGGAATCCGGGTTTCAGACCAAACGGTAAGGAACAGATTAAGGAAAGAGAATATTCGTCCAAAAAGGCCTGTTAAAAACAGCGTTTGACAAACGAGCATAAGGCAGCAAGACTTATGTTTGCTGAAAACCATGCGGATTGAAACCTGAACCAGTGGCAGTCTGTACTCTTCTCGGATGAATCCAGGTTGTGATGGTCGTTTAAAGGTGTGGGAACGGCCAGGGGAAAGATTTTCTATAGGGCTGTACAGGAAATTGACAGATTCAATTTCTTATATAGTGCAATGTTTTAAAACGTTATTTGTTGACATCATTCATTTCTTTTTATTGACATGGAGATAAATGTGACCATAAATAACAATAAATAATATACTTTATTAATTTCATGTCTGTACCTTTATCCAATGAAAACATATTTAAATAATTCATAGTGTTCCTCTAATTATTTTGAACAGTGTATTTATTATTCAGTATTTCAATCAAGCTCGTAAATACCTGTCCAAAAATGTAACACAGTGGGTCATTCTAATAAGCAGAACGTTAATAAACGGAACTTTATTGAAGCCTTGACGGCATGGTTCCTGTGCATAGTACATACAAAGGAAATGATTCTATTAACTTGGTGTAAACAATACATAGTAGGCCTACGTTGCAGATACCCAGGGTCGCGTAACCCACTCCACATAGCTTTGGTTTACAATAAACACATGAAACCAAATGTAGCACAGACCACTCACTCAGTCATCAGCGTTCAGCAGAATAAAACCAAAGCTACGTATAATGGGTTACGCGACCCTGAGTATCATCTGCAGTGTACTACGTATTGTTTACACCACCTTAAAGTCAAACTACTTTATGCTATGCACAGGAACTATGTCGTTAAGGCACCAATAACGTTCTGTTTATCAGAATGACCCACTTCGATACATTTTTGAAAAGTTCTTGACGACCTTAATTGAAATAGTGAATAGAAAATACATAGTGCGATTTAAAGAAACAATGTTACAGTCCACGTCACCGTTTTTGGCGTGTGAAATAAGTAATGGGAACGTTAAGTGCTAGTGTCTTACCTTTAGCGTAGTCAGTCTGACAAGTGTGTTTGACAAATGGCTGATGTGACGTGTATAGGAAGTGGTACCATTCTCAGCTGCACTAGCAACATGCTTACAAACTGGGCACTATATTATAGGACACACGCGAAAACGCTGGCGCCAGCTGTAATATTCATATCTCGTTAATAAATACCGCTACAAGGTTGCATCTCAATCAGTATTATTTTCCCCTTTCAGTTCTACAACTTTTGTACGAAACAATTTTTCATTTGGTGCTTGCATACAGTTATTTTGGGTGGTCAAGGTAAATGGGACAACATGTATAGCCTATAACTATAGCCACCAGCTTAACTCGGTTGTCTAAGATAGTACTTCTTAAGCTTTCAGAGACCGCGGGCTGGTAAATTCTTTTTCCATAAGACGAGGGCCCCGTCCCAAAATATTTAGCTACTCGTAAATACCTTTCAAAAATTTTTTTGAAGTTCATACGTTTAACTAACATAAATATTAATAATTAAGTATGGTGTCATCTTAAGACTTGATACACTATGAAAACAGTGTGATATGTAGACAAATAATTTACTTGATTAATGAAATTTTGTAACATGTAGTTTCATTAATTAATTTATGCTAATTTTCATTGACATAATATTATTCCTTTCTGACCACCAAAATCTTGTAGTAGTTATTTATGCAATAAGTGAATAATCTTGATGATTATGGCATGAGTGAATGACAGTTTTCACGAGTGTCATAATAAGATTATCCACGAGTTGGATACAACAGTTTATGGCATCTTAGTATTATAAATTGTAGGAAATGAATTATGAAAGAAATTCGGGATTCATAGCTGATAGAGTATTCATATGTTCGTATTGATTAGTTGCACCTGGCATTGACACTGAATAAAGAGAAATAGATGACCTTGCAGGTTATGTTACAAATGTCCCTTTATTTGTTTAATATACAGTCTGATCCGTTTGGGTATGGATAATATTAATTTATTATTATAAAGTTATTATGACAGTAGGAAAAATTTCTTACTGGTTATATTATAATTAAAAGATGGGAGTTTCCATACGTGACAATCAACAATGCATAATCTGAAAGGACGAATGAAAATCGTAGATGATTAAAATGGCTACTACAAATCAACAGCGGGCACAATGTGTTCTTTGGTATGCTAAATTTGAGAGTGTTAAAAGAGTTCAAAGGGAATTTCGACGTGAGTATGGTGTGCGTAATGCACCTAAATACGATTCCATAATGTTGTGGTATCGAACATTTGTAGAAACAGTTATGTGTTTAAAAAAAAAACACGCAGAAAGTCTCAGGCGAAACGCAGTACGAGAAACAGCTATATCTGGCTTGGTCCCCAAACTCCCCTCTTGACTTCTTCGTGTGCGGTTTTGTTAAAGACATTGTCTATTCACAGAAACCCAGGAACATTGATGATCTGAGAGTAAAAATTATTCAAGCTTTTCAACAAATCACCCCTCTTATGTTACAACAGAAATGGGCTAAATTGCATCACCGTTATGAGTTATGCAGGGTGCGCAATGGGGGTTATGTTGAGCTCTGAGGAATCTTCCATCTTTCAGTGTTGCATGCACAAAGTTTCAACAAATACAGTTCAGTAGTAAATGTTTTACGGTGTTTTTATTTTATCCATACCCAAACGGATCATCCTGTAGTTTCTCTGAACCACAGAACTGTTTTATGTGATATTGCAAAAGTGATACAAAATTGTTAAAGATTGGAAATAAATTTTACATTACCTTCTGTCCTGCATTTCATTTGTTACGTCGCGCGTAGAAGCGTTAAGCAAGATAGCAAGCGTTCTGGTATTACGTCATAGCAAACACGTCATTGCTTTCATTGGCACGCGTGCTATAATATGCCGATTACGCACGATATCGGATATAGTAACAATCTGCTTATAATGCTAGGAGATGGCATAAAATGTATAACGTTGGTCATTGTATTATTAAATTAGTCCGAAAAAGAAAATGGTAATGAGAAGAATTGTTATGCACTGTAATTCACCACAGAAGTCAGCTGAGTATGGAAAGCAACAGAAGACTGGCAATATTTCGGCGAAACACTTATTATACGTACACACGCCATATATTATATGCAATGTATGTAATTTTATGTATAAAATGTATGAATCACTCAATTTTAACACTATTTGAACACTAATTAATATTATGTATTTAAAAACGTAAAACATTAACACAGCAATAATTATAATTTATTAAAAAAGTTAAACTTAGTGCTTAGTATATTTTATTTTGTATCACACCTGAGAATTTTTAAGGTTTTAGCGAGATTAGTGAGCCTTTTGTTCCTGTTTTCTGTCCGTTAGCCTGTTAATTCTGGGACGAATTATGCAAAATGCATATTGAGATACATACAAAACCGTCTTTTGGCGCACGAATGAGTCACAGTTGAGCTACGACAATTTTGTATGATATTCTTATAAGGATGTTCCTCCCTTAGATTGAATAAAATGAAATTTGAAAAATTGGCACTTAGCACATTTATAATATTAAGGTCTTCAATTCATTCTACATAAACTGAAGTCAACTGGAACAAACACAGATAAATGACCTTAACAAAGTAGTGATCAAATGTCGCTGCTATGGGAAAAATTAAAGCCTAAAGCATGGACGACATTTATAAAGATAACCATAGTGAAGGATTCTAAGACAGAAAGACAGAAGTACGTAGTGTATATCTGCAACTTCCTTGTTGAAAAAAATTATTCTTAAGAGAATGTGCAATGTAAATATAAAGGTAAGTACGCATGAGAGTAAAAAAAGCAGAATAACATAATTTCATATTTTAAAGAATTTTAGGCACATTTTTCACATGAAATATCATGTAATTGGTGGTAATACATGAATATTTACTTGCTTTTCCAAACTGAACTTTGAACTAGTGAAACAAGAGCAAATTTAATCAAATGTTAGCTCAGTCAGTGGAAATGAAGCGAATTTCCCTTTGGAGATATCATTTTACTCAGAACTCCTGAACCCGTCGGCGTGTTATAATTGTTAAATAATTGACCGTCAGTTGTGGTTACCAAACAAAGGAAAAGTTTGTTTTGCACATTGAAACATTGAACACAGACATCAGGTTACAAATTTCTAATTAATTAAAAAATTATTAAAAATAAGGTAAAGTTTTTTTATTTTATTTGGTTATTTAACGATGCTGGATCAACTACTAGGTTATTCAGCGTCGATAACAGTGGTGAGAGCGAGATGATATTTGGCGAGATGAGGCCGAGGATTCGCCATAGATTACCTTGCATTCACATTACGGTTGGGGAAAACCTCGGAAAAAACCCAACCAGGTAATCAGCCCAAGCGGGGATCGAACCCGCGCCCGAACGCACTTCAGACCGGCAGGCAAGCGCCTTAATCTACTGAGCCAAGCCGGTGACTGGTAAAGTAAGAGTTTTGTCTTTTTTTAAATATATAAAATAGAAAACAAAATGTAAAATGATATTTGGCGGCAAGGAAATTTAAGTATAAATAAAAAACTATACGAAATCTTATCTCAAAGCCGTTTTGTCTTTAGAAAAACTGGAGCAGATTTTTTACTACATTGACCTCCCTTATACAGGATAGAAGTAATATAACCACAGCCTAGTACATACAGCCACGAAGTCAATACGTAGTCAATATGCATCCATAGATAGTTGCTAACCACTAGGATCGCTAATATCGCCCATTACAGACAATGCGAAATAGTACCGGCATAGTCTATTGTTCCTAGCACCCTCACAACTCAAGCTTCGTGACTGTATATATTAGTCTTTGATATAACTGTGCAGATTTTAATAGCTTACTCATTGGATAGAGTACAACAAAAATTTTAATAGCATATTAGTCCTTAATGAATGCTCTTCACAGAAAAAAATTCCCCATAAACGTTAAGGATATTTTACTCGATAAGTACTATTCGTACGATTCCGATTTTTACTCTTATCACTAGAGAAAATTATGAGAGATTATTTATCCCTTTGAATTTTTTTTAATAAAATGGACGGTTCTCTTACAAATTAAATAAGAAGATTAACACATATCGATATTTCCTGCCATTAGGAAGTCTGGCAACCCTACTGCAGTGACTAAGTGATGGAATGCCTGCTATTCAGACCTGAGTGCGAGTGTGTATGTTTGTAAGTGAGCGGATGTTGCGCCGCTGCCGAACTATGCAATGTTTCAGTGTAATTTTCTAATTGATTATGCACTTAATTACAAAACGCATTATAGTCTTTTTAAATTTATTTTAATGTATAGTATACTATTTTCTCCTTTAATCTGCACAGTTATATCACTGCCATTCTGTACACAGATAGAAGATTCATTATTTAATTTATATTACGTAACAAAAATAAGTTCATTTAATTACAAAATGCGTAATAGGTTTTTTCTTATTTTAATGTAGGTATATTCTACTTTTCCCTCCAATGTGCATAGTTACATTAATTCCATTCTTTATTCAGATAGAAGATTCATTATTTAGTCTCTATTATGTAACAACAATGCGTTCAAATTATGAACTTTATATAAAAAAGCTATTGAAACACAACTGCAATGTGATGCATGTTATGATTATAACGTGGTTCTTTAAGAAAAACCCATGCTAGACATGATAATTTGAATGTGATATAATAATATACGGTAATATTGCGTTGTCGTATATGGCACTGATGGTAGGAATTCAATTGATTCTTACACATTATTAGTGAATGCACGAATGAAACAGTCGTTGGTAGCAAAATGAATAACTGAATTTCTGCAGAACTTATGACAAAGCATTCATTGTCCGCATAATGTCGATTTTATTGTAAAATAATTCAATTGTTTCTAATTTATAGAAAACTGGATATTTTTGAGTAGGCCTAATTCAATTTTCAGATAGTGTTTATTGTAATAAAAAAATTTACCTCATGCGCGAAAATTAGCAGGCAGCTATCGACCAAGTGCGACTGGAAGAACTGTAATAATAATTGTTTTAATCATACGAATTTTAGAAAATAAATGACTACAAATTTAAACTTTCAAGAGTTTTTTATTTTTTGTAAAGTATCGAGAACAGTAGAGCAGAGAATGGAACAATTTAAATGTCTGACTGTAATGGATAAATATGGGTTCAGAATCGATATATTGATATTCTTTAATCTGTTATTGCCAGTTATTCTTGGAGAAAATAAAATTGGCTATTAAATGAGTCGCTTTTGTGCTATATTCCTTGGGAAAGGCTTGTATTTCGTAGCAACTGGGGAAGAGGTTTCAGTTAAAAGAGGTCCCAGAGCGGATTATACCCCTTCTCTCTATTGATTATTATTAGTGAAAAAATTCTCTGCATAGGTTAACAGGTGTGGTCTACTGCAAATATACATTTTTGTATTCGCTTTCCTTAACAGGGTCTTAGCAGTTATGTTTACACAACCTGGACTAAACATATTATGATTGCAGATGGAACGATAGAAGAATTTACCGATATTCTATAGCGATATTCGATAATCAATTTCTTATTCTTCAGTGAAACTGATTATATATTATACCGGCGACGAACTTACGCCCTTTGTAGTTACTAAAAGGAGAAAAACGCCAGGGACTGTATACATTATCACAACTGCAATATTTCTAGGTAGAATAAGTTTGAGGGTTCGCTGAGTTAGAATGGGACAACATAATTTTTTACAAGAATTTATTTATCACTTCTTCTTCTTCTTCTTCTTCTTCTTCTTCTTCTTCAGTAGGTGCTACAACTTCGCCGAAGTTTTGACATTCTCTGTTAATTTACGCCATTCCTTTCTGTTATGAACAAGATTTGGCCAATTCTTTACATTCATTGTTTTCAAATCGTTGGTTATGTTTGCCTTCCATCTACTTTTTGGTCTTCCTTTTGCTCTTTTACTGATGGGGTTCCATTTATATATTTTCTTAACTGTTTTACCTTCGTCCATACGATTGATATGGCCAAACCATGCCATCCTTTGCGCTTTGATATAGTTTACTATGTGTTGGTTTTGTGTTAAAATATTTAACTCTTTATTATTTTTAATTCTTCACTCATCGGTTGCATTTTTTATTGGGCCAAATATACTGCTTAGTATTTTTCTTTCAAAAACCAGGAGCTTTTGCTTAGACAATTCAGTTAGGGTCCAGGTTTCACTTGCATATGTTGCAATTGGTCTTATTACTGTTAAATAAGTCTTAATTTTGCTTGTTTTGATGCATATTTGCTTTTGAATAGGTTAAGATTTGCAAAACATGCTTTATTTGCCATAACAATTCTATTGTTTATTTCTTCCTCGATATTGTTTTCGTCGTTTACTATTGATTTTACTCCTTCAAAAATAGTATTATCCATCTGTACGTTTTCTGGTTCATTATTTTTGGTTGAGCAATTAAAAATAATTGTTTTCTTTCCATTTATGATTAATCCATATTGTGCTGATTCTTCCATTAAAGTTTCGAGCTTTTCAATTAATGCTTTCTTTGATCTTGCAATTATTTATCACTTACAAGCTTTATATTGGCTGAGATGCGTTAAAGTATCAGGGAACGAATGATTTGAGAAAAGGTTGGATGGATAAAAATTTTCTACAAATAAACGCTATAGTAGCCTATAAAAATTAATGATCCCCTAAAAGCCAGCAATCTGCATAAAACAGGAAAATTTCTTTTTAGTGTTAAAATTAGATCGGAAGAGAAAGTAAAAATTCTAACGGATATGGAATTATAAATGTTGAGTAGTCGGACACGATAGGAAACTATGAAAAGTAGTCAATGAAGTGAACAGAATAATTTTAAGAGACTGAGTACAGAAATGAAGTTAAAGTAAGAGTTTCAAATACAAGGGCTATACTTATTATTAGTTTCATTATTATTATTATTATTATTATTATTATTATTATTATTATTGTGTTGACACTTATAGGTTCAATATATATTATTGTTTGTAATAATTATATAGAGAGTGATGGCGGATTAAGAACTGGAACACATGTATTCCGCCATGACGTGAACAAAGATTGATGAAATAATAGTACATTATGCAACGAGCCTATAATGATAGTAATTAAGAAAGCGAGTATGGATGTTTATGAAACTCGCTTGCGCTCGTTTCATAATTTTCAAAAGAGCTTCTTAATTACCATTATAGGCGAGTTTCATACGACTTTTTATGCTCGACCATATTTCTAACTTGAAATTACCGGTATTCAGATGTATACACTTTATTTGTATCTGACAAGATCGGAAGTGACCTTGTTCTAGGTCGTGAATTGTGAGATGTGCGCAGACGCGAAAGTATTGATTTTTTCCGAGGAACAATAATGTCATTGACCTTGTGTAATCCCGTTAAACGTGGTATAACTTTGATTATTGAATTCGACATTGAAAAACGAGATGACAAATTGAATTTATTTGAATATTATTTACAATTAACGCTAATTATTATAGTAACAGAACATAACCTTCTGAGACAGTATTGGATTTCAGCCTCCGTGACTTTTCGCTAATTCTCTTTCGATTGCATATCCGAGAATAATCGATACTTGCGGTTTTATAACGGTACAAAGCTGACTTCTCATTGGCTAAACACATGTAAGCTGAGTTATCATTGGCAGAAGACCTGTACTTTAATGAGTAGGTGTACTTTAATGACATGCATTAAAGGACTGCTGCCAGGTGTATAATTAGTACATTTCGGCATGGTCGAGCATAAATAAATAAGTAAATAAAAAATAAATAAATAAATAAATAAATAAATAAATAAATAAATAAATAAATACATAAATAAATAAATAAATAAATAAATAAAATATTGGCTGAGATAGATCTATGAAATGATTATATGCTCAAAAATTTCATTTCTTAAGCGCAACCATTTCAAAATTATTTCCGTTCAAATTTCTCTAAACGTTACAGAATTTTAAATTCTGAATCGACTAACACCAAAACGAACACTTTACTATGTATAGTTCACGAGTTATGGTCGCTTGTGACACGTTTTCTCTCTCCACACTGTCACTACCTCCATCACTCCTATATCGACGACTCATCGCTCGGACCGCACGTATCAGAAACGTTCGTCCTTATAGTTAAAGTGCAACTTGGTTTATTTGAATATCTCTATTAGTTTACCACAGTAGGAGCTTTCAATCTCGTCCAATTCCGTGACACTTCCTAAGTAAATTTCGCTCCCTATACGTAGTGTGAACAAATACGTGTTCTATGTCAAAAGCAATTGAAGGGTTCAGAGCCATAGTGGGCCAGGCGTCATTTATTAAAAACGGAGAAAGCGAGGTCAAAGTTACGTGAATACCATAGTTTAATGAAGATTGACATATCATTTAGTTTTAATGTGTATACTTTATATTATTTGCTATATGTTTCCATTGAATATGGTAATAACTTCATTTTAACCCTTGTTTTCTGCGGTTTTAGTAAATGGCGCTTGGACCACTATGGTTCTGAACCCTTCAATTATGGATGACCGTGCTATACAAAGCGGTTAAGGCCAAACTTTTACACTACTTTAAATAAGTATGGGCTGATGGGACTGTCACTTCGGACAAATATATCTGGGATTGTCAAAGTAATGTCCTGTGTTTTCTTGGTGGAGACTCGGTGTCGAGCTTATCCCATGCAAAGGGAGAGCAACTGCACATCGGGGTTTATTAACTGCTAAAATTCAGAGCGTTCACTTAGATTCCGGACCAGAAACACGTGCATCTGAAATGACTGCATGGCCGGCGTAGACTGCGTCATTGCAAATCCGTAACCTCCCGCGAATTTTTACTTCTATAACTTTAGTAATAGCGTGTGAAAAATTATATTTTTATTTAATAATGAATACTAACCTCTGTTACAGGAGTTGTTAATAGTAGTGTTCGTCTGCATTCACATATTTCCGACGTAAATAAAATGTATAATGCACTCTATTTTTAAAGAAAATATATATATATATATATATATATATATATATATATATATAACTTATCTTTCCAAATTTCAAATAAAGTATAATGTTTACTGGTTGCAGTGATAATAACTCTACGGATTGAGGGACAATAGAATACTTTACAATAAATAAATAAAATACCCATTATGCATTTTATAATTAAGTGCAAGGTTAGTTAGAAAACTGGGCTGAAACTCTGTGTAGCTTGACAATAGCACATTACCTGCTCGCTTACGAATATAAACGAATTTAGATCTGAATAGCAGCATTCCGTCCCTTAGTTACTACAGTAGAGTTGCCAAACTTCCTAATGGCAGGAAATAACGATATGTGTTAATCTTCTTATTCAATTTGCAAGAAAACCGTCCAATCTATTTAAAAACTGCAAAGGGATAAACCATTTCTTATCAGTTTCTCTAATGATAAGAGTACAAATCAGAATCATACGAATAGTACTTATAGAGTAAAACAGTGTTAACATTTATGGGAAAATTATTTCTTTTCTGGGTATTATAAATTTTGTTGCAGTCTATCTAAAGAATAAGCTATTAAAATCTACACAGATATATTACTTCTTCTGTATACGTCTGTTTATTTTAATTAATTTTAATGCGTAAAAAACTATACGAAGCTCATGTAAAAAGGGGAATTTATTTTAATCTATTATAAGGACGTCTGTTATTTAAAGTCTAAAAATGGAGAACCCACCTTCTACTTTGAAGTAAAAACATTCTAAAATATTCAGCACATAAAAATATTCTGACAAAAGTTGTTGCTTTTCACATAGATACATATTTTATAACGTGCGGTTGGGCGACCTATAATGGACGTAAGTACTAAGTAGCGTGTGTGGTTACATATCTTTCGTTAAATATTAACAGTGAAATGTCGTCCATCCGAGTTAACTCTTGTGATGTGGTGAAATTTTTATGTAATGT
The DNA here is from genome assembly GCF_040183065.1 of Periplaneta americana. Lineage (NCBI taxonomy): Eukaryota > Metazoa > Arthropoda > Insecta > Blattodea > Blattidae > Periplaneta > Periplaneta americana. Next base: position 142,235,809 of record NC_091118.1, read on the forward strand.
CCCATGTGACATTTTCCAAGAGAGATAAATGCCCGTTAGCTTTCAAATTTATACTCTAGGTTCCCTTGTTGGAGTTAAAATGTAGCTAGATACCGATTATTAGATGTTATCCTCAGAGAGAAAAAAAAGGTTTAGAGGGAAAACGGTTGCAATATTACTCGTAGTGTTAATGACATAAAATATGTAATTTGGCTAGGTGCAGACGATTAGCCAAAGTCAATGTTAGTAGAATGTGGCATAACATTAATAGTACAACCAGCGTGGTATACGGGTTAGTGATTGATGTCCCGAGATTACACTTGGACGTCGATTCGAATCTAACTTGGGATGATTATATCCCGTGGATTTCTTTCGAGGTTTTTCCGAACTCTAAGACAAACCTCAGATTATTTCCTGGTGAATTCCCGGCCTCACCGCACCAAAATGCCATTTCGCCATCACCATTCCAGTGATTTTTTAGTTCGTTATTTAACGACGCTGTATCAACTACTAGTTTATTTAGCGTCCATGAAATTGGTGATAGGAAGATGGTATATATTTAGACCAGGCCGACGATTCGCCATAGTTTACTTGACATTCGTCTTAGACTACGGTTGGAGAAAACCTCGTAAAAACCCAACTAGGTACTGTAATAGACTCAAGCGGGAATTTATTTCGTACCCGAACGCAACTTCCAATAGTGTTATAAAGGGTGCGTCAGAAAGAACGGATGGATTTCAAACTATCGATACGCAACGAGGAGAGAGATATAGTGAGGGGGACCACGACTGTTGGGTCAGCCATAGAATGCAGTTTCAGTTGAGAATATGGTGTTGGTCTGGTGTACAACGTGCTTTCATCGTAGAGACATTTTTGAAAAATGAAGAGTCTGTGATCGCCACTCAGGACTCATTTCGACATCGGATGTCACGCTAGGATTCCAACTCGGAATACAATTTTGCGGTGGGTGGCTTCATTTCGTATCACAGTTCAACATTAAAGAAGAAATCACCTGGACGAAATTCTATTGCACTGAGATTGTCCGAGGCTACGGTAAGATCTCGCGCCCTGCGACTTCTTTCTTTGGGACCATTTGAAGGCGTAAGTTTGTAAACATCGATCACATACACTGGACGAACTGAAGACAGCGATTCGTGAAGAAATCGCGGCAATTGCACCAGCTATGACTGTGAAAGTGATGGCGAACATCAGAAAACGCCTCGATGCCTGTATTGAAAGCCAAGGACATCATATGGATAATGTTGTTTTACATAAATAAACTGCATGTATTGGTGAATATGTTGATAACAATACATTTTTGATTTGATGAATCTTTACAATTTTCTTGCCATGTGAAATCCATCCGTTCTTTCTGACGCACCCTGTATAACCGTGTAGTTGAAACAGCATCATTAAACAATCATTACAAACCTCGTTAATTATTCAGGAACGAAAAGCCTTTGTGACTAATAATAATAATAATAATAATAATAATAATAATAATAGGCGGCCGGGTAGCTCAGTTGGTAGAGCAGCTGACTCCGGACTTGAAGGTCCGGGGTTTGATCCCTGGTGGTGATGAGATTTTCTCGATGCCAAACTTCCAGAACGGCTCCAAGGTTCACTCAGCCTTTTGTCAAATTGAGTACCAAGTCTTTCCCGGAGGTAAAAGGAGGTCGGAGAGTGGTGCCGATCACATCACCTGATTCTAGTACCGAGGTCAAGAAAGTATGGGCCTGTACTTTCATGCCCCCCCCCCAAGTGCCTTCATGGCATGTGAAGGGTTACCTTTAGAGTAAGTATTACAAATATGAAATAGGGATACAAATATGAAATAGTGTGATATACGACTTGAGAAACCTTTCGGATTACTATGCACTGATACTTTCTTTCGGGGGAATGTGTTAGTTTGCAGTTAGAAGCTGAACTGTTGAATTGTTAATCATTATTGCGTTTTCGAGGAAAGTGAAAATTTTGGCGGCAAGTTCTTTTCTTGAATATAGATCTACATTGTTATCCTTCAATGTTAGAAATATTAGGCCTTACGATATATTATTAAATAATCTACGTGTTTAGCAATGTATGCTTAATTGATTTCGTTTTTGAATTATATGTTTTGAGGTTATGACTTATTACTTACATCAGAGTGTTACAAATATTAAATACTAGTATTATTAGTATTCCATCTTTATATCCTGGTTTTCCGTTTCTTTACTAGTGTTGGCACCTGTAGGAGGAGGGAAAACCTCACCTTCCAACGAACTTAGAAAAAAGTGAATTGAAAAGACAATGCAGGGAGCCGTAAAGCAAGTTCGACGAAAGACGAGAGAGACGATTCATCTGTATTCAGTATTACGGTTGAGAAAACACCTTCCAATGAAGATGCTCTGTGCTTTTCTTAGTAAAGGCCATTTTGACTTTGCATTTTTGTTAATAGTATTTCATATTTCTACCTCCACTTTTGTGAAGAAAATATGTTAGATTTTGAGAAAATTATTACTTTTCAAACGTTTTATAACATTTTACGAACTTCTAAGTCCGGTGTGCCATTCACAGGGACATTCAGCAATAAACACGACGATATTTTACATTCAGTATTCAAAACATGTAAATTCCAAAACGAAAAAAACTGGTATTCCATATTTGTAACATTTCCTCTAATAATAGTAATAGTAATAATAATAATAATAATAATAATAATAATAATAATAATAATAACAATAATAACAATAATAACAACAACAATAATAATAATAATAATAATAATAATAATAATAATAATAATAATAATAAATGAATGTAATTTGGTCAGTTTGGTCTTCAAAACCGGCGCATTAATATTGCAGTGTTTAACAGCTTCCTTAATAATTCCATTTCAGTTCTTCTTAGATCCGTATTACAATGATATCTGCCATACTGTGAAAAAACTTATACGTAATGAATGACAATATAAAGGCTTATTCAAAAGTCAGGGAAGATTATTTATTTTCACAGAAACTTTTGTTTCAATAGTTTCAGTATTGTTGCTATGGAAAATGAAATAAATAAACATCAATTCAAGCTTTCGTGAGAGATTTAATGTGTGTTTACCTTTCTCTGCAAATTCATAACACAAAATAATGGCTTTATGTCCATAAATGAGAATAATGGCCTTATTTAATGCTATTATGAATGCATTACACTAATAGAGTGTGTTTCAGCGCTCTCAGAAGATTCTGAACACTAAATGAATACTTAATATTGAGGTATGGACTCTGCAATTTGTCGTCATAGGGAAGCTTGTACAGCTGTCAAAAGAAAAAGTGGCCGCTCTCTAGAAGCTATGTTCCCATCGGGTATCTTCGCTACAATTCAGAGACAGGCGATGTTACATGTTGTTGGACCACGTTGATATCTACAGTTATAGATGAAAATAAATATCAAAGGTCCTTCAATAACTGTCTATATATTCTATATATATATATAAATATCAAAGGTCCTTCAATAACTGTCTATATATTCTATATATATATATATATATATATATATATATATATATATATATATATATATATATATATATATTGAAGGACCTTTGATATTTATTTTCATCTACTTGTTAACTTGTCGGACCAACATGCCTTTCAAATATACAGTTATAATTAAAGTGTTCTGCGTGTTACTGTTGTAGCGTAATGGTAGCGTTCCGGGCTGGTATTCGTGAGGTCGTGCATTCCAACACAACCTAATGCTTATGATTTTTTGTTGTTCTTAAGAGAGGGGGAGAGAGAGAGAGAAAGAAAGAGATATATGTCTGTTTACCGAAAATGTGGGACCGAAATAGTCGTTAATCAATTTAACAAGCATTAACGTATTATCATCAGTGACAAAAATAATAAAAAATAAAACTGCAGACACCGAGAATTTTACGACCTATGGCGAGTTTATGGTTGCACAAAATAAATGAAGAAATAAGAGTAAAGCAGAAATTGAAAACTCCGGCGACAAATCATAGACAATAAATGCTAGAAGAGCTGGATGGAATGCATGATAGCATACCAAAAGTGTTACTGAAACACAAATCCGCAGGTGAAAGAAATAAAGGCGGATCGAAGATATTACGGACAGACCAACTGTGTGAAGCAGTAACAAGCTACTGAATGATATTGTGAGAAAGAAGAAATAAATTTATATTATATTTTTCGTCTCCGAACGTCACAGCACGGAATAAGATTCTTTTTTCTTACTCTCCCCACGTACATTCCGAGTTCGCACCTTACAATAGGAATAAGAACACCTTACAGCAGTTGTCTCGCAAATACCGTTCTGTTCTGTTACTTCTACATCACTGATTCAATTTCATTTTCTTCCTCTCAGAAATCTAATATAACCTTACGTAGTCTCTCCTCTTCTATCGAATTCCAACTCGTTATACTCGAATCCAATCATTTATTATATACTCATGCAACATTACCTATTGCTCCATCAAACTCTCTACCGTGACTGATCGCACACTAATCTAAACCATTAAATAATACATCTTGATTACACAACTTTTAACATTACATCACACGGAATATGTATTATATGTCTTTCTCGTGTTAAATTTTACCGTAGCTGGTTAACATGTTTCAGCCTGACAGCCTGAAAGACAACAACACGCAGACATCATAATAAGGTACCTGGGGGTATTAAGGCCCAGCATGTTATAAGGCCCACTACCTACTTTTGCCATTAGTTAGGGTAACTAAGGGTAAATGGGGTCAAAAGTAACAAATACTTAATTTTATTGTTAATTTCATAATATATTACACTCAAAACATATCATTAGTTACAGCCACATGTAAGTACTACTATCCCAAAAATGTTTCTTTTTTTACTCTAAACTAACTGTCTGTACATGAACTGAAATATTTCACTGCTGTGACCCTCTTTACCCTTCTGTATAAGGATAAATGGGGTCAGTGTTTAGGGAAAATCGGGTCACAATTTTTCCCTCTATATACCTGCACGGAAGGTTAAAATCATTATTGAATTGATTTAATTTAACACTTTACACCTTCCACAAACGAACACTGTTTTCTTTTCTGCACCAACGAACTGTGTTGCAGTGTAGTCCAAAACCATATACGTAGGCCTACATGCATACAGTTTCAAAATTCTAGACATAAGTTCATTTTCTTGTTCTGGAGTAAACGTAGTTTGACGGCCTTTACTTTTCAAGTAGTTGACGTCGTTGCAGACTTGAATGAGGAACTCCTAACAACTCAGCAGCATGACGTTGGCTTCTTCCCTCGCGAAATGCTTTAATAGCCTTCTCCATGTTGTTCTCAGTCCACGAATTTGTCGTTTTCCTCTTACATTTAACCATCTGTTCAAAGAATTGAAAATAAATACTTAATTTGAGTGGACTGATTTGAAACATGTTGACCCTATTTTTCCGATATTTCTGACCCTATTTAACCCAAATTTAGAACTTTTTTGCTCTAGAGGTTGGTAGTACTGAATACTCCTTCGACGAAGGCGTTAATAGCCATAATCTCTTCTAAAAAGCTTAAAAATTAATATTGAAAGTTAATCGCACAAATTCTCTGCAATAGTTGTTGTAAAATAATAAAGGAGCCGTAAAGCATTATTTAAAATGTATAAAATACTCTTAACTCACCTTTATATTCTCTCTATTCTTTTATTGTCAACACAAAGAATACACACACCACCTAGCATCAATGGCACTCAACGTGTACAGGAAGTTCTCTTCCTGACCAGTATATTGGACTGGTTTGAGCTTGAATATGGAGAGATAGTTTTGAAACTGACCCGATTTAGACTGAGTTACCCTATACACTTTAGCAAAAGAGAGAAATTTTACCAAATTGTTTAAAAATACGTTTTTGGGAAGATTATTTATTTTAATTCTCAGTTGATTTATTTACTTCATGGTTTCAAACTTTTTCTTCTTTCTGCCCAATATGTTGTCATCTTACTATTTGTTCTTATTTTGTTTTCATTCTTTAATAAATTCTTGAGATATTGTTTTCCACTGTAGTTTCATGACTTTTTCAATTACATTGTACAACATATGTATATGTTCTTGTATAGCCCCTACATATGAGATATGCTTGTTGGGGCACACTCAATAAATTAAAAAAAAACAATGCTTTTATTCGGAAATAGGTTAGAACGCAGTATTGCCAGACGCGCAGAATTATCCGTCCTTCCCCTATATTTTTCTAGATGTATTTCGTCGATTGTTCGCAGCAATTCTAAGTTCCAGAAAAATTTCCAAACAGTAATCTGTCCAATAGGGCAACGAACTCATGCCCGAACGCACCTCCTGATCTGCAGGCAAAGGTGCCTGTCGAACCTACGTTTGCGATCTATGGAATGGAATGGAATTTAAGTGAGGGGGCCACGGATGGCCCAGCACTGCGACCTGTTGAGATCTATTGCGCTAACCCTCGATATGGAATTAGTTGCGTGCCATAGATCTCCTACGCGCACCTACCCAACCACATGACTCCCTGGAGACCGGTCCTTACAGCCAACAGAAATCCATCGGTATGGCATAGTTGCGCCCCACGGTCAATTGGAAGGCCTAGGCATGGCATAATTGCGCCCCGAAGAAATCAGGTAGCAGAATGGACATGGCATAGTTGCGCCCCGATGGGCATGGTACACACGAAAGTGATTGTCATAAAATAAATAAATTACTTAAAAATATTACAGTGATAGCTGCATTGAAGTCAGGTAGGCCTAGCATATGATCAATTTTGCTATTTAAAATAACACTTTTTTATCGATCACACACAATAAAAGAACTGCATTTTTTGTTTGTATAGCGATATCTTAACCCTACGGTACAGGGTTTCAAAAAATTGAAACTTAGAACCATTGTGAATTATTAACCCTTTACCCTTTTCACTAAACTTAACATTCATTTTAAATTAACCTCACTATACGCCACAGACGGTGTGAAAATCACTAATAAAATGTCAACACTGCTAAGGCCCCATATTCCAACGGCTTACTCATTTGAATATGTCAGTTAATAAAGTACTGCCAACTTCATGGTGTTTATTTTGACGGTAGGCTATTGATAATCACAGCATAAACAGTAGAAAAGTAGTTAATAAAGTACTGCCAACTTCATGGTGTTCATTTTAACGGTAGGGTATTGATATTCACTGCATAAACAATAGACAAACAGTTAATAAAGTACTGCCAACTTCATGGTGTTCATTTCAACGCTATCGATAATGAATATTAAATCGAATAAGAAATCAATAAGTTTAGTTGATTACGAGGCTCGAGTTTCCGTAGTGTCTTTTTCTCTATCTATTTCATCGGCGCGCAACTATGCCATGCCCCTTCTGCTACCTGATGGGAACGGGGAGCAACTATGCCTACAAAACAGGGACCCTTTTTTATCTGCTGCATCTTATCTGACCGTAGGGCGCAACTATGCCCTGCCCAAATCCATATACCATTCCTGCTTCGGCAATTTCCCCCAAGGCGAAACTCCTCCCCCGAGTAGGTCCGCCTCGGGTGTCATTGCAGAAACCATCCAACGTCGTTTAGCTACATTTCACGGAAGCCGGTCGAGAGAGCCAGTAGTTCCTGGAGGCCGCTTGTAGAGTGATCTGAAAAACCAGAAACGGGATGATGAGGAAAGAATGATGGGGGAGGAAAGGAAGTAGCGAAGATGAGTGGGGTTCCAATCCCCTGATAAAGTTACCTGATATTCATCCATAGGAGTGAGGGAAAAACCCCGAAAAAACCTCACCCAGGCAACTCGTCCTGACCGAACCCGGGACCGCTGGGTTCGGAGTTAGTCTCGCTAACCCCTCAGCCACAACGGTGGACTTTGCGACGTATACTATCCTAACATACCCTTTCCTATCAGAACCGTCCTCCATCCTATTCCAATCCACCCCAGCTGATATTCTCACAGAAGATACGTAATCATTGGGGTTGATAAGGCACCGCAGTTTAAAGATTATCATCTTGTTCCGCTTGAGAGGATCTGGCGACACGACCATCATCTCGCGTTCATCCCGCTTCATCTCGTGTCGTTATTGACTCGGTGCTCTCTCTGAATTTTAATTCGATATTAAATGCAGCGGATGTGAAAGTTGCTTGAGGCAGATCTAATCGTCGCTCTACATGGCTGATAGGGGCAGAAGCAGCAGAAGACTGGCTGGCAATAATTATTTTAAGCAAAACAACGCAAAGTTTGCAGATATGTCTGTACGTATCTCACAGTAAGATCTGAGCTCATTGTGAGGGATCGCATCGCGCGTGCTCGTATATCGTTTTTGTTGGCGTTTCGCTTCGCCTTTGTGGACGTATCCACAGAGACCGCGCTTGATATTGCTATCAGGTACACAGGTTAGGAAATGTCACACCAACAGTACACTCTGAGAATCAAATTATAGATACCCAAACTTACTGGTATTTATAGACAAAATTACACAATATGTAGGCCTACGACAACCTTAAGTAACACTTTTACAGTTTCAAAGTACAGCCTTCTCTTACTTCCTCATTATCAGGGTTGTGAAGTTCACATCATAAAATCTGTTGTAATATGCTGCAAGTATATCCTTAAAATGTATGAATTGTGCACGAAAACATACACTAAAATTACTAAATAATAATAATAATAATAATAATAATAATAATAATATTTTTATTTGGCATTAAATAATATAAATTAAAATAGGCTTCGTTAAAAGGAAACGTAACAAATTGAAAGACAAGTTCATTCACCCCCACAATAAAGAATCTGTCAACAGTATAAAAAGCCTTGTCGATCAACCAATTTAAAATAACTTTTATAAAATGAAAAACAAGATTAAAACATTTGGCATTAACTTTATAATTGAATAACTTTATTCCCACAGTTTCCCCAAAATTCTAGTGCTTTGGAATTGCGACAATACTTAAAACACAAATCATCACATGACCTAGTGCCATACTCATGAATGTTTGATCTAATTTCTTAATTATATTTAAGAGGAAGGTTAAAAAAGAAGCCAGAAAAATCGTGTACCTATTATTCACTGGCTCTTGATGACAGCAGTGACATTACTGATACAGTAAAGCTTGAGATTTTTATCCGCGGGATTGATCAAGATGTTAGTACAGGAACCACCACTGGTTGTAGTTTTCATGCCAAGTACCTTCCCTCCGTCTCCTTACTTCATAGGCTGTCTGTTGCATGTAATCACAATCACTGCAGTTCGGGTTTTGGTCACCGCTGGTCTAACTCCTTCTCAACTTCATCGGAACTTCCTACAGCGACAAAGCTGTTTGAAATTTCTTTGATTGCATTACAAAATTCTCACAAATTATTTAATATTTAGGAGTTATAAATATATGTACTCTATATATAAGTAAATAAATAAATGAATAAATAAATAAATAAATTAATTAATTAATAACTTAAACAATATATTTTTAAATAACAGTTGGGTCTTATAGATTTAAAAAATGAATAAGATATATTTAGTTTATAACTGAAAATTGAATAAGTTTAGAATATATCAAACTCATATACCTCATTCAAAACGAAACATGAAACGTGAAAGAAAATAACTTCGAGATAAACAATACTATAACAGAATGGGTCCGAAACTAAGTATCCGAGGCTTAGACATAAGGTTTAGAACAATGACACAAGTGTAGGTATGTATGTATGTATGTATGTATGTATGTATGTATGTATGTATGTATGTATGTATGTATGTATGTATGTATGTATGTATGTATGTATGATAGTTAACAGCATATTTATAATGAAGGACGAAGTAAGTGTTACTAAAATATTTCACGTTTCTGATATAAAAGAGAAAACTATGAAAGCTGGTTCCAAATATAACTTTTATTTTTGAGTCTGTACACGAATCGCATACATGTACCATATGCAATAGAAACGTTCATTGATCACTTGTTTTATTTTCGCTGTAAGGGAACATGAAACAGCACGTATGTGAATCTGACCGTGTGTTGATACTGTATGAAAGTTACTTTGTTATGTGTCTAGTATCATATCCCACACTTTGTGTCCCTCGACTCCGCTCTTGTCCCTGTTACGAAAGCGGGGGAGAAGCAGCGTTGTGGAATTGGAGTTAAACATGTTGTTTCGCCATAGAGCCTCTGGTTGCTGGGAATAGTGATCAAACGCTACACTAAAAAATAATTATTTGCTGTGTAGTTACATCACTGCGTGAAGTATACTGTAGTTTCCTTCAAGCCACAAAGTTCTCCACACCCACAATGTGCATTAATTGGACTAAAAACTAGTACATCTAGTTTAATGATACCCTACTCCTCCTCCTCCTCCTCCTCCTCCTCCTCCTCCTCGAAGTTTATATTCTAAGATGGAAGTACAGTTGGAAGAAGAGCAGTCTAGCTTCAGGAAGGGAAAAGGTACGAGGGATGCAATTGAACTACTACGAACAATCAGCGAAAAATACCTAGAGAAGAATAAAAAATGTGTACAGTATTTGTGGATTTAGAAAAGACGTTTAACAGAGTGAATTGAAACAAAGTGATGGGGATCCTAAAGAAAAGAGGTGTAGATTGGAAAGAGAGAAGGCTGCTCAGTAATCTTTATCTGAAACAACGAGTCAAAGTCAGAATAAGAAAATAAATGTCAGAAGGAAGTGAAATAGAGAGAGGAGTACGACAATGATGCCCTTTATCATCTACCCTGTTCAACGTTTACTTGGAGGATTTAGTGAAGAACAGTTTTCATAATATAGGAGGTGTGAAAGTAGAAGGAAGACGAATAAATTGCATAAGATTTGCTATGATCAGTATGGTATCGTCTCTTCCTTCTCCTCCTCCACCTAACAAAAATTCTTTTCAATGTCTTACCATTTCCTCCTACTGCTCCTGATAATTTTCCTTTTAATTGTTTCATCTCCACCTCTTTCCCTTAATTATTCTTGTCAGTATCTCACAACCTCATTTTCATACAAATTTATATTTTAATTCTTTAACCTCTTGCTCCTTCGAATTGTTTCTAAGTCTTATTAACTTTTCGTACTCCTCTTACTAATTCATCTTTTAATTGCTTCACCTCCTTTCTCATAATTTTTTCATTGCCTTACAATTGCTTCCTCTTCATTCTACTCCTACTATTACTTGTTTAATTTTTCCCATATTATTATTATTATTATTATTATTATTATTATTATTATTATTATAAATATTATCACCTAGTAATTTCTCGTTTGTATCATTTCCTATTTTTAAATCTCTTACTGTACCACTATTAATACTAAATTCTATTTCGTTACCACTACTAATATTAATTCTCTTTCGTTAAATTTCATCTTCCTTCTCCTAAGTCTTTTTTTTTACATAGTCTTACTTCCTGCACTTGTCCTCCTACTAATTTATCTTTTCTTTTATTTCACCTTCCTTCTCTTAATTATTTTCTTTGAATACCTTAATCCTCATATTCCTTCTCCTCTTACTAATTTCTCTTTTGTTTCATTCCATCTTCCTTGTTCTCATTATTTTTATTCAATATCTTACTATTTTCTTTTCTTTCTCCTTCTACTAACTTTCCTTCTGTTTCATTTTATCTTCTTTCTTCTCATAATTATTTCCTTTCAATATCTTACAATATCTCCTCCGCGTATTAATGTCCCTTGAGATTAATTTAATCTTACTACTTCCTATTATTTTCTTTTAAATATCTTATTATTTTCTTCTCCTCCTTCCATGAATTCTTCTTTTTTCTCATTTTCTTCTCCTAATTATTCTTTTTAATATCTTACTATATCCTCCTCCTTCTCGTGCTACTAATTTATTCCAGCATTCGTTTCATCTTCCTTATAATTAATTCTTATGTCTTACTATCTCTTCCCTCTCCTTCTATTAATTTTCCCTTCGTTTCATTTCATCTTCCTTCTTCTAATTCTCTACTGTTCCGTATCTTACCATGTCTTACTACCTACTCGTTACTACTTATTTCTTTTTTATTTCATCGTACATACCTTCTTAAATATTCTCTTCAATGTCTTACTACCTACTTATTCTTCTCTTCCTACTAATATGTTCCAAAATTTATTTTTTCTTTGTTTTAGTTAATTTTTAACGTCCTATTTTCTCCGTTTCTCTTCCTATTAATTTCTCTTTTGTTTCATCTCTTTACCCTTATACTTATCATTTTTTCACCAACTGCTTCTTCTACCATAATTTTTTTTAATGCCATCATCTACTATTCTCGTTTCCATAGTTCATTCCCCTCCTCCCGTTCTTTTCAATGTTTCACCTCCTCTTCTCTCTACTATTTTTTCGCATTCTCTTCTTCCCCTGCGCCTTCTAAGTCTTATCATTATTTACGTTCTCCTATTTTTATCCATTGCATTAATTTCTTCTTCTAATTTCATTTTTATTATTATTTCACCTCTTCCTATATCTATTATTCTTTTTAAAATTGCACGGGAAGCTTTACACTTACTTACTTACTTACTTAATCACTTAAGGCTTTTAAAGAACCCGGAGGTTCATTGCCGCCCTCACATAAGCTCGCCATTGGTCCCCATCCTGAGAAAGATTAATCCAGTACTACCATCATATCCCATCTCCCTCAAATTCATTTCAATATTATCTTTCCATCTACGTCTCGGCCTCTCCAAAGGTATTTTTTCCGCAGGTCTTCCAGCTAGCACTCTATATTCATTTCTGAATTAGCCCATACGTGCTACATGTCCTGTCCATCTCAAACGTCTGGATTTAATGCTTCCAGTTTTGTTAAATGAAGAATAAAATGCACGCAGTTTTGCGTTGTGTAACTTTGTCCATACGGGAAGCTTTATAGTGTAAATAAAAGTATTAACTACAAATTACTTCAATCTGTATTGAAATAATCATCCCCACTACATCATTCGGTACAATCACTGTTGTTTTACTTCGTCCTCTTCTTTGCCCAACTCTTTACATCGTTTCATCTCTTCCTCATCCTAATTCTTCTTTGTATTTTTTTATTATCTCCTACTTTTCCTAATTCTTCTTTGTATTGTTTTACTTTCCATTCCTAGTTCTGCTTCTTACAGTCCTCCTCCTAGTTCTTCTCTCCACTATTTATCTCTTCCTTCTACATTCCTTATTTGTTTAATTAGATTCTCTTCATTTTCTTCAATTCATTACATAGCTTTATATCCTCCTCTTTCTACTTTTCCGTTCCTTTTCACTATTTTTTCTCTTCGTTATTCTTCTATTTCTTACATTAATTAAACTTTTTAGTAGGTTATTTTACGACCCTTTATCAGCATCTAGGTTATATAGCGTCTGATGAGATGAAGGTGATAATGCCGGTGAAATGAGACCGGGGTCCAACACCGAAAGTTACCCAGCATATGCTCATATTAGGTTGAGGGAAAACCCCGGGAGAAACCTCAACCAGGTAACTTGCCCCAACCGGGAATCGTACCAGGGCCACCTGGTGTGGACTAACTAAACTTAAAACAAGAATTAAAAGCAAGAGGAACTCATCCTCCTCTCCCTTTTCTTTCGATTGTTTCGCTCTTTCCTTATAATTTTTTAGTTCTTTTACCTTATCTATAGTCTATCATTCATTTATTTCACTTTTTATATTCTTACCCATTCTCCTTGTTTACGTTGTTTCACTTCCTTCTGCTTCTCCTCTACTTCTCCTGCCATTCTCTCTTGCAAAGTTTCACCTTCTCCTTCGGCTTCTCCTTTTCTCTCAGATTCTTTTCCCTCTGTCATTTATTACGTCACTTTTTCCTCCTTTTCAATGTATAATCTTCTCTGCCACTAGCTAATGACTTCAGTGTTACATGCAGGACATTGGGCAACAATAACCTTTTATTAACTGTTTTGTTTCTTACATTTCTTTAATCTTCACATAATATGTTTTACTCAATGTCTTTACTCAATTTTCCAAAGACACACATAAAATTGCATTTGAAAGAAGTAAGGGCTTTGACTTTTCCCATTGTCGTTTATACATAGGAATTCACAAGTTTGCCTTTATTGACCAATGATTGTCAGGAGAATTTGGGGGAATGTATGCTAGAGGACCGAGATCATTCTGCCCCCCCCCCTTTTCTTCCTTACTTTAAGGAAAAGATAGAGCAAATATTAGAGGCATTGTGAATTTAACAGCAATGTAAATAGTCCAAGCCTTATACTGGGATTTGAACAGATGTACGATTAACAATGCACCGGTGTTCTATTGCACTGCAAAATTTAATAATTAGCCTAACAAAATTGGTATCTATTCTAATACCTTCGTAATATGTTTAAACCATTCAATAAAACATATTGGACAAGTGACATAACTAAATCGTAGTTCATTTTAACGATGTTAATATACGCTAAATATAGTGTTAAATTATAACTAGACACTAATAATGGGAACAAATCCTGTCAATGAAACAATGGTCTCATGTATCTGAAATGCGTAATATCTGTAATACTCTAAATGCATAGTTGTGGTAATGTTGACATTGAATTATACATAAATGTAGGCTACATATATTGGACATGTTAATTTGTATTAAAACATTATTTTGCTCTTCCAGTAAGTATCTCATATATTATATGGTATTATTATGTTTAGAATGAAGGTTTCAAATATATTTGCCCTGTTATAGACATAAATAAATAAATAAATAAATAAATAAATAAATAAATAAATAAATAAAGTAAGTAAGTAAATAAATTAATAATAATAATAATAATAATAATAATAATAACAATAATAATAATAATAATAATAATAATAAATTCCAGTCCAACCTGACATCTATTAGACCTACGCTTTTAATTTAATCAATTATCCAACCTGACATCTATTAGACCTACGCTTTTAATTTAATCAATTATCATTATAAAAGATTTCCATTTCATCATGTGTTAATTTCATTAAAAGATTACACTCAGTGTCATTTTTAAATATAACATATTATATATTATCTCAACACATTTTCATTTTTTATTAAAGCACTCTCGCTTCGATTGTTCTTCTAAGATGTAATCCCAATATTGTCACTGTCTTCCCAAACCTTCGGCACTACGGTTCATAGCCTATTATTAAATTTGTTTGATACTTATACTGCGTATATTCTCAAAAGACTGTTTTACATCTTGTATGTTTCATTGTTCCCTTCTTTTCATTCGTACTACGTATATTTCCTTCATAATATAAGCAAGTATATATAATGCTATTTCCTCTGCTTCTACTGCTCTTCTGTCGCTATTATTCATAATCCAGTCATATATTAACAGTTAACTTTCCTATTACTTCACAGAATTTCAACATAACATCTAATATCTTCTTAATGTTGACGTAATATTGACCAACACATTTACACTGTCAACAGGCATGTTATTATATTTCGGGTGAAAATTTTTATTTATTATTTTTTTCCTCCAATATATTACTCTCTACATAATACCCAAGACGGGAGCGATGTAAAGTTGTATTCACGTCAAAATTCACTTCAGACCTACCTTTCAAAGCAAACAGAAGGACATTAGAAGAAAACCCATTTACAGTAGAATCAACAAGAAATGGGAAGAAGAACCTGAAGAATAGAATTAAAATGCAGCGCTCTCATTTTAGGAGGAATTTTTTAATTTTTGCATCATTCCGCCGCCGGCCAACTTCCTGCTCTTCCGACCGCAGTGTGGGAAGCCAGTTATACAAAACATTCCAGCAGTTAGTTTCTTCTGAGAATTGTATCGAAACGTATGTGTGACTGTTCTTGGTATTAAGTAATGGATTGGAAAAGTGTACGCGGGGTACCGGTGCACTGTATAACATAATTAATTTCATACATAGTGTTCTGCCCAAGAGCAAGTCTTTCACTGAAAACCCAACATTCTCCAATCTTTCCTGTTTTCCGCTCCCCTTCAGTTCTTGAATATGATCCATGTATCTTAACGTTGCCTATCATCTGATATCTTCTTCTGCCTCGAACTTTTGTTCCGTTCGCCACTCTTCCTGTGAATTTTTCGGTAGGTAATTCCTTCTTAGCCAGTGGCCCAGCCAATTTCTTTTTCTCTTCTTGATCTGCTTCAGTATTATATTTTCTTCACTCGTTTTTTCTAATACAGTTTCATTTCTTATTCTCTCTGCCCATTTCAAAAGCTCCATTCTTCTACATATCCAAATTTCAAATGCTTCTAGTCGCTTCTCTTCACTTCGTCGTAATGTCCATGTTTCTATCCCATACAATGCCACACTCCATACAAAGCACTTCACTAGTCTCTTCTTTAGTTATTTCTCCAGAAGTCCGCAGAAGATGCTCATTTTTCTGTTAAAAGCTTTCTTTGCCATTGCTATCCTCCTTTTGACTTCCTGACAGCAGCTCATGTTACTGGTTATAGTACACCCCAAGTATTTGAAGCTGTTCACTTGCTCTACTGCCTCATTTAGAATTCGCAAGTTTATCTTCTTTAGTTTTATTCTCATATCCATGGTATTCGGTTTCTTTTCTTTCATCTTAATCCAATACTACTCACAGCTGTCATTTACCTTCAGCAACATATCCCTCAGTATCGTCTCCTCTTCTGCTAACAAACCCATATTTTCAGCAGAGTTTATGCACTTTATTCTTCTTCCTTCTTCTATCACCCCTGCCATGGTCCTCATTAAATCCTCCGAGTAGATGTTGATTAGGGTAGGTGATAATGGGCATCCTTATCGCATGATAACATGATAAAAACCGAATTGTTGAACATTGATCTCTTTCCAGCTGTAGAGTTTATTCTGCATCAGAATTTAATTTAAAGGAAAAATGGACGACAAAATCTGTGTTGAGCCTCTCTCAGGGACAGTGTTCTTGTACGTGATTTAAGTCCACGACACATAACCCACTGCTTTTATTCGTTTTCGGAGGAAGTCATGCAAAATAATTTATCGTTCCTTAAAATCCAAACCCTCGCTGGTTTGACACCGGGGATCTCAGACCTAATGACTAGCATATTGACTATTAAATCATCGCAGAATGTTACTGAATTGATTTAAAAGTCCTTCACCATCACCAGGGTTCGAATCCGGGTCCGCAATGCAGATATCATATTTATGCAGATGACGTTCAATTATACATTTCCGCCAGTCCTGATAGGCTAAGTGACTGTATTAATAGACTCAATAAAGATCTCGAATCTGTTTCATCTTGGTCTCAACATTTCGGACTTAACTTAAATACAGATAAATCACAGGCTATCTTATTTTCGAATAAAAGATTAATCCTAGATATTAATAAGTTGAATCTTCCTCCTGTGACTCTGAATAAAGCGATCATTCCATTCAGTTCAACTGTAAAAAACCTAGGAGTTCATTTTGAATCTAACCTTACCTGGGACACGCATATCAAATACACATGTAAGAAAGTATTTTCCACTCTTCACTCATTAAAAAGATTGTACCACTATCCAGCTAAATTAAAGCAGACGCTTGTACAGACTCTTATTATGCCACATTTCGATTATTGTGACGCTTTATTAAGTGATCTCAGGGTGGATTTATCCCAGAAACTGCAACGTGTTCATAATGCGTGTGTTCGTTTCATTTGTAATGTCCGCTACTACGATCACATTTCGCCTTATTTCGATAAATTATTGTGGCTCAGGTTAAATGAGAGGAAAAAGTTACATTCTTTTTCTCTCTTATATCGAATTTTGCACATCTCTGCTCCCTCCTACTTATTTGTCCGATTCCACAATCTTCCTCGTTATCATAACCTAAATACTCGGTCACAATACGATAACACGCTAGAAATACCACTCCACACATCATCTCTTTATTCTTCATCTTTCTTTGTTGCTACTTCTCGTCGCTGGAATTCTCTGCCGCCTGAAGTCAAGGGCTGCCGAACTTTAATTTCTTTTAAATGTAATTAGAAAAATATCTTATGATGAGTTGCCAGACCTAACGTGTTGCAAATATTTAATGCAACGTATTTCACTGTATTTATTTTTATTTGTTGTTTCTTATTTTATTGTGCAATCATGTAAATCGTGTTTATTTGTCACTTAACACCAATATGTATCCTACTGGGTGATTTTTTTATTATTATTAGTCCATTTTTTATTGTGTACATTTTATTCAATTGTCGGTTTCTGGTTTAATTGTGTGAATCCTACTTACTTATAATCTAATACTAATATGCATTTCAGTTTTTTTTTATTTTTACTGTGTTCATTTTTTTATTGAATTATCGGCTTCTGTTTTTGTGTAATTCGTATTTGATTCTAACAACATTAATATGTATTCCATTATGTTTTTTATGAGGCAATTTTTATGTACTACCTCTTTTGATCTCATTATGTACCTAAATCTTATCAGTATGTAATTACTTAATTCCGATCCAGTTCTATGTTCAACTGTAAGCAAGTTTTAATCCTGGTTGAGTGTAAGAGAAGGCCTTATGATCTTAACTCTGCCAGGTTAAATAAAGCCATTATTATTATTATTATTATTATTATTATTATTATTATTATTATCATATCGTAAGTGCTCTGATTTAGGCCTAGTACGGTATTTGATGCAGATGAAGGGAAAGATAGGGTGTAGGCCTAGTTTAGTTTAGGAGTGTCTACATTTTGACTTAGGAATTCCTTTTTTCCTATCCTCTTACATAACGAGTTTCGCGGTTCCAATTTTAGTTTCAAAAGGTGCCAACCCTATTAACGTCTATTGACTCGCATAAAATTCTGATTCTACTCTGTCGGGGAATACACGCAGAACATTTACATGCAATGAAAAGCGTGCTCACGTCGTAATAGGAACTGAAACATAAAGCATGAATCTTTGTCATTAGTCACGGTTTAAAAGACTTGTCTCATTTTTAACGCGTTTGCCGTTCTCATTACATATGAAACGTGACGCACAGAATGATTAATGAACGTGTATGATCCGTAAAAAAATTGTTCACAGCCTTTGTCACCTATGTGAACGGAGAGAAAAGACCGAAAATTTTGCGAGATCATTCTTTTTCCCCCTTTAGCAGGCACGCTCGAGTGTGGTGGGGTTGTGGGCGGATGAGGAGAAATCTGCGGTGACTGCGTACGGAAATTACATCTCCAGTTCACACGAACAAAAGAATCCCAAATGTACAGGCTGGTTCACGCGTTCCTAACTTCATTATTTCCATAACTTTTAAAGAAATGCTTTTTAGAGGTTTCTTAGCCCAAAGCTTTGAATGGTTTCACCACACCTTGTATATCTGTAAAGACTTTATAAGTCTATATAGCTTTTGTTGCTCTAACTTCTAAAACTCTCGCTTAAAGCAAGATTTCGTTTCAAGTTTAAATTCACTTGTCAACAAATATGGATGCTTTTTACACTTTAGACACACAATTCACGTTCACAATTTCGGTTCTGCCGTTTTATTGTAATCATATACTGCTAAATAATTCTATATCTTCAATAATAATTGAAAGCTATTCGAATGGTCTAGACCAGGGGTTCCTTGTATTTGTGTTGTAAGCAGACAGCGGATTTTCAGTCCCGATACAGAACGTTAGGTGTAGACCAGTCATGTCAACTGAAGCCCATAGGCGCAAACGGGCGCTTTAGAGCTCAGGAGAGCCTGAGCTCTTTACAGCGGAAAGGAGAGAGACAGAAGAAAGAGGTAGTATAGTGGAAGCTCTTAAATTCGACAGAAAACAAGTTCGACATTCTGTAGTTCGACTGCTAACGTAGGAGAATTAGACACGCCCATATAAGGCCACTAAGAAATGAGTTTGCCATTTGAATGTGTCTTGTAGTGATACTTTTGTTAAAGGAAAACAGGATATTTTATTGATTAGGACATCCATATTTAATCACTGATTTTAAATTAAAGAACTCTTCTTTTTCTATTTGGGAATTTTGCCGTTTGTGAGACGGAACTGTCGAAACCCACTGTGGTATTAGAAGAGCATACACAAGTCTCGGGGCGGGCAGGAAATGCAAGTACAGTACTGTATTCGTTGTCGGATAACCAATAAGAATTTGTATTCATTTCACCTGCCACACCCACTACCCTTAATGGACTGAACTTTCAATTCTGTTCAGTCGAACTTAGGAGAGTCCACTGTATATGCCGCTTGGTCGAGCTATATACAGGGATGGCAGAACTGATTCAATGGATAAAGGGAAGATAACTTATTAAAACTTTATCCATGTTAATTTTTTAGATTTGTCTGAGAAGTATAAGTACGTTATATGAATGTAAGTTTTAATTTTAATGTCCATTTTTCACAACTGTGCTTTTTTATTCAAAAGCAATATTTTCTTAACTTTTTTTACAGAAAAGTGAAATTTTCAGATACAGTATGTTTACTTAGTAGCCTTGCAGGGACTGAAACAATTTTTCCGCAAGTCTAATGTATCGTAAATATGTAATACTGAAGATACTGTATTGAAAATTTTGAAAATATTCGCATGAAAAATGTTTGTAAGGAAATGAATTAACAAAGCAACTACTGTTATATCATAAACAAAAGATATGTGCTCATGTGTTGTAAAAACGTCAGCTCTATAGCTTCAGCAGATTTCGAGAAAATAATTTAATATTTTGATGATAGGAAGTTGCGCGCCAATATCACCTTAAAAGCATATTGCGATAAGAGTTTTGTTACGTAATATTAGTTACAGTTAAAACATATACAGTACCTGGATAACTTTGCTTTGTACTATAATATCGTTTTTATTAGTTTATTGATTACTTCTTTATAAGGCTAAAGATGGGATCAATATCAATTCAAACTTATCATGTCATACTCAATCTCTTTCTCTGGGATAACACTTTCATTAAGAAAGATGTGTTTCATTCACTTATTACAGTATTGTAAGTTGTACTGCTATGGAATTTATGTAAATATTTCTTCTTAACTCTTTCTTATGTTATTAACGTTAAAACACAACTGAAATATTAAGAAATTGGTTTTA
Source organism: Periplaneta americana (assembly GCF_040183065.1). Lineage (NCBI taxonomy): Eukaryota > Metazoa > Arthropoda > Insecta > Blattodea > Blattidae > Periplaneta > Periplaneta americana. The sequence continues at coordinate 142,256,696 of NC_091118.1, forward strand.
GTACTTTTGTAACATGAGCTGCTGGCAGGAAGTTCTGAAATATTAAGAAATTGGTGTTAGTACTTTTGTAACATGAGCTGCTGCCAGGAAGTCAAAAGGAAGATAGAAATGACCAAGGAAGCTTTTAATAGAAATAGGAGCATCTTCTGCGGACCTCTGGGGAAAGAACTAAGGAAGAGACTAGTGAAATGCTTTGTATGAAGTGTGGCATTATATTTGGTAGAAATATGGACATTACGACGAAGTGAAGAGAAGCGAGTAGAAGCATTTGAAACGTGGATATGGAGAAGAATGAAACGTGTGAAGAGGACAGTCAGAATAAGAAATGAAACTGTGTTGGAAAGAGTGGACGAAGAAAGAATGATGCTGAAACTGATCAGGAAGAGGAAAAGGAATTGGTTGGGTCACTGGAGGAGAAGAAACTGCCTACTGAAGGAATTGTGAACTGGAGAAGAGTTCGGGACAGAAGAAGAAGAACTCCTATCTGCAAAATATGAAATTTTTCAGTGGGAAGAAAAAAACACATTTATTCTTCCATGGCAGTAGTGCATAGGAGACTGTGAATTCTTACATTTTCGAAGAAAGAAATGTAATTACATATAGGAGACTTTATTATTTGCTGTATCACAATTTAAGTTATTTAATAGAACAAAAATCTGAAAATCGATAAATATGTCACATAGGAGTTATTACTGAAACAACGACGATATACTGTATGGATCATATGAGGAGACAAAGAGGAAAGCAGAAAATAGGAAAGATTGGAGAAAGCTGAGTTTGCAGTGAAAAACCTGCCCTTGGGCAGAACAATGAATGAATGAATGAATGAATCAGAGCCTGAGAGTTTGTCGCTGTGCTTTGAATTACAGAGAATGAAAATACTGAAATTTAAAAACTGAAATCATAAAATAAGCTCATATTAAAAGCCAGATTACCTCTAGTGAGACAACGTCGGCTAACTTACTACAGAGCCGCAAAAATATTATTATTCGTAGATGTTCCATAATCATAATCAAAAATCATCCTTTTATTCTCAGGTAATTGAAATGAAATTGAGCCCCTACAGTATCTTAATGGTATACGTGCACAATGAACATGGCTATGGGTCCTACGTCACATTTTTAAATGTCTGAGCGACCTTGAAAATTCAAGAAGCGGAATTACCCAGCTATTGGGAGTACATACGAAACCAGTTGAGTAGGGCCTTGCAGGCATGAGCTTATGTTTGCATATGACAAGCTTTGAAATACAGGTTCGCCGATTTTGTTTCCTGCCTCTTCAGCATGATGACTTGTAAATTTTTCAGACTTTGAAGGACATAGGGAAAAGTCATGGCGTTTTATTTTTACAAAAGGCTAGAACACTTAAATATTAAAGACCTACATGCAGCGTTGTCCACTAAAGACTTGTAATCCTAAGAAATTGAGTTCGATTCTCGTTATATATTGTAGTGTTATTCTCTCTATTTCTTCGCAAAGAACAACCTTCCACTCGTCATCTTTCAGTATGACCAGGAGCAGGTATTTATGGTGATTAATTTTATCATTTGTGTTTTTTACGTCTCATTTATTTAGCTTTATTCCAATTCATTCGCCAATATGGAATTTTAGGATGGAGAAATGCTTGTAATTCTAATCTCACTCCACTAATACTTATTCACGAAAGAATAATTAAAATATGCCTTAATAAACCAATTGATTACTCATCCGAGCTTTTGTTCACTGATTTTAATGTTTTGAAAATTAAACAGATTTATTATATTGCCATATTAAACTTCATACATAAAAATCGTAATAAATTCAAATTGTATCATCATCATAAATATGGAACTAAAAAATCCGATTTTATACGACTAGAGGAACCAAAGTGTTTCACAAGCACAGATTTTAGCCATGGTACCTACTTTGGTCCAAGGTTATATAATAAAATAATTGAAAAATACCCAAATTTGGAAAATTTAAGTGTCAGAAATTTAAAAATAGCGTTAGGAATTTAATTTTTAAAGAATACATATTGATTTAATATGTGTATGTATTTGTATGATTTAAATTATTAAAATTGAAATTGCATTTTTAAAGTTAATTTATTCCTATAATTTTTTTTCTTGACCCACTTTGTATCAAATAATTATCTTTGTGTTAAGCATGTGTTTAGATAACTCCCTGAGCACGCGTTTTTACTCCTTCAGGGAAGAATTAAGACTGTATTTTTGTACATGTTATTTTACTAACAATAAACAACAAATATCTCAATAATTTGTTATTTACATCTGAAGTTGTGAAGGTTTCATGTGAACATTCTGTATTATTATTACTCGTGTTTATTTCTCCTCGGATTTCTAAATTCCATTTATCAATTTTTTTCGTCTATGTTGGAATAATACTGCACAATTTTTTCTACTTTAATGCTGACTAATGACTTGAGAATAGCCCTGTAATAGCTTTCAGTGAATTATGGTACACAACCCTATACACGACGTAAGGAAGTTACCGTGCCCCTTCCCCTAGTGGGTATATGCAATGTGATTACACGGTGCTTATAGCGTAGCATCCAATCATACACACGCGCCCATGCCACGGGTTAATTATCTAAACAAATACGATTCCATTACTGTGCCTCCAATTGATTACCCGAACTTTGGCATACGGACTCAATCCATTAGCAGAACAAACATTACGTAACGTGGAGAGACTGAGAAAAACAACATTTTATTAATTGGTAAACACAAGTATATAATTTCTATATATATATCTATCTGCTATAAGTACTCTAACCTATTGATTTTGTACAATTTAGCTTAATTTTGTCTACTATGTTAGTAACATATTCTTCACTGTTAGTCAAGCAGTAAAATTTGTGCTTGCAAACCTAGCAGATCTTATCTGATCCGTTTGGGTATAGATAATATTAATTTTTTATTATAAAGTTATTATGATAGTAGGAAAAATTTCCTGCTGGTTATATTGTGATTAAAAGATAGGAGAGGCCATATATGACAATCAACAATGCATAATCTGGAAGGACGAATAAAAATCGTAGATGATTGAAATGGCTACTACAGATCAACAGCGGGCACCTTGTGTTCTTTAATATGCTAAATTTGAGAGTGTTAAAAGAGTTCAAAGGGAATTTCGACGTGAGTATGTTGTGCGTAATGTACCTAAATACGATTCCATACAAATATGGTATAGAACATTTATAGAAACAGGGTCAGTGCTAAAAAAATGCAGAAAGTCGCAGGCGAAACCCAGTACGAGAAACAGCTATCTCTTGGCTTGGTCCCCAAACTCTCCAGATCTAACCTCTTCTAGGGTTTTGTTAAAGACATTATCTATTCACAGAAACCCAGGAAAATTGATGATCTGAGAGTAAAACTTACTCAAGCTTATCAACAAATCACCCCTCTTATGTTACAACGGACATGGACTGAATTGCATCACTGTTATGATTTGTACAGAGTGCGCAATGAGGGGTCATGTTGAGCTCTGAGGAATCTCCCATCTTTCAGCGCTTATGCATAAAGTTTCAATGGATAAAATTCAGTAGTAAATATTTTTCGATGTTTTTATTTTATCCATGCCCAAATGGATCACCCTGTAGACTAGATTTCTATAAGAACAACGTCTGTACGCATGACCATTTCCTTTGTTCTGTTATGAGTCTTAAATTAACTTCTGACTTTGTATCATGTTTACACAATAATACGGTTGCATCGAATTCTTATGAATCTACAGTGATCAAAACTATTATCAAGTCAATGATGATGAACGGCCAGATGATCAAATCCTTAAAGGGTGGAGATGGTGGTGATAGTGATGGTGATAGTGGTTGTGCTGTTGAAATGTACGACGATGTGTCCCAAGCAAATGGTACCAGTAACTTTCGTCCCAATTTTTATGTTCCAGAGATGCTTAGTCCCTTCTTTTTGTGTCCCGATTTTTCGTCTCAAACGCCTGTACGTCCTAAGATGAAGTTAAAGTAATTTGTATATTTTATGAAATTCTGATAAAATGCAAACAAATTACAAATGATTTAACAGTGTACTAGCTTTATTTAATTCAAATATACATCAGACTAATGACCTGAAACAAATACTCATAACGATTTACGGCTTCATGAATTTTTCTTCTCTTTCTTGGAGATCTACCGACTTCAACACGCACGAATTCTCTGGCCACTACTGATGCCTTCTTTTGTAATTTATCTAGAAACTCATTAATAATAATTGATGGATGTGGCTTTTCCATGATTTGATTTATTTTGTTATTCTAACCTCCCACGGGGTTTCAATTGATGTGGAAGATACGTGTCGAATTATTATTGTTGTCGTACTTTCACTTGATGTTAAAGCGCCTTCCCTAATACTTGAAACGACTTCTGTGACCTTGCATTTACCCCAATCTGGAGCATGTGTATGTTTTTCATACAGTACCTGTAAGGTACCTATGGCCAAATGTACTCGACCTGAACACTGTTCTCTCTTCTCACATCTCCAGTCGGTTTTAACATCTCCTTCCCTGTGTTTTGTGTATAAGAACTCTTTGTAAATGATTTTGGGTTTCCCTCTTTTAGACATAGTCAGCTTGGCCGGTCCATTTACAGATAATTTTGTAATTTACGCTTCCAATTTAGAAACCTATTGATTTGTAATGCTGTAGCAACGACAACAAACACTGTATCTTTAAGTGACAATGTTGTATGAGTTCTGAGAATACTCTAACCATAACATATAGCCTTGTCTTTATATTAGTACCTAAAGAGTGGAACGAATAGAAACGTGAGAGAAAAGATTTAGGACAAAAATGTCTCGTTTTGGTCCCAGTCGCGTGATACGAACATTAATCTGGCAAGAAAACTATTTGCGACAAAATAATTTCTGGGACGAACCGCTCGGGACGGAAAGTCGTACTGCAGTGCTGCTGCTGCTGCTGCTTCTCGTAAATGACAGTAGAAGCGGATGCATTTATAAAAACTAATAATATTGATAAACGACATTTTATTGAAAAATTTTTTCTTGCTTCTAACAACTTTTCCTGAACTGCTTTAACGTGCTGGTTTCATTCCTTCCATGATACACAATTTTAAAGAGATATGACATTTTTAATACAAATAATACGCCTTAAAATCAAACGATATGGAGAAGAATGGAGCGTGTGAAATGAACTGACAGAATAAGAAACGAAATTGCTAAAAAGAGCAGATGAAGAAAGAATAATGCTGAAACTGATCAGGAAGAGAAATTGGCTGGATCACTCCCTAAGAAGAAACTGCCTACTGCAGGGTGCACTGCAACTGAAGAAAAGTTCGGGGCAGAAGAATACATCAGTTGATGGAAACATCATGATACGTGAATCGTATGCGGAGACTAAGAGGTGGGGGGGGGGAGAGGAAATAAGGAAGACTGGAGAATGCTGGATTTTCAGTGAAAGACCTGCCCTTGGGCAGAACAATATGGATGAATGAATCAAACTAGGAATTTTCGAATGTCTGTGCGGTGATCACTAGACATCGGATTTTTAGGCACTAAAAATTGCAGTTTTAGGCGCCTAAAATAAGCTCAAAATTTGTAAAATTAGGCTCTATTTTAATGAAAATACGCATTTTAGGCACATCAAGGTATCATACTTATTTCTTTCACTGAAATTTTTAGTTATACACTAAAATACGCACAAAAAATATGTTTAAACATTAAAAAAGAATACTATGTTATATTTATAAACAGAGCTGCACAAATTTAATATATTGAAACTAATGAAATAATGATTATTGATATCAAGATTACTCATTTTAAGTTATTGAAATTCAGTTCCATGCTCAGACTTTATTATAATTATCTGCACAGTACACCACCAGAATCATTTCTAAATTCTCCACAGTTAACCTTTGCCTTTTGTCACTGAGAATCATTTTGAAAGCAGAAAAACTTCTTTCAACCGAAACTGATGTGAGGCGCGCAAATTTTAAATTAGGTACAATACAAAAACATCAATACTTACTGGAACATTTACACTTTCCCCCGATATCACTCTTGATACTTTTTCCAACAATGAAAATCCTACATTCTTATTTAATACGTTGTCCCACTTATTTTTAACTTTTTTTTCCCAGTTTCGCCCAAAGCAGAATGTATGTTCACTTGAGCTTCCTTTACTATTGCTATTTGGCTACAAAGAGATTGTTTTTCACGTTCTAATTGTTCAATGCTTGCAGATATGAAAGAAAAGTTTGATGTTATGTAGGCAATATCGTTTTTCACTCGTGAGTCATTCAGACAATCTTTCACTGCTTTCACACACGCTGCACTATCAGTTTCAGGTAATTTATCAATAACTGTGACCACTTCTTTAAAATACTTAGAATAATACACCACTGACTGAATCCAGGTTCCCCATCGTGTAACAACCGGCTGAGGTGGGAGTGGGATATCTGGAAAGTTCTCTCTGAATATTGAAATCCTGGATGGGGCTTTACAAAAACATTTTTTTTTTGTGTTAGAAATAAACGAATTGACAAGAGGAAATTCATTCCGGATTGTTTCAGAAACCCTGTGAAGGCCATGTGCTAGACAGGTTACATGCGTGAGGTTAGGATAAAATGTTTTAAGAAGTGGAGCTGCAGCAACCATGTATGAGGCAGCATCAGTACAAAACAACATAACTTTAGAATCGTCTATATTACCTGAGTATAAAGACTGTAGGCCTTTATTTACAAAATAAGCAATGGCTTGGCCATTCACTTTCGAAAGTTCCTCAACACATACGAGGTGTGGAATCGAAGGTCCATCAGGACTAAGTTTTCCTACTACCATATTTGCTATATACCTATTCATAGGATCTGAGGTTTTATCCACAGAGACCCATATGTAAGAATCACCTATATCCTCCCGAATGGAAGCTAAAGTTTCATTGTACATTCTGTCTAAGTAATTTTTTCTTAGGGTCGACTCAGATGGGATATTTTGTTTGCAGTATTTTTGTAAAAACTGTCTTAAAACCGGATTTTCAATTGCATTCCAGGGAATGTTAGCAGCAACAAACGCTCTGGTTAAATCAGCATAGAAATTGCTGCTGAGATTGGATGAAGTAGGCTGTGTTAGTAAAGTTTGTTGCAGTTGATTTTTCTGCTGAGCTTTAGCCTTATGAGCCGCTCCTTGCACATGCTGCTTTAGGTGGCACTTCTTTTCTTGCGAAATCTAAAAATGTAAAGTACACTGAATTAAAATAAAATCCTAATTGTTGTATTGCCGTATTTCTATCACAAAGTTAGTGGGTTCGAACAATCAAAATTTTAATGACCTGCAAATACTTTAACTATCGGAATTTAAAAGGTTAAAGTGTAGTGGTCTTAAAAAGAATTATACGTCAGGATAGCTCAGTCAATGTATAAATATTATAGGCCTACTCATTAAAATTAATAGAATTTATATATTTCAACTATTGTTACATACCTGTTTGCTACAAACCTTGCAGAATATTATTTTTCCATCATAAATGAATTCTGAATATTCTGTTAGCCATTGCCGGATCAATGTAGATTTTGCACTTATATTTTTCGGCATTATCGCGTTAAACTTCACAGGAAAACGTCCTACCGCTCAAAACTTCTCAACACAAATAAGGTGAGGGAAAGAGCAACTGTTAACAAGCATTCAAATGAATCGTTGTTATTGAGATTCAATTGGACAAAAATACAAAGTTCCACTTATTGTTGCATTTCCTGGTAGTGTTAACACTAGGAGGGCCATTCTTTTAAATATTTTGTAACGGTTTACCCTACTAATTCGCAGTTTTACGACTTTTCATAAATATTTCAAAAACACTCTTTCTCCAAAAATTGTGATTTTATGACACTCTGAAGGGCAGTACAGCTAATCGGTTTCAGACCGAAAGCAGTCATTTTTATAGTATAGTATATCTCTGAATCGGTAGCAGCACATGTTGTGATTGTTGCCTGCTTCAAAACTAAGGTTGGTTCTTTGTCGGCATTTATGCCTCCAAACATGTTAAATTCGGTGAAATCTATTGCGAGTGTCGTGAGATTCAAAACATCTTGTTTCCTTTATCAATGGTTTCATGGCCGGTGTGAAGCAAACTTTCCACTTTTTAAATGCCTTAAATTTCGCAGTGAATGCATGTATAAATTATAAAAAGTAAGAGTAAAATGCGAAACTTTACAGTGAGTTAGGCATTTTTAGGCGAATATTAACAAATTAGGCTCTAATAACCGTTTTAGGGCATTTTAGGGCACTATAAAACTCTTTGAATACCTTTCAATTTCCATGAAACACAAATATTAATAATTATTTTTACTTTTCTCCTAAAGAAACAAAATAGGCATTTGCCCTAGAATCCGATGTCTGGTGATCACTGATCACTATGTGTGTTTATATGCAAAGTATATTAAAACGATTAGTTGTTGATTTTCAATTGAAATTAGCCTGAGAATTTCTCTGATGACACATTAATAAACAATAACATTCTTTTATTATTATTATTGTTATTATTATTATTATTATTATTATTATTATTATTTGGGTTATTTTACGACGCTGTATCAACATCTAGGTTATTTAGCGTCTGAATGAAATGAAGGTGATAATGCCGGTGAAATGAGTCCGGGGTCCAGCACCGAAAGTTACCCAGCATTTGCCCGTATTGGGTTGAGGGAAAAACCCGGAAAAAACCTCAACCAAGTAACTTGCCCCGACCGGGATTCGAACTCGGGCCACCTGGTTTCGCGGCCAGACGCGCTGACCGTATTATTATTATTATTATTATTATTATTATTATTATTATTATTATATTGATTGCTTCAATGTTAATCACATCATCCAATAGTCCGTCTCTATTCTTCTCTATTATTCCACCGATCCTCCTTGAGATGTACTGTAGTTCTAGTATAGCGCGCCTTTTACCATCTCTCCACATTGTTTTCGATCTTCCTCTCTTGAGCTTTCCTTGCTGTACCCATTCCAGTGTGCTGCTCTGTAGTTTTTGCTATTCCATCCGTTTTATGTGGTCATACCATTGCAACTATTTCATTCTAATGCAGTCCAAAATTGTACTATTTATATTCATTTCTTGTTGAGTTATTTCTAATTTTTATCTCTTCTAATATATTAGCTGCTTGTTCTACGCCAAAAACCAATTTGTGTAGCAAGTAATTTTAATTGTCTTCTTTTCTTTTGTGATCAAACTTCTGCTCCATAAGTAATATAGTCTTTCTAATGCTAGTGTAGAACTTGATTTTTGTTTCCTTGTGAATATTTTTGTCTCACAGCTGATATCGCAAATTTATCTTTATTATTTTTTTACTATTACTTCTTCTTCATTAATCTCCAACTTGATTTATCTTTATTCATAAATATTCGATTTCATTATGGTGTCTTATAATTTGCTCTTCATTAATAATCAAATCTTATGCCGTAACTCCAATTTTTATATATCTTGAGTTCTGATGATGGCCTATAACAGGCTGAAACATGTTAACGAGGTAATGTAAATTTAACACGAGAAAAACACATAATACGTTTTCCGATCCAATTTTTACGTATTTTAATTTATTTGTGTTTATTGTTAACATTCATTCCTTATATTCTTCTGGCATTATTATTATTATTATCATTAGGCCTATTATTATTATTATTATTATTATTATTATTATTATTATTATTTAATAGAAATTCTAAATCTTTCTCTTCGGTCTGCAGATGTATAAAATATGCTAACTTGCACGGATTAAACTTGGATCCATTTAATGTGTAGTATATACTGTACGTTTTGAGTTTTATTTCAGTTGTTAATAATAATTATGCCTTTTGTTTAAATATGTATTATAATATTATTCTCGTCATCTTGTATATTTTTGTAATACTATTTATATGATTCCATTCTTTCATTTGTAATTATCATTTTAGTTAATTCTCATTATTTTAATAATTATTCCATTATACTTTTATTGTAATTTATATCGTTTTCAATGTTTTTGTTATATTTCTTTGTGCTGAACTGTAATTGGCCACTGGCTGTTGTACAGCACATTAAATAAATAAATAAATAAATAAATAAATAAATAAATAAATAAATAAATACATAAATAAATAAATAAATAAATAAATAAATAAATAAATAAATAAATAAATAAATAAATAAATAAATAAATAAATAAATAAATATCCGCTCCCAATCGAACACGATCGTTTAATGGTTATCATTCTCGTCTAATTCGAAAAGTCCAGGTTTCGATCCAAGGAGCCAGCTATCCTCACTTGGATATTTTCCAATCCTCATTACCCTTTCATCATCACTTCTTATCTATTATCCCACCATCTCCCTGCGACGGGCCTGCCATCTGTCGGACGGAGTAACGCACTAGGCAAAGCTGTGCCCGATGTGTATGAGGTACGTATATGCCGTTTTGAAATACAGTACAAGGAGCAAACAATAACTGAAACTGGCTGAGTAGTGCAGTAATCATAGATGAATTGCACAACCTCCTTGATATGTTAACATCAAGCCTTATAGTAAACGATCGTCATCGACTCGCTTACAAATCACATTCTTCCTTGACAGCCTCAATTAGATTTTCAACTGCTTTAAATATCGTATTTCGTTTTTGTATCTTAGAAAAACAGCAAATCTCCCATTAATACTTCGGATATATTTAACAGGTTGTGCTTTCAGACACCGAACCATTTAACGTCGCGTTCTAGATGTCATAAAAAGGTTCTTTGTCCTGAAACGAATAGGAAGAGCTTCAGATACGTACATTTGTTTAAATGCGAAGTTTTCTTATATGGAATGAAGATTAGTTTTTATTGCTTGGCCCATGCTGTTAGAGGGTAGACAGACTTCACTGAGTAGTTTCGAAACGTTGGAAATGTCAAATTCCAGAACACGGTGAAATGCCCAAAAGCCTATTTTCAGAGTTTCATGAAATTCAACTTGTGTTTCTTTCTTTGTTTTATTTTGTTACGCTCTTCTTGATGTGCCACAAATGAAATTCATTTACTTATTTACTTTTCTTACCCATTATGTTACATGTTCAGGTCGCTGATTCTGTAACCAACAACACACACCTGGTGGTTTGCTACCTATCGTAAGTTGAGAGGGATGTAAGACAGTAATAAACAGTGACACCAGTCAGTACTCAGATGGAATGGTAGACGAAAGAAAAAGGAAATAAAAGAAAAAAAGAAAGTGGCAGTTACTGCACTACATAAATGCAAACATTCGACAAGTACAATGTTTAAGCTGTTAAAACTGCTAGAAATCAGCTTAAGTTTCATTTATCGTACTGTTAAGCGATACAAGAAACTTGGATATGTTGATGACAGAGAGAGATATGGTTGATCTTGTTCAGTTGATCGACAGCAGTGGTGGAAACTATTCGAGAATGAATTAGAAGAAATCCTTTAGTTTTCAAAGATCAAATAGTCCTCTCCGCTGGCACGCCAAAATTCGACACGAAAATATTCTCTTCACAGAAGAGAAAATTTTCCGTATTGAAGAGAAAAATTCAACAAAACGATAGTGTGTGCCCATAGCAGCCAGGAAGCCCGTCAGGTTGTTCCTCTTTTTCAATGAGATCATCCATCATGTGTGGTAGATTGGTTGAGGGTGTCGTATCTTTGTGTAACAGAAGTGCATTTTTTTAAAAAAAGTATGGAAACAAAGAGTAAGGTGTACAAAAATATTGTTTTAGAGAGGGTTGTGAAGCCCCTCAACCATGTTTAAAAATCAATATTCGGTCTTTCAAAAAGGCTCGGCACGTCTCACACATGCAAAAGTGGACTGGAAACATGCAAAAGTGGCTTAAGTAAAATATTTCATATTTTATTTGCATACAAATTGTTCATCCTCAAGTCCACATCAAAACTCACTGAATTCAATTTTGGAAAGGAAAACCTGCTTCTCACAACATAAAATTTCGGAGAGCCTGAAATGTAATTTGAAGCGAGAAGCAAACAATTTGGGTCTAAGTGTCATACGTGCAGCTATTATCGGTTGGCTACGCCATTTGAAATCCAAAGAAGACAATTTTGAATAATTTTGTATTCAGTCTGTTCTTAATATTCTTGATGTAAATATTGAGTGATGAGAATTTCGTAATTTATTTTTCTTTCTTCTGTCATTTTTCAGAGAATTTATTACAAAACAACCTCTACTCATACATGTATTAGAATTTACAGGCACTTTCTACTCCAAGCTAATTGATCATTTAGTCAAGTCACTAGAAAAAGAAAAATAAAATTCAGAATTTTGAGTTGTAATTAACTTTGCGTTTCCTTGAAAGTTGTCTGATTGTCCTCAAATAGAACAATATTAAAATTAAATCACACACTTAAAATTTCGTTTCCATTTCATAATGGCGGTCTCCGTAAAAACGCTGAAGAGTGCTGGAGGAAGTGGTTAGTCTTATTGAACACTCCGGTTTATTGTTGCTGTTTTATTGCACATCTTTTATTGTTTGTTTATTAAAATTCTTTTACTTTAACATAATCTTTTAATCACATTTATCAGGTGATTTGAGTAACCCTTTTCCTTTCATAATATTCCTCAGTGTCTTACGTACTACTTTATCAAAGGCTTTTTCATAATCTAAAAACATTATAAATGGGAAAATTGAATTCTCTCGTGTCCGTTAGCTAGCTCAGTAACCATTGGATCATTTAACGCGACATGAATTAGCCATTTAGACAGAGAGAAGGGTAACAGATTTTTATCTCTGAAGTAGTTTTCAAATTTACATTTGTTCAATGTTATTTTTCAATATATTCTATTTCTGGCTTCGTAAAATGTCGTTCTATATTTGCATTTCCACAAACATAAATATGTTTACTCTCTCTCTCACTCTCTTTCTCTCTCTCTCTCTCTCAAACGTACTGTGAAATTATTTTAATTAAGAATTCAACCTGAAACCAGTTAATAATTTTGTAGAATTATTAACAGAGTGCTCTGTTACGTAACTGAGTGTTTATATTTGTTCCCGATGGCATGAGTTCACAAAAAGTTATTATCAGATTCGCTCCGCATGCCATATGGCTGCAGCTCGGACATGCATGATGCCATACAATGAAAGTATTAATTGCAGAACATCAGCTGGTCGGCGAATCAAATTAAATTCCCATGCGTTTACGTGTTGTGACAGTACATGTTAGGATGTTACTTACATACCTTCGAGATGAGTTAGGTAATTTTAATTGATTGTCACAGCCCGACACTGGAATTATACGCCGTTTTCGAACGCGAAAAACATTTTAAATTATACAAGCTTTCACGTATGACCTAACAGTTTTGAGCTATTACAGTGGTGCACTGTAGCAAAGTGTTTTTTCTCGAAGGAGTTATGCTAGTGTTATCTCCTTCAGGATAGGCAAGCCTTCTCGCAGTTTTATTAATATTAATAAATCCTTGAGCGACAGCCCATGAAGGGTCAAGCTCGATCAGCCGTCTGCTGACTTCACATACCCTCTTCTGTCCTGTTTTAGAGTATAGGCTACGATACATAATTTTCTTTTAATTTTTTTGCAGTGTCTTGGATACTTTCGAATATTCTGAAAAATTAAATTTGATAGAAATGAAGAGTATCACTTTTGAAAAAATTCTGTACCAGAATTATAGATTAGAATTTAAAATTTAGAGGTACCATGAGCCTAAATTTCCCCAAAATTTGATTTTCTGTGAAGACTTTATTTGGGATTTTTGGAACCCCGGAATGATTATGTGACCGATTTTTTTTAAATATAAATTTGGGACTGAAGAGGATACTCATGCCTCAGCAGAGGAGAACGATCATCCAACAGGAACGGTGGTATCATATTGTTATTTCCAGGCAACATTCAAAACTTAGTGCTTCCGTCTTCTAGTAGTGCATGACGTCATTGTCTCACGCCCATTAGGTGATAACAAGAGGCATGGCAGAAAGGTATGCCATTTTATACTTTTAAGGGGACGTTTAATGTGATTTTTAAAACTTCTACAATTTTCATTCAAAATTTATTAATTTTAATCTACATAAACATGCATATAATACCATCACCTGTCAAAAATTTGGTGTCATTAGAGCTAATAAGTTTGAAAAAATATTTTTTAAATAAAAATGCTCCTTGTAACAAAGTTTTCAAAATTTTAGTTCATATTTGCTCAGAAGCTTGGAAAAAGTCATGTGAATAAAAATTAGTTAACGTTTGAGTGCAGTCTAAATGGAGGGTCACAATAAAATTTAAATTTCATGAATTTACCATTATAGCCTATTTTAATGTAAGTGCAATATAATTATTAGGTACTTAGTATTAATAATAATTATTAATGAATTAATTATTAATTATTATTAATGAATGAATTATAATTCATGCCAATTAAAATTTATTTATAAACATTTGACTGACCTCGGTGAGAAGTTTCAAACCAATATGACAGTAACTGTTGTGCAAGGAGTTTTTTTTATTCCAGAAACTACTTAAAAGTTTAAAGTCGAGAAAACAACATTAAAAAAATTCTCTCAACTCACGCAACGTGTGTTAGGCCACATTTGGTTATAATTGGATGGTACCTTAGAAGGATGAAGGTTTTCAATTAGAACGGGATTTGTCTGTGTAGCACAGAGAGCATTTTGTTTTTTTTTTTTTTGTTTTTGTTTTTTTTTTTTTTTTGCAATCTCTTTCTTCTCTATTACAATATATAAAAGTCATGTGACATAGTTTGAAGGGCTCTCAAATAGGAAACGAAACCATATTATGACACTAGAAGATTCAAATATAAATACGAACATAAAAACAAAACAGTAGATTTTTTAAAATTTTTAACCGTTATTTCATCATAGTTTCCCCTCAAGTTTGACCTAAAGTATACTAAGACAGCAGGATTAGAACAATGCTGTATTACACTATCTGGAATAAACCGTACTCCACAGAAGCAGATCTGTATTTATGAAGAGTCTCATGACAAAGGACTTAATCCCCATTCGAGACTGACCAATAGAAGCATTTGGTTTCTGTCCACGATTCTGGGTGGGCACCGGTCTCATACACTGACCAAAATTTCAACCTTTGAAAACTACATACATGTTCCATCATCAGGCATATAGGTAAGCCCAGTATACACAATACTACACATCCAGCCAAAAAACCAGAAACGCGACACTTTAGAACAATATGAAATTTACAAACACTAAAAAATACACCCACAACAACTTCTGAACACTCAACTGAATTTAAAAACACACAACGTTTTCGACATAATAATGAACACACCCCACCAGAACAAGAAACCAGAAGATAGAGCTGGAACTCTCTAGAATTCAGAGTATGGCGCAAACCACGTCGAAACTAGTCAAGCAGTCAACTTGCAATATTAACACAGTGAAGTAGTCATTACTTATTCAATAACGTTCATTAGTGATTATGTGAGTGTTAAAACAGTAATTTAAGCATATAATTTCTAGAAGTCTGTTCTTATTATAACGAGTTATTTTTTTAATCTTTTTAATTGTCATGGAAGAGCCCTCAAAAGCCGCTGTAAGCAACTAGTTCCTGTCTTTTGTGAGCCTAATTAAAAACGAAAACTTTCCTGTATTGGTCCTTTGTTTCCTGCTTTTAATTGTGTCATCATGATTTGCCCTTGAGTAATACATAGGAGGAACTTTTTTTCAAAACTTAATATGTCCAATAAATGAAAATACACTTCAAATGCCAAAAACTTACTTCTCTGCAATGAACAAAACGTATTCTATGGTGAAATATTAAAGATTTTTCTTTGCAATCTATTTGCATAAATTTTTACCGAAGAAAAATCTTCGTTTATTATAGAGACGCATATTTGTAGTAATTTCTAAAAATGGACATGTTCAGTTTTTAAAAAAAGCTCCTCTATTTAGGTTTTTAAATTCTTTTGCCTATGTTCCTACACACTGTGTTTTATACAGGATGGAAGGTAACCTTTTACAATCCTTCTGGGATATGATATTTCGAATTATGACAAACAGGAAAGTCTAATAATATTTTGTTCCCAGAAGGGCGGTTTTCGAAAAAAAATGGTCTTTTGTAACTTGAAATTATGATTAAGTTTTTCATGAAACTGCTCAAACTTGAATTTTTATCTCATGTAGGATGACAGAGTAAGGCGAGTAAGCTATATATGCATGTTGCAGTGGTATTTGCGTGGAAAATAACACAGATTTCGAATAAATCGCGTTAATACTCGTGTACACATTGCATGAGAACAGGGCTGTGACACTCTGGCAACACTGTTTCTTACGTACGCAAACCATGTGGCCGAGCTAGGTGTACGCAACTGGTGGACACTTTGAACAATACCTTTAAAAGACACTGTAGAGAATGGTGTACAAAATTTAACAGTGTACCTGACATTAATGTGTATCATTTTCATTTAGTTTCAAAGTTATTTATTTCTTTCAAACACTTCTTGTAATTGAGTTGTGATCCTCAATGTAAAATAATATGTATTTAATGGATTAATTTTGTTTTATGCATAATTTTTCATTCTACTGTATTAATGATGAAATTGTCTTAAAATGTAATGGAAACCAATTACATGTTTTTTCGTACTAAATTTAGTACTGAAACGATACAATTACGAACGTTTCATCATGGATAACGAATAACATAGTTCATATAATTAACATGTTATTATTACATAAATTTTGAATTGACTGCATTCTCAACAGATGTTTTTGTTTACAAAACGGTATGTGTGTACATTCCTCTCAAAATCTCTGCCAAGTAGGTGATTGAAGTGGCATTCATTATGCTGGGATGCAATAATCTCGCCAAGTAAACACTGCTACTATCTACAAGGTTGCAACATTTGTTTTCTCGAAATATTACAAAAACTATTGGGCGTATGAAAAACATTATTTGACAAAACGTTCCTAAATGACGTGATCTGTTATGTATTTGAAGGATTGTAAAAGGCTATCTTCCACCCTATATACGCCTTTTTTCTTCCTAGTTGCTAGAATTGAATTAATTAATATTATATTTATTTTATTTGTATACGGGCTAGAGATAGTTTCATGGTAAATATGATCATGTCCTGTTGCTCCTCGGACCCCAGCAACTCATCAACTCAATATCTAACACAAATTATTAAAATTACGGAACAAAAAATTAATAATAATGCAAGCGGTCTAAAATCGCGCTGGTATTGTCCAAGTTTAGCATTCTTTGACTCTAAATTGTTATATATTTTAATAAAATATATGTAGTCTCTTCAATTATTTGCACTGATGAAAATTAATTACAGAATATAGTGATTGGGTCGAAAGAACCTACATAATATTACCTTTTATATTTCAGTAAAGACATAATATATTGCATAATCTTACATTAAAACATACTGCAAGCTTCTGAAATTAATAACCATGGAAACGCTATTCCACCAGTGCCACATTTTGTCATTCTACGAAGATATTTTTCATCTCTGCTCAATAAATATTGCAATGTGTCGATATTCCTCCTTCCCGGAGAGAGAGCGGAGTAATTCATTGATTTATCGCGCAGAGGTTTTCGCGATATTTGTAGCCTTCGCATTGCGTATGGACGCCAGGATTTACACTAAGTCTGTTTATCGGATTCGTCATAATCCTTGCAGTAGAAAAAGATTAATCTTAAAGCATATTATGTTCCATATATCACCCGTGCAATGTAATTAGAAAATTTATGTCATAATCCGATGCTCTTCGACTGTTGCAGATGAAATGAATTACCTGCACCCACAACGCAATACTGTGTGGTTATAATTCACATTATATTTATTACCCTCTACGTGTTTCGTAGATAAAACGACTTTGTTTCTACTTTGATGAGTTGTGACACAGATTATATTCAAATTTCAAATAAAATTATACTTACCGTAGTAGGAAATGTGAGTGTAATAGGCCTACAGTTTCAGTCATCGTTATAAACTTAAAACATATTCCTATTTTTACAAGTGCTGAGTGTTACAAGTACCGATGAATAACATTAATATAATCATTAGGACTCGGAAGTTAGTAGCCAAACATAGTTTTCAGGATGAGTGCAAACACGCATATAGATCACGACAGCTCTATTGCACTAGCTGTCTTCTGTGTATAGTTACTATGTATACTCTGTTCACATAAACAACTCAGAGTACATCCACAAGTGCGGATGGATGACTTTAGTAACTATATTACAGCAACAGGCAAAGTAGAGAAGCAGTTTCATTACGTGCTAACGTTTGCAGTGCAGTTGTGCAGTTTAGTGAGCGGTTTTCAACATGGAAGAATTTAAATCTTCCAGTCACACGAAGTCAAATGCAGTAATTCAAAATTTACTGATAATCATATATCAAGAAATAAAGAAAAACTTTACTGGAAATATGTAATGTGGAAATAGGAAATATAAACTAGGAAATGAATATTAGTTCAGGGGACGCTGCTACGAATTATATATATATATATACAACTGATTACATGCATCCTAAGTCTGATCAGTGTTATATCACTAATCAGACTTAGGATGCATGTAATCAGTTGTTTTTTCTCTGACACATATAGACTAGTGAGAACTACTGATTGAAAATAAATGTACATATTAGCCAGAACTTAATTAGAGGTTATTATTATTATTACTATTATTATTATTATTAATATTATTATTGTTGTTATTACTATTATTTCAATACAAAGTAACAGAACTAATACCTTACATATTACTGATATTTTGAAGTTCAAGGGCGGACTCTGCTACTCTTCTGCAAAATCATATCAATACAAGCACGTTGTTTTGAATTTGGACATTTAAAAAATGAAGTATCACATACAGCTAGAAGGCACTCCTTAACATTCTCTGAATCTGTAAATAGTTTAATTCCTGCCACGTGGTACGATACTTTTGTTGTCATTGCGTTTTTTTATGTACTGTGGAATACATTATTTTCTGTTCAGATATTACGATATTTCAACATTTTCAGTTTTCCTATCCTTTATTGAGAATGTTTTGGATACTTGTTATCAAAATTTGTAATATCTATTAAGACAAAAACATTTGTAACCCATTATTATATCAAGATATAATAAAAGATTCTGACTGATATGCATACATCTACTGTATTATATGAGCCGTTCAGAGCAAAAGTGGTGTAAGTCAAAATTGGGTAATGAGGTTTAAAGTAAAAATTCTGTAAAATACAGCGCAAAGTAGCAATTAATATATCCTTCTTGCTATCCACTGACTACTAATAGTTTAAATAAATTGAATATTAATTGCTACATTTTTTGACTTACACCACTTCTGCTCTGAACGGCTCATATAACAGGCAGTACATCTCAACTGACATTTCTTGACCCTTCAGTAGCCCGCTCAAATGCAACGTTAGTGGTCGTGTGGATTACAGTTGTGGTCACATATAATTTAATTTTTTTTAACTTTTGTGGTTAATTATTAATGATGACACATTAACAGAGTTCAATTATATTCATTTCTTCAAATTTCACAAAACAATTGTTTGTTTAATTACATATGATAATAGGCCCTAAATTTTGTAAAAACATACATTTAGAGACTGAGAACATCTGTGTCGAGCACAGTCGTGATACAAAAACGCACCGACTTACTTACGTTCTAAGAAAACACTAGCTTAACATTTGTCAATTACAGCGACTAGCAGAGAGGTTAGAGAAATATATGAACGATAGATACCCAGATGGCAGATATAATAAGTGCTGCCATCTCGGATCATCAATCACAAATAAAGTATTGGATCACTATTATGATCCACGGGGCCACTGGAGGGTTAACAAATACGTGTTGTAGTTGAAAACCTTCATTGGCAGTAATGATACAGAAAAACGAAGTTTTCTCTAGTTGCGCATTATTACAGAAATAAAATTATATGTATATCCGTCATGTGGCTAATCGATGAGCCTAGAGAATTCAATCTTCCTACACTTCCGCAAAGGTGTATTACTTATATGCCAGAGAAGTTGCCTAGCAAGCACGGCGTTCATTCAGAAGAGTACTTACCAATACGTACAGTAACGCCGGTAGTGGCAGGAATGTGAACTGTTTCGAAACATGTACTGATGTGAGTTTTTTCTTACTGTCGGGATATGTGGTGAGGGTTAAGACGATTACTTACGTATTTGTTGACTTTAACTTCGACGGTCAACATGGACACGGAGCATTTGATTTGTGTTGTGGAATGTTGCCGTACTCAACCGATGATAACAAATACCCTGCGTACGACTTGCCGGCGCAAAACACAGTTCGAAAGAGGTTATGGTAGCACACAGACCGTACAGACCGCCATCTGTTGCTACGACGTTCAAGTTATACCGTACACTTTCTCAAGTTCAGATTGAACGCCTTGATTAATAGGCAACTTCTCTGACACAAAAGCTGAAACTCGCTTCAAATCGCTGACTCATCAATAGTCACGTCATGACACACTTTGAAATGAACACCCAGTATATATTTCTCAGAAAGCATTATAGTTCAAGAGCAGCAATAAATATATTTTGGGGCCACATGTGGCCCGCGGGCCACTGATTCAAAGTATAATAAATTATATTTAAGTCTCAATTTCTATGCGACTTGTTATCGCAATAAACGAGAAAAAATTTTATTAGGCTACATTTTTCGTTTTTTTGTTTTTTTGTTTTTTTTTTTTCTTAATTTGCTACGAACATATAGTAGTCGGACTGGACGGACATAATTACGAAACTCGAAAATGTTTTAAATAATAATGATAACGATATGTTAATTACGACATACATGATGTAAATTTCATTTTGTTGATATAATGAAAATTAGAGCTTGGGGCAAATTCACAATAAAACGCCCAGGTCGTTGTTTGCCATGAGTATGAATAAAATAACTTACAGCAACAAACACATAAAACAAGCCGATTTTTAGCCATCAGCCGTGATAACAGTTCTTTTTTTTTTTTTGTATCTAATCTAGAATTTTACAAAATGCTTTTTGAATTTTAGGTATTATTCTAGTCTAAATTTAATCCTAATCTGAAGCATTAAAAATCTGACGGTCGCCAGAAGCGGTGAGCAGTTGACCTGGTTTTTATATTCAGCTATTAAAACAGTTTATGAAACCAACGCGAACTAACTACCCTAATTTACTTCGTTTACGATCGTAAAAAGAGTTAACTCTTCGGCTGGACTTCAGGATAAGATCTAATCGTGGACTAGTGTGGTTCATTACCGAGCTCATTCCGGTTTTGTCAACAGCAAGCAGGGGAGTGTAAGTTTGAATTATCACAAGATTGCTTCCTAACACTGATAAACTGTTGTTGAACGAAATGAGTCGTATACGTATTTTAGCGCACACGAGAACACGAATCAGTCTTTTATAAAAGATCTGAAGGATTGTTCACTTCACCCATGTTACACTTCTCTTTGCTGTTCCTTTAAATTCTTCGTAGTTGTTGCATTTCATTCTACTGAGCATGTCTGTGATGTATTATCACAGTCTAGTATATACAGTCACGAAGCTCAATACGTAGTAAATATGCATCCATAGATAGCTGCCAACCACTAGGATCGCTAATATCGCCTCATCACAGACAATGCGAAATAGTACCGGCACAGTTTATTGTTCCTAGCACCCTCACAACTCAAGCTTCGTGACTGTATATACTAGACTGTGGTATTGTCTTCTGAGGCTTCCTTTTCCTTTCTTGCAAAGTGTTACCCCTTCCAATAGCATATATTATTATTATTATTAATATAATATATATTATTAATATAATAAGTATTTATTTACGTGTAAATAACTAATGGGAAATGCGTTTATTATTCGGTTGAGAAGCTTTTATCATCCAGTTTCCTCTCAAAATATTTGAAAGTTGAAATTTATAAAACAGTTATATTACCTGTTGTTCTGTATGGTTGTGAAAGTTGGATACTCACTTTGGGAGATGAACAGACACTAAGGATGGTTGAGAATAAGGTGCTTAGGAAAATGTTTGGGGCTAAGAGCGATGAAGTTACAGGAGAATGGAGAAAGTTACACAACACAGAACTGCATGCATTTTATTCTTCACCTGACATAATTAGGAACATTAGATCCAGACGTTTGAGATGGGCAGGGCATGTAGCATGTATGGGCGAATCCAGAAATGCATATAGAGTGTTAGTTGGGAGGCCGGAGGGAAAAAACCTTTGTGGAGGCCGACACATAGATGGGAGGATAATATTAAAATGCATTTGAGGGAGATGGGATATAATAATAATAATAATAATAATAATAATAATAATAATAATAATAATGATTCATTTAACCAGGCAGAGTTAAGACCATACAGCCTTCTCTAACACTCAACCAGGAGTAAAAACTGCGTTACAAAAAACACTACGAATTTACAAAGTACACTACAATTTTACACACAAAACTGAATAAGATAATAATAATAAAATGTAAACAACAAGGAAGAAGAAATCAGACGTAATATATAACATACAGAAAGAAAGAAAAAAATGTGAACAGCAGGTCAAAAATAAATGAGGCATACAAAGTATAAAAAAATAAGACAATATGATGGTAGAGACTGGATTAATCCTGGAACTATTTAAAACACACTGTTAGGAGTATATAGGTTGTCATTATTGTCCAATTTTGATTGAAAGAGTTCGCTATAATTGCAAAAAATAACTATAGGCCTATTTATTAGTAAAAACTTACGTAGGCTAGTTACTTTAGTACATTTTTTTTACAAGTTATAGGGCTTTCCTGTGAATTTAATTATCTTGGACTAAGCATTCAACATTAAACATTTTGATTCACGTACTGTATGTAGGAAATTATATTAAGAATTATTGCGCGTTACTGTTAAAGCTCATTCACAATGAAAATTAAACATAACGTAAGTGTTAACTTAAGAATATAAACGTTACTGTAAAATCAAGAAATCATACCATCATTCACGATGGGAACATAAACATAACAGCAAACATACTTGGTAACCATGGAAACATAACAACGACGCCATTTCCTCATATTCTATCATATACTTCAGCACTCCACGATTGTGTTCTGTTTGCAAATCACGTAAGCATAATCATGAAAGTTTGGAGTTTGCAAACTTTCATGTTAACGTCTTACGGTAATGTTTATGTCAATGCTTATGTGAATCAATTTGAATGATCCCATTTGATAACCTGGGGGCAAACTTGTGTGTTTATGTTACGGTCATGTTTAATTTTCATTGTGACTGGGCCTTTATACTATATTATTATTATTATTATTATTATTATTATTATTATTATTATTATTATTAATGTATCATTTAGAGGACCTAATTCTCTGTTGGGATGGACAGTATTTCTATATTCTTACAGCGCTGGTATTATCCACGTTTGTTGACTCTGGGTCGCTGCTGTTGTCACATGACTGAGTGGATGAGTGACAGTGAAATGTGGCGTAAAGCGTAGCACAACAAAGTATATAAACATCCTGCCCTACGGCAAGATTCGATCCCCACACCCTGCTGAAGTCATGTTCCTTCATAACAATGTGCTATCGACCGTAAATGCTGTTGCACAACGAATTTTACTGCATTAAGGGTGTATGGTAGCGGCAAAAATTTCCGTACTATACTTTGTGACGATTTGTGAACCTCAGAGCTCATCATCATCATCATCATCATCATCATCATCATCATCATCATCATCATCATCATCCCGTCGTCGTCGTCATGGTCATCGTCACCGTCGCTGAAGTCTGAAGTCGTCGCCGCCACTGTGGCGTCGTATTCTCCATTTTCTTCGTCTTGTCATCATCACTGTAATCTCAAGTTCTTCTCTCAGTAATCCACGAAGGAACACTTTTAATCTTTCTTATCTTTATCTTATATCTTGCCTCTCCTTCATGTTCCTTCTCTGCGTTATAAATCCCGGTGTTCGTCTTGGCAACGATCCAGCACTAAATGAATACACGATGGAGTTACAGTGGCATGGTGTCACCACAGTCTAGTATATACAGTCACGAAGCTCAATACGTAGTAAATATGCATCCATAGATAGTTGCTAACCACTAGGATCGCTACTATCGCCACATTACAGACAATGCGAAATAGTATCTGCACAGTCTATTGTTCCTAGTACCCTCAAAACTCAAGCTTCGTGACTGTATATACTAGACTATGACACAGGATAATGCATTTAAAATGGACGAACATGCATCTCCTAAACTAAATTTAAGTCCTGACGCTTCGTTTTCCATGGGCTGGTGGTTATCGCTATTGGCGGATTCAGTATCATCATCATCATCATCATCATCATCATCATCATCATCATCATCATCAGGATCCATATTCTGACCCAGAGTGCTCGGAGATAAGGTTAGTTGTTCATAGACTATACTGACGTGTCGTCATGTTTGTCGCGTGCCACAGGTACTATCACGAAATACTTGCATCTTGTTTGTGCTGCAGTTGACGTTCTATTTATGTTTCAAAACTAACACCTATCAGACTGTTCACAATGCAATTAGTGATACTATGATGACCTTTTATACTATTTAAATTGTGTATCGTATTCATTTATTTAATTAATTTATTTTTATTGACACAATTAAGGCAATAAAACCTTCTCTTCCACTAAACGAATATAAAATACATAGCAAATACAAATAAGAGAAATACAGAAAACAATTAAATAATAATAATAATAATAATAATAATAATAATAATAATAATAATAGTCAATGATAATAAGCAGGCTTAGGATCCGGGACACTTTAGCAACCAATGTACTTTCAACTTGTCCACACCTGTGGAGTAACAGTTAGCTCATCTGACCGCGAAACCGGGCGGCCCGAGTTCACTAAACTATTTAATAGTCTAATTTCACCTAATAAATTTAATGAAGGTTTCACTTTATTTTTGTTACTTTTAAGAGAATGTTTTCTTTGTTGGTCCGATCGGAGCAACTGACCTGGTTGAGGTTTTTTCCTGGGTTTTCCCTCAACCCAATATGAGCAAATGCTGGGTAACTTTCGGTGCTGACCCCGAACTCATTTCACCGGCATTATCACCTTCATCTCATTCAGACGCTAAATAACCTAAGATATTTATAAAGCGTCGTAAAATAACCTACTAAAATAAAAAAAATACAACTTGACTATAGAGTTCCTTGAACGTAGTAGACAGACATACAGTGAATGTAAAGAACGACGTCAATGTGCTGCGTTATATTCTACTGTTAATAGTACAATCCAGTGATATAACGGTGGAAAATGAAGTAAGATACACACTTCACAAGTTTTCATGTTCTCGGCGACGTTGAAGGAATTAGCGTTACAATGAACAACTATGTAGTACATACTTGCAACTAGTTCGAAAAAACTGTTCACTATGAATTGAAAATGCACTGTGATGTCCTGAGTTCGTTTCGTAGGGAGAGACGAAAGAATACTGTGCCTCTAATCACGAACCGGATTGTACACTAACGTAGAGGTAAATAAAATTCACCGCGATACCTCACTCCATCTATACTCCGTTGTACTGTTAACTTCACTTCATTCTTAAGTTGTCTCGCATCCTAAGCCCTATAATAAGTAAGAGCAAAATGTAGATGTGTTCAGTTATATGTAACTATAAGAGTTAAACAATTACAATTTAGTGTTAACTAAAATAATTTGGACGAAAGGCATGATTAACATAACTAAGGAAAATTGATATTTTAAAAGTAAAAATCATGTTCTATAAAAGTGATATCTGAAGAAAGATTATATTCAAGAGACGAAATAATATAGTACTTATAAATAAAATAAGTACTAGCATAGATATTCAGCCAAAAAATTGAAGCGAAATCACCTCTTCTATATTCAACATTAAATCCCGAAACTAATTCAGTCTCAGTCTTTTTAACAATCGGCTTTTGAAAGCAGTCAATACCTGACAGCCTCTTACACTGATGTATCAGAACACGCTATTTTTACTACTGACACTATCCTAAAGAATGTAGGCTTACATTGATCGAACATAGCCTATTTACACTAATATAGTATACGCTACTATTTATAAAATAAATAGGCTATGACAGTTTCTTCTCAACCAGTGACCCAACCGATTCCTTTTCCTCTTCCTGATCAGTTTTAGCATCTATATTATTATTATTATTATTATTATTATTATTATTATTATTATTATTATTATTACTGTTAAAACTTGAATTATTTTTTAATTTTAAATTTAATTAATAAAATTAAGTAACCAGTTTCGTTACAAACTCAACACATACCTAATAAACAGAATTTCATCACAAACTTGAAACATTAAAATGTCAAAATAAATAATTCCTGTGAGAAAAAAATTCATTTTCCTTATGAATTTGATGACGTTGTCATTGGAGACAAAACAGACGTTCACCATATTTCTAGCAAATTTAATGTCATATTTTATATTCTCTTCACGAAACGAAATTATATCGCATATTTCATAATTCTGCTTGCACACAAACCAAAATGCTATATAGATGCACAAATGACTGTAGGATGATATTTCTATGAAAGTTGTATGAACGCTTTTTTCCATTGTGTTTCTAAAATTCCTGCGTTTTCTTCTTCCTCCCTTATGAATTGCTAAGCTGCATAAAAACGTTTACTGGAGGAAATAATTCTAACGCAGCAGGTCATGCGTTTAAAATTATTATACGCATTGCGTTGGGAATGATATACTGCACGCTTGAATTTTATTATGTTGTTTCTTTCTCTTTCTGTGACAGTAATATAGCAGTAAAATTTGTATACAAAATTATTACTTTAAACTTTGTTACGTCATGGAGTAGGGAGCGAAGAGACTACATTTCATAAGGCACGTTCTAAATATGTGTTATTAAGATGAATGTAACACTGCTGTATTCATAATGTAATTTATAGCAACACCCATTTTCATGTGGAGCTACTGTATTTTATTATCCGATAATTTAAACACAGAATGCGAATAAAGAACTAAGAAGAAGTTTCAACTGCATATTTATATCTCTATCAGAAAGGATGTAGCTTAAATATAAAATAATCTATGTGCTCATTTGGTGTGCTTTGTATAGAGACAACTGCAGAGTTGTCAAACCATTCAATAAATCGGTAGACACTGTTAAAGGAATCAGAAGATTTCTATTGCCAACACAGTTAGAGCAGTGATTTGCAATAGACAGCCCGCGGGCCAAAAGGAGCCCCCCGAGGTTTAGTTCTGGGCCTCAGAGGAAACATTAGTGAAGAGAAAAAGAAAGCCAATTAGATAATACACTTTTGTGCGAGATCGTGCGTATTTGCTTGCTTTCCGCACAAAACCAATATGCGGTAAGTGTGAAATACCACATTCAGTATTCCCAACGTAACACACATAACAATTTCCCTCTTCTTACCGCTTAAGCGCCATATTCATTTTACTGCTTTAGGCTTTTAACATATTATTTTTAGAGACGTTTAACATAGTAATAATTATAAATTGGAAACTTACCACTGCAATTTCACCTAAATTGCACTGTTAATTATTGTTTTTAAATATTTGCAAAAATTAAATAAACTATATAACACCACAAAAGTTACTGCATTTGTAATGCAAGTAACATTAAGGAAGCCGTGAAAAAATCAACAAGATTCCAGATGCCGATGTTATTACTGCAATGTGTTATATAAATAATATTGTTAAAATATTAAAATGAAAAATAAATCATTCATAACCTTACCGTTTGTTTTAAGTTCGCATTTATAGACTGGAGGAAAAAAAAGACAGACGTATATCACGGCCTGCTGGAATATAGTAAACACAGAAAACATTTTATAGTAACAATGTTGAAGATAGATATTTTAGTTTTTAAACGTTGCCGTCATTGAACAGAAACCAAGATGGAGATTTCATTGCAATTAATTAGAAATTCGTCTTTCAGGTATGTAATAAACGATCTTCGCACAAAATAATGTACGATACACGAGCGGTATGTTTGTTTTCATGTTCACGGAAATTAAAAAAGCTCAACTACGTTTCGCTTTTTCAATTTTTTCCTCGAACATGAAAACATCAACATACCGCTCTTGTAACGCATATTACTATTTCTACTATAGTACATAAAGTTGCATTTTTCTCACTGTTATCTGTGCATAAAGACACTTGTGCTTAAAAAGTAATCACTTTAAGAACTGATATTCATTTTACGCATTGCCAAAGAAAATGCAATATTCAATGCACAACCTTAAAATTAATGCATTACCTCGATCTTTCATGACAAATATTACACGTAACAAAAACAAGTAACAAATTAGTATTGATATTTACATTTTAACCATAATTATTCCGAAGTTACATTATACAGGGTAGAAGAGCCTTGCAGATTAAAAGAGACGATATGGTATACGTACAGGAATAAAAAACCTATATTAGGTTTTGTGATTAAATACACGGTTAATGAGAAAATTAAATTTGAAGTTTCAGCAGTCCGGCAACAACGTCGCTAGAACACTGTACTGGTGATACAGATGTAAGAGGTCAACGAACTCGGTGTGGCTCCGTACGTAAGTTGCCAAGCTGCCAAGACGTTGCCACGCGTTCGCTTCGTGCAATAATTTGAATTTAGGGGTTTTTAAAATTAAATTTACACGAAAATCATGCACGGTATTGAAATACGCCAGAGGAATAAATTATTCTTTATTAGATTTCCTATCGATATGGACAAAATTCACGAGCCTACTCGCAATAATTACCGAATAAGAGATTGTTAAACTTCTGAGAAAAAAACATATTTTCTGAAAAAAAAAAAAATTATGAACTTTCCACCAATATGACATTATTGTTTTTTGTTACATTCAACATGAGCTATTCGCTCTGGAAATCTGCAAGGCTATTTCACTTCCACCCTGTATAGTACTCGTTGCAGCAAGATATAGCATATAGTGTTAGTTGGGAGGCCGGAGGAAAACAGACCTTTAGAAAGCCGAGATGTAGATGGGAGGATAATATTAAAATGGATTTGACGGAGGTGGGATATGATGGTAGGGACTGGATTAATCTTGCTCTGGATAGGGACCGTTATGTGAGGGCAGCAATGAATCTCCGGGTTCTCTAAAATGTATTTGTAAGTAAGTAAGGATATTTCAGTCAATATTGAATGAAAACAGTTGCCTTCGCGCATTTCTTATATTTCAATAATTTGTCATTAGAGTAGTGGTATACTGAATTTTCATCATCATTATCATCTTCACTTCATGGTTTAGGCTTAGTGGCTGTTCCGTCTTCACATTTTATTCAGTTCCACCTCTTCCTAGGACGTCCGACATCTCTTTTGCCTTTAGGTTGGTATTGTTGTATCAGTGCTGGAATTCTTTCATTATCCATTCGAGACAGGTGTTATTTCCACTTTTCTTTATAATCTTCAACTTTATCGTTTAGGTTGTATATATTTAATTCTTTACGGATATCCTCATTTCTTATCAGTTCCCTTCTGTACATCCATTTACTCTGCGAAGAAACCTAATCTCTGCAGCCTGTAATTTACTTTTATCTCGTTCTTTAATTATCCATGATTCGCTTCCATATGTCAACACGGGTACTGCCATAGATTTATAGAACTTTAGTTTTGTTTCTTTTCTAGTCTTATTTTTTAGTGTTCTATTTATTGTTCCGCATATCCACTGGAATTTGCTTATTTTGTTGTCAATATCTCTATCTAAATCATAAGTTATATGACAACCTAAGTAATCAAAATGAGATACTTGTTCTATGGGCTTATTATCAACTATTATTTTTGTACGAATTGGAAATTTACCACTGTGGGCCATTACTTTAGTTTTATGAGTTGATATGCTCAAATTATTTATAGTCTTCTTTTCCTAGTAGGTGTAGTTTGTGAATGGCATATTCCAATTTTTCTTCACTGTCTTGTATTAATGTTACATCATCGGCAAACATTAGAACATTTAAAAATGTATCTTTACTAATCTTTATACCTGGATTCACCTCCATTTTCCATCATTTAATTAAGTTATCTAGATATATGTTGAAGAGACTAGGTGATAGGCTACAACCTTGTCTGAGTCCTTGATTTATTCTTATTTCTTCTGTTTTCGATGTTCCTGTGTTTATTATTATCTTTGTATCTGTGAAGAGGCATTTTATTATTTCTATCAAATGTGGAGGGTAACCTTTATTGTACATTATTTTCCATAATTTGGATCGTTCTACACAATCAAAAGCTTTATCGAAGTCAACGAAAGCTATGTGCGTTTCTAGATTAACTTTTCGTCGTTTCTCTAAAATTCTTTTTATACAAAAAATATTGTCACTGCATAAGCGCCCATTTCTAAAGCCCATCTGCTCTTCTTCTAGATTCACTTCAGGCCTATCACTTTTAGACGATTATTAATTATTTTAGTATATATTTTATAAGTAGTATTTAAAAGGCTTATTCCTCTTATACTCAATTTTGCAAGACAAAATAGAAATATTATAACACCACTAGACTATAACTAAATAAATGACCGACTCATACAGCTAGCAGAATATAATACCATAAGTGATTATGTACATTAAGATTTACAGTACTTTACTTTAGAATTAATCTGCCTTCACAATTTGTTTTTCTAAATTGAAAATAAGTTAAAAACTGCTTGATAAATATCGACGGGATAGTTCAAAAGGGAAACAACTCAAAATTTACATTTTTAGGTTACTTCATTTAAAAGTCTCATGTTGATGTGAAAAATCGAAGGATCACTGAAATTATTTCAAATTCTGTTAATGATGTTTTATATATATATATATATATATATATATATATATATATATATATATATAGAATAAGTTTGTTAGAGTGATGTTTATTGGATTTTTCACAGCAATATAAAACTTTAAAATGCAGTATTGTGAAAATTTCAAATTTCGAGTTGTTTCCTGGGTAATTTTTCTCTAAATCGAGAAATTTTAGGTGTCTGGCGGGGAAATTTATTTACTGAACTTCACAACACTGTTTATTTATAAGCTATGAGTATAATATTACCAGCAGCATTGCTATCATATACAGAGAATTCTAATTTTTCTCTTTAACAGTATCAATTACTTGTGTTATTCATTAATTTTCTGTGACTGAAGTATATAAAATAATTCCCTGAAGGATTACTTGGAAATTGAATTGAATTGAATTCAATTACAGTATATAGGCCTCCTATATAAACAGCACACAATATTTTAATAATAGACATCCAGCGTTGAGAATAATACGGAATGACATATGAAGTAATTTATTTTGTAAATTGTAATCAACTTCATACAACAGATCAATTTTGAGTGAGTCTGCGAAGCGCACATATTTTGCGGGCACAACCCTAATTGGAATTTTATTTTTAATCTTTATTTCACGAATATGAAGTTATTTTAGTTTTCAGGAATTAGAAATAATTTATCATTTTATCATAACACTTTATTTAACAATGAGCACTGAGATGTGTTTTTACAAACATGATTATTCCCGAGCCTGTTCAGCCGATATTCGTCTAGGATTTATAACAAATAATTTGTGCGCTTTCACAATATTTTTCTCTGTATCTGCGATTTAAAGATGGAAACATCGAAATGTGATTGAAGTCTAAAGGAATGGTTCGTCAGTTTGCAGATTATTCAATTAATAGGGTAAATAATCTATAATTTATGTTTTGAAACGAAAAGAAATTTGGAATTTTTAATGCTATACAATTTATTTGTTTTATATGAAGTTATTTCTAGTTCTATTGTTAGAAATGATGGGCTATTGGTAATGTACTCTTACAAAAATATGTATTAAAGAATATGAATTCACCAATTACGTATTAACCAATTAATTAGCAATATAATTATATACAAAGTAAATTTATTCAATTATTTAAGAAATTAAGTTTCATTTAAACATAAGAAGTCATTGATTGTAAAAATTTCAGGAAGGATTTCAGGAATTGAGTATTAATTGTATTTTCAAACTCAACACACAGAATTTTTTTATTTTTTTACCACATAAAAACCCTATTTCACATGAGTATATTAGGATTAAAGTTTTCTATTTACTTGAGATAATATAAATACATTTTTAACATTTTTTTTTCTGTCGATGTTATGAATAAGAGAAGTGTAAACTTAATTTTACGACAGTTACAACTATCAACACAAACACATGAGAAGTCTGAATTGTAGGCCTACATAGGAAAGTTGTTGTTGTTTAGTCAACTGTCCGAAGACAGGTCTAAACTTCACAAATGATACCAAGAAGGCACCACTTATGAGGCAACTAGGCCAGGAGATTTTTTTTTAAATTTAGTAGGTTATTTTATGACGCTTTATCAACATCTTAGGTTATTTAGCGTCTGAATGAGATGAACGTGATAATACCGGTGAAAAGAGTCCGGAGTCCAGCACCGAAAGTTATCCAGCATTTGTCCATATTGGGTTGAGGGAAAACCCTGGGAGAAACCTCAACCAGATAACTTGCCCCGACCGGGAATCGAACCCGGCCCACCTGGTTTCGCGGCCAGACGCGCTAACAGTTACTCCACAGGTGTGGACAGGCCAGGAGATAATCTTCAAAAGGTGGTTGTTGAATAGAATCTAAAATTTCAATCAGTTATATGTACAGGGACATCATTTTATTTTTACTAACATTTTTAATATTAACCTGTCTATACTTTTAGAGAACCGGAAACACCGCTTGCTCCCCCCTTCAAGACTGGAGTTCGATGATACTGGCGTAAAACACAAATCACTCTACTAGGTATAGGAAGGAAGAAAAGTAGTTCATCCATTTACGTAAACTAGGAAATATCGTGATTTTGAGTTTGATAATTTTCATTAGGTTTTTCTTTAATGAAAGTACAGTACTGTATTAAGAATAAGTGTTTTTACTCACGAAGTGAGTCATCCATGCGAACGTATTCATTATGCGGTGTATATTATACTGTCTACAGCACATTAGCGTACAATATAGAGAAAGAAGTTAAATTGAAAAATAATCATAATATGAATATTTAAACACAATTTTGAAAATGGTGGCCGTTCATTTCGATACAGGCTTCAGTTCTTTTGTGCATATTATCGCACTATAGACTATTGCATCTAATTCCAATTGCCAGTTTCGTCCTTCGTACTAGTAACTCATGTTGAAATAATTCTATAACTACTCTACGTACTGTTAATTCAATCTTCACTTCTGCCCGACCCGAAAATATAAAATTACTCAGACATGCTATCTACTATCCGCCCAAGTGGTTATGTCGCATGATTGTAGAAAGGGAGGAAATCACGTGACAATTAATTACTTAACGAGGGCCTTTTATTTAAGTTAAATTAAACAGCTGTATAATATTACGTAAACGCCCAATTCCTAAGAGAAATTAATGTTTTCAGAAAAGAGCTAAGACAGCCCAGCTTTTACAGAGGGGCGAGCAGAAGCAGGTGGTGGAAATCGGGATGCGACGTAGGCAAACGGACAGTACCTGTGCGAAAATATGATTCAATATTGAAAGTTCTTTCGTCACTGGAAAACGCGAACATATTTCTGGAACGTACTATACTCAGTAACTCAGTACTGCTTATTATCTGCTGTCTTGGCTCTGTGTGGAGTTGGAACTTCATTAGTAGAAGGGGTGGGAGTGAAGTACATTCAAAAACTCAGGTACAATAAAAATTGAAGTAAAAATAAAATGATGTCCCTGTACTAAAGTTACACAATGGGTTAAATTACGAATCTGGCTGGACAGAAGTATTTTTCTTCATCATCAAAAAATCATTATTTATCCCGTGCATATTATTCACAAGTATCTGTTTCTAATTATCTATACTACAAACGTATGTCTGTGCAATATTGACAACACAGCACAGCCCCAAATCTGAGGAATATAATTATCTCCGCATGCGTTGTTTACATCATCTCGCAGAGTCGTTTGGCGGGTGGATGTCTGCGATTGTATTTATGTCATCTGAATGTTTATTGTGGTATTTTGAGATAGAGTATGTATCTAAAAGTTAGGAAATTTATATTTTAAGCAGTTTTAGTAATTATTTACAATAGATACTCTTCTCGCTAAGAAAACCGGGAAGACCCAGGAAGCTATTCTGTGAAAGTAGTAATGGACCTAAAAGAAGGGATAATCAACCTCTTGTGTCTGCACATTCGCAACAAGAAGTAAGGCATTAAATTCATTATTTGAAAAGGAAACTACTGAATTGACGTGAAGGGGCGTTAGTAAAATCACTTGTAGCTCCTGTACAAGTTTTCGAGAAAATCTATTTGACAGGAGGAAAGTTATTAATATTAATTTTGTTTAAAACCATCGCCTATAAAGGGGTGGTTCCTTCTACACAAACTTAATGAGAACTTGTACACAACAAATCTATGCTACCTGTAACTCCTGCACAAAGTTTCATGAAAATCTGTTGCATAGGAAAAAATTATCAATTTTATATATGTTTATATATATATATATATATATATCCCTCTAACTTCTGTATAAATTTTCAAGAAAATCTGACACACAAGAGAAAAGGAATTAAGTTTTTCTAAAACCATACCTATAGAGGGGTAGTTCCTCTTACACAAACATAATGAGAGTTTTTATATAAAAAGTATATTCTACCTGTAAGTTCTGTACAAAGTTTCACGAAAATCTGTTTGGTAGGAGAAAAGTTATTAATTTTGTCTAAAACCACTCTCTATAAAGTGATAGTTTCTCTTATACAAACGTAATGAGAATTCGTACACAAAAAATATATGCTACCTGTAACTCATGTGTAAAATTTCATGAAAACGTGTTAGAATATAAGTTATTTTGTCCCTCTAGATTTGCGTTTTGACCCACTGTGTGTTTGGCGTTTATGGGAAGAGACCTTTAGACCCAAATTAATTATTAATGATAAATCAATTGAACAGGCTTCGGATATTAAATATTTTAGGCTTTAATATATCACAGGATAGAAGTGAAGATACAGATATTAAACTAAACAAATTTGGAAGGATATGTGAAACTATTAGAAAATCTTTAAGACGAAAAGCACAAAGAAGTACACGTGTGAAAGTCTATGAAATCTTAGCATCTTCGATGCTGATGTATAGCTGGGAGAACTGGACACACAAAAACACACACACAGACACAGACACACACATTCATTTAGAAGAAATTATTATACAGCAAAAATACAACTAGTACCAGCACGTTTTAAGAATGGACAATAATAGGCTACCGAAAATGATATTACAAACCGTAAAGATACTGAGATATTGGACGAACTAAAGCAAGGTGGCAAGATGAATTCCTCTAAAGACGGAACAGGTCAAAGGTCTATCTCGTAAAGCAGATGATGATGATGATGATTATAATCTAGTACAAGTTTAGAAAAAGAAAGCTTTCCTGGCGACGTGTTACGGATATCTTTTCTTTGAACATACAATTGAGATTTTATGCAACAGCAAGTATCAAACTGTGAATAGTATAGAGCCTTTATTAATAAACCGACGTGAAAACTTGTATCTAGATAAATGTAATAAAGGGAAATTTTAATAATTTAAGATGAGATTTTCTGAGAAGTTTGATCGAAAGAGAGAAGACGATAAGGGAAGAATTAAATTTTTTTCATTTTGTAAAATATGTGGAGAATGAAACAAGAGACTGGTATCGTTATCTACTAAAAATGCCTAAAGCTAGAATCCTAAAAAGTTTAATTACAAAACAAGCAGTCGACATGCAACTGGAGACCGACCTATCTCGCAAAGAAGCGATCAATTTTTATAAGTTTTTTGTTGTCAAAGCAGACCGATAAAAGTAATCCTTGAAGCGAAAAATATGATGAAAATATGACTGAATAAAATATATTATCTGTATTAATGCACAACAGTTTAATTGTAGCCTATTCCATAGGCATATTATCAAATATTATGCAATAAGACCACACTGTAAATAAATCCTATTAAAATATATAGGCCTATACACTGTCCCATAACCCTTGGGACACTCCTGTAACTAGTGTATTTCAGTATAGGTCTATTTAAAAATAATTACTTATTTACGTTATTATTCGGTTGAAAAGCTTTTGTCATCCAGTCTGCTCTCAAAACAGCTGAAAGTTAGAATTTATAAAACAATTATATTACCGGTTCTTCTGTACGGTTGTGAAACTTGGACTCTTACTTTGAGAGAGGAACAGAGGTTAAGGGTGTTTAGAATAAGGAGCTTAGGAAAATATTTGGAGCTAAGAGCGATGAAGTTACAGGAAAATGGAAGAAGTAAACACAACGCAGAACTGCATGCATTTTATTCTTCACCTGACATAACATTAAATCCAGACGTTTGAGATGGGCAGGGCATGTAGCACATATGGGTGAATCCAGAAATGCTTATAGTGTTAGTTGGGAGGCCGGAGGGAATAAGACAGCGTTGTCAGACAGAGACTAAACGGAGCGGAGCGCTCCACTATGACTCGTTGCATGCTCCGGTGTTTCCACAGACATAAGCAAGTTCACGCTCCGACTGCACTCTCTAGCTCCACAACCGGTTTTGGGAGATTCCTCAGAGCTCCACATGACCCCCATTGCGCACTCTGCACAACTCATAACGGTGATGCAATTCAGCCTATGTCCGTTGTAACATAAGAGGAGTGATTTGTTGAAAAGCTTGAGTAATTTTTACTCTCAGATCATTAATGTTCCTGGGTTTCTGTGAATAGACAATGTCTTTAACAAAACTCTACACGAAGAAATCAGGAGGGGTTAGATTTCGGGAGTTTGGGGACTAAGCCAAGAGATAGCTGCTTCTCGTACTGGGTTTCGCCTGAGACCTCCAGCATGTTTTTTTTAAAACAGAACCTGTAATGTTCGATACCACAACATTATGGAATCGTATTTAGGTACATTACGCACACCGTAGTCACGTCAAAATTCCCTTTGAAAACTCTTTTAACACTCTAATATTTAGCATACCAAAGAACACATGGTGCTCGCTGTTGATTTGTAGTAAACCATTTTAATCATATACGATTTTCATTTGTCCTTTCAGAATATGCAGTGTTGATTGTCATATATGGAAATTCCGATCTTTTAATAATATAATCGGCAAGAAATTTTTCCTACTAACATAATAAATTTATAATAATAAATTAATATTATCCATACCCAAACGGATCAGACTGTATAATTTCCTTCCAAAACTTATCTTATTAGGTTATCATAGTATTATAACAAATACCTATAGACACTTTGAGGATGGTTGATTACATCCTATCAAGTAATTTCACTCAGTAAACATGTTACATTTAGTCTTTAACTTGTTCATATTTGTCCTTAGTGAGTAATTACGTAATTAGATTGAAATTGCTTATTGATCTGTAAGTTTTACCAGAATTCTCTTAATAAACCGAACTCAACTTCACAGCATACATTATGGCGATCCAATTAGCCTTCCTTTGAAGCTGTCATTGACCAACAATCCATAGTAACCCATTATGGCGAAATAATTTAAAAACGTTGAAAGAATTCTCTTTCATTAATACAGTTGCATAAGCAAAACTTCACAGGATTAGTTAAATCGGTTTTGAAACGAAAGAGGGCTGTTCAATATCTCTCCATTTATGTTCAAGTGAATTCAAATTTCAGCTTAAAGCCGGTATTAAATTGTGAATTTTCTTTCTTCTAAACGAAATCATTAATATGTGAGCTACATCAGGCATATCATTAGTCAAACGGCAAGAGTACAGGTCCTTCCACGTCATAGATCTTCTCCAAATCCAAGTGAAATAATTTGTATTTCAGAAATTATGCGGTGTTACGGCAAGTTTCTACATCCACAACTCCTCCATCGATTCGTAAATAGAGTCAGAATTTTTATGTAATATTCATCCTAAAAATATGTACAAAACTCTTGCACGACCAGTTCTTACATACGGCAGCGAAGCATAGACCATCAGGAGGGCAGATGAAATTATGAGGTTCCTGAGAATAATTGCTAGTTATTCCCTAACTGACCATAGAAGGAATGAGGACATACTCAAAGAATTAAAAATAGACTCAATTATTATTCAATACATAAATCAATATAGACTGAACAGGAAAGAACATTTTGCCAGAATGTCCTGTACCTGTTTGCCAAAACGAATCTTATCATACGTTCCAAGAAGTCGCAGAAACTTAGGAAGTCCTAAAAAACGATGGATAGAGATCGTAGCAGACCAGTAAGTCTAATACGTGGAATAATGTTGTCGTTGATGATGTTGATGATGATGATGCTGATGATGAAAATATGAACATAAATATTATGTAACTAAACACCTCGAAATATGTACTAAATATGAAATATCAAAATTGCATAGGAAGTTAAAATTGTTATTTAGGTCTATTTAAAATAGTATGAGTAGTTTTATTTTAAATAAAAGTATATAATGAAATTAATTTCGTAGGCCTACTATAAATTACACCACAGATACGTCACAACTCAGTATTTCGTGCGATTCTAAAGCTAATCAAGGCATAAAGCACAATGTTCCACAAGCTCTTTCTTCCTATTTTCAGGAGTAAAGTTCCGTCGATGATTGAACAATATGTTATTAGTGAAAACGAAGTCTCGGTATCACATGAAGTTACTGATTCACATTTAAGCAATTAATGGATGTGGCTGACAGAAATTTCTTCTTTGGGATTCCGCGTTTTTCCACTGAGGATCTGGATAACAGTAAATAAACTGCAGTAACCTCGATTTATTGCAAGAACTGCATCGAAGTTTTTGTCATCCAGTCTGCTGTCAAAAAAGCTGAAAGTTACAATTTATGAAACAGTTATATTAGCGGTTCTTCTGTATGGTTGTGAAATTTGGACTCTCAATTTGAGAGAGGAACAGAGGTTAAGGATGTTCAAGAATAAGGTGCTTAGTAATATATTTGGGACAAGAGGGATGAAGTTACAGGAAAATGGAGAAAGTTACACAAAGCAGAACTGCACGCATTGTATTCTTTACCTGACATAATTAGGAACATTAAATCTAGACGTTTGAGACGGGCAGGGCATGTAGCACATACGGACGAATCCAGAAATGCATTTAGAGTGTTAGTTGGGAGGCCGGAGGGGAAAAAGACCTTTGAGGACCGAGACGTAGATGGGAGAATAATATTAAATGGATTTGAGGGAAGTGGGATATGATTGTAGAGACTGGATTAATCTTGCTCAGGATAGAGACACATGGCTGACTTATGTGAAGGCGGCAATGAAACTCCGGGTTCTCTAAAAGCCGTAAGTAAGTAATAATAATAATAATAATAATAATAATAATAATAATAATAATAATAATAATAATAATAATAATAATCCTGCCATGTATTTTGCTGCCAGCCCTGGTACGGTCTTGCACAGTCTGTCCATCTCTTTCGAGGTCGCCCGAGAGATCTTCTCCTAACAAGGCGGTATCTTAAAACTGCCTTTGGCGTTTACTATTGCTTATCCCTTCCACTATCACGCTGTTTCCAATTCCGTTGATACTGTCAGA
Source organism: Periplaneta americana (assembly GCF_040183065.1). NCBI lineage: Eukaryota > Metazoa > Arthropoda > Insecta > Blattodea > Blattidae > Periplaneta > Periplaneta americana. Next base: position 142,296,174 of record NC_091118.1, read on the forward strand.
TGTAGTCCATTACAGATTCACCCCAAGTTCAACCATGATGGCCTCGTTCCTCCTCTGAAATAATTACATTCCAGTCCGTCTCATGAATTTCATTTCGCATGATGTGATTCTACTAGTATCCTTGGTTCTTTAATATTCATGTTTCACCTCCATAAGAGAATACCGGTTTTGCAAGAATATTTTAGAGGTATAAGCGAGTATGTTTTCGGACATATGAAGGCTTGAAAACGTTATTCATACCCACTGTTTTTGTGTATTATCAATTTTCTAGGAAATACCTCGTTCACATTCCAAATATGTCCTAAATAATTCAATTCACTCGCTCTTTCAAGAATTTTCTTGTGTATACACATTTTGCTTTGAATTTTTTTAGTTGATTATTTAACGACGATGTATCATCTACTAGATTCTTTAGCGTCCATGGAATTGGTGATAGGGAGATGATATTTGGCGAGATGTGGCTGAGAATTCGCTATAGATTACCAAATTCATCTTACGGTTGGGGAAAACCTTGGGATAACCCATCCAGGTAATCGGTCCAAGCGGGAATCAAACTCACGTCTGAGCGCAGCTCCGGATCAGACGCCAAGCGCCTCCTTCGATTGAGCTACTTGAATTCCTTCTTTATCCTCAAAACGTCCTGATATTTTCTTTCTGAGATGAAAAAAATGTTCATATTGTATTGTCCACGAATTTTGTGCGAAATATAAAGTGACCGCCGTAGGTCATCTTTTGAAGCGCTAGTAATGCTAGATAATCAGCGAAAAGTGCGAAAGTTACGTTTCATTTTTAATGCGCAGGCACAACATTTTTCTATTCCGCTCCTATATTTATCACATCCTTCTCCCTTTAACGTCTCTTCAGACGTAGTAAATCATAATAATATGATCTATAAGGAGTGGAAGTGATATAACGCTGCAAGTTGAAGGGCGCAATAGAATATATTAAAATAAATAAAATATCTATTATTATACGTTTTGTAATCAAGTGCATGGTTAATTAGAAAATTAGGCTGAAAGACTGCGTAGTTTGGCAACAGCGCATCACCACGAGAACCCCACGCACTCGGTCTGAATAACAGCGTTCCTTTCCATAGTTATTGCCATTGTTGCTCGATGGGAGAGAGGCAAGTGGTTTCAGTTTAACCTGGTGTAACTGTGTTCTAGAGTCCCTCTACTATGTACAATACAAAGAAGGCGGCGTGGGTCGTGCTCCGTTAAACTACTGTGCCTTAGTTGTTCGCTATTTACATGCTTTGTGTTGCAGTCGACGAGTAACTTTTTTAATTTGTTATTTTACGACGCTTTATCAATTGCGACGAGTAACATCATGGGCTAGAGACTACAGAATTCCGTAGTAATTTCGAAAAAAAAATCGCGAAAAAATTTTATATTTCGCGTTTCATCGCTAATTAGTTATAAAATAATCGTAATAATTTCATATAAATTGGAAAGAGATTTTTACGTGAAAAATAACCCTATATTACGCGCTAAGCGTCAAAATAATGATAAAAAAGGTTTCATGCATCAATTTATTCAACACATGCACAAGGAACCCAGACACAATTCAACACAGCAGGTGTAAATTCGGGGTAATTCAACATGAGACCTTGTAATGCCTCAATCACGTCAATTTTAACATTGGAAGTGTTGGATGATTGTTTGAAAATTATTTCTTTCAAAGTAACAAATGCTACACTGCAATCAGTACTTTTGATATCCTTGAAGTAACTCATTGTTTTAATTCTATATGTGAGTGCATTAACATTATTAACATTTATCTGTATAACATTTGCTGGGTTGAATAGGTCATTTAAATCTACAAACAATTAATATGAATCACGTAACTCGTATTTTTCATTTTTCTGAATCACTAGTTTACTGACATGTTTAAATAATTTTTTATGTTTCAGTCTTTCAGTCTAAACTCAAATCGTTAATTAATTTGCATAACGACTCTCCTACATTATTAGAAATTACCACATTCATTCTACGCTTCATGTCTTTATGCGGAAATATGTGGTCTCTGCCCATCTCTCTCCACCGCACCGCTGACCATGACTACTCACGCGCAAGTAAACAAACCAGTAGCTATAGTCAAGGAACATCAAACCTGTTTCATTGAGCAACAAGTTTCGCTCCCTGCTCATTACACAAGACATCGAATCGGAGGACAATGTTCGATACAGCTGCCAGGATCTCATTCTCAGCGTTAACTTTGCTTCTACATCTAGATATTATCACCACTGAAAATCGTTCCACGCAAAAATAGGATGTGGCAAAAAAAGAGAATTACCCTCACGGCTTTCTTACTCAGTTCTGGTTACTCTTTTGCCACACTGCAGTGTCCTGGAAGAGAATGTCTGTGGAGTCTGAAGAGATGTCTCTTACTGTTTAGCCCAGTAGTGAAGTTTGATTGTGGATCTGTTGTGAATAAGTCTGTAACCCACTTCTGTTCATGTGTTACTGGAGAAAAGTAAATATATACTTACTTACTTGCTTGCATTTAAGTAACCCGAAGGTTCATTGCAGCCCTCACATAAGCCCGCCATCGGTCCCTATCCTGAGCAAGATTAATCCAGTCTCTATCATCATATCCCACCTCCCTCAAATCCATTTTAATATTATCTTCCCATCTACATCTCTGCCTCCCTAAAGGTATTTTTCCCTCCGACCTCCCAACTAACACTCTATATGCATTTCTGGATCGCCCATACGTACTACATGCCCTGCCCATCTCAAACGTCTGGATTTAATGTTCCTAATTATGTCAGGTGAAGAATACAATGCGTGAAGTTCTGCGTTGTGTAACTTTCTCCATTCTCCTGTAACTTCATCCCTCTTAGCCCCAAATATTTTCCTAAGCACATTATTCTCAAACATCCTTAACCTCTATTCCTCTCTCAAAGTGAAAGCCCAAGTCTCAGAACCATAAAGAACAACCGGTAATATAACTGTTTTTATAAATTCTAACTTTCAGATGTTTTGACAGAAGACTGGATGATAAAAGCTTCTGAACCGAATAATAACAGGCATTTCCCATATTTATTCTGTGTTTGATTTCCTCCCGAGTATCATTTACATTTGTTACTGTTCCTCCCAGGTATTTGAATTTTTCCACCTATTCAAAGGATAAATTTCCAATTTTTATATTTCCATTTCGTACAATATTCTCGTCACGAGACATAATCATATACTTTGTCTTTTCGGGTTAACTTCCAAACCTATCTCTTTACTTGCTTCAAGTAAAATTCCCGTATTATCTTTAATCGGTTGTGGATTTTTCTCCTAACATATTCACGTCATCCGCATAGGCAAGCAGCTGATGTAACCGTTCAATTCCAAACCCTCTCTGTTATTCTGGACTTTCCTAATGGCATACTCTAGAGCAAAGTTAAAAAGTAAAGGTGATAGTGCATCTCCTTGCTTTAGCCCACAGTGAATTGGAAACGCATCTGACAGAAACTGACCATTACGGACTCTGCTGTACGTTTCACTGAGACACATTTTAATTAATCGAACTAGTTTCTTGGGAATACCAAATTCAATAAGAATACCATATAAAACTTTTCTTTTAACCGAGTCATATGCCTTTTTGAAATGTATGAATAACTGATGCACTGTGCCCTTATACTCCCATTTTTTCTCTATTATCTGTCGAATACAAAATATCTGATCAATAGTTGATCTATTACGCCTAAAACCACATTGATGATCCCCAATAATTTCATCTACAAAGTAAATAAATATGTACACGAGCTGAAAATTTGCTTGTTCGCTTCACTGTATATTATAATTTGTAGAATCTCCTTATAACCGCGACGACGCTCCACAGCGTTGCGACGCAGAGTTTGGGAACCCCTGAGCTAACCGTCTACACTTATTGGCTTTAATGTGCATGATTCTGCTCTTAAAATTCTACACTTCGATTCGTGTTTCATTAAACCTTGAGTTTTCCCATCGCTCCCTTCACTTGCGAGTTGTGCTCCTAATTCATGACCTAGAATACAATGAAGAATAAATTAGACAAGGAAATTGTTGTACTGTAACTGCGAGACAGTCATAATTAACTTACAAAAGCTTATTATCAAATTTCTTGTCTTTAAATACGATTTCAGGACAAAGAAGAAGAATCTTTGGAAATCTGTTCCGATAAAGCTGTTTGGGGGAGGATTCCGTCGGTTATCCCGTCTACGTTACTTTGTTTCTGCAATTTGCCTCCAAGGTAAAGCTTAGAACAAGGAAACGTAATCCTGCCTACTATTATTTCTCCGCAAAAGACGGAGATTGTCTCCTATTTAAGCCAATGCTCTCCCTCTTCGTGTCCATTAGGAGAACAGCCAGAATACTGTTCTAATTATAAGAAAAGTCTCATGGGTATGTGTTTATGTAACGATAAATAGAGACATCATTACTGCATAATTTAAGCCTTCGTTTTGATCTGATGCGAAGCCCTTGGGGAAATGCATTGACGATACCAGAAAATATAACAAGCAGCACTTGGAAGTCAACAAACAAAGGAATGAAGGAAAACCAGAAAAGGAAGCAAAGAATAGAAACAAGGTTAAATCAGTGAAGTAGAATAAAAAAGTAGCAGAGGATAACGAAAATTATATAAGAGATGAAGACAATTAAATTATGAAGGCAAAATAGGTAAATTTAAGGTCGAAGCAATAAATGTAAAGTATTTAATTTAGTCTGTTATTTTACGACGCTTTATCAACATCTCAGGTTATTTAGCGTCTGAATGAGATGAACGTGATAATGCCGGCGAAAGGAGCCCGGGGTCCAGGACCGAAAGTTACCCAGCATTTGCTCATGTTGGGTTGAGGGAAAATCCCGGAGAAACCTCAACGAGATAACTTGCCCCGACCGGGAATCGAACCCGGGCCACCTGGTTTCGCGGCCAGACACGCTAACCGTTACTCCACAGGTATTTAGGAAGTGAAAAGAATAGAAATAAAATACGATAAAGTAAAGGAAAGAAGAAGAAAAAATTTATATTCATTCATTCATTCATTCATTCATTCATTCATTCATTCATTCATTCCATTAATTAATTCATTTTTAAGCTTGTCGAGTTATGGCTGTCAGGCCTTCAATACTACACCAGCAAAAATATAAATACAAAAATATAAAAATACAGGTACAGAGATATAATCACAATAGATACAAATAAGTAAAATAATAATGTACTAGTGTACACATTGCCTAATATATTTAGTGATGAAAGTAACTGAACTTCTACATATAAATAAGTAACTGATTGTACAGGGTGTCTAATTCAAGTCGTTCATATTTAGGCATCGCACACAACACGACTAGGGGTGGACACAATACTTTTCAACACTGGAATTCTCTAACTCGCAGCGCTTGCATTTGGTTTAAGTAATGATGGAAAACAATCAGAATAATAAATAGACATATTTAAGTTCGGTGGACTAATTGCTACATTAATTCATACTGTACTTCTGAGTCAAGAAATAAACATTTGAAGGGTTCAGAGCCATAGTGGGCCAAGCGCCATTTATTAAAAACGGAGAAAGCAAGGGTTAATGTTAAGTGAATACCATAATTTAATAAAGATTTACATATCATTTCGTTTGAAAATGTATACTTTATATTACTTACTATATGTTTCCAACGAATTATGGTAATAACTTCATTTTAACCCTTCTATGGTTTTATTAAATGGCGCTTGGCCCACTATGGTTCTGAACCCTCCATTTATAATACAGGATCTCTGGAGGATAGTTCATGGCTCTTAGCTAGAGTGATGTGTTCGTATGAATGTATCGACTGCCTGAGAGAGTTTGATATTCGGTCCTTCCTTTGGTACTTTTTAATTTCGAACTTCGATTACAGACGATTTTAGAATATTATAATTAACACTACTTTAAAATGAAAATACGCAATTCATCGTAATATCATATGAATAAGAATGTTCCATAGCAGTTATATAAGCTCGAATTCTACCGTTGGTAACCATTTACGGTTCGAATCTCCGAAGTTCGTAAAAGCACAATTGAAGGATATCTAAAGAATAATTAAGTATAAGTTGTTCTCGCAAGCGAATTTCGTCGAGATCGTCTAACTTCATGAGGGTTGTTATCGATCTCGTACGTCTTAGACCATATGGTTTGTCACAGCCTGAATCCATCTTTTTTCTTGATATATCCATATTCAGACGTTCTCATGGTAGTGCCACTAGGTGTGACATATTCAAGATAGGTACATTGAAATATATTAATAAATTTTGTTAACATTCTGCGCTGTCTGTGTTTTAAAGATACGTTGTTTACTTCGCATGAAACAAAACAAATAAATTAATTTGAAGGATTGGATATAACTTGTTGTGTTAAGAAAACAATGTTATAGGAAATATAAGAAGACCAAATGACTCAATAAAACATTATCCAAGAGAAGAATAAACGTTCGAAGGGAGAAATATAATAAATAACTAACATAACAGTTTGACAGGACGTGTTTAAGACAAAATTATCATATGAAGACTAAAATTGAATCGGTCATTGCAGAAAGGGGATGCCATAAAATCTTATTTTTGAGATAATCAATAAAAACTGTTTCTTCCAATACCGGAGTAATCATTATAAATATTTTTTCTTACTTTGTTTATGAATAGTGAAGTATAATACATCATGTTAGACATCTGACATCTCAAACACTTTTTTTTAAGTTGTTTAATCGAACCATGACTTATCCCCTTTCTGCAAGGAATTATTAAATATAAAAGAAAAAAAATATGATTTACAATTTTGGGCTAATGTAATATTTGAAAACAAACTAAATGTTAATATTTACAATGATAACGATGTTTTTGTGTGTAATTACTACATTACTGTCACCATTTACATAATTATTTTTGCATTTTAATCATTATTCCTACTACAGAAATGTACCAATATGTGATTTTATATCACTGTTTTAAATCAAAACTCTACTTTTAAACTAATACTTAAATACTGCATATAGGAGAGCACAATAAAAATACACTAAAGTACTACACAAAATCATTTGTTTCAATTGTTATAGAGTGTATTGTTAGACGTTGGAAGCCACGTCATTTGTAGATTCCTTGTCACAAGGTGGCCAGTTCAGGATCTCTCCGTAAAAGAAAGTGTGTTCCAATGGAATGTATTGCCTAACTTTCGATACGTCTCCAAGTTTTTTTTTTTTTTCGTATTAATGGGAATTTTCCCATGTATGCTTTTGTGTAGGCATTACAATGCGTCCAGAACCTGTTTTTTTCATACAGAATCTGTGTTTCCTCATTTCACTACCAATGAACAAACTGGCAGTCACACATCCTGGATCATCTTTAGAGTAAACAAATTCACTGAATTGTGCTGAAGAAAACATATTCTTATCTTTCCCTTTCTTCCTCAGTGTGTCTAATGAGCAGGTGGTTTTCTTGTAATACTCTGGCGACTAGTATTTAAAATTCAAAATATCATCAGTAGTAACTGATTCTACAGAAAATCTGTTGTTTGTGTTTGCCTGGTGGATCAAGGTATTGTATTGGTCTGGCACATATACCGTGTCTGCCTTACTTAGTTTGCGCTTCACTACACCAAAGTTGCGGTCACAGGGAAGAAATGAATGGCCTTGTTGTGGAAAATAATGAATGATTTTGTTAAATCTCCCCATTTGGGTCAGTGCAAGCAACAATCGAATTAAGGTATGATTTTTATTTTGCCCTCCACGGTTATCAGGGAAAAGATACAATTCCTTGACTGAAGAAGGGACATTATTTTTAATGTAGTTCAGAAGGAACACACTTCATTTGAAGATTTGTGGCCTATACCTTCATGATAGGAATAGAAGTGCGCCGTATGGTCTTTGAAATTGTGAATGTTGAAAATTGATGATTCAAAGTTGCTTCTAAACAAACAATGAGTAGTTTCTTACCCACATTGTTCTCCTGTCGTACGGGCTGCTACAGACTTCCCAATGGAATTGACGTTCCAATGCCTTCAGTCTATTTTTCTTATTTACATTTCTGCGGTAGTTAATTTCATTGCGTTTACGTTTACCACTAATAACACAGTTTTCTTCCCCTGGGTCACTTACTACTTCTAGCTTATCTGTCATTTTCCTTATCGGCACTCAGTTGCGTCACGTCGTCAGTCAGTGCTGAAAGAAGGTAAGTCGCTGACTTGTCCCCTTTCTGCAATGACTGCGCTGCTTATGGTACTCTGCTTTGCGTTGAGAATGAGCAAATTTGTCCCATAACTGTATGGAAATGTGTGTCTAGGTCTGGAGAAAGCAATGGCACTCTTAACTCATTTTCGCGTTTTTCATGACTTATCCCCTTTCTGCAATGACCGATTCAATTCATGACATTCACATGATGTGTCTCAGTGAACGTTATATCCACCCCTGATTCTATCTACGAAATCATTAAATACCTCCCATATGTCTCGATGTAATTTGGGCTGCCTAAGCAAAAAAGAAAAAGTCAGACACTATGTATACAAATTGGAGGAGAAACAAAACAGTAACAATTTCTAAATTTTTACAACAAAGTTAACATTTTCAGTTGACTGCTTTGTGATCTATTCAGTAAGAAAGTGCTTACAAAATTTGTTTTTGAATACTGTTAAATTCTGACAGTCTCTGATAGCCTATCACTGGGTAGGGTATTCCACAAACACGATAGCAATATAGTGAATTATGATGAATAAGTTGAAGTTTTAGCTGTGTTGGTATGACCAGATTACGGCTATTTTGCGTAAATGCTAATCGGCTAACTGAAGCGGAAGGCAAAGTAGGTAAGTGTAGACGTGTGAAGCACTTGGAAAAAGAAAACAAGGAAATGAAAATGTTTACGTTTATTAAGTCTAAACTAGTTTAGAGTTCGGAAGGATGGTTAATGTGGTCAGCAGGACGGACGTCGCAGACGAAGTGAACACAATATCATCTCTGAGGCTAGTTGACATTGAGGTCTTTGAACATAAAATCACAACAATCAAAATGAGTCATTACTAGTGTTTTACTCGTAACTGTTTTTTTTTCAGCTACAGCGGAAGCAAGAGGAAGGAAAGATAAATAAATTGATAGGAGGAAAAATTAAGGGGAAAGAGAGTAAAATATGGGAGAAGCAAACGAAAGTTAAAAAGGATAAAATAAAGTACAAGTAGATAGAATAGAATAAGACCAAAATAATAGGAGAAAATCAGTAGAAGAATAAGTATACGTATCCTAAAGTAAAGAAAGAAAAAGGAAGAAAAGAAAGTAGGTTGAATAAGACGGTAAGGAGAAAAAATGGGAGGAAAGAGAATATGAACAAAAGAAAGGTGGGACAAAGCTAAATAAGGAGGAGTAAGGTAAAAATCAGAAAAAAAATAAATACGGGACAAGGAAAAGCTGCAGAAAGATGCGGGAAACAGACGGGATAAATGAAAAGCGGGGCAAAATGAAAAGACGGATAAGCGCTAGAAGAAAAAAGCGGAGCAAAAGAAAAATGAGACGAAAAATAGAAGAGATGAAAAATTTATTGAAGAAATAGAAAAAATAACAAAAGAAACGAAAATTGGAAGAGAAGGAAGTTTAAAGGAATAAGAGTAGAAGAATGGAACGGCAGAAAAAAGGATATGGAAGAAAATAAGATATTAAGAAAGTCGATATAGTGTATAGTGAATTAAAGGTAAACAAATAAAAAAATAAATGAAATAGGCAAGGAAAACTAAAACAATGACAATAAAGAGTCATAATACAAAAAATGAAGACCGAAAAGCCTAGGAAAAAAAAAATTAAGAATGAGGGAAATGAGTGGAGAAAGAGAAAGAAATAAAGGATGTGAAATACATATAATTATTGAGATTTAGTAAATAATGATATACATTATCCGCAATATAGATATAGATTTTAATAAGTTAACTTCCTCTAACTTAAACCAACAACATTTTATTCTCAAACTGAGAAACTTGTTCCACTGACAGGAAGACTATTTTTACCGTATTTGAGAAACCCACAGAGTTGGAATACGTAAGATTCTTTATTTGGCACTTCCAAGAAGAATTTACTTGTTCATGAACCGGAAACAGCGAGCGTGACGTCAAGTTCGTGATGTCAGAGTCATCGACAACAGAACCTTTGTCGTCGTCGGTCCTTGTCATGAAACCTTTCATTAATATTTCATCAGGGATGCTATGGATTTTTCCGCTGCTCCATGACCTCGTATTATGATTTCAAACATTCCAACATTCCTCCGGTTACTATTACGCGCAATAGTGAAATTTCTTGTATATTTGTTTGAAATACTATATAATGATCTTCCTCAAAATATAAACTGATTAGCCTGGGGCTGCGAGAATTTCTAGAAAATTTAATCTAAAGAGCCAAAGGATTTCCAATATGAAAGGAACTTGACTGCAAAATGGAATAAAGGAAACTTCGGTATATTCGGAAAAAATAGGCCTTAGGCATTATGAATAATGTTATATGCGCTCTGCTTCGCTCTGGCATCCATTTTTTTCTCTTTGCCACCAGCTATTCTTTCTGCCATCAACTTATATTTTTAGTTGTAAACTTGTGGAACGGGTAACCCATTCATAAACTATTTCTGATATGAATAATAACTTTTCACTACAGAAACAAACTGTTATTTCCCGTTCATAAATAAACAATACTAATGCAGTCTGTTGAAATTCATATTGACCTTGTTCGTGGAATCTAAAAAAAAACGGGCTTTATTTTTTAATTACTATATTCCAGCATATGCACAATCATATTTCTCTATTAGCAGGATATATGTATGGCTAAACTTGTATTTTATATCACTGCAGTAAATCTAACGAAACATCCATTTGCATATATGAAATAAAGAGTTAATATCTACTGTAAACCGTTAAAGCTATACCGTTGTGAATAATCTCTAAATGCAATATAAAGTAATGAAGTTAGCATATTTTGAAATAAAACTCACCATTTCCGTCGTTTTCACAGAATGAATCCATCGATCACTTCCTGTAATAGATAACAGACAGTTATATACATGAATAACTACTTAAATGTACATTTAAGTAAGAATAATTGGGAACATTTTAATGTCACACAAATAATCTGGCATGCAAAATTCATCTTAAACATAATTCTGAATATTTAGTTTTTAATTGTTAATTTTGAAATACATTTTTATGTTATATGCTCTGATCCTATGGTTTCGAAAGAATTTTTCATCGCTTATTAAACTATCACAAAAATCATAACCATAGATCGGCGGAGGTTCCAAAAATAATCATCTTGAGTGATACCAGATTCTTATACATGATGACTTAAAAGATTCTGCTGAAAATGAAGAAGATTATAAAGAGGTTGGAATGTAACAGTTTTACAATAGGAACTCATGTTCAAAGATGTAATCCAGGGTCGTATAAGCCTGTGATATCAAGAACTAACTACATTATGGGTAATATACCAATGAAGTAATGGTAATTTGTGCACAAATTTAAGTAAGCAACGATTGCATGAACTTAACAATAAATTTTGTATTGCAACAAAAGTTGTTCAGACATTCATTGCAGGCATTGCATCGTCGAAGAAAACTCTCCCAAACACCCCAGGCACTTCCCGAACAGCCTTAGATGCCGCAAATATCCTAGCTAAAAGTGTCTCGTAAATTAGGCTTCTGATATGTCCCCGAAAGAAGTAATCTAGATGTAATCAGGAGAGCAGGCTGGCCATTCAATCGGACACCCTCTTCCGACTCAACGCCCGGGATATGGGAGAATTAGAAAATCTAGTACAGCAAGATAACATTCTTTTTTGTAGACTCGTGGACCAGTTATCGAGGTAGACAGGCTATAGAAAGAATAACTTCAGAAGGTAAAACGGTGGAAGTGTTAACAATTCCAAAGCACATAACTCCGATTGTTCAGCCTCTTGACGTTTATGGCTTTAGGCCTTGAAAAAATTTCATTCGGAATTTCTGATAATGTTTTGTTACTTGGCACAAATATTATATTGCATCAGAGAGATAATGTGATAAAATTGCAGTCAACACATAATCAGTTTTCACCTCTTAGATATATGAAGTAAGTAATGTACCTTGACAACAAATTAGATAAATTCGTCACTTCTGTAGAATTCTGTTTTCATATTAGTGTACAGAACTGCTCTAAAGCTGATTGTGAGAAACTTACTTTTATAAAATGTTGGTGGTGCAAAGTTCCACTGTGTTACACAGTGAGTAATTTCAGGTATGCTTACATTTTCTTATTATTTCTTCATAGAACATTGTATAGCCAATTTCATGAATATTATATTATATCTGATGATGTCATACTCATAACGTATATTATTATTATTATTATTATTATTATTATTATTATTATTATTACATAATTATTTTATTGGTATTGTGAAGATGAAAAGAATTGTCATTGTATTATATTAATTATGTATTATATTGTCTTGTATTGTATTATTGTATTGCTTTGAATTGAATTGTATTCTATTGTATCAATTATGTTACATTCATAGCATTGTAGTAATTTTCTATCATACTGGTTGAGTGGAAGAGAAGGCCGAATGGCCTTAACTCTGCCAGTTAAAGTAAACCATTATTATTATTATTATTATTATTATTATTATTATTATTATTATTATTATTATTATTATGGAGATTTTGACAGTAAGGTATGCAGCTAGATGAGATTTCCCTGATATATCTATTACATAGCACTGTTTGCATTAGCTGTTTTAGCTCTGGATGAAGAATTTGTAAAAATCGTATCTCGAAAACAAAGCCCTTTCTGGATGTAGAAATTTATAGAGAGGTTTTTTTATTTCAAATGGAAAGTATGGGGGAAAATCATTGTGAAAATCCATTATCATTTGGTGAGCCTTCTTTGTCAGTCATTTCTTTCTATCGTCTGACCAGCTATTGTTATGTTACAGTGCCACTTATAGCAAATAAGCAGACTTGTTTCGCTGTGTTTGAGAAACAATTTGTAAGAAGTCTCTGTAATGAAGCCATGAGGATACATTACTCAGATTTTATAAGACAACGGCTCTTCCGGTATTATTGTACGGCCGCGAAGATTGGATTCTTTCCAAAACGAGGCAAAAATTATTGAAAAGTAAGAAATAAAACTATTGGAGAAGATACACTCGCAAAAATAAAGAAAGAACTAAGCTATAGTAAAGTTACTTAAAGTGTGTAGTTTATTGAGTCCTCTGAGAGGCATGCCGAGCAAAAGAGACCATCGGACTGCAGAAAGCTATCCTCGACGACTGTGTCTTTTGAAAAGACGATAGAAATGTGAGGATTCTAAGAATTCAGAACAGGTCAAATAGACCTAGTGCCTGCTCAAGATAATTACTAAGAATTATGATTCATATGAAGGTCAAATTGGTAAACGATTAATGTGGTGAGAACTGATCATGGTGGTAGTGAAAATTCATTATGATGACAATATTGCTAATGATGATAAAATATGACAATAAAGCTATTGATCCCAAATAAGTTGATAAGGTTAGTGACGAGAAAGAAGTTGACGATTATGACGAAGTTAGTAATTATTAAAAGTTGACATAGATAAAGTTAACAAAGATTTTAAATTTTAAATTACAAAAGGGTTTATGATAAAGTTTACGATCATGAGTTAGCAGTTATGTTAACAAAGTAGATCGTTATCATCATCATTCTTATCTTTTACCTTGTTGGTCCTATTGACCCGTCGCAGCAGTCTCCCTACTAAAGTAAACAACTAAGATAAAATATACGATGGCGATAAAATAAACAGTTATGATAGGTAAGAGGATAAGAGCTGACAATAACTGAATCGTGAATTACAGAAACCTTGCATGCCCATTCAAGTAAAGTTTTCAGGAGGCACAAAAAAAGATTATCTTGAAAATCGTTTGGTAACTTGAAGTGACTATTTTTTCTTAAAGCATTATAAATAGTTCTGATGTTTGGCATACATACTTACTTACTTACTTGCTTTTAAGGAACCCGAAGGTTCATTGCCGCCCTCACATAAGCCCGCCATTGTTCCCTATCCTCAGCAAGATTAAGCCATTCTCTATCATTATATCCCACATCCCTCAAATCCATTTTAATATTATCTTCCCATCTACGTCTCGGCCTCCCCAAAGGTCTTTTACCCTCCGGCCTCCCAACTAACACTCTATATGCATTTCTGGATTCGCCCATACGTCCTACATGCCTGCCCATCTCAAATGTCTGGATTTAATGTTCCTAATTATGTCAGGTGAAGAATACAATGCGTGCAGTTCTGTGTTGTGTAACTTTCTCCATTCTCCTGTAACTTCATCCCTTTTAGCCCCAAATATTTTCCTAAGCACCTTATTCTCAAACACGCTTAACCTATGTTCCTCTCTCAAAGTGAGAGTCCAAGTTTCACAACTATACAGAACAACCGGTAATACAATTCTTTTATAAATTCTAACTTTCAGATTTTTTGACAGCAGACTGGATGATAAAAACTTCTCAACCGAATAATAACAGGCATTTCCCATATTTATTTTGTGTTTAATTTCCTCCCGAGTATCATTTATATTTGCTACTGTTGCTCCAAGATATTTGAACTTCTCCACCTCTTCAAAAGTTTGACATACATGAATATGAATTTTTTTCTTTAGTATTATCTGAAAAAAAAAACTTAATTTCCTGTAGGATGTGTGGTTTCTTCAATTCACGACTTAGTAACAATCATTTTACTTTATTTCTTTAAAACAATTTTTAGGTAAAGAAGACGGAGAAGAACTTTTTTCTTAATCTTGTGAAGAACTTTAAAGTTCTAGCTACGAAATTGAAAAAAAAGTACCCAAACATACAAAAATGCAGAGTTATGTGAATAGCATACCTAATACTTAGAATTTATTTGTTTCTATAAAAATAAAAGAAAAAGAAACTGAAAAGTTTTTCAGTTTCTAAAAAATTCCATATGCCCTAGATTTGTGGTTCTCCCGCAATTTCCTGCAATTCACTATAAACTACTGTCACTGTGAAATATACACTGAACACTGGACGTGTACAATTTCTGCACACTTGAAAGTCCTATGTGTGAATATTACAACCATATTAAAAACTGAATTTGAGAAGAAAATGTGACCTGTGGAGTTTTTGCAATGCACGATGCAATAATCACGAAGAAGAAGTTCATTATGATTATTCCAAAGTGCTGATAATAAAGGCACAGTTCACTATTCTTATGATAGAACTGAAGGTAGTGGTAGCATTAGTGGTGGTGACGTATTTTGACATTTGCCACAAAGCACAAACAGTATTACTGCCGGAATAAGACGAAACTCCACTCGAATGCAAGATTAATGCTGGCGTAGGCTGATCCGCTGAGCAATAATAGGAAACAACAGAATTAATTTGCATGTGGAAACAATGTCGAGGACTTGTTCCATAGCGCAGAAGAGCTTATAATGTTGCCCGATGGACATGGCCAGGCGAGGAGCAGATCCTGAAGTGTCCTTGTGTGATCTTATCTCAGGAGTTGAAATTACTCCCCAACCACAATCCATTGTATACAAGCTAGGCACCATGCTAATTATTCCGAACCACAAATAGTGGGAATTGTTTTGTGTTTGTAGTAGATTGTAGCAAAGCTAGTCAGAAGGGAATAACACCACCACCATCAGTCTTCAGGGTTCATTCGAAATAATTCTGTTCCGGCTACAAATCGTGTATGGAATTGGTCTCACAGTTCTTCTTTGGACAGTCCTATCTTCTTCTGCTTTATGTGACGTTTATTGTGACGTGTGATAATTCCATTCGTTTTTTTAATATAGGGTAAAGGTGCCTAATTCCGTAATACCCCTAATCCCGTGATAAATTTTCATTTGACTGCCATGGAGTTATGGTCTCTGATTTTTAAGTTTTTGAAATACCGAACAGATGCCAGATGTTTTCTTTTCAATTCTATTGACTACCCGCCTTTTGAATAGAAGCAGTCGACTGCAGAAGCTTTTGTTCAATGAAAGGTGGTTGACCAGTAAGTTTTTCTTTCTCTTTGACCGCTTTTGAAGAAACATTTTATATTTGAGGTAAGAATTAATATAGCATTATAAAAATGATATATTACTGTAGATTATAGTAGTTGAATCAATGTGTATGAGTATTTAAACATTATGAGACGATAACAATGCTACAAATGCTTTCCCATTTTTGGATTTATTTTCATATTTCTCCTTCCTGGCTCACTCGACCAGTGATGCCAACGCTAAATTGTGAAAATTAATGTCTATGAAAGAAAATAGTTCGTGGAAATAATAATAGAAATAAGTTATACAAAACATCAATTGTAATTATAATAAAATAATAGGGCATATATTTAACTTCATTACTGCTGTTGTTAGGAATATAATTAATGAGAAATAATTGTGTTATAATTCAATTTATTCAAATTTAATTTTGTATTGAATTTAACTTTCACTTTATTTTGTTTGTTATATATTAATATGTAATATGTATTCCTGTAGTTACACAAGTATTTTCTATGAAATTTGTCACTTAGGCCCTTTTTCTATGTTGTAATTTCCTGCTTAATCCATACTAAAACAATATACCACGATTTTAAAGTGTTTTCCCAAATACACATATGTTTTCTGAGCAGTTAATGAGGATCATTTTAGTATCACGGAATTAGGATATCACTCACGGAATTAGGAAACGACTATCACGGAATTTGATTCCCTGTCACGGATTTAGGAGCCACTGTATAACAATGACGAATCGTAAATATATATCAAACTTGTTAAACTGTTGACACTGAATATTGTAAAAACTGTAGGTAAAGGTCCAAATAACGTCATTTAGGTGTTATTTGAATATTTTTAGTACAAGTTTGGCATAAATATAGACATTATTAAATGTGTCGCGAAATTAGGCAACCTTACCCTACTGCATTGAATATTAATGATTTAGATCTCCAATCAAAAATAGGCCTATATTTCTTCATTAATATAAGTTATTTATCTAGAAAATTGTAACGGCGTACTTATTATCACAAATTTTATTTTCGATAGTTAATAGTCCACAAATCTCGTATGAAGGCAAGTTACCCTTGCATAATTTTACTTCTATGTCAATTGTACTTTCCTCTCGAAGAAATGTAATTTGTGGAACAAGGTTCTTGTATGGAATTAAGTCTGAAGAATGAATTGAGATAAAGATCCTGAACATAAGACCAATTTCCAAACAATGCTATAAATCCTACAGTTCTAACGTAAAATTGTATATGAAATATGAAAATCCTAAAATCCCACAAGGGCAACAACCTCTTACAATAGTGTATGGTGAGCTAAAAAGTCTACTACACTTGGGGAGCCACTCCAAGACAGCTTACACTATAAATTTACGAACTAAACACATAAACTATACAAACTGAACACACACAAAAAATTATACAAACTAAACACATACATTATACAAACTAAACACATAAATTATACAAAATTTACATAATGATACAAAGTTCACATAGTAGGCCTATTGTACTCGTAATGGTTTCTTCCAGTCTTTTCCATGCCTGTCTCTCGCTGTCCTCGTCCTCTGCGCTAGACTCTCTTTCCGGAAAGCATTCGACCACTTTCTTCTTGGACGTTTTCTGCTTCTTTTCCCAATGCGTGGGTCCCCCATGGTCGAGGCATAGGTCCGTCTGTTGCAGTCCATCCTACTCACTTGTCCGCCCCATTTCCATTTGAGACGCTGCGCCAGCAGTATTGCATCCTGCATACCATTTCTTCTTCGGATGTCAGTGTTATTTATCCTGTCTTGCAGTCTCAACTGCAGAATTTTCCTTTCCATTTTTCTCTGGCACACACAATCCATGTTCTTCTATTAAATTGTATATAGCCAATTTATTTTATTAAAAAATGACTACAACATGTCAAAGTTTCGTAGCTACTCTAATATTGAAATAAAAATATTTAAATTACAGATTAATATTGACAAAACCTGTGTTATTAAATGAGTTCATAATAGGAGACCCTTCAATTTATCTTTCAAATTATATGTTCTTGCGCCAAGTGTTAAATTATAAGACATATCTAGCTTTTTAATGCCTCTTGAAAAATTGTACAGTCATTGACAAAAGAAGACATGTACAAAGATTCAACACTTTTACATTAATGGTCATAATTAAAATGTAACTTACTACAAAAATGAAAGTCTGTAGTACATATTAATAGAGTTGTATCCAGTTATAAATACTAAATTTTATTTATTGATCATACTGTTCATTAAAAAATAATCTTAAAATGACACCGTGTCTTATATTAGGATCCAAGATCTTATATTATGTAGTCTACTTGAAAAACAAAGAAAAATAAAACAAACACATTAGTGTAGGTTCAGCGCCCAATAAATTAATAACATTAATATTTAAATATTGTGTATATTATACTACGCACTTACTTACAAATGACTTTTAAGGAACATGGAGGTTCATTGCCGCCCTCACATAAGCCCGCCATCGATACCTATTCTGAGCAAGATTAATGCAGTCTTTACCATTATATCCCACCTACCTCCAATCCATTTTTATATTATCCTCCCATGTTATACTTTACACTATTGCAATAAAAATACTTAGGGTCTACTTACATTTATAATTATAACACTATATCCAAAGAAAACGTGTTAGCTCTGCAAATACTTGCATGATTCTCCGGCGTCTTTAAAATGGTGGCTACTACAAGGTACAACGTTCAGTAATAGACTTTAACTTCTACTTAATAATATACTTTGAGGATTCAAATTGGGGGTTTCATATTACGCTTCCTTACACTAACTGATTTTTAAAATAATATACCGGTTGACTGATTTTTAGATTTCCTATATAAATTTATGGAAATATTTACATTAGAACAACTGTATCATAATGCCAATAAAATCTTGAAATTTTATTGGTTTTGTAATTAAATAAGAAATAAATTAGTCTATCGGGGACTTAAGTTAAATACAAATGTTATGTAAAATAAACAAATATTTAGAGATTCAATAGAGGAAAGAACATTGCTCATGTACAATATCCTTATATTTTATTACTCTCAAAAATACATTTTTCTCTACGTCATCCATATCAAATTTGAGGGATCTGTAGCGTTACAGTTAAGGCGTTGCGCTACAAGCCAGAAAGTCGCAGGTTTGATTTCCGATGGATCATGGATTTCTCCCACTAATTTAACCCTTTTATGACAGCTGAGGATAATGATAGTATTGATGATAATGGATATTGTGAATGATGATGAATGACTACCATAGATCACAGATAGTGATATAATGGTGAGTTATTGTGTAAATGATGATAGAAAATGAAAAAAATTACGATGCATTGTATGCCTTTCGGTACAAACATCAAAGGTTGACCGTCCGTAATTTAATAATAAAAAGAGTTTACCTTGAAATTCTAATCAATTTATATCGGAGGCAGAAAAACACCCGTTCACGACACGATATATATATATACATATATATATATATATATATATATATATATATATATATATATATATATAGTAAAATTTAGAAGACATATCGTCTTTATATTCGTACATCACACACATTTCTCGTGTGTACATAAGCTCTAGTCACTGTCTCGTGATTGTAGAATTATACATAGTGCATCATTTTTACTCTCTCATTGTAAGAAATATAAAAAAGAAATAAAATATATATATACAGGGTGAGAGTGAAATAGCATTGTAGATTTCCAGAGCGAATAACTCATATGGTATGTAACAAAAACCTGTAAATCATATTGGTGAAAAGTTCACAGTTTTTTACAGAAAAGATATGTTTTCCCAAATGTTTAACAACCTCTTATTCGGTAACTACTGCGAGTAGGATCGTGATTTTTGTCCATATCGATAGAAAATCTAATAAATAATAATTTATCCCTCTGGCGTATTTCAATAGCTTGCACGGTTGTCGTGTAAATTTAATTAAAAAAACCTAAATTCAAACCAATGCATGAAGCGAACGCGTGACAACGTCTTGGCAGCTTACGTACGGAGACTCGTTCGTTGACTTCTTACATCTGTGTACGAGTAGAGTGTTTTAGTGACAATGTTGCCGGACTGCTGAAATATGCTGAAACTTCAAACTTAATTTTCTAATTAACCGTGCATTGAATCACAAAACGTAGTATAGATTTTCTATTCATTTACGTCTGCCCTAACGTCTCTTTCAATCTGCAAGGTTATTTCACTTCAACCCTGCACACATATATCGCACTCCCAGTAAAACAGTGTCGTAACTCGAAAATTATGACATAAAGATATGGTATTGCCTAGGAAAATACTGTTGTAAAAATATTTTAATAAATAGATACCAAAACCTTTTCATTACTATAATTTCATACCTCCAATCAGGAAAACAGCGTTGGTAGTAATTTACAAAAGTAATATGTTATTTTCGACATATGACAGTATTTTGCTGGTTGTGCAATATATAGTCAATGTTTAATTTGCGGATTAATTCATGGCAACGTACCGTTTTTTTTTTTTTTTTGTTTTTCTTTTTAACTCCTATGTGAGCAGGTATGATATGTAATGTATTTTTTCTCCCATACGCGAACATATATACAAATTACCTGACCAGTAATAATGCATCAGTTCCCGTGAACTTTAGACGTAGTTGCCAGCCGGTCAATACCATTCAAAATTTAAACGAACCTCTATAAAGATCAAAGCGTACATTCCCGTTTTTATGCCTCCCACCCATCAATCTCATATGTAACCCCAATCCTATATAATACAGCAGAAGCCATTTTATTGGCTTGAAGATACGAAAGGAAGTAAAATTCAACAGACGGACGAATATTAAAGACATATGAAATTGGTTTGTTTAAAGTAGCTGTGTTCCTTCACTGAGAAACTTGAAATGATGTGGAGGAGAAGAAGAAGATGATTGCGTTGTTGAGATGTTTCTTTGAATCTTACATTTTATTGGCCCCGTTTTCCTCGCTTTTGCTTACGAAGGGAGGAGCCCTGTTTTAGAATAATGTCAGAGATGAGGGAAGTTCAAAAGGA
This sequence comes from Periplaneta americana, assembly GCF_040183065.1. NCBI lineage: Eukaryota > Metazoa > Arthropoda > Insecta > Blattodea > Blattidae > Periplaneta > Periplaneta americana. Next base: position 142,317,209 of record NC_091118.1, read on the forward strand.
AACTCAACATTTGTTAGTTTAGGAAGTATCTCAACTTTAATTTACTAGCAAGCAATCGCACTCATAGCATTTTCTTTCCATTAAAACAACGTAAATTAGGCACGTAGTGTTTTAATGTAAGCCCTAGATCATATATATATATATATATATATATATATATATATATATGCCTAACAGATAGCTCATTCCTATGTTAAAATCGGAAGCACTTTGAAGAGAACAACCGTCAGGATCGCCCCGTCCGCCGTAAACGAACACGAGATGGCAGTACAGTCGCTAATGCAATTCAAATGGGAGTTATGAAGTCACTCATGTAATAACTAGATGGCAGCATAATAAACCTGACAAAAGTTGTTACCGTCAAAGTCTATACGGCCGAGCAATCTGGATATATATGATCTAGGTGTAAACATACAAATAGAAATATCTAAAACATTTTTCAAAACATTCAGAAGATAATAAATTTTTCTGACACAGTTATTACTGAGATCACATCCCATACAGGAAAAATTCGTTCAAATCCCAAGGTAAAAAATGAACTCTGTAACGGTTAAGAACGGAATTGGGGTAGATTTTCAACTGCTCTAGCTTTCATCGATGTTACTCCACCTTTCAGAAATAGACTTCTGGGTATTCCAGTGTGTCCTAGAAATTCACATATCGGAAATTTGGGAAATATACCTATACAGATTTCAACAACAGGGATGTAGTTCTGAACGCCAAACATCTCTTTCTGCACACAATCACGGTGAAAGCTTAAATTCTCATACTCCACAGCTGTATTTTTCATGATATGAACTCCATCAGAGCTTACGGAAAGCTTTTATTTAACCAAGTACTAACAGGAATCCTTAAGAGTTGATGCCGACTACCTGAGTCATCAGATATAGTACACATAATAATGACTTTCCTCAAAAACTTTCACAAACGAGGAGAAGTCATCAATAAATTAAGGGTAAGGAGTAAAAACCAGGAAAGTCAATTTCTTTTTTCGAAATCGATGCATGATGAAGAGAAGCTTCTATTAGAGATATGAAATGAGATAAGAAGCAGTTTGGTCAAAAGTTATTTGCTCTCAAAATTTTGATGTATTGGGAATTAATCAGGGGAGTTAAGCGAAACAGTAAAAGAATCAGGTAAAGGCTGATTCACAATAAACCGGGAAGGAGAAGGAGAAAGGAAACGGGAAGTGTCGAACGAGAACGTGAAGATTTTTTATTCACAATAAACCGAGAACGAAAACAGCTATGCATATCGATATGTATGTCAATAACGATATGTAAAGTCGATATTACACATTCTGATGTTATTTGTGTATACTTGACCAATGGAGAGTACAAGCCGACCAACATAAACACAAGTTAGCCAACTTCGAAATTTAAGACGGAATATTTAAGAATTCAATTCACGTGGTACTCTGGTCACATTTACGCACGTAGCATATATTGAAAGTGATTCTACTGAATTTCTGCGTTAGTTACAAGCGATGAATAGACAAAATATTACATTACGGCCTCCTTACTACAAAATATACGACAACCAAATAGCTTTTTGATGACAACAGAATGAAGGCTGGTTCACAATAAACTGGGAACGGAAACGACAACGTTAACAAGAACAGAAAAATTGTTAAAATAAATGTATTTAAATGTGAGCACGTTTTCAGTTGTTTTATATTAATATACACATACCTTCTAGAGCCAGAATTATAGTAGAATTTCATGTGTATTTTTAGATCCTTATGGACGATTAGATATTACTACGATACACGGTTGTATAAATACTCTAGCCTCTAGAGTTCCTTACAGGCACATACATTAATTCCGAGAAGATGAAATTTCTACAGTAAGCAACAAATTACGGTATACACTTTTATGTCAGTGCATGCACAAAACAATTTCCTCGATTAAAAGAACCGTTCTCTTACTAAGCTGAAGAGGTAAAGTGTTTGTTTATATTGATACTAAGTGAAAATTACATTTTTATCGTTTATCTATACTTAATCCCCGAACGGATTTTTTTCTTGTAAAATTTTCTATGAATATGCAAAGGCGAACCCCGCATCGACGCTGTAGCCTACGATAGTTCGCAGACTCATTAACGGTTGGATCGAAGTGCATAGAAGCGGAAAGTCCGTACTGTTTTTATTTTGTTTTGAACTCGTAAAAGGATGTAACTTATGATTACCGTATCCATTTGCTAGTTAAAATAAAAGAGACTTCTTTAACCTTCATATTATGAGCAGACAAGTTTAGAATAGGCCTACATTCAAAATAACAGAACTTTTGCATATTTCAGCAATGTTCAAAATTTAATTTGTGTGTTTCTGTCACCAATACGCCTATATAAAATTATTATTAATATAATTTTCTTTAATATGAAATTTAACTATCAGAAACAGTCTACTATTGGAATTAACATTTTTCCTTTCTTTTAATTAACTTCTTTTCCCAATAATAACTAATTTATTTCCTTTGTAACGTAACGTTCCAGATGAATAAAACAACCAACAGCTATTACAGCAATTTCTTCTTGTGGTATGAAATTAACTCTCTCCTATTACCAGGAAACTATTATTAAAACAAGATTATGTTGATATAATGTAAACTAATTTATATTAGCAATAAGGACGCGAGTAGCGTCGTGGCTAAGGCATTGCTCTTCAAAACAGAAGTTCACGGGTTTGATTCTAAAAGTGCAACAAAAAATCACACAAGTGATTGAAATGGCAGTCATGATTATATACAATGTGTATTTCGTGAAGAATAAAAAACGTATTTCCAATATCAGATTTTTGTAATCATTTCCTTAAAAATTTAGATTTTGACGATTTTTTTCATTTCTGGCGGGACATTTTCTACAGAACACGATGAAGTCCATTTTCAGGACGTCTGACAGCCCGCTCTGCATTGCATTATCTGCTGGAGTTTTTACTGTAGAGGTTGACGTGCTTGCATTTAGAAAGCGAAGCACTTCTGTCTGCTCACGTGACTCCTGTTTGATTAAGTCTGGCAGAACAAACCACTTTAACAATTAGCTACATTAATATTTACAACTTAAATTGCAGGTATTTACACTATGTACATTAGAGTACACTATTTTAAAGAATATAGGCCTATATTGATTGGCTTAAATTATCTATTTTGATTTTTCCGAAATTTTCTCCAACTTAAGACGAAAGTCATGTGATTCCACGACCAATCCTCGGCTTCATCTCGCCAAATACCATCCGACTATCATCACTTCCATAATAACTTGGTGTAAATTGTTCGCCATCAGATATCACAAGGCAACAATCTGAATCGATCAATCAAGCAGTTCAAACAATGATAGGTAGTCGAATGCTCTACCACTAAGCTATACCACCGCCTACTTTTAATGTGAGAAAGTTTCACTAATTACAATGGGGAGGAATACATCAGTGGAGATGTCGGGGAAATTGTCGCTATATACAAGCACGACAAACGCCTGTGTACAAAACAGTTTACGACACATGTTAAAAATGATATTATTTTGTTTGTAGAGTTCGCAACTCTCGACCTGCAACCTAGTTTCGCAAACATCCCTACTCATAAAACAAAATGTATTTTTAATAATTCTATCTTGAATAATTATTCTTATTTCTTATTATATATTTATCATATTAATTCATTCGTAGTTTTCTGCCCAAGGGCACGTCTTCCGGTGCATCCAGCAATCTCCAATCTTTCCTATTTTCTGCCTTCCTCTTTGTCTTCATATACGATCCATATGCCTTAATGTCGTCTCATTTATCATTAAAGCTGTTAATTTTTTATAGACGTGGTCAAAATCACTGTCTCAATATTTACTTCACATTATTGTTATTGTTATGATTATTGTTATTATTATTATTGCATTATATTACATTATTTATATTATGTCATATCATATCATATCATATCATATATCATAATTATCATATCATGTCATATATCACATCATATCACATCACATCACATCATATCATATATCATATCATATCTTATATATCATATCATACCATACCATATCATATCATATCATATCATATATCATATCATATATACCATATCATATCATATATACCATATCATATCATATCATATCATATCATATCATATCATATCATATCATATCATATCATATCATATCATATCATATATCATATCATATATCATATCATATATCATATCATATATCATATCATATATCATATCATACCATACCATACCATATCATATCATATCATATCATATCATATCATATCATATCATATCATATCATATCATATATCATATCATATCATATCATATCATATCATATCATATCATATCATATCATATCATATCATATATCATATCATGTTGTTGTTTAGTCAACTGTGCGAAGACATGTTTGAATCTCATAAGTAACACCAATAAGGCATCACTCATGACACTCATGAGGCAACTAGGCCAGGATATAATGGGGTAGGATGGTCAGTTCCTTTCCCCCTCCAATGCATACATCACCGCCGATAGCTACATATTCTATTAATCAGACTTCAGATGCATACAAACAATTGTTCTTCCTCTGACACATCGTCAAGTGAGATGTACTATCTGATAATAGATATACATATCAGCCAGAACCTCAATCAAAGGTACATATCATATCATACCATATATCATATTATATTGTTACCAGCAATAGTAGTAGTAACAGTAAGTGATAGCAATGTCAGGAGCAGTAGTGTCAGTGATTATGTTCTGGTAATACCAGAAAATAATACAAATAAAAAATAAGTAACACATTTCCATGAATAAAATATGTTTTAACAGTGCGTGCACCCTCAAACCTGAGACATCAGATATTTTACAAATAATAGTAGAAACAGCGCTATAGAACATCATTTTCAGACACGCCCGAAGCGAGTAGTTAAAAAACGTATGAGCTATACAAATGTTTAACTTCACTTTCATCTTTGTTATCAATACAGCTTGAGAAGGAAAAGTGAATGTATTATTGTACATTATTTAATTTCTGTAACAGAAAGACTTTTTTTTCATACATATATGCATGTGTTTTATTCTAGTGTATTCTACTAGAATAAATCTCAGAATACCTAAGTTGTATTTTAAATATCATGTTTAATGCTTTTATATAGAGTTCAAGCTTAAACAATTGCAAATTTTAAGACTGTACGACAAATGCAGTTACTTAAGCTAGAAAAAAAATACGTAAGCAAATTGACTGACAGTATAAAGTTTACAACAATATACATTATTATACCTAACTCAACGCTAATTGTCTACAGTTTTAAGATTTTAGAAGCGAAATAATGAGATAGAAACATTTTTTTTCTGAACGACTATTCATGTCAGTTTACTTTAAGTTATAAAGCCAACATTATATCGGAATACCTAGCTATCATATATGTAGTATTTTCTAAGATAAATGTGAAACTGTCTTATTAGGTCTAAGAGACACTTATACAGTATAAATGTCTTCTCTGCTTCTATTGTGTTCGTATTTCCACACTGCAGTGTTACACAATACTGTATACCATCACATAAAATAAATATCCGATTTATTTCGTAGCAGTAAGTTATAAACGAAAATAAAAATATTTGTATATGGATTTAATTTTTGTTTTTAATATGCAAGTTACGGTTTATTTATTTATTTATTTATTTATTATTTCAACCGTAACGTTAATATGTAAAGCAGATCATGGTTATCCAAAAACAAACATTGGAATTTAAAGTAGTAGGCCCTATTTTTGTAGTGACAGCAATGCCTACCATCTACGCTTAGGAAATTACAAACCAAACAGGCATCATTGTTTTCTTAACATCATGTTTTTCTCTCTGATGTTTTCTATGCTAACGCTAGTTGAGTTGTGGAAGAAGATTATACTTGTCAGCGTTTATTTTACCGCTGTAACAGATATTCATTCAGCAAGGAAAACGAAGCTTTATTAAAATTAAATTCGGAGTGGCGAAAACCAGTCAGTACCAAAAAACGTTGCGAAAATATGTGGTGACGCTGCACTGTTATGCTATTAATCGCATTATCGATAGACGGGCTATTCTTAGCTCGAAGAGAGCAGGTGACCACGCGCAGTAGATACTTAACATCCATATTTTCGTGATACATATCCGTGCGAATTCGATCTCTTCTCGAAGATGAGGTAAACACTTGGAGTGATGCACACTTATTTCACACATCGGTCTAAAGCACTATATTCCCCGAGCGGACCAATCCGCCATGTTGATGACGTGACGTGACGTGACGTGACGTGATGTGACGTCTGTGTGGCGGGAACAACATACGGAAAGTAAAATATCTGACATGTGGATGCATTTTAGTTTTAAATATTAAACTATATTATTAATTTTACGCAATGGTTGGTTGTGCGGCTCCAAAGTGTACAAAATAATAATAATAATAATAATAATAATAATAATAATAATAATAATAATAATAATAATTGTAGAGCGGAGTCTACAATTTGTAGGTACCATTTTCTTCTGACAAAGAAAGAAGAAATAAGTGGCTCATAAATTCGAGACGCAAGGATTGAACGCCAAAAATAAATGATTAACTTTGTAATGTAAATATGATTCAACATATTTTATGGTCGACAAACAAAAGTAGATAATATTCAGTCATATGACTTATTTTTAATATAAAATAATGCAGTTGTCACTTTACATTATGTTATTAACATTGTGAACGTTTTCGCCATGTATTATGACATCTTCAGACATAGGTAGACGATATCTTATAAAACTAGCAATACATATTAAGATGTTAAAAAATACAAAAGTAGGCCTAATTTGTAAAAAGTAAAAAATACATTCCAGCATGTATTGCTAGTTTTATAAGATACTGTCTACCTATGTCTGAAGATGTCGTAATACCTGGCGAAAACGTTGACAATGTTAATAATATAATGTAAAGTGACAACTGCATTATTTTATATTAAAATAAGTCACATAACTGAATATTATCTACTTTTATTTGTTGATAGTTGACTTATTGGAACTTATTAAAATGAATTAAAAAAAATTATGGTCAAATATTCCAAGAAATGAAATGTGATTTCAATATTTGCATTCAGTAGTCATCAGGGGATTCTAAGTATATTGAAATATTTATTCAAACTGCAGTATTTCATATGGAGTGTTTAATTCATTGTTGTTGCTGATAGTCTAGTTGTTGAAATGCTGGTCTTTGAGTCGAGAGATCTAGGGTTCGAGTCTCCACCTGCAGATCCATTTTTTAGACTGTAATAATGTTTTCTATCTTTAAATTAATTGATTAATTTCCATTGAAACATTAATTGACATAGTATTCACCTTTCTTAATATTTTGTAATAAATTAATTTTTATCGAAACGTTAATGCACATACTTTATATTTTTAATTAGTTACTGAATTAATTAATTTTCATCTAAACATTAACGCATATGGGGTCTATTTGCTTTATATTTTATATTTTTAAATTAATTATTTACTTCAGCTTCTTGTCTATGCGGACAACATGAATATGTTATGAGAAAATCCATAAACTATTAGGGAAAACACGGAAATTTTACTTAATGCAAGTAAAGCGATGGGTTTGCAAGTAAATCCCGAAAAGATTAACTATATGATAATGCGACCAGAATTTTGTACGAAATGGAAATATAAAAATTGGAAACTTCGCCTTCGAAGAGGTGGAAAAATTCAAATATCTTGGAGCAACAGTAACAAATATAAATGATACTCGGGAGGAAATTAAACGCAGAATATATGGGAAATGCCTGTTATTTTTCGGTTGAGAAGCTTTTGTCATCCAGACTCCTCTCAAAAAAACTGAAAGTTAGAATTTATAAAAGAATTATATTACCGGTTGTTCTGTATAGTTGTGAAACTTGGACTCTCACTTTGAGAGAGGAACGAAGGCTAAGACTCTTTGAGAATAAGGTTCTTAGAAATTTATTTCGGGCTAAGAGGGTTGAAGTTGCAGGACAATGGAGAAAGTTACACAGTGCAGAACTGCACGCATTGTATTTTTCATCTAACATAATTAGGAACATTAAAGTCAGACGTTTGAAATGTGCAGGACATGTAGCATGCATGGGAGAATCCATAAATGCATACAGAGTGTTAGTTGGGAGGCGGAAGGGAAAAAGATCTTTGGGGGGTCGAGACGTAGATGGGAAGATAATATTAAAATGGATTTGAGCCATTTGTAACTAAGTAGGCCTAATGGCGGGTACTTGACTGTTCGCCGTTCACCCATATGAAGTCAGATGTGTAGATCAATTTACCTACAAAATCTTTGCCCAGGATGCATCACAGGAGACTGGTCTGTGCTACATCTGCTATGAGATGAAATGATTATGGAGATTTTTGGGATGCCACAGAGGAACCGGATCTCTCGGAGAAAACCGCTGTGTTACCTAGACCACGGACTTACCCAACACAAGTTGTCAATCGGGAATCGAACATGGGTCCTCCAAATTTATAAGTCGAGCGCTCTAGCGACTAAACCACCGTGGTAGCTTATATTGAATTAATTAAAACAAAAGGGCTATTCCATATGAAATCGATCAGTACAAAACCTCGCATTTTTTATACTCTTATTTTTCCCCTATTTATACAAGGTGCTGAGGAGAGTGCATTTGCTAAAATATACTATCGAAAGTCAAGCGGTTTTAATAATAATAATAATAATAATAATAATAATAATAATAATAATAATAATGGTTTTCGTATTGTTGAGCGACAAATTTAGCGTAGTTTATAAAAACAAGCCTCTTTCAGCGCTCAGAACTCTGGAACCATTTACTGCAGAACATTGAACAAGAGCTCATTTTGAAGCTAACATTTGATAGGTTATAATAAGAAGTAATCCTTATTTTTAGTTTTTACAGAGAGACAGATAATCTGATTTTACTTACTTTTAGGCTTTTTGCCCATTTGTAAAAATGTAAAAAAATATTGAGAAAAACCTTGCATTATTAAGAGGGATTCGGCATTGTTTGCTTAGTGTCACGGCAATAAGTTTCGGGGGTATTAAATAAATTATATTCACACACCTAGACTTGAAAGACGCAACACAGCAAGCACTGCCCGAGAGATGAAGATAAGCGAGCTTTGGGCGTCATTTTACTCCTGTGTTTATGAAAACATAGCATAGCTAGCCCAGCTATGCACTACTAGACGAAACATCACGTGTTATGTCTCCTGGCCTTGCTTGCCTAGGCTAGCTCCCGCCTCACAGTCAGCTGGTTAGCTCACGGGCGTACTATTTATTTTTTTGTTTGATTTTTCAATGCTTTCTTATTAACGTTGCACCAGTAAAGAATACGTGTTTATTTGTACTTTCAATGCGGAATCTAACCATATATTTTAAAAATATTTTTTCGTGGGCAAAGGTGTCTTAATTAAGAAAAATCTAAATTTCTCCATTTCCATAAAAAGTAAGAAAATTGTTTAAATGTCAATATAAACTGTAACTTTTCAGCATCAAAATAAACCATGATTTTGATCATTGGGTTTCGGAGCCACAACAGTTTAAAGTTGCTAATTGTATGAAAACACGATAAATTTAAATATTTTTAATTTAAACACTATGAAGTTCTGATGCCTCAAACTTTGCACAAAGCATTGTATCATAGTTGTCTACGGACAGAAAAAGTTTCATTGTATTTAAAAATTGCAAGGCTAATTTTCTCTATATTTCGGTCGATTTGAGATGGAATAGCCCAAAAGAATAACACGCAAATACTAAGAGAATAGAATGCAGAAAATACTTACTATTCTAGTTTCGTCAATTTCATCCATTTCTTTTTATTTCATAATATGAAATCGTCTTATTTTTGAACGTCTGTAATTACTATTCATTGATTATTTCAAATTCAGCTTCTGGTGATTTAATTTTTCATTAGTTTATTTTAAGCTCCTTGATTAGCTGCCGTTGTTTACTCTTCTATCTACATCTAATTTCGATTCTCTATGCAATCTTTAAAATTTAGTATAAAGTATTATAACGAACTCCTGTGTAACTATTAAAACATACATAAAATGATAGCATAAGCAAGAAATTCAGATGCGGCAGACACTTGACTGCGAACATAAAATATGCATCATAAATTAGACTCGCTACTTTGTGCAGTTTATTGCTGACGTCAAAAACTTCAGTAATTGAAATGTATATAGTATGTTGCATCGCTTTATATAGTATGTAACATTGGAGTGAGATTTCAATTAAAGAAAGCTATGCATATAAATTGGTGTTGGATTAAGTTAGATGAAAGCAATTCAAAACATCTGGATGAAAGGAACTTTTAACAGTAACACTCAAGACGTTTAGAGTAATGTATCTTATGCAAGAGCTTCAGAGAAGGCATCAACTGTTCTCATCCCACGCAATGGAAACCAATGTCTGTCTTCTCGTTTACAGTTGGTCTTACTGATTCAACATACAACATTTAAAGCGCCTAGAAATCTTGAAGTATATATTTTCATCATACATTTATTTTACGTGTTAGCAATCAACCAAATAACCGAAATCAACCTAATCATATCAATGTCTTCAAGGTCTATTCAAGGAAGTATGACATTGTACCATTTTAATAAAAAAAAATGAGAGGTTCAAAAATGGAAGTCATAGTGTACGTGCTTGCTGCAAGTCCGAAGTAAAATGGTAACCATTTGAATTAATGCATAATTATAATCCTTAAATTAAAGACGGCCTAGCTCGCTTTAATTTTGAATAATGATTGAACGTACAAGTATCAGTAATATGTTGCTGCATGTACACTGACGGTGTTGAAACATTTCAATAGACAGCGTCCTTAACAGTTCTCCAAAGAAACAAATCTAGTGTCGTGAGGTCAGGAGAACGAGCAGGTCAACTGACTGGTCCTCCACGTCTAATCACCAACCAGTGTATTTTAGGCCCAAAACACGATGGGCTCTGAAGTCGTTATGTGCTGGGCATTAATCATGCTGGTACCACAAAACCTTTCTGTTTCTCAAAGGTATGGCCTCCAAAATATCAGGCATATCGTCTGCCATTTAGAGTACAACTTATAAAATAAGGCCCTATAATGGTATTGTAATGCTACAAAAGTGTCATTTGACTTTAGATTTGCAATAAGTACGTACATTATGAGTTAGATATTTCTCTGCATCTCTCAATGATTTATTTATTAGAATGGAACACTGTTGTGCATTTTTGGACAGACCTTCAAGAGGTTAAATATTTCATTCAATAAATTGTACACTGTACCATTTAAATAAATGAAGCCTTTACTAGTATCTCCTTAACGAACAAGTTTACAAGAAAGATACACCTGTAGTAAGTTATTAATTTCCCTTTGCATTTAAACAATCTTTAGTTGAGAAAAACATATTTGGCGCCTAAGAAAACATTGGGTAAGCAAGATAAATGGGATAAACTGTATAATATAAGCATATACATATAGCCTACAGAGGTATCAAACCTGAGGGACCAACACTCCTGCCATCTCTCTGTACAACAGTCTGGCAAGTATATCGCCAGCTATTACGGATAACATACTTTACAATCTTGCAAGTAATCTTTCGCGTAATTAGTAATTAGATTATTCACTTATTTATACAGTTCATTATTTATTCATTTATTTATATTTTATTTATTTTGTTCTTATTTATTTATTGATTTATTTAAAAAATGGAGAGAATCTTGCCAGAACAATTTGCAAAATATCCTCGATTACGTTCTATAAAGGAAGTCGACAAAACCACCCAACGCACTTCTTGCTACATACCAATGTCGCAGATCGGTAAGAATGCCGGTAACTTAGGTTTGCTTTAAGCTTGGCTCAGGACACAATGCGTGATTTTCCTTGTCAGTTGTTGCAGCTGGCGACACAATTCTTCTGACGCTTTACATTGCCGATCTCAGTCTGTGAGTAGTACATTAAAACCATGGTTAGATATACGAGGGAGAGTCAAAAAGTAACCTTAATAATTGTTTTATTGATTGAATATGTACAATAAGACTACAAACATTTTATTATTTTTCAACATAATCCCAACTACGTTCAATGCAAGTGTTCTTGTTATTCTATGTTATTATTGATAAAGTGTTTATAGTCTTGTTGTACATATTCGATTAATAAAAAAAATATTACGGTTACTTATTGACTCTCCCTCGTACAATACCGTACTTCAATTTATTGTCATATTGGAAACGTGTCTACTGAAGAAAAAAAAAATAGTACAAATTGAGTTACGCAAGTTTCGGTGGCGTATAACACTTTCCAAAAACTACACAACCTTCGAAATACTGTGTTGTTAAATTATTAAATAAGTTGCGAGAATCAGGTACCATTCTTGATAAAGGAAAAGGATATTAAGATGTCTTTGTTAACACTTAAAATTCCTTTCCCTTAATACCGTTGGATTCTATTATAACCAAATGAAATGAAAAACATTGTCACGTCATTTAAAGGGAAGAAAATTTTTGTGGTTTAAATTTATTACCTTGGTTTAGCTTGATGTAAGATGGTTATCGCTGGTAATTTGGCTTCATTGATAACTTCTGGACCTTGTGTACTTTACATAATATTTTCATCACGTTATTGCATGTTGCAGGAATTCGCCGAGCTGTTTGCTTTTGTCATGCCTTTCTAGAGCATTATCGATTGATCGTTGCCAATACGCGAGGAGGTGGAACGAAAGTGGACAGACTTTTCAATTGCTGAAGCACGCCAAGGAATACCAACATTCAGCAAATAAAAATGAAGAGTCTCATATTACGTTGCTAAATTAATCAATAGGAAACGGTCTTTGTGAATGAGATTGGCATTGGCACTCCAGATAAACTCTGCCTAGTATGATACAGTATTTGAAAGAAACTTCGAATGAATTTTCAAACTCTGAAGCAGTTATTGTGATATACAATCATAATTTTATCAGTTATTTAATAACGCTGTATCAACCGCTCGGTTATGTAGCGTCGATGGGATTGATGACAGCGAGATAATTTTGACGAAATTCGCCGTGAAATTTTCTCACTTTCGCTTTAATGCTGGAAAATTTTCGGGATTACTGAACCGGATAATCACTCTAAACAGGATTCGAATTCACACTTTTGTCTCAGAACACGAATCCCATTCGCAACTCATAATCTTGCTGGAAGCCAAAAATACTAAAATGAAGTAACTTAATCGTGAATAAATATTAACTTCAGTACGGTCAATTATAGCCACTGTCCTTAAAGATGCGGATTACAACACCTTTGAAGAAGTACATGGTCTCTCCGTCACTGGCAGTACACGGCGCATAGATTTAATAGCTTTCAAGGAATCTACAAAATCTGGATACATAATTGATCCCAATGTGCGTTTCGAAACGGATGAGGAACAGCCAGCAGAAATGAATAATGAAAAAAAGAATATCTATAATCCTACCATTCCCTATTACCTCCAAAAATACCAGCTAAAAGAGCTTGAAGTAATCGGACTTCTGGTTGGAGCAAGAGGTACCGCTACTCTCTTCATGAAAGAAGTGTGTAAAAGGCTTGGAATACCTACATCTATTATTCTCGTTGTAACCTAAGCTGCATTGAAAGGATCAATTGCTCTTCTGAAGCATCACCTATATTCGAAATCAAACTAAGTTCATTAGCATTCTTTACTTTTTTGTAACACTTACCTCTCTAAAACTAGGTGTATTTTCACTAATCTTGAAATGTATTTGCAGCTATGTACTTGTAGGAGTTTCATTGTTAAAACAAAATCAATGGTTCAATAAACTTGTAAACATTTATATGGTTAAGTACTCTTTGTCCCTTGTGGCAGTTCACGAATGGTGAGAAGATTTATAAATTAATTAATTATGAGTGCAAAAATGTCAAAATAAGCTCGAAAAATATGCAGAAATACTTATTTACGATACAAGTGTAACAAATGGAATTTTATTTTATGAACAGCGGTGTTAATGAAATGAGGTCACAGGACGAGTGGAGCGAATCTGCGAACAAAATGGGTGTATGTAATGTGTGCCACTGTTAACCCTAATTCTGTAATTGAATGAAAATTATATATGTATAGTGCACGAAGATTTATAAACTACCCCACGTAGATTTGTAGATTGCGCCAGGAGTAATACGGTAAACAAAATCGAGGGAGTTCTATCAATATTGAATCTATCTATAGGTTGCTACGATTTGTCAACGGTTGGTAACAGCTGTTCTGTATCATAACAAAATAGATCACAACATACGCCCACTAAGCAGTCATTCACTTGTGTCTAAACTATCAAAGTTGTCATGAAAATGGAATGAAGTTCAAAGGAATGTTCATTTTATGTGAGAAAGGTACTAAGCCTAAGCCTAACATTTTAACCATTTTATAAGTGACAAATTTTCTAAGCCTAAGTCTAACATTTTTAACCATTTTGTAAGTGTCAAAGTTACTAAGTCTAACATTTTAAAATATTTTAGAAGTGACAAAGTTACTAAGCCTAAACCTAACATTTTTAACCATTTTGTAAGTAAGTGACAAAATTACTAAGACTAAACCTACCATTTTAACTATTTTATGTGACAAAGTTTCTAAGTCTAAGGCTAACATTTTTAACCATTTTGTAAGTGACAAAATTATTAAGCCTAAGTGTAATATTTTAACCATTTTATAAGTTTCCAAGCCTAAGCCTAAGCCTAAGCCTAAGCCTAACATTTTAAACCATTTTTAAGTGACAATTACTAAGCCTAACATTGTAACCATTTTATAAATCACAGAGTTACTAAGTCTAAGCCAAATATTTTTAACCATTTTCTGACAAAATTACTAAGACTAAACCTAACATTTTAAGCATTTTATAAGTGACAAAGTTTCTAAGCCTAAGGCTAACATTTTAAACCATTTTGTAAGTGACAAAATTCCTAAGCCTAAGCGTAATATTTTAACCATTTTATAAGTTTGTAAGCCCAACATTTTTAACCGTTTTGTAAGTGACAAAATTACTAAGCCTAAGCATAACATTTTAGCTATTTTATAAGTGACAAAGTTACTAAGCCTAACATTTTAAACCATTTTATAAATGACTAAGCTATTAAGCCTAACATTTTAACCACACCTACGTAATTTCGTAAACATTCCTAGTCTGGGAAAGTGGAAAGGAAAATATTAACGTGCCGTACTTTAAATATGTCGGTGACGTTATTTACACCATCTAGTTGGCGCACTTTACACATTTCGGGGGCGCAGTGTACGCCATCTCGGTTGGGAAAAAAGTGAAAGTGGCGCTGATTACCACCACTCAAAAAAACAGGCAAATATCATTTTCAATATACGTGTAGGCCTTCACCACTGCTGCAATTCGCCTTATTATCATAGTGAAACTTTAGCACGTTAATAGCAGCCGGTGTTGTAACACAATGGTGGAGCATTCAACTGCAGATTGAGAGGTGCCCAGTTTGAACTCGGTTGCTTCCTATTTTTTTAATTACGTACATTTAATTTTTCATTATTTATAAATAAAATAGTTGTTGAAGTTTATTTAATTGTGTGCTTTTGTTAACTGAAAGTTTATTTTCAAAGTAAGTCTACCTTTGTTTGAACCGCTTATTGATCGGTTGCGACTGCTTCCATGTGACATCTGGTGGGAAATTTGACAATTGGCGCAAACAGTTGAAAGTCAGTATTAAAATACTTTTCGCACTAGTGTTAAAAGTACTTTTAACATTCTACACTATAATAGTTAATTTTATCACTTCTACCTAGCGTTAAAAGATCTACTTTTATAGGAATGGCTGTATAAAGAATATTATTATATAGCCAACAGTGACAGTTAAATGATATTCTCTGCTGTTCTTACTTACTTACTGACTTTTAAGGAACCCGGAGGTTCATTGCCGCCCTCACATAAGCCCGCCATCGGTCCCTATCCTTAGCAAGATCAATCTATTCTCTATCATCATATCCCACCTCCCTCAAATCCATTTTAATATTATCTTCCCATCTACGTCTCGGCCTCCCTAAAGGTCTTTTTCCCTCCGGCCTCCCAACTAACACTCTATATGCATTTATGGATTCGCCCATACGTGATACATGCCCTGCCCATCTCAAACGTCTGGATTTAATGTTCCTAATTATGTCAGGTGAAGAATACAAGGCGTGTAATTCTGTGTTGTGTAACTTTCTCCATTCTCCTGTAACTTCATCCCTCTTAGTCCCAAATATTTTCCTAAGCACCTTATTCTCAAACACCCTTAACCTATATTCCTCTCTCAAAGTGAGAGTCCAAGTTTCATAACCATAAAGTACAACCGGTAATATAACTATTTTATAAATTCTAACTTTCAGATTTTTTGACAGCAGACTGGATGATAAAAGCTTCTCAACCGAATAACAGGCATTTCCCATATTTATTCTGTGTTTAATTTCTTCCCGAGTATCATTTATATTTGTTACGGTTGCTCCAGGATATTTGAACTTCTCCAACTCTTCAAAAGATAAATTTCCAATTTTTATATTTCCATTTCCTACAATATTCTCGTCACAAGACATAATTAATTCTCTGCTGTTCTAAGTAATAAAAACCACATTCGTGGAAAGAATTGTGTGTTTGTCGATTTTATACATCAAATTCATCTTTACACGTTTTAGTCCTTTATCTGTACCAGCACTGGTCTGAAATAGGATTAGAATTGCTAAATTTAGTTAACTGTCACATAGCGGCACTCAAAATGTTTGTATTTTTTAAAGTAAATATTACTGGACTAAATGTGAAATTGAGAAAGACAAGTACCAGTATATCTATTTCATAAGA
Source organism: Periplaneta americana (assembly GCF_040183065.1). Taxonomy (NCBI): domain Eukaryota; kingdom Metazoa; phylum Arthropoda; class Insecta; order Blattodea; family Blattidae; genus Periplaneta; species Periplaneta americana. The sequence goes on from NC_091118.1 coordinate 142,334,008, forward strand.
AAAGGAAGACAAATACTTGAATTTTTTTCTGCATCGAAATAGGCGTTGCTGTGCACTTCAGTTATGAAATTATAATAGATTTTGAAAGCGATGTCTACGAGCATCAGGCCTGAATCCGTTTTACTTGCAAGCAATTCCACCTGTTCTTGTTTCCAAATGATCCCTGTAAGCTTATACGAGGTTATTGCAGCTTGCAGTTCACTAAGTGTACGTGGGAAATCTCGATACTATGCACAATTTGCTACTCCCCATGGATAAAAGTCTGGTAATAATAATAATAATAATAATAATAATAATAATAATAATAATAATAATAATAATAATAATGATTTATTTTAGCTAGCAGAGTTAAGGTCGTAAGGCCTTCTCTTCCACTCAACCAGCAAAAAGTATACATACATATGTATCAACTTACAAAGAATTCAACAATTTGATTTAGATAAGAGCTACATGTATACAAGAGTTATTTACGAATTAAACAACAAAATACTATGAACTATTAATTAAACACTGAAATACAGACTACGTAGCAGAATTAAGCTAAAATACATAGAATGTTAACATATTTCAAATAATGTTAGATAATACAAAGATATTATTATGAGACAATTTTGAAAATACAGCACTATCAGGATGCATGTCTAAAGGAAGGAGTAACAATGTAGACAGTGATAGTTTAAGTCAGTATTATTGGAGTGAAATGCTAAGAAGGTTATCTTTTAAGCTGTTTTTAAAAGTGTTTATTGTCTTGCAGCACCTAATACTTTGTGACAGGGAATTCCACTGTCGCGAGGTGGATACTGTAAAAGATGATGAATAACGAGATGTTCTATGAAGATGTACACTTAACGCGCCACAGATAAGTGATCTGGTATTTACGTCATGGTTAGAGTATAGATAAGAGAAACGAGACGAAAGGTAATTTGGTGCTGAAGTGTGCAGAATTCGAAAGAGTAAAGACAAAGAGTGTAAAGTTCTACGTTCTTTAAGTCGGAGCCACGAAAGACTTGCGAAGGACGGTGATATGTGATCATATCGTCGGATGTTGCATATGTAACTGACGCACATATTCTGAACTCGCTGTAACTTGACATTTCAGAACTTAGGTCACTTAACAAAACGTCACAATAATCGAAATGCGGCATTACTAGGGTTTGTACTAGGGTAAGTTTTAGTTGCTTGGGCAAGAAGTGAATGGAGGAACAGATTTTTTTTTATCGTTTCTTTAACTTGAAAATTCCAATTTAGATTATTATCGAAAAAGAAGCCAAGATTTTTTACGACAGATGAATAAGGGATTAGCGTGTTGTTAAGTGCAACAACTGAAATATTACTGTTATTAAGAGAGTTAACTAAACGTTTATGGCCAATAATTATAGCTTGAGTCTTACTTGGATTAAGTGCGAGTCCGGCTTGTCAGGCTTGAGAGTGTAGAGGCTATAGAGACGATGTGTTCTTAAAAAATCGCAGTGAAAATAGAATAGATTCATCAACTGTGTGTGTAGTGGTGCTGTCTTTTTGGAACCACGAGTACTTGATTTCATCTTCAAATAGGCAATGAAATTGTACAGAATATCAGAGCAATAACGTTCAGTATTTATTGCTCCATTAAAGAAAATAGAACCTACAATGCGGCGTCTGGAAATGCCAACCCAAGCTCCTAAACTTTCGATCATGTGTGGCATGCACTGTATACTGTGCGTTCTATGAATTGATGTAGCCGGAAAGTTGACATCACGTCTCTTCCGTGTAAATAGTAACATCAAGCACTTTGCCCACTCCTCTTTCGAATGAAATTTTGAAACTATTCGCAGTAGCTTAACCGGCTTTCGTGGTCAGCCGTTTACAGTTCTTGTACTGCCAAACATTGGAAGAGTTTTAATTATTTTCGAAAGACTTTATGCGCTATTGTAAGACCGATATCTGTTTATTGTACTAACTTACCTAAATTTTGTATCTTAGAGTTAGAAATATCCAGCAGCTTATCCTTGGCCAGTTTAGGTGGTTTCCCTACTCCTTTCGGCGTTCTTCACTTAGCTTGTTTTTCACGAAATTGATTGACAACTGCATTAAGATGCCGAACTGGAATTCCTCGAAATTTGTGCTATACTAATCCCGTATACCTTCCAAAAACACATTCTTTGAAAGAAAAACGCGTTCTTCTTGGAAAAGAATTATGGCGTCTACTCTACAGAACGCGGTAACTGCGAAATTATTATTGTAACGTAGGTAGCACTTCCAACTGTTAAAACTGAAAATAACCGTCACAATTTTATTCAGTTATTAACGTGGTCGTGACTTTGGAATGGTGGCAATTGCATTGCAAAAAAAGTTTGTGTGCCTGGGTCATACAATTTCACGATGATTTTCCGAACGCTCTGTGTATCTAAATCTTCGAGCAAAACATAATTTTTCAAGAATGTTATATCTCTAAATATTTAAAATTACTAAATGCAACACATAGTTTACAAGTGAATCCGTGGCCTATTAGTGACTATACAGGGCGATTCACGAGGAAAGGTAAAACATTTAGGATGTGAATTCTGAAGTCATTCTGAGCGAAAAAGTTCATATGAAAACTTCTGAGATTCCATTGCACTAACTCGCATTTAGAGACAGATAACGGACAAATTTAAAGTTTATATTCACGTATGCATACATACCTAATATTCTAGAAGTTGGGGTCGATGTTTTAGGATATTTTCAAAGGTACCTCCTTCTGCTTCACTGCACTGTTGCGCTCGGGCGTGAATCGCGCTCATCGCTCGGGAGAGTTGCACGTGGCTGTTCTTATGCCGCATCCAAAATACGTTCGAATAGCGACTCTCTCGTTTCCCCGTTCCTTTGCTATACCAAGTCTTTCATCCAACCCCATTGACAGTAAATACTCTGCGATATGGTACCCTTCTGTTTGGAAAGCGTCGTTCATATTCAGCGACGGCACGCAAGAAACTTCCATCGCACAAACCATAAACATACACAATATCGACATATTCTGCAGTCTAAAATTTATAAGGCATCTTGAAAAACACAACTTAACACTTCCCATAACTGTACTGTAGGTAGCTGACTGAACTGCTGTGAACCGATGCGATAGCGTATGTTGTGACATTTGTAATGGCCCACCACCCTGTTTGTTTCTCTTCTCTTATCTACATCGCTCACAATGCAGATTCCAATGTTAGTCATTCATCGGTGACCTTGTCTCACGTCAGCAGCATGGGGTAACGTCAGATTCACATTGGGGCGAGACGTTTTACCAAAAAAAAAAAAAATGCATCTAGCTCCGCCATCGTTCGAAAACGGACCTATGTTCATATCAACTTTTTCACTCAAAATGGTCTAAGATATTGTATCCTAAATTTTTTACCTTTCCTCGTGAATCGCCCTGTATGTACGTCACAGTACATAAAATTTGTCATGATGTAAAGAAAATAAATATTCAGTTCTTTCCCACTTCATTATTGGTAACATATTTATGTGAGATATTAATTTTTCCTCCAACATGAGTAAGTACCTAACATATTTAATTTCAATTTCAAATTTATTAGATTATATCTTGGATACATTTAGATTCTAATTAAATGTTATATCTTTTTTGTTTATCAACATGAATATTGATTGAATTATACTGCAGAACGTACATAGGTTTTAATTATGACGCATTAATTACTGCACTGTTCTTAACTTGAAATTAAAAAGAGACTTTATTTTACGAATTTCAAACGATTATGAATAATTGATAAATATACACTGCATTATTGCTAGTGTAAATATTGTAAATATGGTTGCAGAAATCATCTCACTCTATTTGATGCAATAACAGAACTGTTATTAAAGTTTCAAGAGAAATTTCCACAACGGCAGGTCGAAACACATTTTAGAAATTTATGAACGGGTACATAGCCCATAAAGAGTGCATATCCTATGAAAGCTGTTGTTATTGTTATTAAAATGTATTGCTTCTACAAAATATAGCCATCAACACAAACTGTAAGAGGCAGAAAATACGAGCAAGTTAGAAATGTACTTTAAATTTGTCTGTTATACTTATATTTTGAATATTACTTACTAACGAAAGCAAGCCAGATGTGTCACGCGATAAATAGCGAGAGGCAAAGTGGCAAATTATAGATGTAATAATTTAGCTAAGCCTATAAAAATCTTACTACGAACTGAATGTTATATAAGCAGTCCATTATTTTAATGTGTATGGTAGGCAAGCGAATTGCCATTTTTATGCAGTGGAATTCGTAATTAGCAGCTACAGACAACATAACCAATATGTACTCTTTAGGATAAATGGTTCAGTTACTGCTAAGCTAACTCTGCCAGTGGGTTAAATGTTAAGGATTTTCTAATGTGTGACTATCTGCCTGAATCACCATATGTCTGATCTTTCAATATATCTACCCAAGACTTAAGCCGCTTCATCAATGATGATGATGATGATGATGATGACGACGATGATAATGATAATGATGATGATGATGATGATGGAAGAATTACTAATTATTTACAAATTGCGACGAAATTCCCACTTCTTTTGTCCAATACAAATTCAGTGTAGTACAGACCGATTATTTGGTCCTGACAGCTCAGCGACGCGAAAGAGGGGAAGTAATAGGAGGAGTGGGGAGAGTTTCGGAGTAGAGATAAAGGCGTGTGGTCGGTAAAGGCAAGCGAGTGAATAACCCAAACACCCTTTGGCGTAACTAAATGGACTCGCCTGTCCCAGGCGCACATCTCCGGCGACTGTCAGGACTAAATAATCGTACTGTAGATGAGGTAGAAAACAAACCGTTTATAATTGATCTATAGACCTACAAGGATGGATGGTAAATGGTCACTGATAGTCGTGCATAGCATGTCTGATAAAAAGGCAACTAAAATGCATACCTTTTGTCTATTTTTTAAAGCTGCTACTTGTGTTTTACAATGTTACTATTAACAGCTAATCTCTTGTATTTATAATTTCCTTATAGTTTCGACTTATTAACTGTGAAATATTTTCTTTTCGTTACATGAACTTGCGTCCAAAATCACATGCATGTTCACTCAACCAATCACATAAAAATCCACTACACATTTTTCATTATGGATGAACCTTATGTTCGATGTATCACGCCGAATATGACGAATTACTCAGTCACCTTTTACATAAACAGAAAGCGGAATTAAAAATTACCATGTAGATAAAATAAAGAACCAAAACACGTCATGCTCCGCTAATGGAGTGGATATTTTGTGTTCGATAACTCTACCAACGAAAAAGAGGACGCGCCTCACAGTTTAGGAACTTCTGTCCCATAACGTCGAACTTTCCGATAGGGTAGTGTGAGGATAATCGATTTTGTTTAGATCTCTAGACAATTGAATCGGTCAACCGTGAAAAAATGGACGGGCAATGTGACAGTAATTATTTAACCATTAGGATATTCATGTCATTCTTCATGACATGGCCAATACAAATGATAAATTAAACATTAGAAATGGAGGCAATTAGTTATGGATACACACCCCAGACTGATAAACGTGCATTGTTCTCGTCAACAAATGGATATCCACAAATCCATCCGTAATTAACACAAAATTTATATGCAAATAAATTACAAATCACTCAGTAATGATTGCAATTATATTTTATCATAATAATCATAGTAATAGTGATGTTAGTAGTAATAATGATGACGATGATGATGATAATAATAATAATAATAATAATAATAATAGTCATAATAGTCATAATAATAATCATCATCATCATAATCATAAAATGGAGGATTCGTTATTTTCTGAGACTGCAAACCAAATAAATTAGATGCATAACATTTATTAGATGCAGTAATTTTAAGTTCATTACTGAAACATAACTTTCTGGTAAAATCAGGAATTTGATTTATAATTACTCCTACATTATAGGGGAAAGCTTCTTATTTCGTACCACCTCTGTATTTCTGACAAATGTGATTGGTAGGGCTAAGAATTGTATGCCGTTACACTGCGCTTCATGCGCCTCTGACTTTAGGTGAAATGAAATGAAATGATTAGCCTAAAAAATGTCCCGTTAAGGGCAAAGGCCTCCTCCTATAGAGGGAGAGCTCTATTTGTCTCACGCGGTGAGCTACTCCGCGTAAGAGTGGAATTGTTCACTTGGTTCACATTCTGCACAGTTTGGTATTGTTCATTTGTTTCTGTCGCACTGTCGCACTTGTTTTAGTCGCTGTTCGCTTGTCTTCTTAGGTTTTTCCAGTCTTCCCTATGTCTTGCTCTGCTTCACCAATGGCTTCCTACTCGTTCATTGAAGAGGTCGGCCCATCTTCGTCTTGGTCTTCCGGGTGATCTCTTGCCAATGCGGGGATCCCATAGTGTGACTTTCTGCGTCCATCTTCCGTCTCTAAGTCGTGCAACATGGCCTCCCCACTTCCATTTGGTATTGGTGGCTTGCAGTGCTGGATCGTCAATTGCTGCCATCTTTTGTAGCACTTCGTTTGGAACTCTGTCCCTCAGAGATAAGCCTAGTACCTTTCTCAGCATCTTTCTTTGGCACCAGTACGTAATTGCGTTGGAGTAGGCGATTTCAGTGTGTTTCGGTCAGCAGTTAACTTTAGTTGATCGGTTACATTACGACCGAATACTGCTAACATCTTGTGAAGAAGAATAATAGCAAGATGCCGAGGACGAAATTTGTGACTTAATTTCAAATGAGGAAATTTATAATGATGACACAGATTTTGAGATAAATAAGGTTTGTGTAAAATATTTTTCAAACCTGTCCTCATTGTTTCTGCAGAACTGGAACGAAGTTTCTCTAGATATAAGACTGTGTTTCCTAGCAACAGGCAATCATTCTCCTTTGAAAATTTGAAACTGTGGTCTGTTTTTCATTGCAACAATATATGAAACGAAAAACTATGTAAAACAAAAGCGTAATACACTATTATATCAACATAGTGAAATAATAAAGCTGATACTCGTCAATGTTATATTAGGTGTATTTTCTACAGACAGAAAATAACATGTAGTCAGTGATATTGTAAAACTGAATAGTTGGAACACGACATAGGAAAAAATGTAGCAAACAAGATGAAAAAAATACTCGATAAACATTATAGATATTTTAGCTCTATGTAAAATTTGTGACAATTTCAAATGAGAAAATTTATTAATAATGATACAGATTTTGAGATAGATAATGTTTGTGTAAAGTATTTCAAATATGTTCTCATTGTTTCTGCAGAAGTGGAACGAAGTTTTTCTAGACGTAAGGCTATATTTTCTAGCAATATGTACTCATTCTTTGAAAATTTGCAAATGTGATTTCTTATTCACTACAACAATATATGAAATGAAAAATTATGTACAACAAAAACGTAATACACCATCATATTAACATAGTGAAATAATAATGCTGATATTTGTCAATGTTATATTAGGTGTATTTTTTATAGACAGGAAACAACATGTCTTTAAAATAGTGAAATTTCTTTAACAAAGAAACTGATGTCTTTAAATTTTTCTTTAGCAGACAGTTGTGTTTCGAAGACAAAGGAGTGGCTTTCAACCACCCAAATGCTGAGGAATAACTTACCGTGATGATAAGTATGAGTTCAAACGAACGAAAGACACTGCGTTAACTCAAACATGAGATGTATTCAGAGTTATAGTCCCGTCGCTCTAATTTCCGGCAGCGAATCGCGTTGCAGGTCGGCGACATTTAAACGTGTACGTCTTGTGATTCGCTGATGAAGGCGTTATTCATTTCTTAAGGCTCGATAAATACTTAATATAATCGCCCTCCATTTTGGCTCTTTCGTTGGCGTTCGCAGAAAGCACACGAAGACGTTATTTGCCGCTCAATTATTTGCTGAATTCCAGTGCGTTTGATTTATTATCATAGGAGCTACGAAATGATAATGTTTAACAGTGTAGCAAATAAATTCCTCGTATGGTAGCTCGGCAATGAAAGAACAAAAATGGCGAACGGTACTACCTACCTAGACTTTATAGAGCCTTCACTTCCTAAGACGTAAGCAAAGAGGAGGAGTCACGCCGGGAATAACAGCGTCGCGACTATAGAGGCGCACGTACGCACTGATAGTATAACGGCATATATTTCTCAGGCCTACTGATTGGTATCGAGCTCTGCTGGCTAATAAGTGAAGCTGTTACTGTTCCCGCTAGTTGAGAAAAATAACGCTGTGGTGGATGTAGGTACGTTGTGAGTTGTTGCCGAACTATGATTGTTTCACTGCCTCTGGAAGTAGTTTTCAGACATCATTCGTAAGCTGTACGAAGCCAAAAGCTAAGTTTTACTTAAAAGCGGTAATTATTTTAAAATATCATATCCTGCAAATATTCAAAACTTATTCCTGGTGAAATACCACTATAAGTTTAGGTTTCAAGTGTTTGTTTCCATCTATAGAAGGTTTCCTAACTCGTACTGGTGGTACGATTTACGGACCCACATTCTTCCACATTTCAAATCTGTCAATAGCTAATTCAGGGTTCGAGTAGATCTATCTGTTTCGGATCTTTTTACTTTGGTATTAATAATTACTTCGGCTATTATATTCCAATACATTTTTCAATTAGCCTAAGTGCGAATTGAATTGTTAAAAGTACTCTAGTCCCGTCCCTCTTATTTCCGGCAGCCAATCACGTTGCAGGTCGGCTACATTTAAACGTGTGCGTCTTGTGATTTGCTGATGATGACGTTATGCATTTCCTAAGGCTCGATAAATACTTAATATAATTGCCCGCCATTTTGGCTCTTTCGTTGGCGTTCGCAGAAAGCAAACGAGGACGTTATTTGCCGCTCAATTATTTGCCGAATTACAGTGCGTTTGATTTATTATCATAGGAGCTACGACATGATAATGTTTAACGGTGTGGCAAATAGATTCCTCGCCTGGTAGCTCGGCAACGAAAGAACAAAAATGGCGAACGATACTACGTACCTAGACTTTATAAAGTCTTCACTTCCTAAGGCGTAAACAAAGAGGAGGAGTCACGCCGGGAATAACAGCGTCGCGACTATAACAACAGGATTCTCGATACTGTCGACATTGCTTTGTTGTATTTTAGAATTCGCATTAGCTCTCGCTTATTTGCAATACTCTTGCGGCATGCTTTTTATATGTTTGATTCCGCATTGGGTATCGTTGATGTTCTATAATAGCGCGGGGTTAATAAAATTAAAAGAACCAGATTCAGCAACACTTTACACTCCTTACCGAGTTCATGATCAGAAGTCATAGACCACTGCTAGGCAGCAAGTCGAATTTCTTATTGTTTAACCTGAAATCTGAGTATTTATTTCAAAGACTTCGCGAAACAGAGGTTCCAGTCATAAGTGTAGGGCCACAATCTGATGTTGAACCTTCTACTCTAGGGAAATGCAATATTGCACCTTCTATAGCTACTTCAGGGACATCTGATGTTGCACCGTCTACTTCAGGGAAATGCAATGTTGCACCTTCTATAGCTACTTCAGGGACGTCTGATATTGCACCGTCTACTTCAGGGAAATTTAATGATGCATCGTCTATTTCAAGGACATTATGTTGCACATTCTACTTCAGCGAAATCTGATGTTATAGAAGTAGTGGTTTGTCCCGTGTGTAAATATTGTTCTGTGGAGAACATAGTGCAGTGTTTGCAATGCGATACTTTACGTACATGAAATATGTGCTGGAGGTCTCAAACAATTTTTATGTGTACAATGTAAGTGAATAATTTGATTCAATGTAATGAAAACATTTTAATTGTATAGAAGTACGATTTAGGTACATTCTTCCTCCTCCTCCTCCTTCTTCTTCTTCTTCTTCTTCTTCTTCTTCTTCTTCTTCTTCTTCTTCTTCTTCTTCTTCTTCTTCTTCAGGCTCTACAACTCTCAGATGAAAGTTTTGGCATTCTCAACAATTTTCTTCCATTCCTTACGGCTTCCAACTATCTTTCTCCAATTTTCCACCTTCATCAATTTCAAATCATTCAGGACACCATCCTCCCATCTATTTTTTGGTCTACCTTGCTTTCTGTTAACTACTGGTTTCTATTTGTATATTTGTTTGACCAGTCTATTATTCTCCATTCTATTTATATGACCAAACCATCCTAATCTTAGTGATTTTATATGATTTATTATGTTCCTATTCTTTATCAGCTCATTCAGTTCATTGTTATATATAATTCTCCATGTACCATCATTCATTTTAGTTGGACCAAATATTTTTCTTAGTAATTATTGCTCTTTCAAAAATTAGTAGTCTGCGTTTTATGGAGTTTTTAAGGATCCCTGTTTCACTGGCATAGGTTACTACAGGTCTTATTGTAGTACAGTACAGCTTAAATTTGGACTGTTTAGATATCAATTTACTTCTAAATAACTGCTGGTTGGCATAGTATGCTTTGTTTCCCATTACAATTCTTTCTCTTATTTCTTCCTCAATAGTGTTGTTGTTATTAACAGTTGATCCAAGATATCTGAAACTTGGAAACTTGTTGAATCATTATATCATTTATTTTAAAATCTCCTAAAATTTCTCTTTTTTTGCTGCATTTTAAAAGTTTTGTTTTCTTCTCGTTAATTATCAATCCGAATTTTATTGCCTGTTCTTTTAAATTGTTAAATGTTTCTATCAAAGCCGATTTTGTTCTTGCAGTTATTATTACGATTTAAGTACCTGGTGGTAAGATTTCATATACCGGTTTCCTATATCGTATCCATTGCAGATATTAGAAAAAAAACATCTATTTTACTTAAAAATTTCTCGATATTGTAATTATTGCAGCTGAAGTATATCAGTAAAAATGTGAAGTTTTCTGAACTATTAAATTTCATATCATTGATTTGAAATTTATTATTATTATTATTATTATTATTATTATTATTATTATCATTATTATGAAAATCACGAAACTGTCTTTGTTACCTTTACTGCAATCTCTCTATACTTGAAGGAAAAGAATATATACCAGAGAAAATTAACACATACACTAGAGCTGCAGGAATTATTAATAGAATTACGAAGCCATCCCAGAATACACTTACACAGTACCTTAGCACGATCTATATTAGGCTATGGCGACGAAGCATGGGCAGTGAAAAAATCTCATGAGAACAGAATAACAGCTTATGAAATGCGATTCATGCGCAAAACGGCGGCATATACTAGTAGTGATCAAAAAATAAACAGATATTTTGCAAGAACTCAAAACAAAGTCAGGTCTGGAATACATCCATCAATATCAAATAGACTGGAAACACTATCTTGCAAGAAATAGCTCAACTGGGATCGCCAAAGCTGTTTATAACTACAAGCCAAGAGACGCTATGTAAAACGCTGGTATGGAAATTTTATTCAAGACCGTGAGAGACGGTAGGGTCTAAAATTTATCAGAATGATGATGATGATGATGATGATGATGATGATGATGATGATGATGACGACGACGACGTTAATAATAATAATTTATAATTCGCAACGCGTCAGTCTAGGTAAGAAGACAGAAGAAACAAACGAATCCAAACCAAACAGTCTTAGTTCTAGTTAGTATAATATGTAGTAGGTAAATTAACAAAACCACTAACAGATGAAGAATAGTTTTAAAGGAGGAATTTTATTAATTAAACATCGGATGAAAACTATGTTATTTGCAGATCTGATATTTTTCGAAGAAACAGAAGACGGACTACAAAGAGTAGCCAACAAAATGAAAGAAGTAATAGACACATTTAATTTAAATATTACAACTGCTAATACAAAATCCATAGAATTTAGAGGAAAAAAAAAATTGTTTTATTTAACGACTCGCAACTGCCGAGGTTATATCAGCGTCGCCGGTGTGCCGGAATTTGGTCCCGCAGGAGTTTTTTTACATGCCAGTAAATCTAGTGACATGAGCCTGTCGCACTTAAGCACACAAAAATGCCATCGACCTGGGCCGGGACCGAACCCGCAATCTTGGACACAGAAGGCCAGCACTATACCGCCTGTGCCACCCAGGGCGACTATAGGAAAAAATCACAAATGAGGTAAGGTAATTATGAACAGTGAAATAATTGGACACTTCTCTAGTTCTAGTTATCTGCGGCTTAATTTGTCAAATTGTGCTCAAGAAAGTGTAAATATAAAATTGAACAAACTCAAACAAGTTAATGGGCGAACATTGAAAGACAAGACACTAAAACTATGCAAATTAAATTTTACAAAGTCGCGGTGCGAATGAAAATTTACGGGCAGGAGAATTGGACTCTGAAAAAAACTGATAAAAGAAAAATAGAATCCCGATTAAATGACGTCCTTAAGATCGTTAGCTGGATTTACCCTCTTGAATAAAAAAATATATACACCAGCAATGAAATAGATGAATAGGAGTACAGTTTAAACACAAAAACTGCGAAACAAAAAAAGCTGGTTCAATATAAAGAAGGTTATTCAAAAGTACTGTAAGTTATATTTTGAGGCCGTTATAATCTTTTTAAGAATTAAGATGTTACACAAGACAAGAATATACTTAGCCTATACTCATAAAGATATGGGTTTTATTGGAGTCAGATTAAATGTTCAAGTTACCGAAAATACATATAAACATAAAAAAATACATTGCAATTCAAATTACTATAAGTACACTTTATCGTCATATTTCGTACTGTTGCCATAAGTAATTCTGTGATATTATATCGGTATTAAACTAACTTATATAATCAAAGGTCAATTTTATATAACATAAATAGAGCTAGAACTCAGTTCGTTTCCTTATCTTCGAAAAAAAAATGAACTCCAGTTAGCGGTTAGCGATGTTAATGCGACTGGGTTTCAGCCCTGAACACATACATATCAGATTGGCCATTCCTATGTATGAAATGCCAATACGAAAAGAGAACAATCACCAGAGCCTCCACTGTCGAAAAGGCATTTTTTGTTAACGAACGGTAGATGGAAGTACAGTTGCAAGCTATTACTGCATGCAATTCCATAAGGGTTATAACGTGACTTATTTTGCAGTCGCTAGGTGGCACCATAGTGAAATTGATAAAAGTGATTGTCTTAAACGTTCATGAAGCTGACCAGTCTGTTATATGCGATCAGGGGTTTCAGTCATCCAAGTGAATTTACTCGTCTCACCACTTTTAACTTTCATCTGAAAAATCTTGGAAACGTTGTAAAATAATATTATCAGAAATAGGAAAAACAAACTACTGCACTTCCTGAAAAATCCACCATTGGTATTCCCACTTTTAGAAAAATATCTTTCTGCTACTTATACCGAGGATAGATAACGGCGTAGTTGATACAACGTCGTTAAATAACCGATGCAAAAGACGACATGAAATTAACACAAGATATACTCATTCAATCACAGTGAAATTGAGTTTTTTAAATTTAGATGGAATTATGAAGAAGAAGAAGAAGAAGAAGAAGAAGAGTACTATACTATGAGTAAAAACTGCCCTATGTCTGTCTCTAGGGTCATAATTAAAGTTCATGTACCTATGTGCACACAGATTTGCAGCAGAATATGTAATACGGCGCTAGTTTTTTCTTAATAGTTTGCCTTTCCTCAAATTTAACAAAGCCCTGAAGGCGAAACAAATGCATGTCAAATGTCAACGCAATATGTTAAACCAAATATAATTTAGGTTTGTTTGTTAACAAATTCTATAATGCATGACCTTATGTATTCATATTTAACAATCATAAGCGTGTAATTATGGGAAAACAAAGCAAAATGTAGTTGTGTGAAAAAAGAAGAGTGACATTTTTGTATAAGCCATGCTGCAGTGATGGACAGACTAGAATGATTGCGACCTTTCTGCTCCTCTTGTCATATTTTTTATTGGATATTTTACGACACTTTATCAACTGCTAATGTTATCTAGCATCTGAATGAGATGGAGGTGATAATGCCAGCGAAATGAGTCTGGGGTCCAGCGCCGAAAGTTGCCCAGCATTTGTTCTTAATGGGTTGGGGGAAAACCCCGGAAAAAACTGAAAACTCAAAAAACTAACTTGTCCCAACCAGGATTTGAACCCGGGCCCGCTCGTTTCACGGTCAAGCAAGCTAACCGTTACCACAGTCTAGTATATACAGTCACGAAGCTCAATACGTAGTAAATATGCATCCATAGATAGTTGCTCACCACTAGGATCGCTAATATCGCCTCATTACAGACAATGCGAAATACTACCTGCACAGTCTATTGTTCCTAGAACCCTCACAACTCAAGCTTCGTGACTGTATATACTAGACTGTGCCGTTACTCCATATGCAGCGGTAGACTCCTGTCATCTCAAGGCAAAAGATGCATAATAGCCCTGATCACATATAACAGATTGATCAGCCTAATGGTCTTACAAGACAACAACTTTTATCAATTTCACTAAGCTGCCACCTAGCTACTGCAAAAGAAGTCACGTTATAACCGTTATGGAATTACATGGAGCAACTGCCATACGATCTAATTATCGACGGTGGAGGCACTGGTGGTTGTTGCCATTTCATAACATGTGAATGACCAATCTGATATTATGTAATCAGGTATAACATCAAACAATTTGAAGTTACTGCAGTGTATATTTTTCTAACATATGATGCTTTGGCGCGGGACTTAATTAGGGCCTATAGCTTATACAAGATCAATAAATCAACCAATTATGCTATATTCATATCCGGGCTTAATTTCAGCCGGGGCTGTCCGAAGCTCAGCTCCGGAATGTCTCACCAATGATGAAAAAAAGAACTAATATCAGTTGTAAACAGTATTGCGTGCGAGAGAGCAATGAATCTAATGATCACCTTTATAAGAGCGTCTCTTCAGATGAAAAGCGTGTGTGATTTACACATTATAAGACTTGAGGGATCTCCACTATATAAATGCCAATCTATTCAGTATGTAAAATCATGACTGATAAACGTAGGACACTCCGCCCCACACATTAAATCCAAAGATCGACCACAAAAAATTACGAGAAAGACAATTATGTACTATGGAAATGTTTTTTATGAACTTTATTTTATATTTCCTTGTGCACCAGCGGCTTGTATATCAGTATCTCCTGGTTCTTGTGTAACAATGAGTATTTCATAGTTTATATATGCTTAATGTTTCAATTTCCATAAAATATGATTATTTAAATCTACAAACATTTTGGTTAAAATAGATAGATAAGTGCATTTATTGATGAGTAATAAATTATACAAACTCATGTACACAAGATCCTTCGCACGAGCCCGTACGGCCATTCGTGCTATAACTATGCACAGTTTGAATCTTCAAAACGAAAATAATACTTCTAGTAATAAAATAGTAAAACAACAGTTATTATTATTATTACTACCGTTATCATTAATTATCACAATTAGAACTAATCTAACTTCAAACCAAATTTCACAAAAATAATAAAAATAAAATTAATGTAAGATATATATATATATATATATATATATATATATATATATATATATATATATATATATATATATATACAATTCAATTCGTTATTGAAACTGCACGAAATAATCCAGCTAATAAATATAAAGGTAATACATAAAAAAACATACACACCCAATAAAATACAAATAGGAAAAAAAAGACACAATAAATACAAAAAGAACATTATCCCCTAATTACCTCATTCGCTTAGTGATAATACTACTCATCACAACACTAATAAATAACTCTTTCCCTTATTTCCTAGGCTCCCTCCCCCTCGGCCAGTTCCACCCCCAACTGTCGAACTTTTGCCATAAATTTTCCCACACTGTCACAAAATTTAACGTTATTTAATATATTGTATGTCGCCAAGTGCCCCCTATTTAAACTTCACTAACCACAAGCAAATTTCATTGACAAATATTACATACTAATGAAAACATAACCAATTTTTTGGGGTTATGCATAAAAGGCGAATTAATACTGAATGTTTAATAATATTTCGAAATGATTATTAATTAAAAATATATTGCGACAACGACGTGAGATTCGAACTCACGATCAGCGTCCCGCGAGAAAACATATCGCGCGGGCTTCACGGAGCACTGTGGGACGGCGCGCGGCGGAGAGAAGACAGGGGAAAGGGTCCACGCGACGAGGGGAGAGTGCACGCGCAACTGCTGCATGCGGAGTAAGGGGGAATGGACCTTCCCGACTCTTCCAGAAGCCCGTCGAAGTGGAAAAATCGCGAATTCGAAGTCTCTCGGTTACGTTGCTGTGGTTATAAATTACGGACGCGAAGGAGTGTGAGCGTCATTCATGATTAGTTCAGTCAGTAAGCCAGTGAACAGAGCAAGCCTTGTGTACCGGAGTTCGACTCGAGTGTGCGTCCGAAACTGTATCAGCATCCGAAGGCCTGAGTTCGAGTACAGTGGACCGCAGTTGGAGGGACCTGAGTTCGAGTGCAGTGGACCGCAGTTGGAGGGACCTGAGTTCGAGTACAGTGGACTGTCTCTGAAGGTCTGGTTCGAGATACTGTGAACTCGAGTGACTGAGCTAGAAGAACTGTGAACTGAGAACTGATAGTTCTGATTTGTAAATAGTGCTTTGTAAATATTAGTTAAGATTAACAGTTCATTGTTGTTCGTACTAGTCCAAGTAAATTGTCATTGTCGTCGGTGGAGTGCTATAACGAATACTGTGTTGAGTGAAAATCCAATTGTTGACGAGAGCGTTTAAGGCGAATTGTAGAAAGGAATTATTGTTGGAAGAATAAAATCCTATTGTTGAGTGAAATAAAAGTTACAATATAAATCAAAGTAATATTCCTATTTTCATAACCTCCCGTCATTTTGAAAGCTACCATCTTGGATGGAATTTTGCAATTTGAAATGGAGAATGTGTCTTGTAATTAATCTGAATTGTGTGAAATTTGATAAAAAAGAAACAATATTAGACTGGCAGAATGGCCAACCAGATCTTCAGACTTAACGCCGCTTGACTTTTTACTTTGGGAATATGTAAAGAATTTGGTGTTACAGGCCTATGGATTATTTGAAGGAACACATCACTGAAACGTGCTAATATCACTTCTGAGATGCTATTAGCTTCAAAAATATCTAGCAACTAAACTAAGAAATCTTTTTTATTTGTGAACAGACAATCTGATTTATTGCTATACCCAGACATATTAGTTCGCAGAAACTTTCAGTCAAACCCCTGTTGTTATTGAAAGTATTTTCTGAGTTATGAAAGCGTCTAATGACACTGTATCTGAGAACAGGTCGTACGACGTGTACATTCGGACTTGGTGTGTGTGTGTGTGTGGTTGGGCGACAAGACTGTCCGTCCGCAATGATTGACGCCAGAATAATGGAGCGGATACATGTGTTACACCCCGGAGCGAGCCATGTGTTGTTACATGCATGTGTACTCCACTCCACTCTAATTTCTTATTAATGGAATGAAACACACAGTAAGAGGAAGCGACTTAGTAAACTTGTAGCAGTGTATCTTCATTTAATGATAACAACGACCCTTTAAAAACTATACAGTTTAGTACAGTCGATTGAATGTGACAGCGATAATGAATCAAAGGTAGTGTGGCTAGCTGAGTCAGCTGAACACTGGAAGAAAACGAAGTGCAAGTATTAAAGGCTGGTTCACAATAAACCGGGAACGGAAACGAGAACGAGAACGGAAATAATGTTAAAATAAATGTATTTAAATGTCAGGATTCACAATAGTTACATAGCACAAGAAAACGGATCCAACCCAAACATCATCATCATCATCAACATCAACATCAACCACAGGGATTAGGCCTATTGGCCTGTTCCGTCTTCAAAGTTTATGTCGTCTATCCATCTTGTTCTTGGTCTACCAACATTTCTGTGTCCTCTTGGTTCATAGTTCAGTATTACTTCAGGTAACCGGTCGTCATTCATTCTTCTTATATGTTGATACCAATTATGTTTTTGTCGTTGTATTTTCTCAGTCAAATTAAAAATATTTAATTGTTGTATATTTTTGTTCTTTTGACGATCTAAAAGAGTGAAACCAGTAACACTTCGAAGGCATTTCATTTCGCTGGTTTCAATTTTCTTTTTAGTTGCTCGGTTTATAGACCAATTTTCTGAACCATAGGTTAATAGGAGGCCAGCTAACGTTGTATAAAATTTTAGTTGTGTTGAACGTTGTGTTTTGTTTTTTAAGGTCCTTCGTATTGTTCCACACATCTGTTGAAATTTACTCATTTCATTTTTTACGTCTAGTTTTTTTAAGTATAATAATTATATTGCAGCCTAAATAGTTAAATGAGGATATCTGTTCTATGATTTCATGATTTAAAACTATTTTACATCTCCTGTGATCAAACATAATAAACAACATAATACGTAAGGCAAAACATAATCACAAAAAACATAAGAATACAACACAAACACAAGAACACAAAAAAATCATCACACTAACATACAAAAACAAAAACACACACAAGAACCACATTCAAGAAATTAAATTACAAAATCGCATACAGAACAAATAACACTCTACAAAAACACCTCAACACACAAACAACACAAACAACACAAACAAACAAATACAACCACACAGGCGTATACTAACTCAAATGTAACACCTGCAACAATTTCTACATAGGACAGAAAGGCAGATCATTTCAACACGTTACAAAGAACACATCACAGGCATAACAAAATTACAAAACATCTCCACATATGCAGAACACATCACAAATGCTAACTACACCTATAAAGATATCAACACAGACATGAAAATACTATACATCCAACCAAAAAGCCAGAAACTAAACACAGTAGAACAATGTGAAATATGCAGACACATAAAAACACACCCCAATGAAATTCTCAACACACAACTCAATTTCAGGACACACACACTCTTTGACTCCACATTACACTACACAAACACACCCCCACAGGAAACAAAACAAGAGGCGCCAAGACCAGCAACGACCAGTTCTGAAGAAGATCAATAACAGGTTGAAACATGTAAACCAGGTACGACAGAATTTAACACAAGAAAGTCATATAATACTCGTACATATTCCGAAGTGATACAGTGTTAAAAGTTGTGTAATCAAGATGTACATTTATTTTAACAATATGTCCGTTCTCGTTCCCGTTGTCGTTTCCGTTGCCGGTTTATTGTGAACCAGCCTTTACTCCAACAAGAAACTCCAGGCGTAGACACTGAGAAGTCACTGCGAGTTCAGAAAAGCTGAAAGTCATACAGTATAAAAAAAAAAGGTTTAAGAGCATTGTCTTATTTAAAATAAAACTTTACCGCTCTTATATATTTGTTGGTAAATTCTTCATGAATATTTTGTATACAGTTTAGAAATTCAGATTATCAGCCATCTAACTATTTTTTTAGTTGGTTATTTTAAGATTCTTTATTAACTGCTATGTTTATCTAGCGTCTGAATGAGATGCTACCCAACATTTGCTCTTAATAGGTTGAAAAATCTTCAATCAGGTAACTTGTCCCAACGAGGAAGTAAAAATTGGAGTAAATAGACAATAGCAGTACTGTAATGTAATCATTGCAAAATCTTAATTTACGACAAGAAGGAACACACTTAGGCCTATTACACTGCACAATCATTTTCTTTCTTTCTTTCTTTCTTTCTTTCTTTCTTTCTTTCTTTCTTTCTTTCTTTTCTTTCTTTCTTCCTAATGACGCGTACATGAAGCAAATTATGTAGACCAATTTACGGACAAAGTCGTTGCCCAGGGTGCGCCATAGGAAGCTGGTCTACGCTACATCCGCGATAAGATGATGGCGATTTCTTGGGATGTCACAGGGGAACCGGAGCTCCCGGAGAAACCCCCGTGTTACCTGATCACAGGCTTGCTCAAACAAGGTGTAAATCAGGAGTACGCCGGGGATCGAACCTGGGTCAATAGGATTATAAGTCCAACGCTCTAACCACTAGGCCACCGTGGCGACACAACGTACAATCCGCAGAAACTCTTTGGTCTTTAGTATAGTACCTGCCAGTTTTGTGAATTTCTTCAAGAATTTTGGTATCTTTTGATATTTCAATAAAAAGTTTTTATTTACGGAAATATTCGTTCAACCAGACAACTTGTCCCAACCAGGATTTCAATCCGAGCCCGATAGTTGCACGGTCAGACGTGCTAACCGTTACTCCACAGCGGTGGACGCCATCTATCTATGAATATAACATTAATTTAGTTTTCGAGTTGCATTTTTTATTACATGTCTGTTATTAAAATTTTAAAGTTTAATATCACTTAATTTTTCGGCACTAAACCATATTTTTTTGCGTTTGTGTAATGTTCTCAGTATTATGACATATTTGCACAAGGAAAAAAAATTCAAAATAATTTTCTATCATTTCAAATTCTTTATACTTTCTGAAAAATAAATATATAAATAATTTTTTGTTGAATATTTGACTACTAAGCTATTTAGCGTCGATGGAATTCGTGACAGTAAGACGGTATTTGACGACATAAGGCTGAGGATTTGCCATGTGATTACCTGGAATAAATCTCGGGAAAAATCCAACGCGGTAATCGGCCCAAGCGGATATCGAACCCACGCCTGAGCGTAACTCGATCAGCTACTTCTGGCAACAATACAAAGTTGAGTTACGTTCCGAAATCTGAAATGAATAAGGCATGTAGTACGTATGGGTTAATCCAGAAATTGGTATAGTGTGTTAGTTGGAAGACCTGAGAGAAAAAGCCTTTGGGGAGACCGAGACGTAGATGGGAGGATAATATTAAAATAGATTTCAGGGAGGTGGGATATGATGCTAGGAACTGGATCAATCTTGCTTAGAATCGGGACCGATAGCGGGCTTATGTGAGGGCGGCAATGAACCTCCGGGTTCCTTAAAGGCCATATGTAGGCTAAGTAAGTATTATCTTCTTGTTTTTCCCTTCAAGTATTAGGTCATATGGCCTGTTACGATCTCACAGTTGAATTTTCAATCCAGCGCTTCTTTGGACGACCGAGAAATCTCTTCCGGTTTGGACGATAGTGAAGCATGACTTTTAGGATTCCATCTCTACGCATGCGATGCAGATGATTTATCCAGTTGTTCCGATGATGTTTTACGTGATTAATTACAGGTTCTAGTTGTAATTATTACATCTTAATTACGTTTGTGATCCCATTTCGTATATCCCGCTATATATCTCATAAATTTCATTTCATTAGCCGTTATTATGCTTTCGTCTTTCTTCCTCAATGTCCATGGCTCACTGCCGTAAAAAAGTACAGGTGTCGCCAAGGTCTTCTATAGGCTAATTCTGCAGTGCTTGGGAAAAGTGACATAAGTCAGTTTTTCACAAACCTTTTTTGATAATTTATTGACAACTTACACTGGTTTATGTCGATTTGATTTTTTTCTGTAGGCCTATGAATTATTGTAATGGGAGGAATACCTATGTATTTTTTGCAAGCGAACAGATGTTCCGTAAGTTGTCAATAAATTATCAAAAAAGATTTGTGGAAACTGACTTGTGTCACTTTTCCCGAGCACTACAGAATTCTAGTATGCCTTTGTACTACGGAAGGTTTCATAATGTTGTTAATTATTCCCATTCTTTTGGTGTAGACCTATTTAGAAATTTTCTGTGAAATAACTACTTCATCGAAAAAAATAATGTGTATCCAAAAATATGTAAAATAATTTACTCTTTCTAATATTTTTGAGTCTAAACATATTTTGCTAGGCGCAGGGTATTTTCCACAGAAGACCACAATTTTAGTTTTTTCTTTATTGATTTTCATGAAATGAAATGATGAAATGATTAGCCTAAAAATGTCCCGTTAAGGGCAAAGGCCTCCTCCTATAGAGGGAGAGTTCTATTTGTCTCACGCGGTGAGCTACTCCGCGTAAGAGATGTTTATAAACTTGGAATTGTTCACTTGATTCACATTCTGCTCTATTTGGAATTGTTCGCTTGAATCTGTCGCACTGGTTTAGTCGCTGTTCACTTGTCTTCTTAGGTTTTTCCAGTCTTCCCTATGTCATGCTCTGCTTGACCAATGGCTTCTTACACGTTCTCTGAAGAGGTCGGCCCATATTCTTCTTGGTCTTCCGGGTGATCTCTTGCCAATGCGGGGATCCCATAGTGTGACTTTCTGCGTCCATCTTCCGTCTCTAAGTCGTGCAACATGGCCTCCCCACTTCCATTTGGTGTTGGTGGCTTGCAGTGCTGGATCTTTAATTGCTGACATCTTTTGTAGCACTTCGTTTGGAACTCTGTCCCTCAGAGATAAGCCTAGTATCCTTCTCAGCATCTTTCTTTGAAAAGAGGAGTTGAGCTCAGGTTCGAACCTATCATATCATATCATATTTAATTCCAATTTTGTTAAAATTAAAAACTGAACGTTGTAATTCATCTTCTGAGAATGCCACCAGAGCTAAATCGTCTGCAAAAAGTAATGAATCTAGTTATAAATGTCTATTGAGTTGATATATCCATGAGGTAATTGTTTCCATTCTCTAATTATTTGATTCATATATATAAACAGCAACGGTGAAAGGCCGCAACCTTGTCTTACTCCTGTATGAATTTCTGTCCACTGCGATAATTTATTGTCACACCTTACTGCAATTAGATTTGCCGCCCTCACATAAACCCGCTATGAAGTATTATTATTATTATTATTATTATTATTATTATTATTACTACTACTATTATATGATTGACTTATTCTGCATTCCGTTTATTGGACACATTTAAGTGTTACAGAAAATTGAATTTATTTACCCTAATTCCTATTCCCAGGGTCCTGTATGGACGTTACACACAATCATAGGGATTTTCTCAAATATCCAGTCACATTTTTTTAGGATTGAAATTTTACTCCTATATATTAAACATAAAAAATTAACTATTTACTGGCATTTAATTTGCATCCTTGCTACGTTGTTTCGAGACAGAATATACTATTAATAATAAATACATCGTTGAAAGTTTTTTTTTCATAGTACTACGTATTTGATGTAGCTATGGAAAAAGGAACGTACTTCTTGATATTACTGTATATCTATAGCATAATAAACACATGTAATGACTATTCTAACAGCTTAATCCTAATCCTACAAGTCATAATGTTAAATATTAGCAAAGTGACTCATGTAACAAGAGCGAGAGCTGCACTATCTAATGCCATTTCCTGTAACGCTGGTAATAGGAGTAATGGATATGACCTCTGCACTATCCTGGTTCATTTTTGCTATATAATATATGCTCATTGACGTTACAGAGTTCTCTGCCTATGCGATCTATGGAATCGAAAATGAGCCGTGGTCCCTAAATAATGTAAGCAAACGTGCGGCTTTCTCCGAGCAACAAGCATTTCAACTCTGAAGATTGCAAATTCGTTTGCGTTGTGGTTAAGGCATTATAAATGTAAGGCTTACATTACCCACATCTCGGGTATCAAAATGCCGAATCCGGGACTTTTTTTAGATACTGAAATAAAGTACAGTAACATAAAAAAACGTGTTTTCGATGTTACTCCTTTTTAGCGATTATCCAGTATTTTCAACCTAAATTATTTACCATACTTATGGCTTTTAAGAAACCCGGAAGTTCATTACCGCCCTCACATAAGTCCGCCATCGGTCCCTATCTGTGCAAGATTAATCCAGTTTCTACCACCATATCCCACTTCCCTCAAATCCACTTTTAATATTATCCTCGCATCTATGTCTCGGCCTCTCCAAAGGTCTGCCCTGCCCATCTAAAACGTCTCTGGATTTAATGTTCCTAATTATGTCAGATGAAGAATACAATGCGTAGTTCTGCGTTGTGTAACTTTCTCCATTCTCCTGTAACTTCATCCCTCTTAGTCCCAAATATTTTCCTAGCACGTTATTCTCAAACACCCTTAACCTCTGTTCCTCTCTTAAAGTAAGGGTCCAAGTTTCACAACCATATAGAACAACCGGTAATATAAATGTTTTATAAATTCTAACTTTTAGGTGTTTTAAACAGGCTATATGACAAAAACGTCTAAACCGAATAATAATAGGCATTTCCCATAGGCCTACTTATTCTGCGTTTAATTTCCTTCGGAGTGTCATTTATATTTGTTACTGTTGCTCCAAGATATTTGAATTTTTCCACCTCTTCAAAGGATAAATTTCGGATTTTTATATTTCTATTTCCTACTGTGTTTTGGTCACGAGACATAATCATACACTATGTCTTTTCGGAATTTACTTCCAAAACTATCTCTTTACTTGCTTGAAGTAAAATTCCCGTGTTTTCCGTAATCGTTTGTGGATTTTCTCCTAACATACTCACGTCATCCGCATAGACAAGCAACTGATGTACCCGGAAATAGTTTACCATACTTGATAAAATTGTATGAGTTACGTAAATAATTAAGATTAAGAACGAAAAATTGGAAAATTGAATAGTATGAATATCACCATTAAATACAAGTATCTCTTAGTAATAAAACGCGAATAGAACAAATTTGAAGTTTTTAAAAATTAAGTCGGTGCCAAATGTACCATGCAATGATGAAACGTGAATAGGCATAGTGGAAAAGAAAGTTAATTTATTACATAAACAAATAAAATGAATGATTGAGTAAATGGCAAACTTACTAGTGTTAAATTAAATAACCACGTGTGGCTTACAGCTGTTTCGGTGTATCCTTCACACCATCATCAGATCCTACTAGATCCCGGCGTCATCTCGACATCGCTGCCTGTTGTAAGGGTGCGTTTGCGTGTTGAAAAGTGGAGTCGAATTGTGTGTGTGTTCTGAAATTTATTTGTGTGTTGAGGATTTGATTAGGGTGTGTGTTAGTGTGTCTTGTGTGTTGAGGATTTGATTAGGGTGTGTTTTAGTACAATTTCAGAATACACACACTATTCGACTCCACTTTTCAACACGCAAACGCACCCCTACAACAGGCAGCGATGTCGAGATGACGCCGGGATCTAGTAGGCTCTGATGATGGTGTAAAGGATATACCGAAACAGCTGTAAGCCGCACGTGGTTATATAATTTAACACTATTAAGTTTGCCATTTAATCAAACATTTATATTTAAGTGTTAAAAGTAGTGTACGCAAGATTCAAGATGGAACATAAAATGACTTAAAAACGGTCACAGCTTTAATTGATAAGAAAACAACTGAACTAGAAAACAGATAAAAATAAAATGATAAGAAATTACAGGCGCCAATGGATAAATCATATAACCAGGATAGAAAATTATAGATCAGTGGTGACCACGTCGTGTTTTTTTTTTTTTTTTTGCAAGAGTACTCTTCGCTGAACACGAGTAGTATGCGAGAGCAGAACGTTCCAATGCTTGTAATACCAACGTTTACTCTTTTCCCCTCGTTGAGTGCATATAAATTTGTTTCGTTTATTGAATGAATGAATGAATGAATGAATGAATGATTTACAGAATAGGCTACAAAGTATTCTTACTGACTAGACTCATAGATTAACACTATGTTCTAGAAGTGGATGGTTGTAGATTCTCTTTATCAATTATATTATCTTACATCGACAGAGTTCACGGAGTTCTCTTGAGTCGCCAATCTCTTGTGTTATCTCTGTCGTCTCTTGCACTTCACAGCGGTGGTCTTGGGCTTGATTTCTTCCCCTTGGGATGCAATTTACTTATGTTATGCTCATCTTTACTTTTGCATTCTCTCAAAGTTTGAATCTCGAGGTATTTTGAAAGTTCACAAATTTTCATGAATACTTTTTTAAAATTTAGGGTTTAATTTATTCCGGATCATTTCTTTTTCGTGTTTATTTAGTCGACCCTGTCCATTTCGATCAATCGTTACCTCACACGTCTGGATTGGTTCAAATCTCACGAGGCTATGCGCTTAAAATATCCGTCGGAACGCAGTTTTCGAGGCATGTTTTGCCACACCCGTTTTGCCGGCCTAAAAGGTTGGACTGGTTTCGTGTGGATGTTTACGGTTATAGACTTCTTTGTATACATGGTGATATACTTTTCGTTTCACTATGTTTATTTCTTCAAAAGATATATGCGATTCTATTCTAACACTTTTTTTTTGGACATCATTACCAAGCGGTTGGTGATCTACCGTGCCGAATACAAAGACATAGTTCTACGTCAAAACTGGACAACAGCGAGGAATAGATCCTCAAAACTTTGGAATTGTTCGCCACAAAGAGAATTCCGTGTCGCGGAAATTTGGACTCAGGTCCCCGTCTGCCATGTACTCCAGCGCTCTGTCAACTGATCTACCAAGGTGTCTCTGATGATCATAATGTTTTAATAAGGTTATATTAGGCTACTAGAGTAAATTCGCAGCAAATTACGAAGATGCATTATTTAAGTCACTATTCAAGCGAATGGAGTGGCAGAAACATCCTGTTGTCTTTTAATTATTTAACGCGGAGAAGGGGATTTAAGTGTGCGAGAAGACAAATGTCAGGATTTACATAGCAGTGATCGGATGAATTCCGACACCTGGAGCAGGAACAAGCATAGATAACACGAATAATAGAAGAAATCTTTGTGACGAATGAGATTAAAGTGTGGTGTAGAATGGTGAGAGAGGCCTACGCTAGAATACTGAATGAAGACACAGAATAACATGAAATAGAAAACAAACGGGAATCGGTACACAGAAGAAGAAAAGAGTGGTATTACCAAGACTGGGAACTCAGTACATAAATTTAGACTCCGGCTCGCACTTCCGACAACTTTTAACGTATGAGAACAACATTGCCGACAAAGGATTACTAGAAATCAACCTTCACCAGGGCGTTATCATTTTTAGACAGAAAATTTTTGGGAGAGTTTTTAAAACATGAGGAAATGTCCTCTATTTGGGAGAGATATGGAAAATTTATTAACATTCTATGGTAAAATCTGATAATTATAGTATTTTCTTCCATATCAAAGTTTTGAAAAGGACAGTGATAATCTCAATTCGAAGCTCAAACTATCATTTTTGACGACCTCCTATTTATTTTCATATCGCCTCCACAGTCGTGCCACGCAAGAAGTTTCGATATCAAATTTTCGCGAGAATAGTGATATTTAAACAAATAAAATACGCGAATTCTTACACTAATATTAAAAAATGCTCAATTCTTTGTTGTAAAGTGGTAACATATTCATAAAGAAGTAATCGTTTGTGCCGAAAACAATGCTGAAGCGAAATATGTTTTAATGAACGATTATAAGATTATTTTCTTATTTTCTTATGCACATAAACTAAATTAATAAGTAAATATATACAGGCATAGAGATAAATTGTAAATATTCTTTTCTTAAATTGATCTTGTGGTAACACTATTCTACCAACGTCAACACAAGCTCCTTATTAAATGTCAATATGTAGTCAATTGATAATAATGAAGCAAATAGAATGGTAACACCAAAACTAGATTCATAAGGCTACCTTCAAGGTTAGTTTATCAAAATTGATTATTAGAGGAACTCAGATAAATTTTTCCTATACTGAACGTGTCTGTAAGTGTCACTCTTCCGCCAGTGTGTCACTATTAAGAAAGCTTTATGTTGTAAAAAGACATCGAAATCTAAGCTGGAGTCGGTAAGTGTTTAGTTACCATAATTCCGACTCCTGATTCCACTCAGAATCGCTTCCAGTTCCGACTGAATCTAGAATCGCTTCCAACTCCAAATCCATCCAGAATTGCTTCCCACTACAGTTATATTGTAATTCCTTCCGACTCCACCCAGAATTTTTTTCGGCTCCATTGTTTCCAAATGTGACTCAATCCAGAATTGTTACATGTCGGAATCACTTGGTTCCAGGATAAAACATGATAGGCCTACGCCTTATGAAATAAAGAAACAAACTAACAAACAAAGAAGTAGTAGAATATTCTATCTTGAAAGTATTTGCTTTATGCAATATAGTTCAGAAAATTATGAAAAAATAAACCATCAAGGTTCTGCATTTTATACTGACATAGGCCTATGCAATTACCTAATTAAAAATTGTTGTGAGAAGTTGAATCTGAGTTCATAGTTAATGGAGACTTTAACAGTTAAATTACTTACAAATGGCTTTTAGAGACCCCGAAGATTCATTATCGCCCTCACTTAAACCTGACATCGGTCCTATCCTGAGCAAGATTAACCCAGTCCTTACCATCATATCCCAACTCTTTCATACCCATTTTGATATTATTCTCCCATCTACGTCTCGGCATCCCCAAAGGTCTTTTTCTCTCCGGCTTCCCAACTAACACTATGCATTTCTGGATTTGGCCATATGTTTTACATGTTCTGTCGATCTCAAACGTCTGGATTTAATGTTTCTGATTGTGTCAGGTGAAGAATACAAGGCGTGCAGTTCTGTTTTGTGTAACTTTCTCCAGTCTCCTGTAACTTCATCGCTTTTAGCTCCAAATATTCTAATCACTATATTCTCAAATACCCTTAACCTCTGGTTCTCTCTGAAAGTGAGGACCCAAGTTTCACAACTATACAGAACAACCGGTAATATAACTGTTTTATAAATTCTAACATTCAGCTCTTTTGAGAGCAGACTGGATGACAAAAAGTTTCTCAACCGAATAATAACACACATTTCCCATATATATTCTGAGTTTAATTTCCTCTCGAGTGTCATTTATATTTGTTACTGGTGCTCCAAGATATTTGAATTTTTGAACATTTACAAAGGATAAATTTCCAATTTTTATATTTCCATTTCCTACTATGTTCTGGTCACGAAATATAATCGTATACTTCGTTTTTTTCCGGATTAACTTCCAAACCTATCTCCTTACTTGCTCCAAGTAAATTTCCCGTGTTTTCCGTAATAATATGTGGATTTTCTCCTAACATATTCACGTCATCAGCATAAGCAAGAAGCTGATGTAACCCGTTCAATTCCAAACCCTCTCTGTTTTTCTGATCTTACCTAATGGCATATTCTAGAACAACGTTAAAAATTTTATATCCTTTAGCCTCCAGTAAGATAGAAAAAATTATCTATACGGACTATGTTGTAAGTTTCATTGAGACACATTTTAATTAATCGAACTAGTTTCTTTGAAATACCAAATTCAATAAGGATATTATATAAAACCTCTCTCTTTACCGAGTCATATATCTTTTTCAAATCTATGAATAACTGATGTATTGTGCACTTATACTTCCATGTTTCTCCATTATCTGTCGAATACAAAAAATCTGATCAATAGTTGATCTATTACGCCTAAAATGACTAACAGTAGGCCTATCTGCAGAAAACTGTTGTCTGTAATCCTTCAATGAATTTTTAAGCAACTCTGTATAAAATGCGGGGTTGTAGCATTGATGAAATTTGTAATAGCGAGATATTTTGGCGAGGCGAGTCTAACGAATAACTGGCACGTTTATTACAGTTGAGAAATTACCTGTTTAATCAGTATCATACAGACATATTATAAATTGTATTTCTTTCATTCCTAATTCTACGTTAATAAATTTTCTTCTCTTTATTTAGAAACATTTCTGTATCTTGAACTGACTTTTTCTCGTTTTATAAATATAATAAATTGAAAAAAAACTCTTAAAATTTACTCGTGTGTTTGCTTGTGTATGTGTGTGTGCATAAGAATGTATATGTTACAGACAGTCATCCCGAGGCTGATTGGCCAAGTTCACAATTAAATCCTATGGATGATTGAATTGATGAATGGATGGATAGGTAATTGTTAAGTCTGTAGTCGAACATCAGATCCTTCGGCACATCATACTGGCAGAATGGTTTTGCTTACATATGTAATGTTATTGACGCACTTGGAAACGACCCTGTAGCTGTTTGACAAAAAATACCGGTGCATCTAGAAATTTTCTTTTTGTTATAACTTTAATGTCTTAAGACATTAAGGATTCAGAATTAAGGATGTACCTTAGTATACGTTTTCTACGTTACTTGCAAAGCAAATAATATTCGCCTTATTTAACTACTTTGCTTCATTTATGGCGGATTGCTAAGTCAAGACTACAAAGTATGTCTTGCTTCCTTCCGTAAACTAGAGTAATTTGTATTTAGATAATAATAGCAGCAAGTCATCCAAGGAACAATGAGAAATGCTGGTGTATTGTAGTCGACGAAGCAAAAGTTATATACGACAGCACGTTTAGAGTAATTTATAGCCTAAGGTTATGTCCTAACAGACTGCTTATTAGCAGAGCTAGGAACTTCGTACCGATCGCTATCGCCCTACGCAGGGTAAGACCAGCCACAAGCGACGGCATCAACGCATCAAAACAGCTACATATAGAAATAGGAAGGTACAGTGGAAAGGAAAACAAACTCGTCAAGGCAATATTCCCGTTTCCGGAAAAGAAAGACATTCGTAAATGTACAGCTAGTAACATAACTATGTACAACTATACAAATTGTTACATACATGTAGATTGACATTGATACAATATTTCTATTTATGTATTTACATCATTTACACCTTTAAAATATAACACAGTGTGTAACATTTACTGAAATTATGGAAACAATAGGTTAATAATAAAATAATATTGAAACGTTTAGTAAGTAAAAACCAAAGAAGAAAATAAACTGTGCAGACATACATGTACATACATCCTATACGTACGCACGCTCGCATACATACATACATACATACATACATACATACATACATACATACATACATACATACATACATACATACAGGTGTTCGGCGTGTGTAATGCTGAAAATGTGTTTTTTTTTTTTTCGTGAACATCGCGATAATAATAATTATTTTGTGGCATCACAGCATTCTATCTTCAAATTCTGTATAATAAAAAATTAAAAAATGAACGTCAAACATTCAACTAGTACGAACATTAAGCCTATATTAAGATGGAAGAACGCCATTTATAAAATCAACTCGTGTTCTTTAAGTTTACGAAGATGTCCGCCCCCGCACAAGAATGTTTTCTGTTCACGTGGATCAAGAGAAAAATATTTCCAAGAAACAGTTATGCAAGTGGGAGCATAGTTATTCACATGTCACCCGTTCCTAGAAACAGCAAAAACAGCATTAGCATTATGCAGGTAGAGATTATCACTATTTGTACAGTACACTCAGTGTAGGCTTTCATGAAAGGTCGAGTTCCTTCGGCATGTTATATAGTTTCAAGGAGATTATATCCTGTTACGACACTATAAAAGTGATTCTTATGTTGATCTCTATCGATTTAAAGGTTTTCTTTAGTTCTCCAGGCTCATATAACCTATAGTCCAACATTTTGCTCTTTATTCAGACATGGTTTTTACTACGTGTCGTGTCCCGGGATAGCTCAGTTGGAAAGAGCGCTCAGCGCGCAGAGCTGAGAGGTACTGGGTTCGATTCCCGGTGCCGGTACGAATTTTTCTCGTATTAAATAGTAATAATATCAGTTATATTTTAATAATGCATGTTATCTTGCCTATCAGTATTACCTCTGTACATCAAGCCTGTTCCGTCACACTGTGCAATCTCTGAAGATTTCCGCCATATCTTAAGGCCCATTCACAATGAAAATTAAACATAACCGTAACATAAACACAGAAGTTTGCGCCCAGGATACCAAATGGGATCATTCACAATGATTCACATAAGCATAGACATAAACATTACCGTAAGACGTTAACATGAAAGTTTGCAAACTCCAAACTTTCATGAACAGAACACAATCATGGAGCGCTGAAGTATACGACAGGATATGAGGCAATGGCGTCGTTGCTATGTTTCCATGGTTACCAAGTATGTTTGCGGTTATGTTTATGTCCCCATCGTGAATGATGGTATGACTTCTTGATTTTACCGTAACGTTTACATTCTTAAGTTAACGCTTACGTTATGTTTAATTTTCATTGTGAATGAGCCTTTATTCTTTTGACGTGCAGGCTGAATCGACAAATGGCACCTCACAGCTGAGCCACGACATCAAGATGAGCGCAATAGTTCGGACCCCAAAACTCACTACAGCTATAAGCGTTATAATCGCAATAGGCACTTGGAGGCAGCAGTACAAGCCTTCGGTCACCTCCACCGTATCATACAAAAAAAAAAAAACACACACACACACACACAGTAGAATTTCCTTAATCCGAACTAATTGGAGGAATAAATTTTCGGAATTAATTAAATTCCGGATTAACTGAAATATTTTAAAAGAACATTAGGTCAGATTGTGCATTAAAGCTAATTACGTTTACAACAATAAAACATTTCCTCTGATTGAGGTTCTAGCTGATATGTAGGGCCTACATTTACTATCAGGCAGTACATTTCACTTGACGATACGTGTCAGAGGAAGAGCAATTGTTTGTATACATATGATGTCTGACTTGTGTAATATGTAGCGAGTCGGCGATGTATGCAATGGAGGGGGAAAGGAATGACCACCCTACGCCATTATCTCCTGGCTTAGTTGCCTCATATGTGGTGTCTTCTTGGTATCACTTGTGAGGTTCAGGCCTGTCTTTGGACAGTTGACTAAGCAACAGACCTAATATTGTTGCTGCGCCTCTAAAATCCACTGTATTTTGAAAACGATTTTGCTGAAAGAAAAAGCATCGTCACTTTCAATTCCCTTGATTTTCAAAGCTATTGTCGGTATAATTTCATCATTTTTCTTGTAATTATTGAAATTATAACGAAAGTAGCTTTGAAAATCAAGGAAATTAAAAGTGACAGTACTTTCTTTCTTTGCCCTGCAAAAAAATAAAATAAAATAAAATAAAATAAAACATAACAGAGTTTGGAGGCGCAGCGACGTCATACCTTAATGTAAAGTGAAAATTATAATGAAGTGCTCGACTGCCCGCATTCTGCATTACTTTCTGCAGAAATCGGTTTAAAATATTTGTCCGTATTCAGCTGGGACTCTCTGTAATTTATTTTCTTCAGTAATAATTCTCTGAGGTCCCAAGTGGTCCTAGTACCCATATATGTCTTCATTGTCACCACTTACAACAAATTTGATTAAGTTGTTTTTAAGTGTACTTTCACGTTACTCAGCTTCATTTTTGACAAATTGTTGTCCCAATTAAGCCAAGCCTCGGATTATTGGTCCGGAATTAACCATATTTCCCAATTTTCAGATAAGATTCGGGTTTACATTTGTCACAGTAATAACAATATCATATTATTATTATTATTATTATTATTATTATTATTATTATTATTATTATTATTATTATTATTATTTTAACGTCAAATCAAAAATTATTTCCATAATCTGCGCTTAAGGTTCCTGGACGTATCTCTAGTCTTCAACTTAAAATCGTTTGGTTTCTCTGCTCACAAAAACATACTGCATTTACAGACACCCTGTAAAATATTAAAAATTAAATTTTATGTTACACATATTCATAGTGTTTGAGTACGTTCCAATACTACTGTGTTCTGCTATTCTATGGTTCTCTGTTTCCGAGGAACATATTTCAAGTAATGTCATATATCGTATAATCCCTTTATTGGGCTGTATAATTAATGGTATAATTTTTGTTGGTACTCCATATTACTCTGTACTACATTATTGACGTCGTCGTCGTCATCATCATCATCATCATCATCATCATCATCATCATCATCATCATCATCATCATCATCATCATCATCATCATCATCATCATCAACCTGGCGAGTTTTAGGCTCTAAAGTCTGTTATAGTCTTGGATTAAATTTTGATGCCAACGTTTTGCAGGTCTTCCCACACATCTTCGGCCTAATTATTGTGTAATTATAAACGTCTTTTGGTGATTCCAATTGAGATAATTCTTGCAAGATGTTGTTTCCAGGTTATTTGATACTAATGGATATATTCTTGAACTGATCTGATTTTAAATTATTTCAAAATATTCATGCTCGTTTTTGATCCTGCTTAGAGTATCTCGCTATTCTGTCTATGAATCGCATTTCACAAGCTGTTATTAAATCTATTCTCATGAGATTTCACTACCCATGTATTCCTGCCATAGTTTAATGTAGGTTCTATTAGAATATTGTGCAAACGTTTTCTGGGATGTTTTTGTATGAAGGATGGCTTCTACAATAGGTGTGGTATATCTCAATTTTTCATAGTTAACCTGTTTCTTGAAGAATAGATTGTCTGCTTCCAAATATTTTATTTTCCCGACAAATGCTACTTTTCTTAGCTCTTTTCCTTGAAAACCATAATTCTTGTCTTGTACTTTGATATTTGCATGTTATATTTGACCGAAACTGTCTGCAAAATTATAAATTGAACTTTGTAGGTCATCTTCTGGAAGTCCTAGAAGTACTAAGTCATCGACAAAGAGAATTGAATCCAGTTTTACATTTATATTGATTATTATGTACCCATGTCGTGTTTTCCTCCAATCTTTCATTCTTCTGTTCACAAAGATGATGAATAGGACTGTTGATAATCCGCAGTATTTTCTATCTCCAGTATTGGCACTTTTTTCAGTCAGATAATTTCCCATTTACTTTGATTCGTTTTATATAAAAATATTATAAATAATACATAGCATCATTATTATTACCATCATAATCATCGTGGTCACTAACGAAAGTAAATGCACAGATATTAATAATATTTCGAAGAAAAATTTTACAAACATTTGTGGGGCGGTGAAGAAACTTGTGAATGAGCAATGGAGAATTATAATGGAAGCAAAAATGTATTCATTTGATGAGCCAGATTTAGTTGCAAGGATTAAAATCAGGCACATTAAATGGGTTGGGCATATCGTGCTATATGCTGGAAAGACTGAGTAAAGCAATGATCTAAGGCGATACCAATACAATAATATGTAATAATAATAATCAGGGAAAGGATTTATATGTAAATACATATTTACTTATAAAGCTAATATAATTTATATTTTGCATTATCTTTATGTTTCACAATGTGTAGGGTTGAAAAATCCTACTTTTATTTTCCATATTTTTCCATATTTTAGAGTTTAGTATATATTTTCGTTAATTTCCATATATTTTCCATATTTCATATAAAACAGTCCATATTATATTAGGTTTAACAATAAAACAAAACAAAATTCCATTAACTTTTAAAAATACATTTCAACAATAGAGATTTAAACACATGTTCAGTAATCCCTTTAACATCAGAGTTATTTGAAAATTAGCAGTCCTATCAACAATGGGAAAGTAAGTTACAAAACTGTATTAATTTAATTTAAAATTTTTAACAGACTTCAGTTGTGCAGCTCAACAGTTAAATGCCAGTCAGAGTACACATAGGTTCAGTTTTGTAAATCATACTATAAAGACGGTAAATATGCCAAAAGTACGTCATTCAGTCAATTTAAAATCAAAACTAACAAGTTACATTTCAGAATTTAAAGAAGATGGTTTATCAACTGACAATAAAATATTATTTTGTAATTTGTGTCAGTGTGCAGTATCATCTACACAAAAGTTCCTGGTGCAACAACACATTACAACTAGTAAACATCAGGCCAACAAACAACTAAATTCCAAGCAGAGACAATTGTTTTTAACACAACCAACAACATCGAATGTAAGATCTGAGTTTAACATCGACCTGTGCCGTTCTCTCATCTCTGCTGATATTCCTCTCTACAAACTAAAGAATAAGGTCTTCAGGGAATTCCTTGAAAAATATACTCAACATACAATCCCGGATGAGTCAACACTTAGGAAGACGTATGCTCCATCCATCTACGATGAGACAATACAGAAGATAAGAGATGAAATTAAAGATAGTTCAATTTGGGTTTCCATTGATGAGACTCCCGACAAAGAAGGTAGACTTGTTGGTAATGTAGTTATCGGTTTGTTAAGTGAACAATATTCTGAACGAATTCTTTTACATTGTGATGTTCTAGAAAAGTGCAATAACAAAACTATAGTTAAACTGTTCAACGAAGCTATGGGTATCCTGTGGCCAAAGGGTATTATGTACGATAATGTGCTATTCTTTATTAGCGATGCTGCCCCTTATATGGTCAAAGCTGGACAAGCATTATCTGTTGTATATCCTAAATTGACTCATTTTACTTGTGTGGCGCATGCATTTCATCGTGTGGCAGAAGTGGTCAGAGACAATTTCCCTAAAGTAGATTTGTTGATTTCATCAGTGAAAAAAGTATTTCTCAAAGCTCCCAGTAGAGTTAACGTGTTGAAAGAAATGTACCCTGAAATTCCATTGCCACCAAAGCCAATTTTAACTAGATGGGGTACATGGCTAGAAGCAGTTGAATATTATGCCGAACATATAGACTCTATTAACAATGTTCTCCTTGCATTGGACTCTGAAGATGCAGTCTCAATTGATACTGCGAAAACAGTTACCTGTGACATAAGTGTGAAGAATGACTTAGCTCACATTCAGCATACATTTTCATGCATCATAAAAACGCTCAAAAGTCTCCAAAATAGGCACCTTTCACTATCTGAAAGTTTTGAAATTATAAATAGTACTGTGGAACAACTGAATCGTGGTAGAGGTAAAGTTGCAGATGCAGTAAGAGCTAAGGTGGACACTGTACTTTCAAAAAACCCTGGATATGAAGAACTACAAAAGGTTGTTGCTGTGATGAGTGGTGAATCAACAGTGAAGATTAACTTGGACTTATCCCCAGCAGACATTGTGAAATTGAATTATGTACCAGTTACTTCTTGTGACGTCGAACGCTCTTTTAGTCAGTATAAATCTATCCTCAGAGACAATAGAAGAAGATTCACTTTTCAGCACTTGAAAGAAATGTTTGTAACCTATTGTTATGGTAACAGACAATAAAAATTGTGTTTTGTTGAAACTACATTGGAAGATAAGGTACGTCCATTATATTTTTTGTTTAGTTTGATTAAAATGTACCAATATTTAACGTACATAGTCATTTTTTTATAATTTTAAGTCCATATTTAATTCCATATTTTGGTAAAAATCCATATTTAATTCCATATTTTGGTAAAAAATAACTACATATATATTTACATATTTCATATATTTTTAGTCCATATAAATCCGTTCCCTGATAATAATAATAATAATAATAATAATAATAATTATTATTATTATTATTATTATTATTATTATTATTATTATAAAGGAAATTCTTAGGACGTCCAAAATTATGATTCTTTGACAATTTGGAGAATGATTTTAAATACTGAAAGGTGGACAATGGTAAGACGTATTGTTTAGACAGACAAAACTGGTGTAATACTGTGAGATCAGCAGCAGAGAGCTAGCACAAGTTCTAATTTCTTGATAACAATAATAATAATAATAATAATAATAATAATAATAATAATAATAATAATAATAATAATAATAATAACAAATGACGCTTCAGCCCTTTAAGAATCCAGCCGGATGCTGGCCTCACGCCCACATGCCGAAGCAGAGGTGGACGATCATCCAACCATAATGGCGATATCGCATGGTTAGTACTATGGTCCCCCAACAGTCATAGCTGATCTTCGTAACCGAGTTTCGCTACCTATCGTAGGTCCCCAAGTGCATCACGATGCTGGGTGAGTATCGGTCCCATATACTGGCCGAAATTTCATGAGAAAA
Source organism: Periplaneta americana (assembly GCF_040183065.1). Taxonomy (NCBI): domain Eukaryota; kingdom Metazoa; phylum Arthropoda; class Insecta; order Blattodea; family Blattidae; genus Periplaneta; species Periplaneta americana. The sequence continues at coordinate 142,371,502 of NC_091118.1, forward strand.
TTTCTTCCACCAAGAGTACTCGAATCGGCGTGCATTTCAGAACGGGAGTCCTAGGCAGGATGCCTTAGACTCGACGCCACGGCGCGGGACTCATGTACTATCAGGATGATATTATTATTATTATTATTATTATTATTATTATTATTATTATTATTACAGGCGCATTTAGGTTGCAATGCCTTTGGCATCTTCCGATCCTAACAAGTTATTTTTTTAATATTCTCATGTTGTTTAAGGTCTAGTTAATGTATTACATTCGTATACGTATCAATTCTTTAGACTAAAACGATGAAGTGAGACCTTAAAAGGTTACCAGGCTTAATACGTGATAGGAAGAAGAAAAATAAGTTTAATTTATTAATGATTTTCTTCGATTCTTGTCTCTTCCATTTGGACAACGCTTGATTGCATTTTTTCCGTCTGTTGTTAAATTTTTTATACATCTTTTGCTCGCATAAAACAAATAATATGAGGCTTATATTTTAACGAGTTTTCAGAACTGAAATGTTAAAATATTATTATTATTGTTATTATTATTATTGTTATTATTATTATTATTATTATTATTATTATTATTATTATAACATACACTATTTTCACTCTTGGGGAAGATTGATAAGTATTGCTCATCAATCATAAAATGTTATGGCATACCTGCAATTGACAGATGGAATGTATCTCTTTGTTTCAGGGATTGTGGACAGGAGCGACGCTTTATGGAACATGGTTGATGACATATGGTGGCAGGTGCCACCGTAGCCAGCATCACACGCCGTTACTTCTAGTTTTATTATTATCTCCATCGTATAAAAAATAAAAGAAGATTTTTTATCACCCTGGTGCAATATCTGAACTTGGCAACGTTCGTTGTTACATCGAGTTAAATTTGGCACCGCCGTTTTCACTTGCAGTATTATAGAAGTGAGTGAGAAAGAACGTGTGCGGGAAAGAGAGAGAAGGCAGGAGTGAAGGAACTTGACCTAGCAAGCGAGTGAGAGAGACAGAAAGTAATTTCAAGTACCGCGAATAGATCTTGTCGGAACAGCTAACAGATCTGATGGCAAAGCCTTCCCCGTCGGCCCGGCTCTAAACGGAGTCTGGTGAGTGACTGATGGGAAAACGGTTCGAGAGTTCTTTACTTGCTTGGCCTTGGTAGTCGAATAATAAAAAAAGTCGAAGACAAAATAAAAAAAGCTGCGTCTGAATCCAAAATAATGGTATAGAGGGAAAAAAGCCTGCAGCTCGTCTGATACACTGAAACACGTGTAAGAGATTTTTAGAATGCGAGTGATTTTGTTCAAGACTGTTCTGGAATTGAACGGTTTGCGATAAAACGTGTCTGCTTATTTTATGGGGTCGTGAAAACGAACATTTGTGACGAGGAGATAAATGAAGTTTCGTGATTGTCTTATTGCAGCTGTGAAAAGACTGTACATTCTAATAAAAGTGAACTCGTCTCGAACAGTCGAGAGGGAGACTCCATAGAAAAGACGGAGAAAAATTATTTGTATCGCAAGTACGAGTTATTTATATCGAAATTTGTCTTCAAAAGCAAAGACGTCACGTCAGAAACAAATCTGCAATCAATAATTTTAAACTACACATCGAACTTTTTTCACTGGTATAAATTTTATACGACACTTAAAAGATATTACTACTTAATCTATACTTAAAACTCTTATGCCTGTGTTGCCTAAAACACAAGCCTTCTGTAATAAATAAATCTTGTTAATACCTTATTCCTCTCTCTCTCAAAATTAAGGTACGAAGTTGTAGTGTTTGTAAGCAGTGAATCATCAGACAAAGATAAAAAAGAGTATATAATTGGTAATAAAGACGTTTACCTGAAGAAAGAAGATGAACAAAATGGTAGGAAATTATATTCTACTCTTTCTATTGGTTACCAACAATCCCGTGTCGGCATGGGTGACCTGGTATTCTTCTACCCACCACGACACCAACACCACACCCGGGGCTGGTGCTGGTGACAGCAACGAAATTAATCATCAGACAGAAGACACCACAAGTATTCCAGGTAAGTTCCCAAAATGTGCATGAAATATGTTTAATTGCGTAGTGTTCAACAATGATCGTTGATGTTACAATTTACATGGTTACAGTTAACTTCTACCTATAAATTTAACAATCTGAAAACGCCTTTAAGCAATGCAACATAGATTTAACCCCGACAAAAAGAAATAAGTAACGAAATTTGAGAGTATAAAATACAATGAAATTATGATTAAACCATAACTATGTACATGATCGACTGTAAGGTTGCATGTTGACTGCCACCACCATTCGCAATACATAGCTTAAGGCTCCATTTGTGAAGTTACTATTTAGGTGCGCACGCACGAGAAAGCAGTGAGAATTCCGATTGTCAGTCGGTGGCAGAGCAATTGCCACACTTGGCTGGACTGAATAGAAACGAATGTTGTTGCTATTAAACGAATCATTGTTCAGAAAGAATTGGAACTCCATTGGGAGGAGTAACAATTCAGCCTCGATTTAATTAAAAGTGTGTAATAAATGTGATGGTTGCAAAAACTACCACCAGTATCTGTACTCTCCAAATTCATGTTTATTGTTTATTGTTAGTAAAATAACATGTACAAAAATACAATCTTAGTTCTTCCCTGAAGGAGTAAAAACTCTTGCTCAGGGAGATATCTAAACACAAAGATAAACACAAACAAAGATAATTATTTGACACAAACTGGGTCAAGAAAGAAACAAAATTACAGGAGTAAATTAACTTTAAAAATACAATTTCAATTTTAACAATTTAAATCATACAAATATATATACATATTAAATCAATATATATTCTTTAAAAAGTAAATTCCTAACGCTATTTTTTAAATTTCTGATACTAAAATTTTCCAAATTTGGGTATTTATCAATTATTTTATTGTATAACTTTGGACCAAAGTAGGTACCATGGCTCAGAGCTGTGCTTGTGAAACACTTTGGTTCCTCTAGTCCACCGTAGTTAGACAGAGACTAAACGGAGCGGAGCGCTCCACTATGACTCGTTGCGTGCTCCGGTGTTTCCACAGATATAAGCAAGTTCACGCTCCGACTGCACTCTCTAGCTCCACAACCGGTTTTGGAGCTTACAACTCTGACACTACTGCTCTAGTCGTATAAAATCGGATGTTTTAGTTCCATATTTATGATGATACAATTTGAATTTATTACGATTTTTATGTATGAAGGTTAATAGAACAATATAATAAATCTGTTTAATTTTCAAAACATTAAAATCAGTGAACAAAAGCTCGGATGAGTAATCAATTGGTTTATTAAGGCATATTTTAATTATTGTTTTCTGAATAAGTATTAGTGGAGTGAGATTAGACATACTTGCATGTCCCCATCCTAAAATTCCATACTGGAGAATGGATTGAAATAAAGCTAAATAAATGAGACGTAAAATATTAATTGGTAAATATGACCGAAGTATAACAAATATATAAATTGTTTTACGTAATCTATTGCATAAATATGTAATATGTTTATTCCATCGTAAGTGTTGGTAATGCCTAAATACTTAACTTCTGAGGATTCCGTTAATATGGGACAGTCACAATTTTGAGGACAATCAGAATGATGAATTTTGAGCCTAAAAGAAGATTGAGGAGATTGAAGACCACTGGACCTTAGTGAAAATGGAACAAGTGGAGAGAGAAATGATTTTTGTACCATACTCATCTTACGTAGGACGATTTTTCCTCATATATACATTCTCCTTTCGTATTTGTAGGTCGTTCCTATTTTCCCCTCTTTATCTTCCTTCGGTATTTCTTTACATATTTTCTCGTATTATGAATAGGACCACATTATGCAGAAAGGAATCAACCAACATAGTACTAAAGTTGAGCAAAATTGAGTTAAGTTAAAGGAAAATAAAAATTCATAAATAAATGTATACAGTTCGTTCTCATATTTGTCAAATTCGTATTATTTGGAACACCCAAATACTGAATTCATAAACCTTATATTTTTAAAATATAATATATTTTTGTGATTTGATTCCTCTCTGCAAAATGACACACAATACAAATGGCATTCTGCAGAAACAATAATCCAACTCATATTTAGTATATGATATATATTGCTACATACAATACAAAATAAATACAATATATTACACCCGTTTCAGCAAGTTCGTGTCCGGGGGTGATTCCTATAAATGACTACAGGGTTGTTTCCGATCTCTGATAAGGAATTTAAATGACGTCATGTGCGTCAAGAATCACACCGACAGCTGAATTGTGGCGAGAGGTGACAGACCAGTAGTGAGTGATTTCATAATAAGAGTGCACGGTGTATCACAGTAGCAATGCCCAAGAAAATCGAGCCTTTTTGGGAGGGGTACATAACTCTTTCCGATGCCAAGTACAGTTACGTGAAAATCATAGGAGCCTGCAAAACACGTGGTTTCGTTATTTCCAAGAAAGGCATCTTGTGTGTACCTAATAAGACTGGAAAAGCTCGGATGGGATTAATTCCAGAGTGGAAAAGCAAGCAAATCCATCCCCCGCCACAAGTCGCCGGACCCCACGAGGTGCAACAAATTAATTCCATTCGAGCTTTACCAATCTTATTAAGTACACAGAAGATGCCTTTCTTGGAAATAACGAAACCTCGTTTATTGCAGGTTTCTTTTATTTTCACGTAATTCTATTTGGCATCGGAAAGGGTCGTAATGTACCCTTTCCAAAAAGGCTCGATTTTCTTGTGACCTACTGGTCTGTCACCTCGCGCCTCAGTTCAATAAAATTACAAAATCGGTACAATTATTACAAAACAGGGATAATTACGAAGATGAAAGTAGAGAATCAAGTGAAGAATAGAATATAAGTTGGAATGAATAAATAAGAGGGTAAAAAGGTAAAAGTATCCCCGTCACATGTCATGAAGGCACTTGGGGGCTTGGAACTAGAGCCCCATGCTTTTCATGACCTCGGCACCACGCGGAATGAATAAATAGTATATTGAAATTAAGAAAAAGAAAAAAAAAGGACAAGAATACTAAGTAATTTGCTTAATGTTTTCTTAAATTTTTTAAACTCAAAATAACCTAGGTCAGGATTTATTATCGAAATAGTGTTGTATCACCTTGGCCCGTAATTCTGGCTATGATTTATTCCAGTGGTTGTGTAACATTCAGGTTCAACTAAAGGACATATCACATTTTTCTGATAGAATAAACATACTGTTCTTTATATTACAGACCATTTTTATGATAATAGTTTAATAATGTATATTTATATGTTTGTTCAATTTGGAAAACATTAAAATCGAAATAAATCAAATTTGTTGGATAATCAATTGACTTGTTTAAACAAATTTTAATTATCCACTTCTGAAACAATATGAGCAGAGAAAGTGTAAATTTTGTTGCTCCTCCCATCCGAATATGCCATATTGTATGACATATTGAACCAAACCTAAATAAAGTAATCGCAGAATATTTGTAGGGATGTAAGAGCGAAGAATTAAAAATTTATAAATACTTTGGTCGGCGGGAAAAGGTACACAAGTAAAAAAGTCGATTTTTTTATTGTAACTTATCACATAAGTCTAGTATTTTTTTCTAATTTTTTAAATAATAAAATTTATTTTATTTTAAATTGACAAGGGTCTTACTTTAACCAACATACTGTACATGACTTTCATTATTATACTTATATTCAGTGAAGAATAAATTAAAAAGAAAGTCTCTCCGGATTTTTTTATATGTGCCTTTTCCCGCCGACCAAAGAATTGTTTTACGAAATTTGTTACACAAAGAAGAAACATGTTCATCCCACCTTAAATGCTGATCAATAATAATTCCTAAGTACTTAATTTGAGTATATTATGTTTGAACACTTTTTTGATATTCTGCCCAAGGGCAAATCTTTCACTGCAAGCTCATCATTCTCCAATCTTACCTATTTTCCGCCTTCCTCTTAGTTTCCGCATATAATAATAATAATAATAATAATAATAATAATAATAATAATAATAATAATAATAATAATGTGGGTCCCTATCACCACGGCATAGCGCGTCCTCAGGTTGCGGATCGAGGAGACGGCCTCCAGATATGGAGAGTAGCTGTGAATATATTGAATAAGCAGTCGCGGACAGCCGATGAGGGATGGTCCTCCAGCTTGGGGGTTGGGCGAAGGGCTAACAATCCATCACCGTAAAAAACAGCTTGTTACGAAACCTTCAAATAAGCCTCGGAATGGGACTGATTCTATGGCACGACCACAGCAAAGCTTATATCATCCAGTCTGCTGTCAAAAAATCTGAAAGTTAGAATTTATAAAACAGTTATATTACCGGTTGTTCTTTATGGTTGTGAAACTTGGACTCTCACTTTGAGAGAGGTACATAGGTTAAGGGTGTTTGAGAATAAGGTGCTTAGAAAAATATTTGGGGCTAAGAGGGATGAAGTTACAGGAGAATGGAGAAAGTTACACAACACAGAACTGCATGCATTGTATTCTTCACCTGACATAATTAGGAACATTAAATCCAGACGTTTGAGATTGGCAGGGCATGTAGCACATGTGGGCGAATCCAGAAATGCATATAGAGTGTTAGTTGGAGGTCGGAGGGATAAAGACCTTTGGAGAGGCCGAGGCGTAGATGGGAAGATAATATTAAAATGGATTTGAGGGAGGTGGGATATGATGATAGAGACTGGATTAATCTTGCTCAGGATAGGGACCAATGGCGGGCTTATGTGAGGGCGGCTATGAACCTCCGGGTTCCTTAAAAGCCAGTAAGTAAGTAAGTAGTAATAATAATAATAATAACAATAACAATAACAATAACAATAACAATAATAATAATAATAATAATAATAATAATAATAATAATAATAATCTATTTTTACGTTTCCGCTCTAGTGATCGTGTTCTCTTACACAAACAGGCTGTGTTGTGTATACAACAAGCTTGAGTAGAAAGAGGTTTTCTTTTCTTCTGTCTTAGACTATAATTTGTATGCAAGAACATGTAAGTTTACAACTTGAGTCTGCACTTTAAGACATGTCACTCGATATCTTGACATATTCTTTTGCATTTCACAATGAAGAACGAAGGATCTAGTGAAACAAAGAACAACAGTTTATTTATACGACTTTACTGAATGAAAGAAAAGGAAACCGGAGTTAACGTACCGACATAACTTAGAATCGTTGAATTATGTTCCAACGTTGCTATTTCTTTTTCTCTTTCCGATTTAAGTAACGACATAATCCGACAAACTGAATGGAATTAACGACACGATAAAATATACGTATAGTACATTAATGCAAGTGCATTAGAGAAGGATTTATTTTTCTGTAATACAAAAGGGAATGAAAGGACTTGAGAATGGGAAAATTATACAAAATTTGAGATTCGGAGACGTAATATGATACGAAAATGACGCCTTTTATAGAAGCTCCAGATTCTTAATGATCAACAGTGTCTGAGAAATGACACTGGGTTCACAAGTCCATTTTCACTCTGACGTTGACAAAACACTGCTATTATCACAACCACCATTAAAAACAATATATTTATCTGTAAGACCATGGAATACAATGGAATTTTCGGGTAAGGGGGAGGGGCATTACGAGCCGGCACTATTGCGCTAATTCTCAAGCTATGTACAGTAGTGGCAAAAAAAAAATCGGACCGACCCTTGTACTGATTTCAGAGCCTTTTTCACTCCAGAGCACGATAGACTCTTAACTATGACTTTCGTGGTTCGAATCCTGTCTGAGAAGGAAACTTTTTTTTGTACCGTATTCAAATTTATTCCCAATACTTTTCGATTACAGCGATATTTTACTACTTATTTAACTTATTATTCTCAGAACATGAATTGTACCAGCAATCGAAAAGTATTGGGAATAAATTTGAATAAGGAACAAAAAAAAGTTTCCTTCCCAGGCAGGATTCGAATCATGAAAGTCTTAGTTACCAGTCTATCGTGCTCTGGAGTGAACAAGGCTCTGAAATCAGCTACAAGGGTCGGTCCGGTTTTTTTGCCACTACTGTACATTCACAAACCGACAGCGGCTGACTACACTAAGGTTCGCTGCGTAGCCAGATTTCAAGCAGGCAACCCCACTCATCCCTAGGCCAGCCCCCATCGTGCGTCTCCAGTCGGCGTTCGAGGAATGCTACGGAATGATGACGAAATGGAGAGATGTTGACGGAATGATGTAAGATGCCTAATAATATGGGGAAACGGGAGAACCCTGAGAAAAACCCCAACTGCGACCTTGTCTGCTATAAGTTTCACTATGAATTTTTCAATGAAAAATTCCAGGTCTGACCGGGACCCGAACTCGGACCTCCTGCGTGGCAGACAATGTCTGACCACTCATCCACCATAGGGAACTTCTGTAAGGCTAACTACAAAGGTTTTTAGAGCACTTACATTGCCTAAAACTCTCAACATACAGCATGATTTAAAAGAAAATGTCAACCAGCGAGGGAATAGATCAGAGTGATGTTCAGAGCAGGAAAGCTCTTTGTCATTATTATTTACAATCGCTTCACAGTTCAAACAGGTCAAACATTTAACAATTAATGTGTTATACTTGCTTCCGAGCATAATAATATTAGTAAAAATAATTTATCCTCAGTACCTTTTATTGGAGCAAATACTCAAACTGTCCTCCTTTTGCATGTAAGGATATATCGGCGTGTTTTCTAATAACGATGTGCACACTGTCCTACAACCAATTTTGTTGCCTAATGTTTACTGCAGCTGCATCAATTCGTTACAACAGAACACATCTCTATGCAGCATCTGTATCGTACACCTTTTCTTTAATACAGCTCCATAAAAAGAATTCCAAAGGCGATAAGTCAGGGCGTCGTGCCGGCCAAGCCATAGTACATCCCCTCCCTATCCATTGACCTGGATAATGTTCATCCAACTGCCAACGAACAGTATGTGTGAAATGTGCCAGTGCGTCATTCAGCTGATACATGTGCTGACGCGTATTGATACATCGTCCAGCAATCCGTGCAGAGTTTCCTGAAGGAAACTGAGAAAATATTATGTGCCTCTTATTCTGTCTGCCGGCATGTATGGAGCAATTAAACTACCAACAACTATTGCAATCCAGACATTAACACTGGATCACCTTATTTGTGAATTAAATGTTTAAATTGTAACTGTGAAACGGTTGCAAAAGTAAACAAAACGACAAAGCACTTTTCTGTTCTACATATCGTTCTGATCTACCTCCTCCCCGGTTGACCTTACTTTTGAATCATCCCGTGTAAAATAATAATAATAATTAATTATTAATTTTGTACAGTATTTATAATTATAAAAAACTTAATTATAAAATCTTTAAATTAAATTCACTTAAACGTGGAGAGTAGTAACTGAGATAGTATCAATTGTAAGATATACACACATCAAAACTAGATTAAAACCAAATAAAGGTATGAGATTGGACAAGATGTGCTGCTTGAAAGTTCCCATAAGCTCAAAACCTTCGGGAAATTGTATAAAATTGAAATCAAACCATTCTAATCTCTTCTTAATATAACTAGATTAAATTGGGTCTTCGGTAAGAACATTTTAATGTGCACTATACTCAGAGGATGGTAAAAAATTTAGGATGGAATCGTTTGATCAGTTCCACTTCTTGAGTCTTAGAATTGTTCACGCTTGTGTACTACAACTTTCCTGCTTCTTGTTTGTTTACAGCGTTATCATGAAACGTTTCAAGAGCTCTTGAACTTATGAATTGCTAGATTGGTGTTCAACACAATACTGTTCATGAATGACATGATGAGGTGAGAGTATACTGTATTCTAATAATAGAATTCCCTCTCGCAGTCGTCACTTCTAGTTGATATGCACACATGGCTGTCGTAATTACAAGTTATTAATATGAGCTGAATAGCTTACTTACATGAGATCGCATCCTTTGAGATCCTTGCATGTGCTAGAACGGAAAATGTAGTATGCGCATTGCATCCAGATTTACAGACTTAATGTAATAAGGTACTGAACGAGAATTGCACGTACTTCATGCAGGAAAGCTATTGTTGTAGTTTTATGTGTGTATCCAGGCACGGACTGTAAAAATGGTTTATTCTACATTAGTATTACTAAGACACCTCTACTTGATGCCGGATATTGTCTTCGAGACAAAATACGTGTGATATGATACACTGTATAGTCAATGACGAAATCATGACAAAAGTTTCAGCTTTATTCTTGGCATTTCATGGATACTTTTGTCTGGCATTTGTTCAGATTCTTAACGAACATTAAGGGCTCCAAACACGCAAAACCTAATCTGCAGGTAAGTCTGTGCAAACTTCACCTCCTAGACTTATAGCTCACCAAGAAGACGTGAGAGATCGTTGAAGTCAATTATTTCCCACGGAAAAATGCGATCACTCGAGAAATGCAGTTCCTCTATGGTTCTGCGTTCATTTGTTCACGATCCCTTACCGCCATTTTTAAATAGTATATATGTAGTTTCGCTGTTATGCTATAACTTATTTGATTGTCCATAAGCATGGAGAAGGTTTATACATTTCTATAAATTCTAAGATAAATGCATAAGAATAGTCCCTTAAATCTGAACTTTGGTAGCTTTCCCTCATTTCTCTGCAGAGAACTGCAAAACGTAACAAAAAAATCTCTTTTTCTATGAGGAGACATGCCTGTGGATTTAGGTTTGCACTGAGGTAAGACTCCAGCGTGTGTGAGGTCCTTTAATAGGAGTATGAAAGGCGTTAAGGCTAATGTTATATTTACCAAATTTACTTCCCTTTTTCTCTGGAAATATCAAAGGTAACAAATTTCACAAAGTATAGGCTCATATCTCGTAAATTCTCCGATCTGTCTTAATCAAAATTATCATTATTTCAAAGCAAGTGGAATTCATCGGAGCTAATACGAGATCTTTCCTAAGTAACTAATCACTCGAAAAATTTAACCTTTTCCTATTTGGTTACGTGTTTGCCAGCCAGAAGTCAGATTTCTTCACGAAAAAGCGTCATTTCTATTCCGTGTGTGTGCGTGCGTGTGTGTATGTGCAGATAAACCTCGCACCATATCAGAATTGATGGAAAGGATGGTGCACACGATACAGATTGTTACTCCCAACATACTATCGAAAGTGCACGAGGAGATGGTCCGATTCTTGCATTTGTGCATTCTTCGGGGCGGCAGACATGTTGAGAACTGTGAGCCATAATTAGTGTAAGTTCACTGCATTTTATCGTAATTTGTGGGTTTTTGGCACTAACCCTAAGTTTTAAGTTTCATAGCGGTAGAAACGTGGAAACTTCTGGCTGGCAAACGCGTAACCAAATCGAGAGTAAGGTCCGGTAAAGGTTCTTATTAGCAGAGATATATAAGACAGCCAAAAATCGTAAAAATTAACCAATTTTTTTGAGTGATCAGTTACTTTTGAAAGACCCTATATACTCACAGCCTCTTTGTTTTCCAAGTGCAGTAGAATCCCATCGAGATCGAACCTCGAGCTCCATTAATCATCATCTGTCAGCTGACTGAGCTACACTTGAGGGTACTTTGAACGAGAGAAGTTTGTTTGCATAGTTGTAATTTATACCGAAGCCTGGAGGTGCGAGTTGTATCTGTATTCAATTCAATAATCCATGAGTTCAGTTAATGAGGCAGTAGTAAATCACTCCAGGTACAGCACAGGTGTTGCGCAACTCTGCAGCATAAATCATCGTGATTAGTTCTTATTCATGAGTTCTACGAATTTCGATGTGCACTCGATACTCGCAAGTGCACGGAATTAATCAAACTATTCCAGGTGCCACAATGTGAATATCAACATGACGGCGACGCTCGGACTTTCAAAGACGGCTACTTCCGATTTTCGCACTATGTGAAGCACTGAGAAATCCAGGTCACTTGAAACAATCATGTGTTCAGCACAATGCAACATTTTTCTTTTTACACCTCGTGATGGATGAAGAAGCATATTCCGAAGTTTCTGAGTACATATCAGCTCCATGTGTAGCAGTGAGCCACTTCAGACGAGGCCTCCTTTAAAAGCACTACCGTTTGTGAATAATGGATTTAAATGGAGGCCTTCAGACACAACCACAGCCACAGAATAGTGGCGCTGCAGACGCTCTGAGTTGTTGACTTCGCCGTTGATGGTGGCCAATAAAAGTGGCGCTTTCCATCGCGATGCATAGGATTAAATTGCAGGTTTCAGATAGGGCCACAGCTACACCACTATTTTAGTGGCGCATGTGTAGCGCTGCTAACGGAAGACTGTTGGGCCACCAATCCCTACACCGTCACGACAGTGTACAGGCTTAATTAGACAAATATGTTACGACAGAATAACATAGAATGACGATAATAATAATAATAATAATAATAATAATAATAATAATAATAATAATAATAATAATAATAATATAATCATACACTACTAAATACCTGGACTATGCGAATTACGAATTTATTATGTATATATTATAATATAATATATCGACCCTCCCAAGTACTAACATTGTAACCCAATTTTTTATGGGCTTGAGTTATGCTAGTTAATATGGTCTTAAATTGTTTCTTTTTCTTCCAGTACTATCATTGTAGCTCTAAACCTTCCCAATCGTATGTAAAATCTTATTGTTACTATCTGTATACACTGATTTACATAAGCATTTTAAAACTTCATTTGCTTCTCCTCAAAAATGGAAGAAAGTGAGTTACAATGTTAATACTTGTGAGGGTCGATATTATATTATATGCTTGGACTGATGCTTATTATAATGCAAATTGCGACCTAAAATTAATAAAAAATGGTTCGATTTAAATTCACTTGTAATTAATAAAGATAAAACAATAGCCATCCCATTTTCTTTAAATAATAAAGGTAATAAACCAATTTCATCTATACTACAAATTAAAATGCATAATTCTGATTGTTCCGATATAAATTGCAATTGTTCAGTTATTAAAGAAGTTGATGAGGTTAAATACTTAAGTATAATTATTGATAATCATTTAAAATGGAATAATCATATTCATTATATTTGTAATAAATTACTTAAAACATTATGTTATTTTGTCAATTAACTGTTTACATATAATTTATTTAGCATTACTTCAATCTATATTTATGTATGGTATCATACGTTGGGGTGGAACTTATAAATCCAACCTTTATCCGTTAATTTTACTACAGAAAAAAGTATTAAAAACTTATTTAAAAAGCAGAAAGATTACCCAACTGAATTGCTATTTAAACACTTCAATGTTTTCAATATTAAACAAATGTATTATTTTATTTTATTAAAATATTTTCATAGAAATTTTAATAATTTTGAAAGGTGTATAGGGTAAATTAGGGTCTGTTGGACAATCGGGCTTGTTGGACACTTTGTACTTTAACGTGTTACCTCGCCACTTGTGGGCACCACAACCTGCTAGAAGTCAATGAAGGAAGTACTACGTGGCTACTTCCGTCATTGACATTCTAGCAGAATGCGGCGAAGTATCACGTTAAACTACAAAGTGTCCAACAAGCCCGATTGTCCAACAGACCCTAATTTACCCTACATAAATATAGAACTAAAAATATGAATTCTCTGCGTTTGTGTGAACCAAAATGCAAAACCAATGCAGCTTTTTATCATAGCATAAATCAAGGTCCCAGGTTATTCAACAAATTTTATTCCAATATTATTTTAACCACGAATTCTCTCCAAATTAATAAAAAAAAATATAAAAATTTGTATTGGATTTATAGTTTGGGTTTTAACATATTAAACACTTTTTAGTCTGTATTCACTTTCAATTTTAATTTTGTTTTTGTTTGTATTAGAATCTCCTCCTGAGCACGAGTCTTACTCATTCAGGAGTGGGCTAGTTTATCTTTCTTTGTATTTATTAATTTGTATTCATCTCAGACTTACTAGCAATAAAAATAAATAAAAATATTATATTATATTATATTATATTATATTATATTATATTATATTATATTATATTATATTATATTATATTATATTATATTATATTATATTATATTATATTATATTATATTATATTATATATTATAATATAAGGAGATATGCTTTTAGCAACTTTGCTCATACGGAGAAAGAATAGAAGAAGAGTCTGGATCCATCTATTAGTTTTGGAAAGACAGAATCGAGGACTACTTCATACCTTGTTTGATGATTTACATCAGGATGATAAAAAAGATTAATTTAAAATTAAGCAAATGAAGGACGATATGGGATAAAACATATTTTTGTTTAATATTTAAGAATTCTAAAATAAATACAATAGCCAGCAAACATGAAACCATTCTTAGCACATACTTCAACCAATATACTACAAATACTCGTAGGTTACACAAAGCAGTACTGGACGCATTGTATTCTTCACCTGGCATAATTAGGAACATTAAATTCAGACTTTGAGATGGGCAGGGCATGTAGCACGTATGGGCGAATCCAGAAATGCATATAGTGTTAGTTGCAAGACCGGAGGAAAAAAGATCTTTGGGGAGGCCGAGACGTAGATGGGAGGATAATATTAAAATGGATTGAGGAAGGTGGGATATGATTGTTGAGACTGGATTAATCTTGCTTAGAATAGGGATCGATGGCGGGCTTATGTGAGGGCGACAATGAACCTCCGTGTTCCTTAAAAGCCGTAAGTAAAAGTTTGATAGGCCTTTTATAACATAATAGTGAAACGTATTTTACTTTATAGTGCCGAAGCACAGACACTAAAACGGAAACACAAAAACAAATTGTTTATTACTGAGGAAGGATAAAGTGAGATATACTCGTGTTAAAGTAAGAGAAAAAATTAAAGTGACAAAACATATTTTTCAAAGAATAGAAGAACTGAAGTTAAAATTGTATACAAGAACTCAATTAAATAAAGAAGTTTTGAACTGGAAGCAACCTAGAAGAAAGAAGCGAAGAAGGCCACAACTTCCATGGGCTGATGAAATAAGGCAAAGCGCCTGCACTGTATGCTCATACTACAAGCAATACAAATCCAGCAAGGTTCACTTTTCAGCAAGATAAAGTACTACTGGGTGTTCATTTCAAAGTGTGTCATGACGTCACTGTTGTTGGGTCACCGATTTGAAGCGAGTTTCAGCTTATATGTTAGAGAACTTGCCTATTATTTTAGGCGTTCTTCAATCTGAACTTGAGAACGTGTACGGTATAACTTGAACGTCGTAGCAACAGATGGCGGTCTGTACGGTCTGTGTGCTACCATAACCTCTTTCGAACTGTGTTTTGCGCCGGCAAGTCGTACGCAGGGTATTTGTTATCATCGGTTGCGTACGGCAACATTCCACAACACAAATCAAATGCTCCGTGTCCATGTTGACCGTCGAAGTTAAAGTCAACAAATACGTAAGTAATCGTCTTAACCCTATCCCCATATCCCGTCAGTACGTATTTCCAAACAGTTCACATTCCTGCCACTACCGGCGTTACCGTACGTATCGGTACGTACTCTTCAGAATGAACGCCGTACTTGCTAGGCAACTTCTCTGCCTCATAGGTTATACACCTGTGCGGAAGTGTAGGAAGATTGAATTCTCTAGGCTCATCGGCTAGCCACATGATGACATACAGCGAGCCATGACACACTTTGAACTGAACACCCAGTATATAATGCAGTACAGTTTTCTTTCGGTTTATTGTAATATTAAAACGCAAATGAAATCCGTAATTTTTCACGAATTCTTGTAATACTTGGAGGAAGTGTCAAATTCATGTGTCTACACCAGTATCCATCATAGGTTTCAATTTTCGACGCAAAGAAGAAAAATTGTGAAAATTTAGATTTCGCGTGATTTTCAAAGACTATTATGTACACTCTTACTACGTCATACTACTTTTGACCAATAAAACGGTACAAAAGGACGTATTTCAACCAATCATGGCTGCTTATCGCACAATTTTATCGCGTCCCTAGCATTTGTTTAATTTTATCGCGTCCCTAGCATTTGTTTAATTTTATCGCGTCTCTAGCATTTGTTTCTTTGTTTGCCAACATTTGAAACTGCGCTGGTCTGGACATCAAAAATATATATAAAATTACAAACCACTCCAGTCGATGCATTGGCATTCAAGAACAAGAACTAATAAAAATCACTGATCATACCTATCCATCTTCTGAAATCCGATTTACAAATAAATGAAGAGCACCATTCGGAAATCCTGAATAAATTGAATACACCATGTAGGCCTAAATCAACGAGTTCCACTTCTATTATGCACACGTCCAATATAACATCAATTGAACCACCAACCACATTCAAATTTGAAAATTGTATATTCAATAATCATTCCTTTTAAAATTATTCATTCGGAAATTCTGAATAAGTTGAATACACCATGTAGGCCTAAATCAACGAGTTCCACTTCTATTATGCACACGTCCAATATAACATCAATTGAACCACCAACCACATTCAAATTTGAAAATTGTACATTCAATAATTATTCCTTTTAAAATTATTCATGTTTATTTTTTATGTCATCGTCGTTAATTAAAACTTTTCTAACACTTGTGTATATTAGTTAGGTTATGTTATAGCTTCTGCTCTGAGAGGATAAAAAGAACTTCTGCTATATGATATTATGGATAGTCACGTATCAGAGATTGTTTAATATTAAGATTTATTGAATAGTAATCATTACAGTGTCTGTATAAAGACACTACTGCCATCTAGCATGCATCTAGCGTAATATTTGTAATGTTGAGATGGTACAATAATACATTTGAAGACAGTTGTATTTTCGTAAGTCAATTAATATTTTATTGTATTGGAGTACTTCGTTACTTCTAATCTTTATATACTTTCTTCTAATCGTGTAATAGTCAATTAAATCCCACTCGAGTTTTGATTTTCTCTAGATAAATCAAAACGTCTAGTGAGATTACTGTTGATAAAAACATGAATAAAAATTGAAAAATCCCAACAGATTCGTACAAACATCGCGCTTAAGGAAATGTTATGCGGGTTCTTGAAAGCACGCAGTGCAGGTGCTTTGACATCCCTGGAATAAGGGAGAACATGAAGAAGAAGAAGAGGTGCATGGAAGTTGGAAATTTTCTGGATCGAGTTTTCACGAAATCGAAAACTCTATATCACATAAATATTCCACAGATGGAATAGTAGTAATAACAGAGATATAATATTTATTATTATTATTATTATTATTATTATTATTATTATTATTATTATTATTATTATTATTTCATACGTTACTCCAAATCTTTTATTGCAGACTGTTAATGTATTAGACATTTCAAGTGTAAAATGAACTATTTTCTCTTTTTTGTTTCCTAACAAGTGCATGTTTCATTTCCAGTTGGATGGTGCCTGTTTGACCAGTCGTTCAGTTACGGGTCATGACCCTCTACCGTCATAAACAATGCCCATGCGAAGTACGAGAGGAGCGGTAGAACGTCTGATTTATTGTTCGATTATTTGACGAACTAAAAAAAAAGTGGGGCTCTCTAATTCCACCACCGCTGTGCAAAAAGGGCAATAAAGGCTTTGATTAATTGATTCTCTCTTATATGCGTTTGTTAAACATAAAGCGAAGCTAATTTTAAAACTGTGTGAATGTAACGTGTTTTAAAATAAATTGCATTGTTATTTTATTGATCGGACAGGATCGATGTCGGGGTTAACTTGCGGCTAATGTTATCAACTTTTTAACGACCTAAAACAATACCTCGAGTAACTGTCTAAAATTTCCTCAATTCGAAACGATTCTGAGCTGTGTGTTCGTCTATGCTAATAGAATACATTATTTGAAAATGAGTAGATTTCAGAATTAAATTAGATGTCACTTAGTTGACAAAAAGTTTCAGACTATTCGTATAGGTGATGAGATTAGAGTTCTAGTAAATAACATGAATTTTTTAAAACAGAAATTGTATACCAGAATATACACAAACAACAAACATATAGGTTCAACACAAATAAAAAAATAAACTATTTTAACCGTACAGACGAATATAAACTAAATAAAACGCCTGTGCTTGTAATGAATATACCAGAATATACACAAACAACAAACATATATGTTCAACACAAATAAAAAAAATTAACTATTTTAACCGTACAGATGAATATAAACTAAATAAAACACCTGTGCTTGTAATTAACTACATTTGTATGTCGCACAAAATTCTAAAATAAGCTTACTAATGTAATGGAATTCAGTAGTTAGAGAAACATTAAATTAGACGAACTGAAATTATCTAAGAAGAGATGAATAAGTATTAACAGATCCGGCTTTAAGCAGATTGAGCCGATTTATCCCATCGGGCCCCGGGCCTAAGGGAGCCTCGCACTTGGATAACCCACTTCAATCCTATCTTATTTACTTACTTATGGCTTATAGAGAACCGGAGGTTCACTGCCGCCCTCACAAAAGCCCTCCATCTGTCCCTATCCTGAGCAAGATTAATCCTGTCTCTACCATCACATCACACCTTACTAAAATTCATTTATTATCCTCCCATCTACGTCTCGGCCTCCCCAAAAGTTCTGATATCAAATACACAAAATATTACTGCAACATACACATAACACCATAACAGTATACACGGAGAACAGGAACGATTTTAAATTTCGATAGTACATAAATTAAGTCACTAGGGAGTAGGGTATACGCGACTATTTCACCTCTAGTTTTATCATTCTTACAAACCTTATCCCAAGAGTAGCCAACACCAACTAGGTGGCTTTAATTTAGTCCAGGGATGCAAAACTGTGCTTCAATTGAAGCACGCGTCATAATCCGGAACACGTAACTCATCCCTTCCCTTCAACTCTCGCGTCGGTGTACGGTAGGGGAAGAGGAGAAGAGAGAACAGTGCTGGGTAACTTTCAGTGCTGGACTCCGGACTCATTTCACCGGCATTATCACCTTCATCTCATTCAGACGCCAAATAACCGAAGATGTTGATAAAGCGTCGTAAAATAACCTACTAAAAAAAAGAGAGAACAGTGTATATGCCAACGTCATACAAACGTCATTGAAAGATCCGGCCTTATGATTGGGAGAACGAAATGTTTCCCCATGTTTCTATCCCTCTCTTCCCCAGTTCTGCAACCCTGATTTAGAGCTTGGAGAGACGAAGTTGTACATGGAGCGTAGATAGCGATGTTAAATCATTGCACAGTAAATCAAACATATGATTTTCTAGCTATTTGAATTATCTAAATGTAGACCTAATCATTGTTTACTTGTGCCCTTACTTTGCATTAAATAGCATACACTTTCAATATGCATATCTTGATTCATTTCTTTGTATATAAGCCTGTAATAAACTATGTTTACAGTTATAGATTCTGCAAACCTTGTCTGAACATTGTGAACATGAAGCCCCCAAATAATTTTTCGAATTGGGCTCCGCAACTCCCAAGACCGGCTCTGAGTATTAATGGAGGTAGATAAAGGAATGTAGAAATTCTTCAGTAATTACGATTACATCAACTGCGGATATATAAATAAATGTAGATTTTAATTGTTAAATTATTTGCTTCGGATTAATGGTTCTGGTTTTCTACTCGTAAATCAAATTATACATTACGAATCTAATGGAACGCAGCTGTTAAGGTTAACTACAAGAAAATGAACCAAAGTCGTCGTTTTCGTCATCGTCATAGTCATCGTCGTCGTTGTCCTCCTCATCATTATCGTCATCGTCTTTGTCCGTTTGTCCGTCAACGGGTTAGGTCATTATCAGGCTTCGTATTTTTGTCACGCTGAATTCATCGAAGAATATAGCCTTGTAAGAGAGAGTTCAAATGACTGACGCTCTCTGCGTAAGTGACGGTAGGCCTGCGGTGGATGTAAAATATAACGGAGCATATCATGACAACACTGTAACTTAATTTTATTGTTTTGCACAATCGAAACGTTTTGAACAATTAATATGTTTGCCACGCCATTGTTCACAATTGAATTTCAAAATTAATAATCTGATAATAACTATACAACAGAAGTTTTATACATATATACAAGCAATTATTTACACCTATTTATTGAAATAACTACTATTACAATGACAAAAATATTCTTTCTAAGCATATGTTACCATTTGTTACACAAAAATAATAATTATTTACAAATTACAAAATAAACAACTGCAGTGTAGATATTTTTTATTGGGTTATTTTACGACGCTGTATCAACATCTAGGTTATTTAGCATCTGAATGCTATGAAGGTGATAATGCCGGTGAAATGAGTCCGGGGTTCAGCACCGAAAGTTACCCAGCATTTGCTCGTATTGGGTTGAGGGAAAACCCCGGAAAAAACCTCAACCAGATAACTTGCCCCAACCGGGATTTGAACCCGGGCCACCTGGTTTCACAGCCAGACGCGCTGACCGTTACTCCACAGGTGTGGACCATGTAGATATTGGTGGCGGCATTTGTCTCCTGATGTACTTCCTCTATGACTGAACGAGATCACAATGAACTCGTCGACATACAAACATACATAACAACGTGCGCTTCTACATAACACAAGGCAGAGGTCTTGTAACCTGCGTGTGTCTTTGACTGACGTCATCACTGTACCAAGAGAAACTACTCCATCCAATACAGCTCTTGTAGCAACCATGCGAAGCCTGGTCATTAAACCTATTCCGACATCAACCCATCGCGGCATTGCTTTCTAGATCTGCCTACAATCTCGTCTTCCTCTTGGCTTGTACTACAGTATATTATTTGTTTAGGATGTC
The DNA here is from genome assembly GCF_040183065.1 of Periplaneta americana. Classification (NCBI taxonomy): domain Eukaryota; kingdom Metazoa; phylum Arthropoda; class Insecta; order Blattodea; family Blattidae; genus Periplaneta; species Periplaneta americana. The sequence continues at coordinate 142,392,285 of NC_091118.1, forward strand.
TTTCTTCATTCATCTTGTGTATGTGACCTTTCCACTTTTTATTGCGATGTACATAATATGATATTTCCATGCAGGAATACTGCGTTATATGATGAAGGAACGTTGGAGCGGAGGGAAATTCTCTCCGGCATTGGGATTGGAACCCGGGTTTTCAGCTCTACTTGCTGACGCTCTATCCACTAAGCCACACCGGATTCCAATTCAGATGCCGAATTGAATCACACATTGGACATTGTGCCACTCTCACACATCTGTGATATAGTGCATGAGAGTTGATCACTAAAGGGAAACTAAGAGTTGGAGCTTAAACTGAGAGAATTCAATCCCGCATCGAAATTGAAATCCGGTGTGGCTTAGTGGATAGAGCGTCAGCACGTAGAGCTCAAAACCGGGTTTGAATCCCGATGCCGGAGAGAATTTTTTTCCGCTCCACCCATCCATCATCTTTCCACTTTTGTTGTTATGTTTCTATTTTCTTTGTTATTGCAAATATTTCAAGATCTTGTTTAATTTCTATGCTTTAAATCCTATCTTCCCTTGTACAGACTTTAACTGGAAGTAAACATTCATTTCTGCTGCAAATTTTATTTATATCTTGTTTTTTTATATCAAGGATTCAGAATCGTAGAGTGATACTGGTACTACAAATGTTTTATTAACTTTTAGTTGTCTCTTTTTTTTTTGCCACCTTATTGATTACATCACAGTCATAATCAAATAAGATTTCACATCCTAAGTAATTAAAATGGTTTACTTGTTCGATGAGTTTCTTTTCTATTGTCACTTTGGACTAATTTGTTATTTATCTTGGAATGCCATAACCCTGGTATTTTCAATGGATATTTTAAAAGTGTATTATTGACATATTTGATGTAATTTTAAAAGACTTTTTGCAATTCGTCTTCTGTGCTTGCTACTGTTATCTGGCTATGAATACAGTGTAATGTTTTCAGGTAATTTATATTCACGAATTTATTTGTTTCTTCATTCTATTTCTTTTACCATTTCATTTATTTGAGTCATCCTATGTTTATTTTAATTTTCTGTCAACAAATATTTATGTAAAACATTTAATACTCTAAAATTCAAATTGGAGAGTATACCGAGTCCTTCTGGGCTACCTTCAATGTGAGGCAGTTACCAAATTATATTAAAAAATTAAACAAACTTGTAGAAAGACTGCAACTCTATTGGACTTCTTGTTGAATATAAATTTGATTTTACTTACTTTGTTTTCAATTTTTAATGACAAATTTTGTGTTCTTACATAAACTTTTAATGGGTTCTATTAAGTGTCTCGGGTTCCATGTTCAGATTTTTATTCTGCCTACTTTGTCATTAACATAGTCAATTAATGCTGTGTTTGATGAACCTAATTTATTAAGGAAAACAGAGATGTGTACAAAGCGAGGTCGAAGAAGATATAAGCTATACAGAGTGTTCGGCCGAGTTTGTTACAAACTTTGCGGAGTGATAAGGGCTGTCGAAAGAAACAAGTTTTACCAATGAACACAAACCCGAAAGCGCTTGAGTACGACCTGCACATCCTTACAAGTAGAGCCTATCGTTTCGAACTTAGCCATTAATAATTCTTGTTTGTTTACATAGTGGGTTGCGGAAAGTTAGTGTTAGTTTCTCTTTTTACGTTGAACGTCTACATTCGACCTAGAAACTAGAAAATGTGCAGCACTTTGCGTAAAATGAAGTTCCTAAAGTTGATTACAGGGGCAGCACCATTGCTTTTGTTATTTCATCACCCGATATACGTCAGTTTCTAAATGAATGTCCATACAAGGAAATATTGACGTCGTACGTTGATATCATAACGGTCGGTCAGACGAGTATACAACAGAGGTTATTAGCACTAAGTTTGGTTGTTATAATGTGTTTGACAGGCTTTGGTACGAGCAAGATCTAAAGCGTGTGAATTTAATTAGATAGCCTACTACGAGTAAAGACGTTCCGCGTAATCCAAGGGATTTTATAAATTTCATGTCACTTTTAGGATCAAACTTTTAATTATACGGTATGTATGTTTTTATTTCTGTTTTAGTTACTTCTGACATACATGTTCTTGCATAGCTTTCATTATAATATTATAAGCTGTGTAATGTAGAAATGTGCTGATGATGTCTCTTGTCCAGTTCGTTGAACAAATTTAAAAGTCGCAACGTTGATTCTAATTCGTTTTTCTTCCGACGTCAAGAAAAATGCCTAAAATATTACCAGCTAAATATTCTTACACACTATCATAGTAGGCTTTCAACAAGGTACTAATTGAAATGTTCGAGGTCTGGGGAGCGTGGAGACTAAACATAATTAGCTTCTCTTCAGATCTACATACTGTATCGATTTAAGTGTGCCATCAGCGTATTCCGAATCTCACCGGATCAGTGGACAACAATGACGTCACGCTGCAGCGAAATAGGAACAAAACTGCTGGAAGGATCGATGGCTGTCATGGCGACTGTATAAGTTGTTGTCTGTGCTACGCTAGCAAAATTTTTCGAAATTTCCGTACTGCCATCTCATTCAAAGAAAAGAGAGCATAAACAATTTATTTCTTGAACCGGTAGTAATAACTGGTCCGTTGACATGTTCGCTCATAAGCCATTAACATATTGTTTTTACGTAGTGCTCATTACAAACAATACAGCAGAACTAAAGCAGAACACACCGCCATGACACAACAGTGCACGATGTCATTCGTCTGCTAATTCCCGCCCTATACAAGAACCAATCAGATTCACTGATGGCGGCTGATGGAGACTGCCACCACCTCTGCAAGCTGATGGAACCGGCGCGACACCGGTGGAGTATCAGTGACGCCATCGGTGAAATTCGGAACACCGTGATGCCATCAGATTGCTCAGCGCTGAGATTCGGAATACGCTCATATATGAGGACAAATAGACAGTACAGATGCGCTACTGGATATGGATTCATTACAATAACTTGTTCTTTCGACACTTATTATCCCTAGAATTTGTAACAGGCTCACTCGAATACGCTTTAGATATTGTTAAGGGATTAAAAGCTTCGTAATGCTAATAATATATACAGCTTAGATATTTATATACGTAATTTTATGGTAAATAACTTGCTTTGGACGAATGATTTTGGAATTGTATAGGGATATAAAATCCTGATCAATGGAAAAAGGTCGCATTAAAACTATAACAGAAAATGGATTAAAATTCTTAAGGACGACAGTAATGTATATTAATCTAGGCAGAAAAATAGGCCTATACATTTTATATGTAAAAATTCCGCAGCCACTGGCAGCTTCTAGCTTACAGCTTTACTTTAGTTATTTAACTCTAAATTTTAGAAAGCTTAACTTACGGATATCTGTCCATTAAATTGTTCTGCTGATTATTTTACGTGATTGAAAATGGTAAAAATAATAAGGAAACATTTTCCTAATTCGGTATGGAATTTTTAAAGGTTATTTAAGAGGGTATGTTGCTACTGATTTTCGTGTATCGCCATTGATTGTAATACCACTGAATCTTGACTTCAAATTGTAATTTTACCGAAAAGGCACTGAGCTGATTGTGAGTGATTATTTAACTTTATATTGTTGTGTCTATAAATTATATGAAATGATTTTAATACTCCGTAAACTTTATCAAATATAACTTACTCATATTTCACATCCATCACATTCGCCCCCTGAGCACGAGTTCTACTCTTTCAGGGGCGAGCTAAAGTTTTTCTCTATATATTATATGTTATGTTACAATTATAAGCAAAATAAATAAATAAAAAATAAATAAATGAATAAATTAATAAATAAATAAATAAATTATTAAATAAATAAATAAATAAATAAATAATAAATAAATAAATAAATTACATCCAAGTAATTTTATTCATTGGATGTAATCTCGGGAATCTTTTTTTCCTGTTGGATGTCGTTCCTGATCAATTCTTCCTTTACTTTAAAATGTAATCGGCGGCGCGCTTCACATTGCAGGTGGTCCTGGCCAGGCCTGGAATATTTCCATAGTGACACTTGTGGCGGGCAAGACCGCAGTTGGTGTTCTTCTCGGGGCTCTCCCGTTTTTCATTTATAGGCATCTACATCATTCCTTCAACATTCTTTAGCATTTCCCGAATGCTGGTTGGCGACGCATTGAAGGATCTGGCCTAGGGACAAATGGGAATAACTACTCGAAAATTGGGTGCGCAGTGCAGTCAGCCATCGTGGGTTTGAAAATGCGCCTAGCTTGAGTATTAACAAAATAGATCTTAAGGTCGCAGTGCTGGGTCGTAGTGCCTCCCCACAAATTCAATAAAACTCAATTCAAATCTAGCTATATCTAATTTTTGTTCAAACCGTACTTAGAATACCTTTCCTACAAACAAATTAGACAATTCAGTGTAATGTTTGGATACCATAAATTATTGAACTAAGTAATGAATTAAATATTACTTATAAATGTATATGAATATTATATCACCTAAATTGAACAGTGTGATCCCATAACTCGCTCTGTCCATTTGGCCATTTCTATGATTTATACATAATTTACGATTATGTTTGAGAAATCTATCACATTTTATGCTTGTTTTCTTCTGAAACAACTGCAATCATTGTCTGAAAGTTTGTATTATTTTTATTGTGCATGTCACTTGAAAACTCGCTTAGTCCTTAGATCGGTGGATAAAAACTAGCCCAGTCCTTTCATAAAAATGGACTTAACACGTTTTGGGATCACACTCTTCAATTCCTTTCGCAAACTTTATTGAAAAAAAATACGTTTTGCTAATGGCAGTGAGAATATCTCACCTCACATGCCTTTTTTTCCTAAATTAACCAGCAACCCACATAGCTAAGAAGCGTTGGAACAAAATCATGTGAATTATTAATATTTACATATTTCTAATTGCTCTTCTTCGTCTAGATTTTGCTCAGTCGACAAAAGTGTCACAAAGTTGGTACCGTTCCATAATTTAAACTTGGATAAAAATAATAGCTTCAGTCTGATTTAAAAATAAATGTCTAATTTAAACTTTGTACACCGTTATAGCTTTCCTATAAAATAAAAAAGACTCGAGAGACTTATTAGAAAGACAGTTGCAATCATGTCAGATGAGACCAGCCAAGTTTATATTTTAATGGTATTCACTGTAAAAGTCTGTTGCTCACAGTGATTTTTTTATTTTAGGCACTGTATCAACTACTAGGTTATTTAGCATCGATGAGATTGGTGATAGCGAGATGAGGCAGAGGATGCGCTATAGATTACCTTGGATCCATATTACGATCGGGAAAAACCTCGGAAAAACCCAACCAGGTAATCAGCCCAAGCGGGGATCGACTCACAGTGAAACAAATAACCTTTTTAAGTAGCCTATACATCTATTTTCACGTGAAAAGTCTGTATTCGACATAGAAACTGAGAAAATATGTAACATTTTATGTAAGACTAAGTTCATAAAGTTGATTACAGGGATAAAACCATTGCCTTCTTTATTGCATCAGCCGCTATATATGTTAGTTTTCAAATTGAATGTGTGTAAAATGAAATGATGGCTTCATACGCTGATAATGTGAAAGTCGGTCTTACCAGCGCAGGCTAGACCAGTAGTCCACTTATACAAGGGAAGTTGGACACTCAAAATTAAATACACGGAAAAATTCATTTTATTTATTTATAATATGAAATTTAAGATAGGAACTGTCACGGTACGATGATTAAGTTATGGAGATATTAGAGACAATACCCAGAATGGAAATGGGTAATAGTCACTTTTGATCCATAGCGCGTAATAGCCTAATTGGAGTAAAATGTCAAGAACACAACAACGATGTGAAGTATGTCCCTGAAATGATCGGATTTCTTGGCTTCACCGCAAGAACTGCGAAGAAAATAACTGTGACTGGTTTGTTTTCAAGTACTGTACTGTGAGTTCTCTGTGCAATGTCCCAGTTCAAACTGATGTTGCAATACGTATCTATTTCGGATTGTGAAGTAAGATAAGCACGTGATGTTTACATTGCATATGTCAAGCAGGCGCCGATTTCCATAGCGTGCTGCGCGACCCACCCGTTGTCAGGCGTTAAACTAAATCCTAGAAAACCTCTGTGCGCGATGTTTGGAGTGACAAAAGTGCAATTTGGAAGCACGAGATGTTCGACGAGGACATGAGCGGGTTACAGTCTGAGCTTAAACGCGTGCATACAGAAGTGTTTCCCACGGAGAAAGGCCCTAATACTTGCCCCATTAGACATTTGGGAAAAATTTCAGGGTAGAGTATTGGTTTCTATCTTAATGCATGATTTGATATCATCTATTATGCCCTGGTCTTCGAGGACGGCATTTAGTATTCACTCTGTACGTCAAGTTTCAACTGATAATTTTTATAACAATTAGTACAGCTGTCTTATGGAAACGGAAAGGTATCAATAATGAAAGTAAAAATGGTGTACCGGTAAAACTAAACTGTGATTAAAAAAAGAGTGGAAATAAACGCATAAGAGAGTGTATACAACGAAAAAGAGTGACAAAAATGTCATAAGTTACAGCAGCTATAAATAATAACAATCAGTGGAAGGGATTTGGAGCACTAAAACGTAGCCTAATATGGAACATAGTATATTATACAGGGACATCACTTTATTTTTACTTCAATTTTTATTGTATCTGAGTTTTTGAATGTACTTCACTCCCACCCCTTCTACTAACGAAGTTCAACCGTCTTGCACACAGATCCAAGACCGCATATAAGCTTACAGTTATAGTAAACAGTACGTTCCAAAAATATGTTCGCGTTTTCCAGTGACGAAAGAGCTTTAAATATTGAATCATTTTCGCATAGGTACTGTCGTCCATTTGTCTACGTCGTATCCCGGTTTCCCCCCACCAGCTTTTATTCGCCAGCTAGTAGTTAGGCTGTCTTAGATCTTTTCTGAGAACATTAATTTCTGTTAGTAATTAGACGTCTACGTAATGCTATACAACTGTTTAAAATAACTTAAATAAAAGGGCCTCGTTAAGTAATTAACTGTCACGTGATTTCCCTCCTTTCTACGATCCTACGACTTAACCACTCAGACGGACAGTAGGTAGTATGTTTGAATAATTTTATCTTTTCGGATCGGGCAGAAGTGAAGATTGAATTTACAGTACGTAAGGTACTCTTTTATAGAGTAGGTACAGAATTATTTCAACATGAGTTACTAGTAAGAAAGACGAAACTGGTAATTGGGATTAGGTACAATAATCTATAGTGCGATAATATGCACATTAGAACTGAAGCCTGTGTCGAAATGAACGGCCACCATTTTAAAAAATGTGTTTAAATATCCATATTATGGTTATTTTTCAATTTAACGTCATTCTCTATATTGTACGCTAATGTGGTGTAGACAGTATAATATACACTGCATAATGACTACGTCCACATGGACAGCTCAGTTCGTGAGTAAAAACACTCATTGTTAATGCAGTACTGTATTTTGATTAAACAAAAACTTAATGAAAATTATCAAACTCAAAAGCGCGATATTTCCTAGTTTACGTAAATGGATGAACTACTTTTCTTCCCTCCTATACCTAGTAAAGTGATTTGTTTGTATATTACGCCAGTATCATCGAACTTCAGTCGTGGAAGGGGTAGCAAACGGCGTTGATCCAGAGGTATAGCCAAGTTAATATTAAAAATGTTAGTAAAAATAAAATGATGTCCCTGTATAAGATATAGTCAAACGTGTACTGCACTTTTCAAGCAGGAGTACAGATCAATCAATGAAGATTACACGCAACTTACAGTAATACACAATTATTTAGGAACAACTGAATGCATAATAGCTTAAACAGATATCTTGGCGCACATACATAGTCTAATTGCAATATATACACTAAATATAGCCTATATTAGGGACATAAGCGTAGTTTCAAATGAGTTGATCTCAATTAGGTAAAATAGAAAAAAAAAAGAGCATTTTCCGAAATAGTTTAGTGAAACAGCACCCTCTTGTCCCCTTTTTTTGTCTCATTTTAGCAACATTTTCCCTCCTTTACTCCTATAAAAATTGCCCCTAAAAATCCTAACTTTGGTGATGAATTTGAGGAGCTGCGATATGTAGCGAAATCCGGTTACGAAAGCCAGCTCGGTTAGCACGTCTAGCCGCGAAACCAGGTGGCCCGGGTTCGATTCCCGGTCGGGGCAAGTTACCTGATTGAGGTTATTTCCGGGGTTTTCCCTCAACCCAATATGAGCAAATGCTGGGTAACTTTCGGTGTTGGACCCCGGACTCATTTCACCGGCATTATCACCTTCATCTCATTCAGACGCTAAATAACCTAGATGTTGATAAAGCGTCGTAAAATAACCTACTAAAAAAAAAGAAGCCGGCTATAACAGCTGGGCGATCATCGTGCTAACACATGATACCTCTATTCTGGATGGATGATCGTTCACCTCTGCTAAGAATGTGGGCATGAGATCAGCAGCTGGCTGGTCGGTATTGATCCTTCATGGGCTGTCGCGCCACGGATTATTTATTTTAATCAATACTGACAAAGTGCGTAGAGCATTTTTAACCACGTAATTTCATAGTCATTCATAAGTCTGGTAAAGTGGGACGAGAAATAATATGTCATTGGGCAATTATGAAACCTAGACACACCTGACACTATTTTGAGCAGAGAATCGTCCACTATATCGGAGGCCAGTTGAGGTGACCGTGGCGGATCTCGGTGTCTGCCTCTGGATTACTTTTTTCCTCTAGGTCGCCATTTGCGTGTCCGAATCAAGATGACAATTTAATTGTTTTATTTTAACACTACATGAATTTTATTCTTATATCTTTGTTAAATAAATATTATACTAATTTCAGTTGAAATCTTGTAGCGTAGTTACGAGTGACATACGTATGTTAGAAGACAGACACAACAAATACATAACTTCAGTGACTGAAAATTGTTAATTAATCAATCTACGCAAGGAACAATGTCTGTATGAGAGAAGATAAGAGTTCCTCTCTACATACTTCATTCACGTCCATTGAATTTTCCGACACATAGAACATACGGTCTCAGTGACAGGAAGTGAAATGAAGCAAAGTTTTATAAGGTGTCGTGATGTGAAAATCATGTTTTGTTCAGGAACTGCTCAGTGCACATTTTTCTTTGTAACGCCTCTTCTTGAAGCTCGCTAGGGAAGGTAAAGTTGAGGACATAAATTTGTCCTCACGCCTGTTTAATTAACACTTTGCAGCACAGGGAATGCTGACAGTGGTATGTATGCGTGGGTGAACTGCATCTCATGTTACTGTTGGGTTTACTTGAGACTGCCAAGTCAAGTACTTCTTGACATATCGTTCTTTATGGAGAATGAGGAGACTTTAAATTATCTCGAGCTGAAACTAACGCTTGTCTTGTCATCTAAACTTACTCGTACGATGAGTTTATAGCTTTTCAATTAGTTTCGCTCAAATTATATCAATGCCACAATAAATAAATATTTAACTTTGCAACCACGCATTAGTTTCTGTACTAAAAATATTTCAAATATACCAGACCAGCAGGAGAGTCAATATTTATCGCCCTTCCTTAGGGATTGGGTATGTTTTCTTTGTGTTGTGTGCTGTACCTGTGACGTCAGAAGGGATGAACTAGCACCGAACTGATCATATGACTAATAAATAGCCATTACCAGTGCTACTTCAGTATTCGTTCAAAATCTACAGAGTAAACAGGGAATAGGGACAACGACTTAATCTTCGAAAATAATAATAATAATAATAATAATAATAATAATAATAATAACAATAATAATAATAATAATAATAATAATAATCCATTATGTATTTTTCTGACGAACACGATAGTTCAGCTTTATACAGGTACATCATTTTATTTTTACTTCAATTTTTATTGTACCTGAGTTTTTGAATGTACTTCACTCCCACCCCTTCTACTAATGAAGTTCACCTGTCCTCCACACAGAACCAAGACCGCACATACAGTCATAGTAGCCTTACGGCCATAGTAAATAGTACGTTCCAGAAATATGTTTGCGTTTTCCAGTGACGAAAGAGCTTTCATTACTGAATCATTTTCGCACGCGTACTGTCGTCCATTTGCCTACGTCGCATCCCGGTTTCCCCCACCAGCTTCTATTCGCCCCTCTGTAAGGGCTAGTGGCTGGGCTGTCTTAGCTCTTTTCTGAGAACATTAATTTCTGTTAGGAATTGAACTTCTACGTAATGTTATACAACTGTTTAAGTAATTAACTATCACGTGATTTCCCCCCTTTCTACGACTCTGCGACATAACACTTGGACGGACAGTAGATAGCATGTCTGAATAATTTTATCTGTGCGGATCGGGCAGAAGTGAAGATTGAATTTACAGTACGTAAGGTATTCTTTTATAGAGTAGGTACAGAATTATTTCAACATGAGTTACTGATACGAAGGACGAAACTGGTAATTGGAATTAGGTACAATAGTCTATTGTGCGATAATATGTACAAAAGAACTGAAGCCTGTATCGAAATGAACGGCCACCATTTTCAAAAATGTGTTTAAGTATCCATATTATGATTGTTTTTCTATTTAACTTCATTCTCTATAGCGTACTGTAGACAATATAATATACACTGCATGATGAACATGTCCGCATGGACAGCTCAGTTCGTGAGTAAAAACACTCATTGTCAATACTGTACTGTATTTTTTTAAGCAAAGACCTAATGAAAATTATCAAATTCAAAAGCGTGATATTTTCTAGTTTACTTAAATGGATGAACTACTTTATTTCCCTCCTATACCTAGTAAAGTGATTTGTTTGTATTTTACGCCAGTATCGTCGAACTCCAGTCGTGGAAAGGGGTGTTTCCGGTTCTCAACCGTTGAACCAAAAGTATAGCCAGGTTAATATTAGAAATGTCAGTGAAAATAAAATGATGCCCCTGTATAACAACATTAAACTTTCACAATTTGAAAGTTCATCACTCAGGAAATAGGACAAAAACGAATATGAGACATCCACAGAACTCTTTTGGGAAAGATGTAACTTTTTACTTTTCTTCAGGAAATTGGAACAGGGCAGTTTCGATTTTCTTAGCATAGGCAATGCCACAGCTACTTGTTAACTTACAAAAACATGGTGGGGAAAAGTAATGAACAGAGAAACCTCTTTCGAAGTAGCGAGAGCTTATTTGGAATCAATGCTTCTGCAGTGTGTTCGCTAACAATCCTGGGAAGGAAAGCATTTGTGGAGAACAGAAAACTCTCTCTAATGTTCCGAAGTGATCAGACATCTCGCTTCTTTAAGAAACGGACCGACATACTCTACTCAATCAATTGAGACCATCGAGTTTAAACGATCCTTTATGGGAGCAGGTAAATCCATCGCTTTAAAACTAAGATTTGTCATTATGTTTTTGCTTTTTTTAATGTCGTTGCCTCCGGAAATACGTGCGAGTAAAATTGAAAACTATAACGAAATATATATTATTTAGACAGTAGTCAAAATATTTAATCCTATCCGAAGCCTATAAAGACAAACAAAGTAAGGAACAAACCAGATTCAGTCTCAGATACTCAACAAAAGCCAAGCTACAAATGATGTCACAACTCACTGAAATGTGGAAGAATTAAATAAAGACTTATGCAACATTTAAGTAATATAATTTGACATGATTATGGAACTGGTATAACACTGTACATTAGACAAATATATTTTTTTAGTTTTTTCTTTAAAATAGCATTTTGAAAGTAAGTCTATAAGCTTAATGTTTTCTTAAAAGAGAATAATATGTAAAATAAGTTCGAGATTCTCATTTGAGCGAAGTCAAGTGGAGTAAAGCAATAGTCAAATATGATCCACAGCATTAAACAGCTGTTAACAGTGATAACTGTATTAAAAACTCCTACCAAATCCTAATTAATCACATGGTGTCACATTAATAGCAATTGTAATTTTTCATGCCCTTTTCTAGGTTTCCTTTTTTTTTTTAATTTAATATCTATGTTTACATTGTATATTAATTTTTTTGAGGATATACTGATTCCGTAAGGGCTACCCTCAGTGGGGGGCAGTTTTTATAATAAAATAAATAGGAAATATCCATCTAATTATATGACAGAAATTGACAGGGCTTATTAATTATCAACAACTTTGTAGCATTCACTTAATTTACTAAACATGAGGTGTTTTGTGTACAAAATACAGTACAGTAGCGCATCGATTATCCGAATACCTATCAACCGAAACATCGGTTGACCGAAAGCGTTCCAGTCGGCAAATTCAAATTTGCGCGAACGCCATGTAGAAGTTTCGCTAGCGCTGTTTCCGAGATTTACCGGCAAAGAAACGAATCTCAGCTCTGAAGCAAAAAAAAAAAAAAAAATCTTCTTTCCTAAACTGTAGGCCTACTTTAATCACCATTTTGAATTTGTCAAACTAGGCTAGTCAGTTCTCTGTGTTATTTGCAAGACGTATGATACAAAGTATATACTTTATGTACAGTTTTGTGTTTAATATCAGTGTTTCTTTGTTTCATACTGCCCCTATGACACCGGTACAATTTGTTTTCGTAAATGATCGATTATCCGAAAAATCAGTTATCCGAATACCCTCCGTCCCCAATTGTTTCGGATAATCGATGCTCCACTGTATATATATATGTATATATATGTACAAGTTAAACCAAAAATCTGAGTAAATCAAACCTAGTCTATCAATGACACTCGCTTGTTTATTTTTCCATATATTGGCAGCAGTGAAATAAACATTCCTAGAGTCATCTGCCGGATAAATTCACAACTACATTCATTACCCTAAATCCAGTGAGCTCTAAACTGGAGGCACCACCACAATGCTCTTTCCTGTCTAAAATAGTGACTGTAGACGCCATGTTGAAGTGGGTATTGCTCTCTCTTTCTAACTAATGTGTTTCAATGAGTCTTTCTTTCATGTTCCACATGCGCAGTAAGCAATAAAAATACCGTTAATGCAAGATAGCATTCACTGCAAGAGAGACAAGGACAACACTATGTTAGAAAGAGGTAGGAATACCCCCAGCGCTCGGCATTCACGTCACGCTTTTAAAGAATTGAGTAGTGCTTCCAGTTTAGTATAGAGCTCACTGCCTAGATCAGGCCTGCACAAGGTTTGCGCTCTCCGAGCCGACTCACAGCTCATGAGCGGAATGCAGATATTAGCAGTGCTCTGTATAAGGGTGGACTGGAAGAAGGGGTGATCTCGTACAAAATATACACAAAAGGAAGTACTATTGCGAGTGTTCATGAAATGAATTCCCGTTCAGTGTTTGCAAAACTATCTTGGACTATTATTAATCAATAAAGAAATATTTATTTTACAGAAATAATAGAAATTCTATAGCTATTTAAATGTACAATATCATTTTGTTATATTTTTATTTATCAGTATATCAAAACGGGGTTTTATGCTGTTGGCAGCTGACAGTTACTCACAAATATAAATGTTGAGCCAAACATAGCAATCAATCCATGTAGTCGTGGATATTATTGCTAATGTTTAGTCTTGTAAAAACTCAACCAGGGTAGTAGTATTATTCAAACGATCTTTAGCCCTTAGATCACATTGAAGATCAATAAGTTCGAGCTATAAATCGTTAAATGTTTTCCGTCTTTTAGATTCCTTCATGCTGTATTGTAGCAGTAGGTAAGCAACGTGAAACACTTACTGAGAATATCTCTACACACTGCACCCCACTAGATAACTGAGTGGTCGTTTCCCTCTCCTCTACCTACAGCAAGTCTATGTCATTCTGACGTATCTTCCTCTCCGTTTCGGCGAGCGGTAAACACGGCTCTCCCGCTCCGAAGGAGCTCGCGCGCTCGTTGAGCGCTGTTTGTGCAGGCCTGCCCTAGATGAACATACAATTTGATTGAAATGTTTCTTGGATTTGATTGTAGAAATGTAGTATATGAAGCGACACTTCATTCAAAAGAGAGTTTATAAATTGATTAACGCCTAGAAAGAGGTTTGGAATCAGTTTATGATCTATTTGAAGAACCTCCAACTACCCGAATACTAACCCATATTTCATTCTGCGGTTTAATCGACTAGTGATGTTCCATGTTTTCTCATTCATAGTTATTTGCTCATACCACAATCGTCCTCTCCAGGTTGACGGTGACGTTAAATAAAGTCTACGAACGTAGCTAGTTGGTTATCTAAAATAGAATAGGCTATGTGAATTTAATATTATGTTCTTTTTCAGTTTTCAGCGTAAGGTTTACGACACATTACTCTAGTACAAGGCTTAAGATTGTGCAGAACTCTGCCTTTATGTAGGATTTTATGGGCGGGAGTATAATAAACAAGGTAATGTTGACGCAGTTTCGCCAAACTCGTTCATTCATATATAAATTCTGAATACAGAATTGTACGAGACACGTGTAAGGCCCAACTTATACACGCAATGAAATGTAACTATCTACAATAGCTACAGTACCTCAAAATTTTCATAATAGATATAAACGAAAAGATTGTAATCTTGTAATTTTCAATACATACAGATTAGTCTTATGAAGATCACTTCAGAAATTATATCGATTCTTAAGGTTATGGATCTGTGAAATTTCGAACTTCTACACTTTTACACCAATTAATCTGAAACTTTTACCACATATTTCCTACAATGTGCACATGCAATGCAATAAATTTTCACTTTTATATTCCAATTAGTTTATTTAAAATTAATTTTTGGTTGTTTCTTTAATACTGAATTCTAATTGTCTCAATTTTCAAGTTTATATAACTTTTATTTAAATTTATATTTCATTTATTCCTGGTAGAATTATGTAAAATATTATACATGCTTTCCATATTTTTCCAATTACTATTTGAGAAAAAATATTTACCCTTTTAGTTGTTAATTTTTTCATTTTTTTAACTTATCACATCCTCAACACATGGTGTGATTTGAATACTTTCAAGAGCAGAAGAAAACACATGTGTCAATTTACTTCACATGCTTTTGTGGACTTCTGCGCAAAAAATTTCACTGAGATTGAAGAAGAACTGCATTCATTAGAGTATTCTAACTGTTACAAAATGTTGAAAATTGGAAAATTGAGAAAACGAGTATCACATTAGAGCATGCATATGATATACAGGGTGAGTCATAAGTATGTTTGGAAAACGCGTGAGAGTGCTCCTGGATCAAAAATAAGAACAATTCCTTAT
Organism: Periplaneta americana; assembly: GCF_040183065.1. NCBI lineage: Eukaryota > Metazoa > Arthropoda > Insecta > Blattodea > Blattidae > Periplaneta > Periplaneta americana. The sequence continues at coordinate 142,407,485 of NC_091118.1, forward strand.
ATGAAAATTTGACGGAAAATGCTTATTTATTGGAGAAATGGTCATACTTGTTTTTTTGTTCTTTTTTTTTGTGTCACAAGTACATGTTTGGAAACTTGTCATTTAACGTTTACAAAAGGTGCTCAATGTGCCCCTCTCCATTGTTTACACATGCCTGAGCACTAAACTCAAACACCATGTTGTCATCACGAATCAATTTTCAACACGCTGCAATAGCTCCTCTGAATCATTCACTGGTGTTGCATAGGCAACAGCTGTCAAGTGACCCCAAAGGTAAAAATCTAATGGGTGAGGTCGGGTGATCTGGGTGGCCAAGGCACTGGACCACCGCGTTCAATCAAAACAATTTGTCACTATGTTGTTCGTAAACAAACTCTGGTACAAAATCAAAACAAAAACAAACAATAATATGATCAGAGACTTAATAAAACAAATCACTATTACTATTTTTTCCAATAAATAAGCATTTTTCGTCAAATTTTCATACAAGGAATTGTTCTTATTTTTTATCCAGGAGCACGCTCACGCGTTTTCCAAACATACTTATGATTCACTCTGTATACTATCGTTATCGTTAAATTGAATGACTTGAATATTATGGTTTGGGAGATATATTTCCTACATTATTTCACCAGGGACTGTAGCCAGAATATTATATTTTGAGAGGATAAGCTACTTTGTATTATTAAATCTTCCCTTAGTAATGTTTGTTGCTTGAATATTCATTACTGAAAGGTGAGAACCTTTCTAATGATTCTAGTTTTGGCATGAGTTTCAAGTCTAAACTTGCGTAGTTGAATGGGCAGATAGAGCTCTACGTCAGTTCCCAGAAATACAAAAGGCTGACTCAAAGTACTAGCCGGTTGTGAGCGTAATTTAACACTTTGGAGTAATCTATGCTTCCAGCAAGCTCTATCATCCATGAAAATCTCAGAATTGATGGTCCGAGGGTGCAGGGGCTTCGTTGCTGTTGGCTAAACAATTGAGTGAACTCGCAGAAACTTGCGAGAAGTGGCCAGAAATTTAGCCAGATTGTTTGTAGTGATCTTCAAATTCCTAACACGGTTCAGTTGTTTTACCCTTGCAGATCCTTATAAGGCCCGGATTTGCTAAAACGTGATCTGGGCCGCCAGTCGCAGAAACTGGCGAACAAAGGAAACCAGCTCTATAAAGCTTTTTTTCCGTACTTCAGTATTTAACAAGAATGATAATAGTGCTCTATTACATATTACTTTCACAGTTACTCCTTTAAACTGACAAAATTAGTGTCAAACTAAACAGAATAATAATTGAAAGACTATTATTATTATTATTATTATTATTATTATTATTATTATTATTATTATTATTATTATTATACAAATTCATTTGTATTATCGCCGCGGCCTCATACTTAACATGCCGGTATCATACAATAACGTGAGGTGTACTTTTAAAACAATTTTGCCGACCGATTGTTGCTCTGTAGGTTTCACACCAAGCGTCACGTTGTCACGTCTACTTCCTCGATAAGAATAAGCACTAGTTTGTTATATTGTTAAATGGCTATTATTATTATTATTATTATTATTATTATTATTATTATTATTATTATTATTTCATATACGAGTATGTTGACATTCTTGCTAATGCATTTCTGGATTCCCCGATACGTGCTACTTGCCCTGCCCATCTCAAACGTCTGGATTTAATATTCCTAATTATGTCAGGTGAAGAATACAATGCGTGCAGTTCTGCATTATGTAACTTTCTCCATTCTCCTGTAACTTCATCCCTCTTAGCCCCAAATATTTTCCTAAGAAACCTTATTCTCAAACACGCTTAATCTCTGTTCCTCAAAGTGAGAGTCTAAGTTTCACAACCATATAGAACAACCGGTTATTAATTCTAACTTTCAGGTTTTTTGTAAAACCAGATAATCATTCTCATTCCGAGACTTATTGTAAGGTTTTGTAACAAGCTGTTTTTTTTACGGTGATGGGTTGTTAGCCCTTCGCACAATCCCCAAGCTAGAGGACCATCCCTTATCGGCTGTCCACGACTGCTTATATTCGCAGCTATACTCCGTATCTGGAGGCGTCTCCTATATCCTCAACCTGAGGACGAGCCATGCCGTGGTGATACGGACCCACTATACTGTACTTGTTTATATTCTATTTTTAAACGACTATTTACTAATTTCGAGGGGATGATATAGAGTTCGGATTACATTTTTAATTTGAAATTGTTCAATAATCGTATCTATTTTCCGTGAAGTATTAAATATTTTTACTATTGAAATTCGTGATAATAAATTTCGCATTATCGTAGAAACTTCAAAAACAAGTCTGTGTTTTCATGGCAACTGAAAATAAATCAGAAACTACGGACAGGATATTAACAGGAGGGTACTCAATGTTTGAAAGTATTAAGATCCGATTTCAGCCATGAATCATATAGCATTAAATTACTAAAAATGACCGAATTATTATGGGAACTACGTTACACCTTCGCTAGTCGTATTACTTCTCCGGTAGTCAATACAATAGTTTCGTACCGATTCCTGTAAATTTTCCCCAATCTGTAATTCCCAATGACAATTTTATCCAATGTCTTTTTCCAAAACATATTTTTCCCAAACTGAAATTTCCTAAGAGTAACGTTCTTAAATTGGCCATTTTTTTCCAAAAATAATTTGCATTTGCATTCCCAAAAAATTCAAACAACATATAATTTTCCGAAACTGTTTGCTTAGAAATGAAAGACGATCAGTTGCAAACAGGAGTTGTAGCCAATGGATCTTAGAAAATCCAAAGTTCTGTTATCTTCTTTGTACTGATTGTAATTATCACGCATAATATTTCTTATTCTTTCGTTCATACAAACTCACTTTTGCTTAGACTTTGCCTTAACAGACTGACTCAGTGACAGTTGAGCAATGGATGCTTCGGTGTCTGCCTGTTCCTTTTGAAACTCACCAGCTAGTGTCATCTTGTAACAGTTTGGGATATCCTCTAAATCTTCTAAATTAATTGATTCTGTAGGCAGTTCCCTTTTCCTAACACGGCGTAAAGATTTCTTGACATTTTCTCAATCTGTGAGCTGTCTTAAAATTCCCGATTCAACTGTTGGAAGTTCTGTATGAAGGATTTGTACAGGAGGTATATTTCTGTGTGTTCAGTTGCAATTCTTTTCATTCGTTGAGCCACTAATTCTGCATTGACCTTTTCTTGGTTTGGAGCATGAGGATGAATACTTTCTTTCAGTATGGTAATTAGTTCTCCAACCCCTTGTGTAATTGCAGTAGCTCTTCATTCCTGATTTCGAGAACATTCTATAGCATACATGTCCATTAAGTAGTAATGTTTTTCCTCCTGCAGGTGAAATTATAATCTGTGCCATAATTATACTGGAATTTTGTATTACACTACTCCTAAATAGGATTACCATGGACACTCACCATAATATGTACTTGGAAAAAATGGATTGGGAGAAATAGCCATTATGATACCTTAACAGTAGGAATATTAGATTGAGAAAATTGAATTGGGAAAATTCTCTTTGGTACGAATGTTTTGGGATAAATGGTCATTGGGATAATTTAACAGTGAGAATATTAGATTGGGAAAATTGAATTGGGAAAATTCTCTTTGGTACGAATGTTTTGGGATAAATGGCCATTGGGATAATTCAACAGTGACAATATTAGATTGGGGAAATTCTCTTTGGTACGAATGTTTTGGGATAAATGGTCATTGGGATAATTTAACAATAAGAATATTAGATTGGGAAAATGCTCTTTGGTACGAATGTTTTGGGATAAATGGTCATTGGGATAATTTAACAATAAGAATATTAGATTGGGAAAATTCTCTTTGGTACGAATGTTTTGGGATAAATGGTCATTGGGATAATTTAACAATAAGAATATTAGATTGGGAAAATTCTCTTTGGTACGAATGTTTTGGGATAAATGGTCATTGGGATAATTTAACAATAAGAATATTAGATTGGGAAAATTCTCTTTTGTACGAATGTTTTGGGATAAATGGTCATTGGGATAATTTAACAATAAGAATATTAGATTGGGAAAATTCTCTTTTGGTACGAATGTTTTGGGATAAATGGCCATTGGGATAATTTAACAGTGAGAATATTAGATTGGGAAAATTGAATTGGGATAACTCTTTTCGAGATAATGCATAACTGGAACTATCAGATTGGAAAAATGTTTTGCGAAAACTGTCCTGTTACTTTCATACCTGTTACTTTTACTTATCTCCACTTTTTAGTAGGAGGGGCAGGAGAATAGAGGTAGCATTGAGGTGTTATTGTGCATTAAAGTGTATAACAGAGCACTAAGTCTTCATTAATCTTTCAATGCACTACATAGCTGTAGACTGTGATTAACTGTCGCCTGTTCTATCGGAATCGATTCTTTCAGGGCTAACTAGTTTGACCCCACTTACTCAAACAGCGGTCACGTAACCACGCAGCTAGCTATTATTCAATAACATTACCTTTATTTTCATGCCGTGTAACTGAGGTCATACAGAACCCAGGCATTTCTGTATATATTGCAACCAGCAGTGAGTTTGTGATGTGAAGTATATCGGTATTGTATAGAAGAATACCATAGTTAATAAATCACAAACAGAAATAAACTGCTCGAGTTGAAAAACGCACATTGATTTTTGTTTTAATTAGAATTTCAACATCAAAGATTGGTCTCTATCTCATGTTTGGAACTTTATATGGTTTGTACTGGTACAATAGTTTGGGAACATCTTCCTTATTATATTCCCATCGCTTAGTTGGATCATCTCAATTTTAACAACCAGTTCAAGTTTTCGACCTGGTGATCCGTTGCGGTCTCTATGGTTCCATGTCACCTTTTTGAGGGTATTCCAAAAGATCGTCTTCCTACAGGGCGATATCCTAAAGTTATTTTCAGCCATCTGCTCTCCGGTGATCTTGCTACATGGCTCTTCCAGTTAGCTTTGTATTCACATAGGAAACCAGTTATGGATTTATCTTCCATTTATTCCAAAATACACTCATTTCGTTTTTTATCCAAAATTATGTAGTGTGCTGTTTTCTTCACTAGCCGTTATTATCTGGATATCTCTCCTCGTCATTGTCTAGGCCTCAACACTATAGGCTTGAGTAGGTCTTGCCAAGATAATGTACAATGTTATGTTATGTTTTATTTAATGACGCTCGCAACTGCCGAGGTTATATCAGTGTCACCGTTGTGCCGGAATTTCGTCCCGCAGGAGTTCTTTTACATGCCAGTAAATCTACTGACATGAGCCTGTCGCATTTAAGAACACTTAAGAGATCGAACCCACAACCTCGGGCATAGAAGACCAGAGCTATACTAACTGCGCCAACTAGGTCGATGATAATGTACAATCTATTTCATTAATGCCATGTTTACAGCCAGTACTTAATCCTCCTCTCACTGTTACGTTATTAAGTTGTATACAATAGACAGACAGACAGACAGACAGACAGATAGATAGCCATTCATTAGAGCAGTGGCGTGTTGCTGCACCTCTGAAATGTTGGCATACGTACATCTCAAACCAGTTATAATACAACTGTGTAGCTGCTGCTCTAGCATGAACATCACTGAAAACTGGAATACAAAATACAGGCGAGTCAACCCGCATGCGCACAGTAGGGGTGGAGGTAGAAGAGTAGTTTTCGTTGTAAGTAAGACTAGGAAAGGAGTCGGCATTAATGGAATCTAGTGTACACTCTTAATTTATATCTTTCTCTTGTTCACATAATATAACGTAAGAATTTAAATGTGTTAATTTGTTCTAAAATTTTAGTATCGATGCAAACTTTGTTTCGCACAGGATATTTGTTATAAAATACCACTGACACCGAACAGTCAGCGATCTAGAATAGTCCACGCACCTTAATTGGGTGGGGGACATATTAAAAGAAGACAAACATACTTATTTAAAAACAGTGAATTCTATGCATAATGCTGATTCTTCTGAGGAAGCAAAATATATTGTTTTAAAAATACTGAGAGTAATTCCATGCTTGTCTTGAACGTTAATCTAGGGTTCTAGACTGTTAACAAGGAGATGAGATACACATTTCAATAGTAAGAGCAATGCCAAACTGTTTCTTGTAGTTCACACGACAACAAAAAACTATTTCGATTCTGGGATTTCGGCTTCCGTCAGCAAAGAACTCTGCATTCACTATTATTTGCTGAAGGCTCAGTTTTATCTTGCGCCAGTCCTTTATACAACTTTCACCCACATCATGTTTTCTTCCTACTGCTGGATTTTCGTTTTCTTCAGCATATTCAATAATTTTTATTCCTTCTTGTTCCACGAAAGAACGAGAAGGTAAGAATTTGGTGAACATCCTGCACAAAGCATAACCAGCGACGAGTGACTAATCACGCTATCCTCAAATTTTCCTCCAATAATTCATTAAAATTAACTTATCTCATGTATTCGGTCTATCATAATTTTCATCTGTACGTTAAAAAAGTACGCGAATAATTCACTTACTACAATATACTTTGTGTAATAAATTTAGAGTATTTAATTTGACTCTAATATTTCGATTTCTTACTTGATCGGTTCCTCCAATATCTATTTATTCCTCGTATAAAACTATTTCTTTATTACTGATAAATACGAGAAACATTTTTCTCGTATTTATCTCGTATTTATCAGTAATAATACAACTGACTAGCTAAGACTAGTCGTGTAATATTCAATGAGGTGGGCGAGACCTCATTCATATTTGATATATATATAACAACTTCTTTGTTGAGAAATTCTGCTCTGCCGAACTCTGCAAGTACAGTGGACTCTCCTAATTTCGACAAAACAGAATTGAAAGTTAAGTTCAATAAGGGTAGTGGGTGTGGCAGGTGAAATGAATACAAATCCTTACTGGTTACCCAAGAACGAATACAGTACTGTACTTGCATTTCCTGCCCGCCCCGAGACTTGTGTATGCTCTTCTAGTACCACAGTGGGTTTCGACAGTTCCGTCTCACAAAAGGAAAAATTCTCAAAGAGAAAAAGAAGAGTTCAAATTTAAAATCAGTGATTAAATATGGATGTCCTAATCAATACAATATTCTGTTTTCCTTTAACAAAAGTATCACTACAAGACACAGAACCAATTCCCATTCAAATGGCAAACTCATTTCTTAGTGCTCGTATAGGAGCGTGTCTAATTCTCCTACGTAAGCAGTTGAACTATAGAATGTCGAACTTGTTTTCTGTCGAATTTAAGAGCTTCCATTGTACAGTCGTTACCTTGTAAAACTTCAGGAAGTATCTCAATTTTTATTTTGCCATATGGAGACCTTTCAATTGTGTCACAAATCATTTGGAAATAATTCAGTTTTACGCCTAAATACATTAAAATTATTGAAACTAATGCTACATCTCGGGTATTTAAAACAAAAAAGTGTACTTTCAATATCTATATTGTACAAAGTAATTTAAAATCAAGTTTTTTTTTTTATTTTCGTACTATACAGGCTGAACCACAAGTAATGGCATTAATTTCAAAGGGTTATTTACCCTTTGAGATAGTTCAAACACAGAAAGTTTAATACAATTTTGAACGATTTTGCTTCCTTTCCGAAAAAAAACGTTCTACATGAAACATTTCCTAGCGTGTTGTAGGAAAGCCATTGATTTAATTCTCAATATGATCAGTCAATTTAAAAAAGCAGTGTATTACGATAATAAATGGATAATAAATGACTGAAAGTATTTTAGTTTTGTCCTTTAAGTGTGCAGAAATTTGATACGAACAAATGTAACATTTTAAAATTCCTTTGCAGAACGAGACTCCAGTATGAGAATCTGATGTCCCAGGCGTTTAGTTAAGGATATGACATGAAGTTTTAGTGTACTTCGAAAACGCGATTTCTCTGCAGATATTCACTTTCTACGTCACATTTTTTTGTAAATCTATAAACCTAGGATATTAAACGTTTATATGTCGCATATAACCAGTGGTACTCTTTGCGTATTTATTCAGAGCATTCGTGTTAAAGAACAATAACCTGCTATTCATATGTGTCACTTAGTATAAATTAGAGGGATAAAATCTTCATTATAAACACTAGTAACACTATTTTGCTTAGTACACTCAACACAACAAGACGATTGTGGTTTCAAAAATTATTTGTAGCAGGGAGGCACGCAATTTCATTCGTGTATTATTACTCATAATACGTAAATGCTGTTGAACTATACAGAATCAACTGTAAGTAATATAATTAATTTCAAGGGATTATTCTTTGAGATACTTCAAATAAAAAATTTAATACAATTTTGTCCGTTTTTGCTTCTTTTTCCAGAAAAAATTATGTTATCTGAAACATTTCATTGCGTGTTTTGGGGAAGTTTTGAATTTTATTAATTCCAAATATGCCAGTCAATTTAAGAGAGCAGTATAGTGTGACAATAAAGACTGAAAGAATTTTAGTTTTGTCCTTTAAAAGTGCAGAAATTTCATCTGAAGAAATGTAACTTTTCGTTCTGCAATAGTAATATACGTTACAAGAGCGGTATGTTGACGTTTTCATGTTCGAGGAAAAGATTGAAAAAGCGAAACGTAGTTGAGCTTTTTTAATTTCCGAGAACATGAAAACAAACATACCGCTCGTGGATCGTACATTATTTTGTGCGAAGATCGTTTATTACGTACCTGAAAGACGAATTTCTAATTAGTTGCAATGAAATCTCCATCTTGGTTTCTGTTTAATGACGGCAACTTTAGAAAACAAAAATATCTATGCTCCAGCAGGCCGTGATATACGTCTGTCTTTTTTTTCCCCCAGTCTATAAATGCGAACTTAAAACAAACGGTAAGGTTATGTAATGATTTATTTTTCATTTTAACATTTTAACAATATTATTTATATAACATATTGCAGTAATAACATCGGCATCTGGAATCTCGTTGATTTTTTCACGGCTTCCTTAATGTTACTTGTATCAGGAATGCAAAAAGTTTCGTGGAGTAGTAGACTTTACTTAATTTTTGCAAATATTTAAAAACAATAATTAACATTGGCAATTTAGGTGAAATTGCAGTGGTAAGTTTCCAATTTATAATTATTACTATGTTAAACGTCTCTAAAAATAATATGTTAAAAGCCTAAAGCAGTAAAATGAATGTCGCGCTTAAGCGGTAAGAAGAGGGAAATTGTTATGTGTGTTACGTTGGGAATACTGAATGTGGTATTTCACACTTACCGCGTATTGGTTCTGTGTGGAAAACAAGCAAATGCGCACGATCTCGCACAAAGGAATTTTTAAATGTTACATTTGTTCCTATCAAATTACTGCATATTTAAAAGATAAATTAAAATTCTTTCAACCAATTATTATCATAATACCACAGTCTAGTATATACAATCACGAAGCTTGAGTTTATGAGGGTACTACGAACAATAGACTGTGCAGGTACTATTTCGCATTGTCTGTAATGAGGCGATAGTAGCGATCCTAGTGGTTAGCAACTATCTATGGATGCATATTTACTACGTATAGAGCTTCGTGACTGTATCTACTACACTGTGATAATACATTGCTGTCTTAAATTTAATGAGCTTATTGCGAAAGAAATCAATGGCTTTCCCAAAACATGCAATGAAATATAAAACAATTTTTATCTCAGAAAGGAAACAAAAACGAGTAAAATTGCACTAAACTTTTTTGTTTGAAATATCTCAAAGAATAACTCCCTGAAATTAATGACATTACTTACGGTTCAGGCTGTATATCAGAAATTTATTAAGAATATAGACTATACATGAATGATAATACGTAAAATAAAATGAAAATCTTTGTTTTAAATAAAAAATACTTTTGATAGATGGCGTTGTTGAAAATGACAGGCCACTAGTGCCATCATATCAAATGCAAACTCTATCTAGCAGCATTCGTTTCAATGACAATCACGTGTCAATCCCCGGTATATGAAATCGATATGCAAAATAGTCATATTTGTCCAGACATTGCTAATCAGAACGTGCCAGGCCCGCCACATACATCTGCATATAGGGATAACTCTGCCATTAACATTAAATTTCATACAAAATATATAATTTATAATCAACAGGATTTCCTATCATCTCGCCATGTCCTCGCTGTCCATGTACAATGTTATCCCGTGTGGGAGTTAAAATACAATTTCTGTTATTTAACAACATATTTTTATTTCCCACATACGAGTAATCATTGAGATAGGAAACTAAGCGAATTTAATAATGATTAGTTTGCGGTCGTGTTTGGATAATGATTTAGTTTATTGCTTCTATTATCACTTTTGGAGCCGAAGTTATAATAATAATAATAATAATAATAATAATAATAATAATAATAATAATAATAATAATAACAATGAGGAAATTAAACGCAAAATAAATATGGGAAATGCCTGTTGTACGGTTGAGAAACTTTTGTTATTCAATCTGCTTTCAAAAAAGCTGAAAGTTAAAATTTATAAAACAGTGTTATATTACCGGTTGTTCTGTATGGCTGTGATACTGGAACTCTCATTTTGAAAGAGGAACAGAGGTTAAAGGTGTTTGAGAATAAGGTGCTTAAGAAAATATTTGGGACTAAGAAAGATGAAATTACAGGAGAATGGAGAAACGCAGAACTGTACGCATTTTATTCTTCACCTGACATAATTAGAAACATTAAATCCAGACGTTTGAGATGGGCAGGGTATGTAGCACATATGGCCGAATGCAGAAATGCATATAGAGTGTTAGTGGGAGGCCGGAGGGAAAATATCTTTGGGGACGCCGAGACGTAGATGGGAGGATAATATAAAAATGGATTTGAAGGAGGTGGGATATTATGGTAGAGACTGGATTAATTTTGCTCAGGATAGGGACCGATGGCGGGCTTATGTGAGGGCGGCTATGAACCTCCAGGTTCTTGTAGTCATGGATGAGATTCAGTAGTGAATCGCGATGTTTGTGCATCGTTTTACGATTTTCCTACAGATCTTCGTTCTACCGGATAATACTCGTAGTTTATCATCTGTAGGACCTGAAGTTCATGAATTTTCCAATTTTCTAATGCCAATAACTACATATTGAAAAATTATGTATAAGAATTATTAATTCTAAGGTCATCATCAAACACGGTCTTATGTTTCAAATTATGATATATATTTTCAATTCATATACTAGAGTGTCTCAAAGTCTTTTCCTGCAAATGTTCGACTAATTTTATTTTTTAATTACCAGATTTACGCTGAATAAGATGTACATCTGAAATTCTGTGGTCCCCAAGATTTCCGGATCTCATATCGTGTGACTTCTTTTTGTGGGGTTACATCAAAGACAGAGTATTCGTTAGTATCTTTTTTAAACGCGCCTCAAGAAGCATTAAACTGCATATGTATTTGCTGTATGTAGCCTAGTACCTATTATCTTCAGTTTTTCATTGAAAATTTGCAATGTTACAGTCGAATTTCGAGTGTTTCCGTATTTCTTTTGGGGATAAAAGCATGAATGCAAAATCAGCAGCTGAGAAAATACGTGAAGTAGCAAGTGAAGTGGTGGTCAATAGTATGGCAGTATCAAATTGCTTTAAGATGTTCAATGAGGGAGATCTAAGCCCAGAAGATGAACTTGCACAGTGCTGCCAAGACGCTGAATAAGACGTGCATCTGAAAGTGCTGTGGCCCCCAAAACCTCCGGATGTCATATCGTATGACTTCTTTTTGTGGGGTTATATAAAATACAGGGTATTTGTCCCACTGATGCCGCGCAATGTCGCAGACCTAAGGGAGGCATCGCAGCGGTTGACACTATCGACAGGTCCATGTTGATGCGTATGGCAAGAACTAGACTATCGTGTGCATGTGTGTCGTATCAGCTATGGTACCACATTGAACATTTGTAGGTGTAAAAAAAAACTGTTTGAATTCCCCATTCGTTCTGGAATGGTTTCATTAACCTAAGTTCAATAGTTTACTTGCAATAATGTTTTGTAACCCGTCACATCTTTACCAAACACGGTGTATTTAAATAGGCATTTAGAAGTATGCGTGATTTATAATATAACTATAAGAAAGTCCTTTCTGAATCTTAACAATGGATTTATAGCTTATTGGTAATTCTCCAATAAACAGCTCTCCTTTAACTTCTTTCTGTCCGAAGGAGGAAGGGAAATACTCTAAGAGTAAAAGTTAATTGAGAAATTTATCTATAAATGAAGAGTCCACTGCAAGAATGATGGATGTCACTTTCTTGTCGAAAATGAACCAAGACTCTCAATGCATAGCTTAAGACATATATAATGTAAGTACATAGAGAGTTATATGGATTAATGCTGATAGTCATTGTCCAGTAATGATCGGAAAATCACAGTTAAGCTTTGAGCGCTAAGCATTTCAAACTTTCAATTGCTTCTCCTGCAAAATGTATTCCAAATGACATCCATCATTCTTGCAGTGGACTATTCAAATGGATACAATATTTTAAATCTCACTATAAAATTAGACCAGTTTCTTTATTATAAAGTATATCTTCACATTAATTTAGTAATCATCTCTCTTAATGGCTACTATAGAGGAAAGCACAACGGTTGCTTATGATAGATTTGACTATCCAGTTTGATCAGAAACTAGTAAGTAAACAATTTATAACCGAAATTAATTTTGCGCAATCGTCGTCAGATGAACCTTTTTCTCTTTTCGAATTAATAAAACTCACATAATCGTAATACAGAGACGTTTAATTCACCATTACAATTCGAAGAAATAAACGAATACGAGATTTATTAATAAAATTGTGTTTTTTTTCCCTTTATCTATGAGACACTTCTCCGAGTCGTCCATGGAAATTATTCTAAAAGTAAATTTGCCACCTCCGAAATGACCACTAACTACTATATCAATGGTTTATTAATCACAGTCTAGTATATACAGTCACGAAGCTTGAGTTTATGAGGGTACTACGAACAATAGACTGTGCAGGTACTATTTCGCATTGTCTGTAATGAGGCTATAGTAGCGATCCTAGTGGTTAGCAACTGCCTATGGATGCATATTTACTATGTATTGAGCTTCGTGACTGTATATACTAGACTGTGCATTAATAATGAATCTCTAAGCAACTGTTTATTCGCAGTGTTTTATTTTTGAAACTTCTTGTGAAACATATTGTGTTTTACAAAAAGCTACTATATCTAGTAAAATATGAAACACATGGATGACTAGAATAATTTCGAGGGAAAAATTGTTTCAGAGCCCTGGAACAATTTTTCCCTTCAAATTACTCAAGTCAGCTTTACAGAGAACTATATCTGAATGCTAGATTTGTCGCGTCGCTACAAACTAAATCAACACACATACACTGCATCTGTGTGATTAAATAGCCATGATGTACTCATCTCTTCTATTTTCCAGTCAACTTACGCGATTTCAAATAAATAATCCATGATTTACTTTTAAGCCAGAAAGGTCATGCTTGCCTAACCTCATCGCCATATTTGACAAAGTGTATTGTAGTTATTTCGCATGCTTAATGCAAGCAAGTACCAAGGGTCGATAGAAACAAAATTTTTGTTTGTGAAGATATGTTGTTTGTGCCATATTGGAAGCGGAGTCATAAATTTCGACACAATCACTGTTGTGACACTCGTTACCTTAAAATGGCTACACATTACAAAACGTACAATGGCTTTGTTAATAGGAACAAAACCGACTATGCAAACACATTGCGTTTTAATGCCATTATGTGCGGACAGTTTATTCGAGAAATTATTTCCGAAAATGTTTAAACAGTTTCAAAGCTATGCTAAAGGGCTAACGTATTTTATTATCATACATTTTCATCAATTAAGTTAACAAAAAGTAATAAATACGAAACTAACAGTTTCAAATGTTTGTATTACGTTTCTGTATTTTTTTTGGTTGAAAATTAATTGATAATTACATACCGTACTTTTAAATTCATATTAAACGTGAGTCAAGAAGAATAATATTTAGAAAGAAGACTACGAATTGTAGGCTTTCAAACCCGTATTTAACTTTACTGATGTAACACAAAAGCAGCTGAATGAACAAGATTCGACAGAATTCCAGGGACACACAAATCATTATGAACCGTTTCGGTTCAGCTGAACCTGTTCCTGAATCTCAAGATCCTTTTGATGTGACCAGCATTGTTTAGGCAAATTATTATTTCATATTCTTTGTACATGATCTTAGTAATGGTGTCCAATATCTTTTATTTTACCTTTGATTAAGTTCATATTATTCGCTTCCGTGTAACATAATTTAAGAATATTAAACTCCTTTCACAACCCTTCAACCTCCGAAAAGAACTTCATTTATACGAACTAGGTCATGTAATACCTACTAAGATTTTTACTCCATTGTTTTAAGAATACAAAATAACGATTTAATTGTAAATTTTCTTCTTTACTTAGATATCACGTTTGAAATATTAGACATTATTTGTTTATAATATACTCCTAGTAAGTTATCTAAATATTATCTCAGTGACTTTTCCTCTTTGTAAACCGGATTTTAAGTCTTACTTGTGGACTTTCGAAGTTGTAATAGCCAATAGCATTTAAATTATATACATATTTTCTTTAAGCTTGTAGTCAGATTCTGTAACTACATTTAATAATTTGCAAAAAATGAAAAGTTTATCTAAGAATTCGTCTCTTTCTTTGTGTACTACTGATGTTTACTTATAGAAATTTGTTTCAAATTAAATTACCCATATATCCTTACCTTACTACTTCAATAATTTGACAAATGACAGACTCACCTGAAACAAAAAACAAACAAACACAAATAAGTTATACAATTTTACTACATCAAGTGAATCAATAAATTAAATATTCAACAGTATTCAATATCCCTGCTTTTTAAACTACAAGTTTGAGGAATCAATGAGCGTATTCCGAATCTCACCGGTGAGCAATCCGATGGCATCACGGTGTTCCGAATTCCACCGATGACGTCATTGATGCTCCACCGGTGTCGCACCGGTGCCATCAGCTTGCAGAGGTGGTGGCAGTCTCCATCAGCCGCCATCAGTGAATCTGATTGGTTCTTGTATAGGGCGGGATTAGCAGACGAATAACATCGTGCACTGTTGTGTCATGGCGGTGTGTTCTGCTTTAGTTCTGCTGTATTGTTTGTAATGAGCACAACGTAAAAAAATATGCCAATGGCTTATGAGCGAACATGTCAACGGACCCGTTATTACTACCGGTTCAAGAAATAAATTGTTTATGCTATCTTTTCTTTGAACGAGATGGGAGTACGAAAATTTCGCAAAATTTTGCTAGCGTAGCACAGACAACAACTTGTACAGTCGCCATGACAGCCATCGATCCTTCCAGCAGTTTTGTTCCTTATTTCGCTGCAACGTGACGTCATTGATGCCACCGGACCGGTGAGATTCGGAATACGCAGAATACAACTGTTCCGTTTGAAAGAGTTAACATTATGTTTAACATCTTTCATACAAAAATTCGTTTACTTATTTCAATAGGACTATGAACATTATAATCACTTCATTAAATATTGCAATTTGTCTCTGGTAATTACTCCCCGAGGGGACGAGCAAGTTGTCTGAAATGAAGCTACGTTCCCTTTCCGAGTGAATAATCTGGTCGCTTCTACCCAGCTGTTACTAATTCACAATTCAATCCTATGTACAGAAAACGTGTGGGATGTAAAAACTACTGAACCAATAAAAATAATAGAGTTGAATGTAATATTTAGTGATGCGTGAAAATTAAAGGCAATTTTGCTGGCAGGGAAAGTCGCCGCAGGATGCAAGCTGTAAAAATCAATTTAATAATTCAAACTCTCCCTACGTTTTTCCTATAATCTGTTTAATGGCTCTATATAACATCGGAGCCGTAGCTATAAAGCACCAACTAAAAATCTTTATTTTTAGATATATCTTATTAGAATCGATCTCCGAAATTAATACTGTACAAGGGGCAATCAGTAAGTTTTCGGACTGCCCTGAATGTAGGCGACACATAGGACATAGAAAATGGAAAAGTTGTCTAGGGAAAAGCCTGGAATGTATGCTGTATGCATCACTTGAAAGACAGAAGAAAACTAGCATTAGGCCTAAGGTTCATATGATGATATGGTTTATTCTCACGTTAATCTCTCTGGTTCTGCTGGTCCTTCACGGGCCAGTAGTCCCTTTCTTACACCATTTACAACTTTTACTACCAGACGTTTAATGATCGATTAACACATTCACTACTTTCCTTGTTCATCTACTATGTCCTCTAGAGATGAACAAAACTAACCGCCGCTCTCGCTCGCTGTGTTCGTTGCATTTGTTTTTCGAGTCTCGTCTCGTCATTCTCGTGCGCTTCGAGTCTCGCTCATCATTCTCGAAATAGCATTTGGCCGGCGTGGAAAAATTTCGTAACTTTGAATAACATACATCATTAAAATATGTAACAGTATAAATGTTTAAATGAGACAAAAAGACAAAACAGAACAGTATCTTAATTATCAAAATGTTCTGGTTATATTATATATCACCTATGGTTATATAAATAAAAAAAAAAACAATTCTCAAAAAAATTTTCATTTCTAAGAAACATAAAACATAACGCTAATATCTTTTTATTTGAGATTGCATACTTGATCTCAAACATATGAAAAGAAAAATCCTAGCCTTTTAATAAGGCCTAGTAATTAAATAAAGACTGGGGAACGGATTATTATACACTGAAAGGTAGAGATGATTTTTCAAACAGGCTACTTAATTGTTTATACATATATAACAGTTGCCAAAGTAGATAGAAGTTCAGATATAAACAACGAGTGGCGATTCAAGGCTGCTTGACGTTCGGGACTTCGAGAGTGATCAATCTCGGGGTCTCGAAATTCTCACAAGCAGTCTTTACGTCAACGACACGACTTATACAACATTGTCGTGCTGGGTTTCGGCCTTCCGGGAACTGTTATTCTTGCTTTCTTGATCGTTATTCATCTCTAATGTCCTCCATGTTCAATCACTACACTTTTACTCACTATATTTCTACATTTATTATCTAACCCTTCTTATATTCTAATCCTATCTCATTCTATTTCCTATTCATAACAATTTCCTTTACTATTCCTGCAGTCCCGCTTTATTATACGATTTACGCTACGATTCTATTATACTTACTCGATGTTATATTACTTTTACACTATATAATACATAACAATCTTAGTTACACTCTATTATTTCCTTCAAATCTGTCTATTTCACCTCTTCATTCTTACTGATATCTATCTAGGCTAATCCCTACTTTTAGTTCATCTATCTTACCATCTCTACAGTACGTACTACTCTTTGCCAACTATTTAAGTAAAATCATCATAAACTACACTTAATACTTAATCACTACTCATCCACATTTCACTACACACTTCTTAACTAATCCTTTATTCCACTATTCGTTCCATAACATTCTCTCAGTTTCTTTATAGTGAGGATAATACAATACAATACAATTTATTAATAGTTCACAAATATAGTACATACACTGAATAATTAAAACTAATCTATACGCAATTATTAATTTCACACAATAAATATAAAATTTTATAACGCAATTTCTATAATTTAAATATTTAATTTATGTTGTCTTATCCTGCACTTACCTGTACGTCTAGTTTTAGTGCAAGATTGAACCACTCTAGCTTATTGTAAACCATAATATTTATTTCGTTGCTTAAGTTGTATTTCTCATTTAACTCTACAATGTGCAGCGAGTAAATATAAATCATTCATTATGCTATTTTCTTCCATTCTTCCTTCACAACAGAAATATTTATAGTTCGTATAAGCCCTCTCTAGTTGGCAAGCCTTCATTTATTAATTAATTTCACAGTATTCTTTTGACATTCCTTCAAAACTATTAAATTCAGAAATAAAAACTTTATTCCACTAAAACATCTTTTGTTGAGATTATAAGATGACTTGTTCTTGCTGCTTTCCGCTCGATAACAAGGCGTAAATGGAGAGATTCAAGGAAAAGACGCAATAGATCTCTGATATATTTGTACAAAATCACGTATATAGGAGATGAGTTCTTAAAGACAATCGCAGGTTTGATAGACTGACTCAACAGGCATGGAAACAATGATTTCCAGTAACACGTGCATGTAGGCTATGTTATTTAACGGTACAATAAATACAAGTGAAGTTCGAAAACATATTGATTGCACCTTGTATTACAAGTAGCGCTCGATAGCGGGTCACCCATTCAACGAATTCGAATTTAGTTTCATTCAGTTGGTTGGGAAATTTCTCGAAACGCGCATTTTTTCTAATCGATTTCGTGGTGACAGCAGTGTACAGACCCAGTCTGTATCAGCAAACTGTTACATTTTGATTATAATTATTTAAGCACTTTAACGTAAAATATTGATTTGTAGTGTCGATGAGAATATACTGTTACTAATAGAGAGAAGAATATTTTCATTATACACGGAGAGCCGTTTTTTAATTTATCTTTTTACGTAATTTTAATGGCGGCCGGGTAGCTCAGTTGGTAGAGGAGCTGGCTACGGACTGGAAGGTCCGGGGTTCGATCCCAGGTGTAAATCAATCTTTCAGGTATAACTCCCTGTAAAGTTGATTTGAATAATTTCGAGGAAAAAATTGTTCCGGAGCCGGGTATCGAACCCGGGACCTTTGGTTTAACGTACCAACGCTCTACCAACTGAGCTGAGATACCCGGCCCCGGAACAATTTTTCCCTCGAAATTATACAAATCAACTTTACAGGGAGTTATAGCCTACCTGAAAGATTGATTTGCATAATACACGTCACTGTTCGTTAACAGAAAACCACAATTTAAGTCACACAGTTAGTGTGCACTCAACTTTGGTTGCTTGACGGTTGTCAGCCCACTTTGAGGTCTGTGGATATAGAGGGAAGCATTGGATCGGTATCTGGTAGAGTTCCCGGGTAGCTAAGTTGGTAGAGCGTTGGTACGTTAAACCAAAGGTCCCGGGTTCTATACCCGGCCCCGGAACAATTTTTCCCTCGAAATTATTCAGGATCTTTTCTCGTTGCCAAACTTTCAGAACGGCCCCGAGGTTCACTCAGCTTCCTATAAAATTGAGTACCGGGTCTTTCCCGGGGGTAAAAGGCGGTCAGAGCGTGGTGCCGACCACACCCCCTCATTCTAGTGCCGAGGTCATGGAAAGCATGGGGCTCTACCTCCATGCCCCCCCAAGTGCCTTCATGGAATGTTACGGGGATATCTTTACCTTTTTTACCTTTACGTAATTTTAATAATTTCTGTTGAATATTGAGTTGATATTTGGAGAGATTCCAGGAAAATTCGCTACGATATAGGTCCTTCACATATTTGCACAAATTCAGAACCAGAAAAATATTCACATAGATTACATTTTCTGTACGAAATACACAGAGTGGAAGTGACATTCGCCTTACGATTGGAGAAAACCTCTGAAAAAAAACCCAACCAGGTAATCAGCCCAAACGGGAATCGAACCCACGCCCGAGCGCAACTCCGAATTAGAAACTAAGCGCCTCTACCGCCTTAGCTAAGCTGGTGGCTTCAGAGATTTGTATTTTTCTAATGGAGTCAAAAACCGGTACGAAAGGGTGAGGTCGCGAACGGAAATCTCGATGAAAGTGGGTCGCGCCTTGAAAAAGTTTGGGAACCACTGCCCTTGAGTGAGAAACGTAAATCAGAGAGCATGACTACAGGCTCAATCTGCAAGTGAGGACAGGGTCATGAGTGTCGGCCAATTGAATGATTGTTGAGAGACGACTGGAAAATGAAACCATTCAATTGGCTTCTACACCGGCCTTTAAGCCTAGATTAAGTTATAAATCTTCATTACTCCAGATACTTGGCTGTACAGATAGTTAGCTGGGTAGTCTGGTGAGTATAAAGTAAAGATGTAGTCTAGAAAATCTATTGAAGCTTTGTCAGCTCAGAGTATCTTCAAGTAAGGGAAATGATCTTAAGTCAGTAGGACAAAAATCGAGGATATAATGACATAAATACGTGATAATCCAATAATATAATAGTATGACCACCAATAACAATTCTGCGATAAAATATAAAGGCAACTTGGCAACAGTCTCTACATTAAATTAATTAACAAATAAACAAATTAATTAAGAAATTTCTCAAAATTTTAAAGCAGGATAAAGGGTCTACATTATTAGATCATAAAATAACTATCGATATCAGATAGAATCATTTGCAGCTACGATTGAAAGATATAGAAGAAAGTGAAGGAATCGTCCTGCATACTGTGCCAGATACCGAAATAAAAATTAAGGCTGTCTCTCAGTACGGTCCTAAAGGAAAGAGAAATTCAGATCAATCCTTGAAAAGACGGTATAAAGAATTTTGAGACGGAACAGGCCGAAATGGCTAATTCTTGATAAGTAATAAAAATAAAAAAAATTAACAAGTAAAAGTAAATAAATTAATAAGTTAACACATAAACAAACAAAAATAGATAGGTAGATAAATAAATAATAAATAAATAAATAAATAAATAAATAAATAAATAAATAAATAAAAAAGGCTGCACTCTCCTTAACCATAGAATAACGAGCCTATACGTCTGTAATCAAACATTAAGTAGGCTACATCAGAAAAAATGAACGAATACAGAAGAAATTAGTATTTATATTTAGAGCCAATTCCTATAAGCCGAATCCGTAAGATATGTTGGCGAGAACAGCTATAAATCTTGGATACGGAACGGTTCAAGGGGTCTAATCTATAAAGTTTATGACGATGATAAAAGCCTATTTTAATAATAAAGTTAGTGTAGTTTAAATTTTTAGGGTGCTATGCTTAGACATTTCGCTAGCCCGCGCTACCAGCGTGCTAAACTAGCCCCGGCTATCGACTGATTACTTGTACGGGATTCATATCATATCATATCATATCATATCATATCATATCATATCATATCATATCATATCATATCATATCATATCATATCATATCATGTATCATATCATATATCATATATATCATATCATATCATATCATATCATATCATATCATATCATATCATATCATATATCCTATCATATCATATCATATCATATCATATCATATCATATCATATCATATCATATCATATCATATCATATCATATCATATCATATATCATATCATATCATATCGCTAACACTGGTTTATGAATACGAAAGACGTTAGTTCGCTGATCATCCACCGGAAGCCCGCGCTAAGAATGTCTATGAATATGACCCTTAAAAATTAATTTCATCATTTTTAAATTTATTTAATTGCCTTTAAAGTATCAAAACTTGAAAATAGATATAAATAAAAATAAAAAAAATTATTAAAACATTTGCAGCAAGAATATTAATATAATCGTTGAGGGCAGAAATTAAAAGGATCACAATTTCCTTTTCATCTCATTCCCTCCGCCCTTTCACCCTTAATTATGACAGGTAGGTCGTTTTAGTTCACTTTTAGAAAAAGGGAGATATCCACACACTACCAATACTGACATGACGGCAATTAAATATTTAAAAAAATGACAAAAACTCTTTTGAAATATCCAGAGAAAACTCTATCGCAAATCTTGCAACTTCATGCTGGATACGTACCCCGACCCCACAATTTAATAAACATGACAATTCTCGACTGAAATTTGGTTATTTGATATATCATCTTCTGTGCAAAATATGTACTAATGCAGTATGTGTCATTTACAGGTCACTGTTTCATTTGGAATTGTAGATTTTACATTAACGCAGTACAACTCAAGCATCTGCAACAGTTCAACACGCAATTCATGCTGTTTGCACGCAGCAGAGCCACATGTTGTTGGTCTCCTCACAAAAGCTTAACAGATTTCGATGAAACCTGGAAGTACAAGTCTCGCACACGAGAAAGAGCTGGTCGATAACCGCAGAGGTGGCGCTATCCTTTATACAGCACTAGTTTTTACAACACACGCCCACTCCTGCACCTCTGGGGAAGTGCGAGTGGAAGTAGACAGATAAAACATCCGTCCAGGATGTTCTCTGTTCTGTGAGATACTATCTCATCATTTCCCTGAGAGTAGACATTAAGCATGCAGCAGGTATATCATTGATTTTTGTGTCACAATATTAACTCAATGTAGTGTGTCTCAATTGTGCTTCAATCAGCGGGAGGATCACCACAAGGTCGTGAGCTTAGATCCCTGTCATATTCTGCCATGTTTACGACGCATAAAGAGAATGTGGTTTAAATTCCTAATTCCTTACTATTACTATTGCCTTATCTCAATCGGAGACATGATAGTTGTAAGGTGGATAAACGTAAGTATGTTTCAGGAAGAATAAGAAGAAAATAATAGGGTTTTTAATGCAATACATTCAGATTGGTTTTTAATGCAATATATTCAAATTGGTTTATACTGAATTTCAATCTCATAAAAATGTACAGTAGTGATAAAAAACCGGACTGTTCCTTGTAGCTGATTTCAGAGCCTTGTTCACTCCAGAGCACGATAGACTGGTAACTAAGACTTTCGTTAATATTTGAGGAGAAAGATTCGCTCCGGCGCCGGGGACAAATTCTATAGAACAAATTAATAAAGTCTTTAATATTCTCATAGCTAGCAGTGCATATTTCTGTACAGATTACTGTGCACTTGACTGCGGAATCCCGGCCAAACAAGTCACTCAGCTGAGTGCGCCCCTTGTATAATGACAGTTGACTTGAACACAACGTCAACATATATGCCTAACTTGGAGTCAGGCCACAAAGAGAAACATTGAAGGAGGAAGGTTCGATCCGGTGCTGTGGATTGAATTCGGCGTAGCTCAGTGGTCATAGCGCTTGGTACGTAGAACCAAGGACCCGGGTTCGATCCCCGGCGCCACGCCGGAGCGAATTTTTCTCCTTAAATATTAATTGTCAATATTACAGATGTTATTCTGTAGGACAAATTAATAAAATCTTAATAAGACTTTCGTGGTTCGAATCCTGCCTGGGAAGAAAACTTTTTTTTGTTCCTCATTTAAATTTATTCCCAATACTTTTCGATTGCTAGTAAAATTCATGTTCTGGGAATAATAAGTTAATTCAGTAGTAAAATATCGCTGCAATCGAAAAGTATTGGGAATAAATTTGAATAAGGAACAAAAAAAAGTTTCCTTCCCAGGCAGGATTCGAACCACGAAAGTTTTAGTTACCAGTCTATCGTGCTCTGGAGTGAAAAAGGCTCTGAAATCAGCTACAAGGGTCGGTCCAGTTTTTTTTGCCACTACTGTACGTACAGTATATTCGTGTTCTTTTCTATATGTTGGAGAGGAGGTAGGTATCAGAAGCGAAATATTACTTGTTTACACTTACTAATTTCTACAATATTATGGAAACTCTACCCATCGATATAAAAGATATGATAACGTTTAAGGGAATTGTATGGAGCTCAGATAATGTATGGAACGAAGAAATTTAATGAAAATAAAAATATGTGAGAAGTAGTGAAACGAAAGAAATGTAAGGAAGTTAAATGCAAAATGAACTAAATTAAAGATATGTGATAATGTAAATAAACTAAATGAAAGAAATGTGTCAATTTAGTGAAAAACACATATGAAAAATATAAAAAATTAAAATGCGGAATTAACGAAAAGAAAGAAATGTGCGAAATAAACTATATAAGAATAGAATAAATAATGTTAAAATGTTCAATCATATGACTTATCAATTTAATATTAACATTTGTTAATTCATCTTAAATATAAATAATGTATAAACGTTTTCGCCAATTTGATGGTTTACTATAAGTGAAAACAAAAGTTTCGCTATGTAATTTAGATATCGTAGAAGCAAATTGTATCTAATGATGCCGTAAAAGGACAGTCTAGTATATACAGTCGCGAAGCTCAATACGTAGTAAATATGCAAACATTAGATAGTTGCTCACCACTAGGATCGCTAATATCGCCTCATTACAGGCAAAGCAAAATAGTACCGACACAGTCTATTGTTTCTAGCACCCTCAAAACTCATGTTTCGTGACTGTATATAGTAGACTGTGGTTAAAGGCGAAAACGTTTATACATTATTTATATTTAGGCTAACATGTATTAACAAATATTAATATTAAATTGTTAAGTCATAAGATTGAACATTTTAACATTATTTATTGTATTTAATAACTGACATCTGAAAAACAAAACATGAATTCTAAACTATAAGAAACAATGTCCGAAGTTAACGAAACGGAAAGAAAACAATGAGCGAAATGAAGAATAAAAAGCGAAATGAACGAAACGAAAAATCAATTAGGAAAATGAACGAAACAAGAAAAACGAACGGGAAAAACGAAACGAAAAAGAAATGAGGAGAATTAAAAGAAACGAAAAAAGAATGAGCAAAATGAACGAAACGAAAAAGGATGAGCAAAATGAACGAAACGAAAATGGGTGAGCGAAATGAAGTAAACGACAAAATTAAGCGGAATGGAAAAAAACAAACAAACAAACAAAACAAAAGAATTGTGCGGAATGTTTGGAACAGGAAAAATTGTGTGTGTGATTACAGAAATAAAGAAATGTTGAAATGAACGCAAGAAAGAAATGTGTGAAATTAAAATGTGTTAAGCGAAGAAGATAGGAAAAATGTTTGTTGTGAAAAAAACGGAAGCAATATGTGGAGTGAAAGAAACAATGAAATATATGAAGTGAAAGTAACGGAAGAAATGTGTGAAGTGAAATAAATGGATAAATAATATATCAAGTGAAAGCAATGGAAGATATGGGCCTATGTAAAGCGTAAGAAATGGAAAACGAGAGTTAATGAATTATAGATCTAATAAAATTAGTTCATATGGTAGAAATGAATGAAACGATTAAAGTAGCAGGATCGAATGATACAATTGATACGGCAAATGAATGATGCAACACAGTATAAATTCTTTATCTTCTTTATACCACAGTCTAACTCTAGTATATACAGTCATTAACCTCAATACGTAGGGAATATGCATCCATAGATAGTTCCTAACCACTAGGATCGCTACTATCGCATCATCAGAGACAATGCAAAATAGTACCGGCACAGGCTATTCTTCCTAGAACTCTCAACAACTCAAGCTTTGTGACTTATGTACTAGACTGTATTTATACTGTGGATGCAATTGAAAATGATAGAAATAATTGAAATAACAGCAATAACTGAAACTTTAAAGTAACAAAAATGAAAAAGGATAACATAACAAAAATAAACAAATCGACTAAAATTATGCAAATAACAGTAAATTATAATATTGAAATTGCACAAATAATAATGAAAGGATTAGAATTATGCAATGTTTTAATAACATTTATAATAATAATAATAATAATAATAATAATAATAATAATAATAACATAATAACATTTAAGTTATTTAATACAGGGACATCATTTTATTTTTACTTGCATTTTTATTGTACCTGCATTTCTGAATGTACTTCACTCTCACCCCTTCACTAATGTCCTTGCTCCCGTCAGACACACAAACTTACGGCCGCTGTTGCATTCGAAGTCTTCAAGCACTGAAGTAAACACTGCAGTGCATAGTGTGTTTCAGAAATATGATTGCGTTTTCTATAGAAGAAAGAACCTATATTAATAATATCGTACTAAAAAATTATATTCAAGAAACGATAAATTCAATTTCAGAGGATATGCTTCAAAATGTTTTTAATAATATGCGTACTGAATTGAAGCCTGCATTGTAATGAACGGCAACCATTTTCAGCAACTTGTTTAAAAATTCAGATTAGCTTATTTTGAATTGAGGTGGCTAGAAGCAAAGAAATGCTAGTGACATTTGTAATACCATGAGTTAAGTGCATCCAGTGTAAGCAAAAGTATCTAAAATTTTAGTGGCAAAGGGATATTTTAATCGCATCAAACATTAAAATTTAAATAAAAATTTCACCGATTTTACGAAAGCTTAAATATTTAAACTCCATTTTCTCAAAAGTAACTTAAGTGCACTTACAGCCCTTTACTTATGACCCCCTCAATTTAAATGCACTCTCTATATTGTATGTTAACATCAATAATTAATATGCTAAATAAAGTAGACTTTACATAACGAACATAGCCGCCTGAGTTAAAAAAAAAATGTTACTACTCTACTGTATTTTGATAAATTCCGTAAAAGTGATGATCAAACTGAAAATCGTAATATCGTATTTCCCTACAACATAAATGGATACACTACTTTTCTCCCCTCCTATACCTAGTAAAATGATTTGTTTACATATTGCACTAGCAACATCAAACTTCTCTAATGGAAAGGGGCAACAGTGTTTCCGAGTATAGCCAGGTTAATGTTAAAAATGTTGGTAAAAATAAAGTGATATCCCTGTATAACTTAAATGGCGAATGAAATGTGTGAGATTTTAGAACTTAGTGATATCTATGGCATTAATAATACCATAAATTTATGGAATAGTTATATAAATGAACTGACAAAATTAATATACTGTAATTTATAAAGCAAAAGAAAAGTAAAATTAATACATTGCTAGAGGAAGGAATAAACTGGACTTTACACAAAACGATTAAAATGAAAGCAACAGTGAAGTAGGTAAATGTAACAACTGAATTGAAGATAATGAATGTAATTGATACAGACTAAAAGAAATACGTGATTTGAATTAATTTTGACTGAGAGGCTAAAAATCGTAAAATAATGATGTCTCTGAAAGCTAGGACGTGACGAATGAATGAACATTTGTTCGATCGTAAGTTGTTAACATGACGGTTTGGTAGCACTGATGTAGGCCTAGATTCTGATGATGGCGAGAGCACATCACAATCTGTGTGCTCTGGTTTCCACCATCCAGAGCTATTCTGAAGTGATGACGCATGGAAAAGAACCCTTGTAGTATACCTTCCGGGAATGTCACGCATGGTCTGGCAGCCTGTTGTGATAATGTAGCCTGATTTTGTCAATATTACAAGCATTAATATCCGGAGACGGAGTAAGCCAGTGCAAACACTGGAGTCGTAGTTTCAAAACCCGATGGAGGCGTGTGTGCATGTTTAAAGGTGATAAACTGCAATCAAATTACTAATATGGCAATCTGGTAGTTTTTTATTTTTCATACAAAGTATAGAAAAGTATTGTAATTCTACAAAAAATGCATGTTTCCATATTTTCAGAAGTGTATCTGTTCAGCACCCTGACGCCGAAAAAAAGTTTTTTTTTTTATCGTCAGTCCTGCAAAGAGCGTTGTCTGCTAGATTACTGAACACATTTGTTCGCACTATATTTTTATGCCTCAACAAACTGAAATATGCACATGATATATATATATATATATATATATATATATATATATATATATATATATATATATATACCAGGTGTTTCAGACCACTCATATCAGACTTTTTTCTCGAAAACTATCAATGATACTGGTTGTTCATAAAAAAATTTTCAATAACCCGTAACAAACCGAAAGTAGGGGTACCTGTGGTCAACTTTGAAATTTCAAATGAGAACGTGGGTCATTGAAGGTGCCATTGGAAACTATTGTTAAAAAGAGACAACTTTTACTGAAACTTTTTTTCTAACTTTTATTGTTTACTCACAAAGCAATAAAAATGGTATTTTCTGAGAAATGTTGTATGTTGTTTATGTACGTACACTCTTCACAGTAAGTGTTCAAAATGTCCGCCACCATGTGCAAAACAATGTTCTGATCTCCTCCTAACATCCTACGGGGTTAAGGGGACACTCAACTATATTTTGGAACTTTTTTCCTATTTGACCAATCTTTTTCAAATTTGGAGAAAAAGTTTAACATACACATGGAAAGGAACATGCAAAATCTCAGTTCATTAGATCCAATACTTTTCAAAATAAAAAATATTTCAATTTTTAATCAATCATTAATTGAAATATCACTTTTAATTATCATTTTTTATTTTTTGGCTGTGACTTCTCAATGAATAGGGGAAGAATTCTGCATATAGATTTAGTTGTCACGTAAATTAGTGTAGAAATTTAATTTTTCATTTCTATAACACTTTTTCTCCAATTTTTAAGTTGTGTGTCCCCTTAACTCAATTTTGCCATTAAATTTGTAGGCGTTTTAGCTTGCCCTTGAGCACTTAACTCATGTTCTTAGAAATGTCACTTGTACCCCTTTGCTTATGACCTCCTAAATTGAAAAAAAAAAAAAAAACCTCAGGCGTGTTTGTGCTCGCGAGCACTTTTCTCATATGACGAGAGCACCAAATGCCATTTAAAAAGAACAGATTGAGAGCGCCTGATCTAGAGGAACAGAAATATTTAGTTTACAGTAGTAATAATAATAATAATAATAATAATAATAATAATAATAATATGTTTATTTATTAACTGTTCCTTCATGCTCATCTGTGTTTGGTATCTGCTGATCTAAATTTAATTTGCGTACTTAAAGCTCAGCCGTTGCACTGTTAGAAGCAAACGAATGCTTCTCTGGTTCTATAAAGCGTGTTAGTTATTTATTAAATGGACTGTCATCTCTTCACAGATGGGTTCTCAATAATTACTTTCGATACCTCGATATCTCAATACTAGGGAGTATCAAGAGCGATCGATACCTTTGGGGAAAAGTGCTCGTTAATTTTTCGATACTTTTTAGTTCTTAGGGTTTTTCCCTTCCTTCCAATTGTTCTTTCGTCCGTTCCTTCCATCCTTCGATCTCTCGACATTTCTTTCTCCCTCTTTCTTTCTCTCTCTCTTCATTTCTTTAATTTTCTTTCTTTCTCTCTCTTTTTCTTTCTCTCTCTCTCCTTTCTCTTTCCCTCTTCTTCTTTCTTTTTCTTTCTTCTTCTTTCTCTCTCCATTTTCTTTCCTTCTCTCTTCTTTCTTCTTTCCGTTTCAGCAATGTATTAGACTTCTACTGTATTAAAAGTTTATGGGATCAAGTGTATACCTGGATATTCGTGTATATTTCGCCTTTTACATAGAGTTTAAATTTTACTGTCTTTTCTACCATTTAAATATATAACCGTAGGTTATAAAATAATAATCATTATCTCTAATAAAACAAACATTTCAATATCTTCAGTCGTGGGGTTGGAAACCTCCCAGGAACAGTGTGTAAGAGGAATATCTAGAGAAGTAGACATATTGTGAAAGGTTTAATATCGGCACCGTCTGCTCAGAATTGAATATCCCCCGGAGTAAAGATGTAACTCATACGGTGAAGTAATATAATTTGGACCCTTATTTCGAGGGTATTTAATATTTTTCCGGTCAGGTAGGTCTATAATACAGGCCTGGGCATCGGGAGCGGAACTATACTCTAAACGGGGATGCTTAATATTCATCCGTCACTGTATCAACGCTGCGCGGTGTTCGGCGGGGAAGAAAGGGGATGAAGAGAAATTATATGGCTCCCCGTGAGAGAGTAAAATCCGCTCTTGCTGCCCGGGCCTGCTATAATACGTGTGAAATAAGTCCAGATATGTAATAAAAATAGGCAAAGTCCGTATTTTCCAGAAAATAAGATATTCGAACCTGCTTCTTAAATAATTCATGACCACTGACATACGGAATGTATTAATAAGATGTAGAAAATTACAATGGCCTTTCATGTATTTAAATTTATTTATAGTGTTGTATTTTTAGTTTTAACCTTTAAACTTTTAATATCGAGTATCGAAGATCTGAAACAGATTTCGGTATCGTGTATTGAGTATCGAGAAACTGTGGTATCGACCCGTATCCAATCGCTTTGTGTCACATTGGTTTACTGATAAGCCCTATCCTTTTCAAACATCACGTTGTTGTCAAGTGTACCTAAAACTTTGAATGCCATAATCTCTTGAATTTATGTACACACATCACATAGAATGTAATATGTAAATTTCCACTGAAAAAAGTAATGATATTTTAGGAGAAGGTCCAATCCCATGCAAAATTATAAATAATTGAACGAGTTAATACATGTAATTACCTGGGATACAATCTATCTTATGTAAATGATGAAGATATGATCACAGCCTAGTATATACATTCACGAAGCTTGAGTTGTGAGGATACAATAGACTGTGCAGGTACTATTTCGCATTGTCTGTGATGAGGCGATAGTAGCGATCCTAGTGGTTAGCAACTATCTATGGATGTATATTTCCTACGTATTGAGCTTCGTGACTGTATATACTAGACTGTGATATGATCA
This sequence comes from Periplaneta americana, assembly GCF_040183065.1. NCBI lineage: Eukaryota > Metazoa > Arthropoda > Insecta > Blattodea > Blattidae > Periplaneta > Periplaneta americana. The sequence continues at coordinate 142,437,698 of NC_091118.1, forward strand.
TGTACAGTATTTAAATCCTCTCAAGTTCAAAGACATACAATAATCCATGCACATAAAAGATTCGCATGACCGATATTGGCCTATTGCAGCGCCGGCCTCGTTTCTGCCTTGTTTACGTTTTGTGCATGTTGACATAGGGATGAGGGTAATGGAAGTCACTTAACCCGACTGCTATCGGAACATCAGGCGCGTCTTCCAGTGTTGCAGATTGTTTTCTTTCCACTGGGGAGCAAAAATAAGAATTGCGACAGCTTGTTTTTCAACACGAGAAAGGTCGTACAGTACGATTATTTAGTCGTGATAGTCACCGGCAATCTGTGTCTGAGTCAAGCGAGTCCATTAGTTACGCCAAGGGATGTTCAGGTTAGTCTGTTGCCTGCAGTCAGAGCGATCGGATGTCACACACGGAGTATAGCGTTGTGTTTCCAGTATAGTTAAGTTCTACTGCATTCCTTTACCGACTGTTCGCTCTTATCTCTACTCTGGAACTCTCCCCACTACTCCTATTATTTCCCCTCTTTCGCGTCGCTGAGCTGTCAGGACTAAGTAATCGGTCTGTACGCAAAGGGATATCGCCAGAATGTTACATATGAAAAATAATACGGTTGATGACATAATAAGGCGATGTGAAAGAGAGAACCTTATCGAATTCATACCGCACAAAGGGTGGCCAGAGGAACTAACAAATAGAAATATACGTTCTATAATCAGAAAAGTCCACACCTGTGGAGTAACGTCAGCGCTTCTGGCCGCGAAACCAGGTGGCCCGGGTTCGAATCCCGGTCGGGGCAAGTTACCTGGTTGAGGTTTTTTCCGGGGTTTTCCCTCAACCCAATACGAGCAAATGCTGGGTAACTTTCGGTGCTGGACCCCGGACTCATTTTACCGGCATTATCACCTTCATTTCATTCAGACGCTAAATAACCTAGATGTTGATACAGCGTCGCAAAATAACCCAATAAAATAAAATAAAAATAATCAGAAAAGTGAAGAAAAATTCACGGGTAAACGCACCACAACTAGGAGCAGACCTCGCAAGTAAATCTGGAAAGAACGTGCATTCCAGAAACAGTTCTAAAAGTTCTACGACGGAAGGAGTACCATGGAAGAGTGGCGAGGAAAAACGTCACTAGTCACTGAAGCCAACGGGAAGAAGAGGCTTCAATTTGCTAAAGATAACATTGACAAAGATGAAGAATGGTGGAATAAATAATTTTTGCAGACGGAAGTCCGTTCGATGTGTTCGATTCAGGTCATAGGTTGTTGGTGTAGAGTAAGCCTAATGAAGATATGAAAAAAGAAAACTTGCAACCAACTCTAAAACATGGTCAAGGAAATGTTATGGTGCGGGGCTGCATGTCAGCAGCTGGTGTTGGAGAACTAGTTCATAGATAAAACGATGAATAAGGAAGTGCAGTTGGGAATCCTTAAAGAGAATTTACACAAGAGTGCGGAAAAATTGGGGAGAAGAGATACATTCAAATTCTACCACGACAACGACCCCAAGCACAAAGCTTACATAGTGCGTAATTGGTTGCTCTATAATTGTCCCAAGGTGGTAGAAACGTCCCCTCAATCACCCGACTTGAATCCTATAGAGAATCTGTGGCAAGAACTCACAGAAGAGTCAGAGAAGTGCCAGTTTCTTCTAAAGAACAACTGAAGACACGATTTGAAGAGGGCTGGCGTAATATTAGTCGAGAATATACAAGAAAATCCGTAGCTAGTATGCCCAGACACTTACAGCTGGTTATACAAAAAAAAAAAAAAAAAAAAAAAAAAAGATATCCAACCAGATATTAAGTTTTGTTTCTGTAATTGTTGAAGGATATATTGTTCTGTTTTTGGTTTGTGACCGAATATTAAATTTACTGTGATATCTGTGAATATTTTGAATAATAAATGATTTTGTTAATATAGGAATTAATCAATTTGAAGTTTAATTTGTTTGTTCCTGTTAAGCTTATAAGAAGTTAAAATGTATTTATTTTATACATCATAATGCATTTATTTTATTTGGCATGATTGATAGAAGCTGTAAAGTATAATAATTACGGTCTGACCGAATATTAAAGTGACTATATGTACAGAGAGTGCAATTGGACTTTCCGTTCGCATCGACTCATCTGAACGAAGATTTTGGCTTACCAACTGAAGCTGACGTGAAGACCTTGACTACAACTGACTTAGAGATAGAAAAATTAATATTTAATTGAAATAATTATTATGACCTTAATATAAAGAAGCTATTTAAACAACATTCACAAAACAAAACAAAAACAAACAAAATCATTTAAACTCAAAGAACATGGTTATCTGATTATATCGTATCCATTTCTCAATGACAACTCCTGCTAGTGATAAGTTACTTTTAAACAGCTGCTACAAATGTTTGCAACAAGAGGCAGACAGCTTCAACATCTCCCTTCTTACTTCTGGCGAGTAAATAATGTTTTCCCGAACAGTGGGACGCCCAAGAGGCGCTGCTACTTCTACTTCTTCTACTAATTCTACTTCTTCTACCTCTACCATCTCTACATCTACTACATCTACTTCCTCTAACTCCTCTACCACATCTACCTCTACCTCCACCTCTAACACCTATACCTCCTCTACCTCTACCTCTGCTACCTCTACCTCTACTACCTCTACTTCCTCTAGCTCCTCTACCACCTTTACCTCTACTAACTCTGCCACTTCTACCTCCTCTACCTGTACCTCTACCTCTACTACCTCTACCTCCTTTAACTCCTCTACCTGTACGTCTACCTCTAACTCCTCTACCACCTCTACATGTACTACCTCTGCCACTTCTACCTCCTCTACCTGTACCTCTACCTCTACCTCTACCTCCTTTAACTCCTCTACCTGTACCTCTACCTCTAACTCCTCTACCACCTCTACCTCTACCAACTCTGCACTTCTACCTCCTCTATCTGTACCTCTACCTCTACTACCTCTACCTCCTTTAACTCCTCTACTTGTACCTCTACCTCTAACTCCTCTACCACCTCTACCTCTACTACCTCTGCCACTTCTACCTCATCTACCTGTCCCTTTACCTCTACTACCTCTACCTCCTTTAACTCCTCTACCTGTACCTCTACCTCTACTACCTCTACCTCCTTCAACTCCTCTACCTGTACCTCTACCTCTAACACCTCTACCTCCTCTACCTCTACTACCTCTGTCACCTCTACCTCCTCTACCTCTACTATCTCTGCCACCTCTACCTCTACTACCTCTACCTCTAACACCTCTACCTCCTCTACTATCTCTGCCATCTCTACTTCCACTACCTCTACCTCTAACACCTCTACCTCCTCTACTATCTCTACCACCTCTACCTCTACCATCTCTACCTCTAACACCTCTACCTCCTCTAATATCTCTGCCACCTCTAGCTCTACTACCTCTACCTCTAACATCTCTACCTCCTCTACTATCTCTGCCACCTCTACCTCCTCTACCTGTATGTCTACCTCTACTACCTCTACCTCCTTTACCTCTACCTCTACCTCTACCACCTCTACCTCTACCTCTAATTCTACTAAATATTGTTTTAACGGTTTCTCCACAATAGCAATATTTTACGTTAATAGTTTGTGATGTATGGAATGACCGATAACACGCTCTTTGCCGGGTTGCCACGTTGCAGTTTCTCTACAACTATTCATCCAGTGCTACATCGATCTCTGTGTCTTCTCACCTTGTTCTCTCATGCTAATTCGATAGCGTCCACTTTCCACAGAATGTTCAAGACATAATGCAATTTTATTTACATATTTATTGGCTGCTGACTGCGATGTACAAAAGGCTGAGGCGCACGGCTTTAATTCTGTGACGAGGTCAAGGTCGTCGTGGACATGGATGTTTGTTGTAGATGTGATGTTCTTTGTTATACTGATTGAACGCTCGGTTTCGTATTGAAACCGCCGGACTTTTAGCGTATAATCATACATGTATGATTATAAGTCCATAACATTCCTCTAACACTATGAAAAAGAAAACATTACAAATAGGTAGGCCTATTTATTGCACTCTCCTATAGGCTAATATTATTTCAATATTTTCGCAGTTCGAACATCTTTTCTGTAAATCGGGTAAGCAGGAAGTGAGTTTATACGCGTATTACTCGTATTTTATTTTTTCGCGTGTAAAGACGCTTTTCGTTTTTGGACAATCATATAGTACTGTGAGACTCGGAAAATGCTCTACCAAGCGCTCTTTTCTATTAGAACAAGGTTGCAGTAGATTCGTATCATTTAAACTTATTTGTTTAGAAAACAGTGGGTTTCAGTGATAAAGTGCATCTTGAAACAGAAACACAAAATGTTGCATATGATGGGATTGGTATTGCTATTTAGAAAACATATTGCGCGAATACCAAAATAATGTAAGTTAAGCAAATCTTGCCAGTGAAAATATCAAGAATTTCAAAATCTTAATAGAACCTCAGCGCTGCCTACGCTGCTATAAAGGTTTGAAACATGAACATTGGCAATGTTACAAGTAAAACGCATCGAGACAGCAGAGATGGAATTATTAATATTTTTCTTACGAGATGTACAGTTGCAGGAAAAAAATGGCCAGCCTAAATTTACTAAGTTCCAGATAAAATATATTGCACATGTGCAGTAAACAAGATCGCCTGTATATATATTTCTTATGGATAATCTTGCGAAGCTTGTTGCTACATACAAGTGGACTCCCATCAAGACTCGAATCATTTCTTTTTCTGTAAATGTAAATTATTTGACTATATGCTAAAATTATTTGAAGGAGCTAATATAGAACGAAAGGATGAACGGTTGAAAGGGGGGAGGAAGGAAGAAAAATAAGAGTGGTGCAAGAAAGGACGAAAAGTACGAAGAAAGGAAATCTGGGAGGCAGGGGAGCAGGAAAAAGAATCGCGAATGAAGGAAGAGAATGGAGAACAAAACAGAATGAAAGGAACTAGAAAAAGAAAGGAAGGAGGAATATAAGAATAAAAAGAAGAAAAGAAGGAAGAAAGGAGTGAATTTAAAAAGAAACGAAACTTACTAGAAATGGAAGGGAATGAAGACGATAAGGAACATTTAAAATAAGAATAACACAGAGAAACAAAAATGAGAAAGGCAGGTTTAAACAGAAAGTAGGTGAAGAACTGAAGAAAGAAAATAGCGTTGGAATTTGAAAGAGATTACAACTAAGACTGGAAAGGAGAAAAATTTTTAAATTTTTATCAACATCATCATGGTCATTACTAGGGCTCCGAAGTTGATGAAATATAATCTTTTTTCTGAGATATCATAGACAATACGGGATGCAAAACAAACTCATTTCACTTCAACACGAACTAATATAGCCTATTTTTATTTTGCATTTTTCGGTCTATTATTGTCTATTGGCCATTTTTTAGAAACTGTTCTACTGTTTGTTATATTTTTGTTCTTTTCTGCTTATCAACGGGCATTTTTTACAGTGTAGTCGTAGTATATACAGTATTCGAGAATCTACTGCAGATTGCTTACGCAATTCGATTGCGTCTTAAAAGAATTTTCCTTGTGGTTGCATCAGCCTTGACTCCTAATCACTTGTGTTACGTGCTTCCTTCCATTCAGTGCAACAGAACAAATACTGGAGCCGCATTGTTCGCATTCAGAATATTGTATCACAGAAGTGAAGATGTAAAAATGCTGAAAGAAAAACAAAGCAAACAAAGTTTTTTGTGATAGTTAGTGACTAAGTTGAGTGACAATTATAGATGAACAACGATCGAGAAAGCGAGACTAACAGCGCCGGCAAAACCGAAAAACCGCACGACAATGTTGTATTACGTTGCGTCCTTGACGTAAAGACTGGTTGTGAGTGTTTCGAGACTCGATACTGTTGACTCTCGAAGGCCCGAAGTCAAGCAGCCTTGAATCGCCACAGTTGTTTATACCTGACTGAACTTTTATCTACTTTGGCAACTGTTATACAGGGTTTTTCCGAGGTAGTGTCACAAACTTTCACATATATCAATTTGAGATAAGGAACTCTGGTCCGGAAATGACCGAGTCGAAAGTTACATGCAAAAATAGTTCTGTGGAAATGAAATAATTTTATTCCTCTGTAGGCCTACACCTTATTTATGTGTTTTTATTTGTACATCTTACACATATTGTATTCATCTGACGTTGTTTACGTTGTCTACTTACAGTATTCCATTCAGTGCGCTGTCTGAGGGATGGGGACATGAAACTACACTAAAGCAATGCAGATAGCGTAATGTGTAACGGACATGGTCGGTTCTGATATGCACATCTGTAGACAGCAGTGTATGTGTACAAGTTGCAGTGTCCTGTCGATCAGTCCTAGAGAAATGGAGGAGTACACGAGAGCAGAATAAGCAGACCTGATTTTCGAATACGGATGAGCAAATGGGAACAGTAGACAAACTCACAGATTGTATCGGGACAAGTACCCACGTAGGAGACATCCGGCCCATATCATTTTTCCACGACTATTCCAAAAGTTAAGGGAAGGAGGGCACGTGGTGCCAAATTACAATTCCATTTCCACACAACTATTTTTGTTTATAACCTTCGACTCAGTCATTTCCGGACATGTGTCCTTCCCCATCATCCCTGAAAGTTTGTAACACCGCCTCGGAAATACCCTGTATATCTATAAACGGTCAAGTAGCCTATTTAAAACATCATCTCTGTCTTTCAGTGAATAATAATCCGTTCCCCAGTCTCTATTTAATTACTAGGCCCTTATCAAAAGGGTAGAAATTTTCTTTTCATATGTTTAAGATCAAGTTTACAATCTCAAGTAAAAAGTTATTGTTATGTTTTATGTTTTTTAGAAATGTAAATTTATTTGAGAATTGTTTTTTTTTTTATTTATATAACCATAGGTAATATAATATAATAGAACAAGAACATTTTGATAGCTAAGATACTGTTCTGTTTTGTCATTTTGTCTCATTTAAACATTTATAATGTTATTTATTTCAATGATGTATGTTATTCGAAGTTACGAAATCTTTTCACGCCGACCAAAGGCTGTTTCGAGAATGATGAGCAATACTCGAAGCACACGAGAATGACGAGACGAGATTCGAAAGACAAATGCAACGAACACAGCGAGCGAGAGCGGCAGTTGGTTTTGTTAATCTCTAGTGACAATGTATTTTTCAGACATGGAAGTATACTATTATTTTGTTTGTATTTTACTATTCAAATCATGGTTTTCTTTTCTTTTTAATTTTAATATAATATTCTCAGAAATATTAGGTAATTTTATAATGATATTTATGTGATTTTTAGGCCATCAACTTCCGAACCCTAGTCATCACTGTCATCATCATTACTAGGGACCGGATTTTTATGTAATATCAAGGTGTGAAATATGTACATATTTATGTAAGAGAAATAAGCTAAATATGTACCAAAATATGTAAAATCATGAAAATATTTAATATCAATATCTGGCAGGTGTAGGATAGATAAAACTCTCCAGTTGTGATTTCATAGAATACTCGACTTTTTTGCCGCACACTTGACACATTACTATTTTTCCATCTGTAGTGAAAGCTTCGTCCATCGCAATCCATGATTTTATTTTTGTCGTTAGGATTGAAGGTACAGGGGCCATTTCAGTTAGTTAAAAAGCAGTAGATAAACTCACTTGCACTTTATAGGTACTTGAAGTACTAAAACTAGTGCTGAGTGAAATGAATGACACAACAGTACTGCAAGCATTGTTTCGCTTTACTGGATTAGGAGAAAATAAGAGGAGATGTGGGACACATGTATTTTAGCTGCTCCCTGTAAGAAACAAGTACCTACTAAAACCTCAAACTATATAGGCATTTACAAACTGTTGTTTGAAAAGTGACATTCATGTCTCATTCAAAAGGGTAGAAATATTCCAGCCGAGAACCATGCTTTCTAATTGGTCGGAAAATCCCATTTCCGTATAGGTCTACTAAATTTAAAATAAAGAGGTCAAGCAATAACCTGAAAGTCTCATGTCAAACTAGACACGGGTTTTCCCTGGAGGGATTAGGAAGAAGGTGAGTAAGATTGCAAATTGCATGGGAACGGCTTGTTAAGACGTGTGCAGAACAAATTATAGTTGGAGACAAATCATGTCGTCCTCGTCCTATCCACCGCATAAAGGCAACGCTACTTTCTGAGTGATTTTACAATACAAGGTAGTTGTATGAGAATTGTTGCCTTTTGTTCACTCATATTTACAGCGGGCGGTATGGGATGAGTGGCTCTATTACTTCCTGGAACTAAGGACGTTATGTTTCGTCCCGAAATATATCCTTTCTTGGGTAGGTAAAAAGGCTTTTTAAATCTGTGTATTTCAAATTGTAAACTTCCCCAGCATAAGTTTTTTTTTTTCCCTTTCAGAGAAGTAAAAATGAATAAAACCCCTAAATATGTAGATTTATGTAATACCAAGCCATAATATATAATGTGGGGTAAATATGTTAAAATATGTAGTATCAAATTTTAATATATTAATGGTAATTACCAGACCCCGGAGAAAGTATTGCTTACAGGGAAACGCGCGATCTAGTATAGCTAATGTTTATGAACTGAGGACTCTCGCACGCGTCACTGTGAAGGTAGGAGTAGCGCCGGCGTAGCTTAGTACAACGCAGTCAAAAGCAATCGACACGGGTCTTCAGAATGCCGAGACCAAAAGTACGCAAGATAGAAGTACTAAGGAAATAAGTTCGTCAATATGGAGAAAATGTCTTTTCCATCCATGGTAATGAACTGTTTTGTGAATTGTGTCACGTGAAATTGGCAGCCGACATGACATGCATCGTTAGGAAGCATATAAATAACAATAAGCATAAACGCGCATGTAACAGACAACAGAATCTAAGCAAGGTACAGCAGGAATCTCCTTCACAACTACACTTGAACGAACATTTTACGGAGACATGTGTGACGCATTTATTGCTTCAAATATTCCGTTAAACAAATTAGAAAACGCGAAACTCCGTGGCTATTCAGAAAAGTACACTGGAAGACAAATTCCTAAAGAAGGAACACTGCGGAAGAAGTATGTGCAACATGCATATGAGAAATGTCTGCGTGAAGTGAAGTGTAAATTACAAAATGAGAAGATATGGGTTTCTATAGATGAAGGCATGGACTCCGTTGGACGTCACGTTGCAAATGTGGTTGTGGCTGCCCTTAGTACGGAATGTTGCTGTAGACCCTATCTCTTAATGAGTGAAGTGTTAGACAGGGTTAATTATTCCACCATATGTGAACTTTTTGACAGTGCTATGGAGTTGCTATGGCCATCATATGTGCAATTCGAAAATGTGTTACTATATGTTATAGGTGCTGAAAGCTATATGAAGATATCTGCTAAGTTTCTTGAAACACGTTATCCGAATATGATACACGTTACATGTCTTGCACATGCATATCATAGTTCATTGCAACGCATCAATACGTAAATAATATTACCAGTATGTCAAGTACAATGAAATATTTAGGTCTCTTAATGAGAATAAATTACAATTGTACTTTGTAATCTTCATAGCTAATCACTGGAAACTAGACAAAAGGACGCATAAATAATGAGACTTTCATGTATTACTTCATTTCTCATGAACCAAACTGCACTACTGCCAGCGTCACGCTGTCTATCGTTATTTACCCCATCCCTCTCAAAGCAGGTATGCTATGTTGCATACTAAGCTGAGAACAATACTTTTCCCGGGGCCTAGTAATTACAAGATTCGCAAAGATTTGTTATTTATATACGGTAAGGTTGAAAGGAATATAATATGTAATTACATAAAAATCCGGTCCCTGATCATTACACCTCCGTCATCGGGACTACGCTGAAGCTTGAGGTTTGAGCAGGGTTGCCAGATAAAGGAATCGAAACCGTCGTACTAACTTATGAAAATTGTCGTACTTCAGCATAAAATTGTCGTACATTTCTCAACTTCCTAATATACTTCTAGTCCATCGCTGTGTAGTAATGGTTACCACGTCTGACTGTGAAACGAGCGGGTCAGAGTTCATACCCCGGATGAGACGAGTTATCTGGTTCCGGGTTTTCCCCTCAACCCATTAAGAGCAAATGCTGATTAACTTTCGGCACTGGAATCATTTCACTGGCATTATCAGCTTCATGTCATTACGCAGTTGTTAAAGAATCTCAAAATAAATATATCTATCAGTAAATTTTAGTTCCAATTAGAAATACTACTAATTATAGTTCACATCTACAATGACATTCAGCATTGAAACAAATCACCACCCATTTCTTCATTATCAATACTGTCATCGAAGTAAGGCGTGCACTATGACGCTTAGTTAGAATCAACTTTCTTATATTTAAAGTCAGCAGAATTTGATATTTGGCCAACGTGGCGGCAGATAAGCCAATAAATCCGGCAACTGAAAATTATATCAAATTAATTCATCTACAGTCGACTCAAATCCGACACCTCTATAATGTCGGCGCGTTTAGACTTCTTAATGCTACTGCGGTACTATTTCATGATAAAAGATTTCCTTTATCGAACAAACAAGGCATTTAATAAAATTAAACTCGTATTACTTTGATATTATGAAACTAAGAAAAAGAAACCGTGGTTTGATGAAGATTGTTGCATGGTAGTAGAAAGAAGGAAACAGGCAAAATTGAAATTCTTACAGGATCCAGTTGAGGAGAAGAGAGATAATTATTTCAATGAAAGACGGGAAGCAAGTCGTACACTTAGGAATAAAAAGAGAGGTTACTTGAAGGAAAAACTGAAAGAAGTAGAAACAAATAGTAAGAATAAAAACATTCGAGATTTATATGAGGGTATAAAGGAATTTAAGAACGGATATCAGCCAAGGGTAAACGTTATCAAGGATGAGAATGGTGACTTGCTTGCAGACACTCCATCAATCCTAAACAGATGGAAAAACTATTTTGCGCAACTACTAAATGTACATAGACCAAATAGAAATGATCGGGACGATATTGAAATACAAACTGCTGAGCCATTTATACCCGAACCCACGCTTTCAGAAGTCGAAATTGCGATAGAAAATCTGAAAAAGTACAAGTCTCCAGGTATCGATCAAATTCCAGCAGAATTAATACAAGAGGGTGGAAGTGCATTATATAGCGAAATTTATAAACTTGTACTTGCTATTTGGGAAAAGGAAATTGTACCATAACAATGGAAGGAGTCCATAATTGTACCTATTTTTAAAAAGGGGGACAAAACCAACTGTGGTAAATTTCGAGGAATATCACTTTTGTTGACGTCGTACAAAATTTTGTCCAATATTCTTTTGAGGAGATTAACTCCGTACGTAGATAAAATTATTGGGGATCATCAGTGCGGTTTTCGGCGTAATAGATCGACTATTGATCAGATTTTTTGTATTCGGCAGATAATGGAGAAAAAATGGGAGTATAAGGGTACAGTACATCAGTTATTCATAGATTTCAAAAAGGCATATGACTCGGTTAAGAGGGAAGTATTATATGATATTCTTATTGAATTTGGTATTCCCAAGAAACTAGTTCGATTAATTAAAATGTGTCTCAGTGAAACATACAGCAGAGTCCGTATAGGTCAGTTTCTATCTGATGCTTTTCCAATTCACTGCGGGCTAAAGCAGGGAGATGCACTATCACCTTTACTTTTTAACTTCGCTTTAGAATATGCCATTAGGAAAGTTCAGGATAACAGGCAGGGTTTGGAGTTGAACGGGCTACATCAGCTTCTTGTCTATGCAGATGACGTGAATATGTTAGGAGAAAATACACAAACGGTTAGGGAAAACACGGAAATTTTACTTGAAGCAAGTAAAGCGATCGGTTTGGAAGTAAATCCCGAAAAGACAAAGTATATGATTATGTCTCGTGACGGGAATATTGTACGAAATGGAAATATAAATATTGGAGATTTATCCTTCGAAGAGGTGGAAAAATTCAAATATCTTGGAGCAACAGTAACAAATATAAATGACACTCTGGAGGAAATTAAACGCAGAATAAATATGGGAAATGCGTGTTATTATTCGGTTGAGAAGCTCTTATCATCCAGTCTGCTGTCCAAAAATCTGAAAGTTAGAATTTATAAAACAGTTATATTACCGGTTCTTCTATATGGCTGTGAAACTTGGACTCTCACTCTGAGAGAGGAACATAGGTTAAGGGTGTTTGAGAATAAGGTGCTTAGGAAAATATTTGGGCCTAAGCGGGATGAAGTTACAGGAGAATGGAGAAAGTTACACAACACAGAACTGCACGCATTGTATTCTTCACCTGACATAATTAGGAACTTGAAATCCAGACGTTTGAGATGGGCAGGGCATGTAGCACGTATGGGCGAATCCAGAAATGCATATAGAGTGTTAGTTGGGAGACCGGAGGGAAAAAGACCTTTAGGGAGGCCAAGACGTAGATGGGAGGATAATATTAAAATGGATTTGAGGGAGGTGGGGTATGATGATAGAGACTGGCTTAATCTTGCACAGGATAGGGACCGATGGCGGGCTTATGTGAGGGCGGCAATGAACCTTCGGGTTCCTTAAAAGCCATTTGTAAGTAAGTAAGTATTACTTTGATATAACTGCGCCGTCTACGTGAAACCTAGAGCTCGATATGGCTGATTATGACTTGCATGGCAAGCTTGGTTACCAGATCGATTTGAAAGCATACCCCCCCCCCCTTAAAAGCATGTTTCTTTCATATTAGTCCAGGACAAATTAAATGAAGAAAACTTGTCTAAAAGGTACGAATTAACCATCAATTTCATTTTAATTATAAACCAATATTATACGTTCCCAATTATTTTTTTCCCTTCAGTGAAATAGTCGTACAAAATTGCGTACGACATAGAGTGCGGTCGTACCTCGTACAATTAGTCAAAATAGTCGTATGCGTACGACTATAGTCGTACGTATGGCAACCCTGGGTTTGAGGCTTGAGTCTTGAAGCTTGTACAACCTCAAAACAACAACAAATTCATGCATGAAGCAAATTTGAAGTTCTCTGTTCATTAACGAATTGGCCGAGCAGCTAGCTCGCGTTACAGTGGTCTGCGAGAGGTCGGGGCACGGCCTTCTCGACCTCCAGCGCGCCTAACAAGGATATCCAGTAACAATATACTCGAGGCTAATAAAATACTCTTCACTCCAACGGTGCATTTACATGTTACAACGAGAGAGGACAGTTCCTCGATTCCATTAGATATTTCCTGTAGGGGAGGAGGGCAGCGTTACATTAATGCGTCGCATTTTTGTCCCATCGCACTCTCAAGTTTTAACCGGTTTGTAGCATGACTGATGAGACATTTTCTGTTTTAAAAACTACAGGAACGACGAAGGGAGCGTATGACGGGTTGGCGGGGAATAGGGGATTTGTTACAGGGGAGATTTTCGTTGGCATGGCACGCTAGGAGGGTAGGAAAAGAGTGGGAGAAAAGAGGGAGAAGGAAGGGGGTTTAGCGAGGCAACTGTCGTCGATGATTGATCGTTTTAAGTCGAGCCACCACCCCACCCACCCCTACATCCCCCAGCAAAGGACCGGCTTATAGGAGTGATGTTTAAGTCACGCTCCACCATCGCATGTCACAAATCTGTATGCACGCTCCGGGGGACGGATACCCACTGAACTGCATTTCAATAACATCTGGAAAACATGTTTACAATATTATTATATGCATATTTGCTTTTATTTTAGAGTTTTCTTTTGTAGAACTTTGTAATGACTGTATTATATGCGGTAATCTACGTAGCCAGTCCAGCAGTGACTGTTGTAACTTCTACCCTAGATCATACATGTTACAGATTGCTCATCCCTATGTTAAAATCGGCAACACTTTGAATAGAACAACAGCCAGGATCGCCACCCATCCACCGTAAACGAACACGAGATGGCAGTATAGTCGCGAATGCAATTCAAATGGGAGTTACGACGTGAGTCCTCACGTAATAACTAGATAGCATAGTAAACCTGACAAAAGTTGTTACAGTCAAAGCCTATAAGGCCGAGTAATCTGGGTATATATGATCTAGGCTTCTACACATTCAAGGAAATTGTTGCGTCGTGTTGTTCAAATTATCTAATTTGATACTTGGTCAAAGTAAACAACGCAAATGAACGTATAATGTAAATTATGAAACCTCTTGTAACTATACATACAATTGTTATTTTCATCACAACTGTCTAAAACAGCCGTGGCGAAAAGGCCATGGTGCACCGAGCCACTGTGTAAGCTGCAACGTGCATAGCACTTATGGAGGGAGGCGGACAAACGAAGGGGAAGTTAATGTTTAGGACGTGTAACGAAGAAAGAAATGAACAAGAAAACATAGGACACATTATCATAACCTAAAATTAACTGTCTTCAGAATGTCTCTGCGACAAAGTTTCAAAATCAGGAATTATGTCACTTACTGCCAATCGTAGTTGATCACGAAGGTATTTGTCTGTCAGTCGTGATAATAATTTGATTTTTACTATTTTCATTGTTGAAAATAATTTTTCACAAACGCAAGTTACAGCGAACATGGCTTCAACAGAGCAAGCGAAGAAACGAAGCTTCAAATACTTATTTTTTTCCAAAGATTTGAAAAGTTCAATATCTGTCAAGTCCTTACATCTAGCTTTCATTTGACGTCACATTGTAAATCTGTGAGTTTAAATTGAAAATCTAACCCGCATTATTCGTACTTCTGCTGTAAAAGAATCGACGTACAGAGATGATAATGATAATAATAATAATAATAATAATAATAATAATAATAATAATAATAATAATAATAATAATAATAACACTTAACCTTTTAATGTTTCATCAGTAACATGTAGTAACTTATAATGTCGTTTTATGTTATACATCCGTTTTCCTAGTAATATTTGTGAACAAATCATACAGTTAATATTTTCATCATATTGTAAGCAAAAGAATGCATCCTCCCATCCTACTTGAAACTTTCGTTTTTTTATAGAGGTACATGGTTTCGAGAGAGATATTGCGACGATACGCCACTCGCAGGTCCGAGAAAAATACAAATAGAACGGAGTTTGACTCCAGTGAGTGAGAGGGTGGGGGTTGTAGGTAGGAAGCGAGGGTAATGCACTGCGAGCCACAATGTGCTCGTGAGTCGCATTTTCGCCGCGGCTGGTCTAAAATATAATTTTTCTCAGAATCTTTAAGCATCAAAGAATGTCATTTTTGACAACTGTAATTTTATTTACAGTATGAAACAAAATAAATTAAATTGGGCAGGAAATGTTATACATATGGATGACTCCAGCAGCGCAAAACGAATATATATGAACACCTTTAACAACACAAGATCACAGAGAAGACCTCGAAGTAGATGGAAAGATGAAATTCAGAATAAATGCATGGAAATGGAAATTACCAACTGGGAGAATCTAGCAAAAGACACAACAGAGTGGAAGTGTTTTGTGAACTCGACATGCTCCATAATGTCCTTTGATTGATTGATTTTTTTAGTCGTTTATTTTACGACGCTTTATCAACATCTCAGGTTATTTAGCGTCTGAAGAAGATGAATGTGATAATGCCGGTGAAATGAGTTCCGGGGTCCAGCACCGAAAGTTACCCAGCATTTGCTCATATTGGGTTGAGGGAAAACCCCGGGTAAAACCTCAACCAGGTAACTTGCCCCGACCGGAAATCGAACCCGGGCCACCTGGTTTCACGGCCAGATTCGCTAACCGTTATTCCACAAATGTGGGATTGATTGATTTATTGATTGTATGAAAAAAACTTTAATAACAAATTCGTACCTTAGTAACGTGTAAAACTTCAAACTACAGGTTAACAACTGAAAAAACTCCGTTGTAGGAGGTTACTAAACCTTACCGCTGCTCTGGAGGCGGAGTCGGAGTTTCCCTCCATTAATCTGAACCATTGTCGCTACTGATTGACAAGTCATCTGATGGATCACTGCCATCAGTTAAACATTCTTCTAACGAAATTATTCTGTCAGTTTCACTGTCTATTACATTAGCACTAGAAAAATAGTGTTCTTTGTTATTTTTAAAAGTGCTTAACACATTTCTTCTACTTGCCTTTTTCATATTTTGTGAAAAGGCGGAGACACAATCGTTCCTTTACATTAATTAAGTTTTCTGTTATAAAAACCAATTGAAAAAACTGGAGACAACTGACTAAACATTTTAGTCTGTCCCTTTAAATAAATGAAACCATTCAAAACAATAAACGCTTATTTTAAAGCATATTTTGGTTTTGAAGATAAATAATGTTGATGTACGCGCTACTTGACAGACCGCGAGCAGTCAGACAAACTTAACAAGTGATTATATCTTATCGACTCATTCTATTAACATAGAGTTTCTATTAACAAAGAAGAATGTATTTAGACGATTTCATATACTGCAAATACCTACTTATCTCTTCAAGAAAAAGAAGTTTATCGCTGATCTATTTTCTACTTCAAAAAATATTATTTTCCCAGACTTCAGTAGTATAAAACAAATCTCAATTAAGAAGTCTTACATTTGTTATATTGCGGTAACTCAAACATCTTAAAATCTGCAAATAATAATATTCAACATGCTTTTTCTCCTCATTAGAATCTGACTAATGCTTTTTGAGTTATTATTACGTATAAAAAATGCGAAAATATTCTGATTCGAAGAAAGTCTACGTAAGTAACGCCTTCTCTCGTTATTGAATGACAATTTGGAAGGAGAAGGTGAATAGTATATTGTGTCACTCTTTAAGATTGAAGCATGCGCAGACCAACGGAGTTTTCTAAGTTGTTCCCCTATAGATTGTTTGAGTGAAATTTGACTAAATATTAGTGAAGCAGTCAAGCAGCGAGGGACCCATTGCGCAGAAATTTTTCTCTTCTTCAAATTCTCTGCCAAAGTACGGAATACTGAATTTGGTCAAATCTTCGTAGCTTCTGAAATTTCTCACACGTTGCTCGATGATCTTCTTGTTCACTTTGTTCATGTGTTGATATTTTTTACCTTCCTGGTTTTGCATCCTCGTCTAAGCTGACACGAAAACGAGTAGACCAACAAGAAACTGCACTACTGCCCACTGTAAGCTCACCACAAACTCCGCTCCGCTGTGGATTCAATCGTCACAGTACCCGAGACACGTGTAGGCTCCATTTCTATCTCTCTTTACCTAAACACAGAATATTCTACGGACGAAACGAACACACAATCATGCCTCTTCCTCAATCTTTCAACTACAACTTACGTAATTTTTATTGGTGTTACGTCACCCAGTTCACAGTTCTGCCAAACTGTATTATTTATGAAATGACCGTCGTATATTTAAGATTCATTCTGTGTTAATCATAGAAATAGAAAAGTGAGATGCGGCATAAACCTGAACAAAATATACATAATATTTCCGAGGTGGTGTTACAAACTTACAGGGATGATGGCGAAGGGCACATGTATCAATTTGAGAAAAGGAACCCTCGTCCGGAAATGACCGAGTCAAAAGTTACAAGCAAAAATAGTTCTGTGGAAATGAAATAATTTTATTCCTCTGTACACCTTATTTATGTGTATTTATCTGTACATCTTACACATACTGTATTCATCTGACGTTGTTTACGTTGTCTACTAATAATATTCCATTCAGTTCGCTGTTTGAGGGATGGGGACAGGAAACTACAGTCAAGCAATGCAGATAGAATAATGTGTAACTGACATGGTCGGTCCTGATATGCACGTCTGTAGACAGCAGTGTATGTGTACAAGTTGCACTGTCCAGTAGATCAGTCCTAATGAAATGGAGGAGTATACGAGAGCAGAATAAGCAGACCTGATTTTCGAATACGGATGAGCCAATGGGAACAGTAGACAAGCTTACAGATTGTATCGGTACAAGTACCCACGTAGGAGACATCCGGCCCATACCATCTTTCCACGACTGTTCCAAAGGTAAGGGAAGGAGGGAACGTGGTGCCAAATTACAATTCCATTTCCACACAACTATTTTTGCTTATAACTTTCGACTGAGTCATTTCCGGACCAAGGTTCCTTATCTCAAATTGATACATGTGCCATTCGCCATCACCCCTGAAAATTTGTAACACCACCTCGGAAACACCTTGTATAGCGTATGAACTTTATAAAGTAAGAATGTTTAAAGAAAATTTACAGAGATCAAATATTAGGAACTTCTTATTTTGTAAATGATAACAATTGTAGCCTAATGGTGATAGTGATGGTGATGGTGATGGTGATAGTGATAATGACGATGATAATGATGAATGATGATGACAACGGAGATCGTTTGAAAAACTGCTCCATTAGCACTTCATCTAAAGTTCCCCTTTTTTTACGTTTCACTGTGTGATGACGTTTATAACTGATGATCTTGTGGTTATAAAAAGTACACAAAAATAATACTCTCTTAAGAGATGTGCCTGAACGTCGGCAACCCAACTGACTCCTTGCTCTTACGGGAAGTCTAAACAGTAAGGGGAACGAATTGTAAATGGTCATAAATCTCTCTCCCTACAAGACAATGTACGACCACCCACGTTGTGAGAAACCGGAAGGTCCCTCTATAAATTGAAATGGGAAGTGTTAGAAATTCTGCCGTATAGTCTTGGTTCAAAGTTGTTTGAGCTTCCTCCTTGTTCCTTCTTAAAATATACAAAATGTTTCCGCTATATATCGAATGACAAAGCATCGGAGATAATAAGATGCAAGAGGCAAAGCCAGTCACCGTCTTCAAATTGAAAGGAGAAACATAAACGTGATGTAAAAAAAAAAAAAAAACAAACAAAAAAACAAAAAAAAAAAAAACAAAGGAAGAGTGACAACGTGCTGATCACATCTGTTATAAATCCTTTGTAGAAAGGCGGAGTAGTCACAAAAGAGAGGTGGTAGAAAAGTCATGTTCCGGCAGCTATCGTGTCATGAACTTCACCTTTATTATTATGCTTATTTTCGTCTTCATACTCATTACTTCTTTTCACTTCAATACACTCGTCGACTTCTACACACTCACCGCCTTCAATACATTTGTCACAACATATTCGTCACATTCACATTCAGCACTTACAACACATTCGTCAAATGTAAAATATTTATCAACTTCAATGTCAAATTCATTATCTTCAATATAATATCTTCATCTCCATCTACAGCTTCACCTACTCCAGTAACTACATTTACATCATCTTCAACCTCTTCGACATCTTTAATATTATATTCTCCTACATTTTCATCTTCAACACCATCTTTCTCTCCTCTTCATTATCACTATGTCTTCACCTTCCTCTTCAATATCTCATCTTTTTCATCTTCTCTTCAACGTCTTCATTTCGTCTTCTCTCCAGCGTCCTCAGCTTCCTCTACTCTTGAACGCTTTCATATTCTCCTTCCCCTCAACGCCTTCATTTTCCTCTTCTCTTCAACATCGTCTTTTCCTTCCTTTCAACGTCGCCACTTCCTCGTCTCTTCAATGTCTTCAACTTCCTCTCCCCTTCAACGCCATCACCTTCATTTCCTCTTCAACCACTTTGCCGTCCTCTTCTCATCAATGGTGACAACGCTTTTTAGTTCTTTTAGCACTTTGATTATTATATTATTTATGTCTTTGTTATATTAAGAATTTTAGATAAGGGCGCAAATAGCCATAGTAGCTGACGCGCCCTTCTTAAACCCTACTACTACTCTTCTCATCAACCCTTCGCATTAATTTTCTTCATTATCTAAGTCTTCATACCTTTGAATTTCTTCACCATTATCTTCTTCTATATGTGCACATTTAATCGCAGAATCTTCACCTTTATAATCCCAGATCTTAACCGTCATTTTTTTCCACATCTGTACATCATCCTTTTCAATATCTGTAGACCACCATCATTTTTTATAACCATCATAATCTTCTTCCTAATGCTTTGATATCTACTCTTTAATGGTTTTTAACATCTACACCTTTACATTAATACCGTCTAAGTAAACATTTCTACTCTTATCATCATTTTCACCATCTACATAATCATTTCAAGCTACATCATTTTCACATCTACGTCAACCATCATAATCAAGATTTCTACATTTATAATCAATAATCTCACCTTCAACGTCAACATTGCTATTTGCATCAATATTTTCACCTCCATCAACATTTTTACATTCTTCTTAAAGCATTTTTATTACCTTACTCATCTTCACCCTTACTTTTCATTTTTATTACTATATTTTCTGTCATTTTCAGCTTCAGTTGCATCTATAAGTTAGAATTTATAAAACAGTTATATTACCGGTTGTTCTTTATGGCTGTGAAACTTAGACTCTCAGTTTGAGAGAGGAACATAGGTTAAGGGTGTTTGAGAATAAGATGCTTAGAATAATATTTGGGGCTAAGGGGGATGAAGTTACAGGAGAATGGAGAAAGTTACGTAACGCAGAACTGCATGCATTGTATTCTTCACCTGACCTAATTAGGAACATTAAATCCAGACGTTTGAGATGGGCAGGGCATGTAGCACGTATGGGCGAATCCAGAAATGCATATAAAGTGTTAGTTGGGAGGCCTGAGGGAAAAGACCTTTAGCGAGGCCGAGACGTAGATGGGAGGATAATATTAAAATGGATTTGAGGGAGGTGGGATATGATGATAGAGACTGGATTAATCTTGCTCAGGATAGGGACCAATGGCGGGCTTATATGAGGGCGGCAATGAACCTACGGGTTCCTTAAAAGCCAATAAGTAAGTAAGTATAACCATTTTTCATTTCCATTCTCATTTTCACCTTCATCTCGATATCAATCTGTATTGTCTGCCAATAAGAACAAAAAGGAGGGAGAGAGAAAGAAGAAAGAATGAACGAAACAGAGAAAAATTTAGAAATAAAGAAAGAATGGGTATAAGGAAGAAGAAAAGGGAGAACAGAAGAACTAATTAATGGAGGGGGAAATTCTGAAGGAGATTAATCTAAACGTATGAGAATTACTACGTCTTCGCAGGAGTCCTGCTAACTAATTACGTGAAATCTCGCGCATAGTTCTCAGCTCACTCCAGTTGTCGCTGACAAGAGATTGCTATGGCGGAGACTGAGGGGCGCAGATACATGAGATGTGAGGGTTACGCCTTGTACCTGATCCTACTCGTTCGTGAAGATTGACGTGCAACATGTTCTTCAAATAGCTATGAAGACCATTGAATGAAAGAGTTTTTCAGGTGGATCCAGGCACGTACAGTAGAGTAATATTAAACCGAACTTGATTTAATATAATTTAAAACTATCAAAAATAATAACACACAAACCATTTCATGAAATATAAGCTGAAATATGCACTCTCAGTTTAAGAATATAGTCATTATGCTTACATACACAAAACTTTGAAATATGATAAGTGCTAACATAAATAATCCAAAATTATTAAAGTCGATTATTTCTTTATGCTCGACCATGCCGAAATGTAGTAATTATACACCTGGTAGCAGACCTTTAATGCATGTCATTAAAGTACACCTACTCATTAAAGGTCAGGTCTTTCAGTCAATGACGACTCAGGTTACAACTGTTCAGCCAATGACAGGTCAGCTTTCTACCGTTATAAAACCGCAAGTATCGATTATTCTCGGATATGCAATCGAAAGAGAATTAGCGAAAAGTCACGGAGGCTGGAAATCCAATACTGTCGCAGAAGGTTATGTTCTGTTACTATAATAATTAGCGTTAATTGTAAATAATATTCAAATAAATACAATTTATCATCTCGTTTTTCAATGTCCAATTTTATTTCAATGTTATCTCTGTAGGTTCTTATGGCCTAGCAAGGTCAATGTGGACATCTGTTCCTCGGAAAAAATCAATACTTTCGCGTCTCCGCACATCTCACAACATACGGGATATTGCTCCAGGTCAGATACAATAAAATTAATAATATCAAGTTAGAAATATGGTCGAGCATAAAAAGTCGTATGAAACTCGCCTATAATGATAATTAAGAAGCTCGTATGAAAATTATGAAACTCGCTTGCGCTCGTTTCATAAATATCCATACTCACTTCTTAATTACCTTCATTATTGGCTCGTTGCATAATGTACTATTATTTTACAGTATTTCATTAAAGTATCAAAATCTAAAAGTTATTATAAATTCTGTTATATACGTAAGTACGTTTAAGAAATTTTAGTTACTTCCTTTAACTGTTAGCGATTACATGTCACTTGCTTAAATTAAATTTCCTCTAATTTGTCAAATATAAATCTGAGCCACTGACATAGCTCAGTCGGCAAAGGCGCTTGCCTGCCGATCCGGAGTTGAGCTCGACCGTGGATTCGATTCCCGCTTAGGCTGATTACCTGGTTGGATTATTTCCAAGTATTTCCCCAGCAGTAAGGTGAATTTCAGGTAAACTGTGATGAATCCTCGGCCTCATTTCGCCAAATATCTTCTCGCTATCACTCTAGATCATATATGTAACAGATAGGTCGGCCTTATAGGCTTTGATGTTAACAACTTCTGTCAGGTTTACTACGCTGCCATCTAGTTGTTGTTGTTACGTCATAATTCCCATTTGAATTGCATTAGCGACTGTACTGCCATCTCGTGTTCGTTTACGGCGGACGGGTGGCGATCCTGGTGGTTGTTCTCTTCAAAGTGTTGCCGATTTTAACATAGCGATGAGTTATCTGCTACATTTATGTTCTAAGCTATCACCAATCCCATCGACGCTAAATAACCGAGTAGTTGATACAGCGTCGTTAAATAACCAGGTAAAATATATAAATATATAATCACCAGATTCGATTCTGAACAGACCCTGTAAAATCTGTAATGAACACTGCGACTGTAGGTCAACTTTTGCGAGTAATTCGCTTTCCCCTGACATTTTCTGCGTAACACACGGCCTATATCATTATCCTGTATTGCATATTCGGTTTTTAATAAAGTTTGCAGTTAAAAAGAATGTTAATTAAAGAATTATATTATTACTACATATCTTAATCGGTGTGGAAAAAAATTTTAGAAATATTGTACCGTTATTCAAAGTATTACGAAACAAGTCCTTACAAATGGACAGTTCTGTTCTATTAGCCCTCACAACTGAAAAGCGTTGTTAGCTTGTCCTGACAACTGGACGCCATCCTTCTCCTAATTCTGATTAACTAAGCATACGAATAAGGTTATGTAGAAATAGTCGCGACAAAATCAAAGTATTATCCCTATTATCTTAAACAAATGGATAGTATTTTCCGGTTAGTCCTGACATCTGAACAGTGTTACCTGGGTAGGCCTGAAAACTGACTGTTATAGCCCAATAGTTTATTTTATTGGGTTATTTTACGACGCTGTATCAACATCTCAGGTTATTTAGCGTCTGAATGAAATGAAGGTGATAATGCCGGTGAAATGAGTCCGGGGTCCGGCACCGAAAGTTACCCAGCATTTGCTCGTATTGGGTTGAGGGAAAACCCCGGAAAAAACCTCAACCAGGTAACTTGCCCCGACCGGGATTCGAACCCGGGCCACCTGGTTTCGCGGCCAGACGTGCTGACCGTTACTCCACAGGTGTGGACCAGCCCAATAGTAAAGATGGGAACGATATATCGGTTTTTACGAAATACCGGTATTTTCGTTTCGATATAGCGATATATCGATATCGAAATTTTGATTCAATATATCGTATAACATATAGGTTTTCTAATAAATTTATCGATTTTTTTTGTGGAATTATTATCATTATCAACAACAACAAAATCCACACTAGACAACTCCGATAATTCCCGAGAAATGGCGCTACTGAAGGTGAACAGTTACATAATTGTGCAACCTTACTCAATACCTTGTGCTAATTGGCTGGACTGGAATTCGAACTGTTTAATTTGCAGCACCAAAATTCAAAATGCAGCGTGCACTAACGTGAGACAGACGGGAGGTTTATCTCTACTGTTCTAATATTGTAATTAATGTTCTCCAAGGCAGGAGAGCAACTCCCACCCTGAAAGGGTACTGTCTGACCTCAAAACGGGTATCAAAACTTTTATTTATATTAATATTTGAGGAGAAACATTAATAACATCTTTAGTAAATTTTATTTCTATATTCTGAAATGGAAATAGAAACAAGGATTTAATACCGATATGACATTTGTTTACGTCTATGAATTCTATGCACAACCTAGTGCTGACATTCTGTTTTCTTATTATATCCTTTAGTGCATAAAAATTCTATCGAACAGTGAGTTTCTTTCATCTACTACACGATGATAGTACCTGATTGACGTGGTTACGTTTCTGTGATGTCGCATAGAGAAACGTAATCATGTCATTCAGGTACTACCATATGGTGGTAGATGAAAGAAACGCACTGTCCGATACTACCCGATGTCCGATACTACCCGACTCTCCCCTACAGTATTACCACAGTCTAGTATATACAGTCACGAAGCTCAATACGTAGGGAATATGCATCCATAGATAGTTGCTAACCACTAGGATCGCTACTATCGCTTCATAACAGACAATGCCAAATACCGGCACAGTCTATTGTTCCTAGTACTCTCATCACCTCAATCTTCGTGACTGTATTACGAGACTGTGGTATTACCGGAGTGGTGCTGGCAACTGGACAGTGTTGTCCGCATAGCACTGGCTACTGTACAGAGTTATCTGAGGAGTCCTGACAGTTGAACTGTAGTGTCTGCGTAGCCCTGGTAAATGCATGGTATTGACTGAGCAGTCCTGGCAACTCGACAGTATTGCCCGCATAACATTGGCTACTGTACAGTATTATGTGAGCATTGTTGACAATTGAGCAATATTGTTCGCGTATCCTTGGTAACTACACAGTGCTATCTGATCATTCTTGATAATGAATAGTATTGTCCGTATATTATTGTCAATTTCACGATGATATCTGAATAGTCTTAACTACATTTTATGAGAATTAATGTAGACTTTCATTTATATGACGTCATTCCATTTTCGACAAACGAAATGTAATGATATTTTGAATTCCAACCAATCACAGTCATACAACGCGATAACTTTTGCAGCTCGATTTATCACTATCAATTTATCACATGGTCATTCTTTTTATTTAGTCTCAGTGTCGCCAACCTTTTCCATATACATGGATGGGCACGAATCCATTGTAATTACAAAATAAAGTGCGAAATCCTACTTCCACATCTACACCTTCATCTTCTAATTCAATGTCCATTGTATCTAAAGAAAATTACACTCCTTCATGACAATTGTTCAGTTAATTAATGTATTAATTACCGGTAGGTTATTATTCTGTATTTATATTATTAAATATTTAAATTAAATTATGATTTCAGCAGATAAAAATGTTTTTCTGTTATAAGAACAAAAGAAAAGCACAGTACATGTAATTAAAATTGTTAAAACTGTATTTCGCTTTTCTAAATTGGCATTACTGAATAACATCCAATTTCTTTATTGCAGTAATCGATATTCATCTATTTCAAATTCACAATATCTGAATAGGTTAAACATTCATAAATATACATTTGTTAACATTTTGTGGGCGAATTTTAGGGATATGTTATTTGCATTTTTATTTTTTTCACGAAATAGTCGTAATAAATGTCACTCGAGATCTGAGATTTCCCAAATAAATATCAGACCTCTTGTGACATTACTACAGATAATGCTGAAAAAAATTCCTGAAACGATGAAAGCTCGTTCTTTTATCATTTTTTTAAACACGCAACAATTATACGACAATGTAAATTTCAAATAACGTCTATGTAAATTACGATATCTAAAGTTGTTTTGAACAATATTTTATTATTACTTTGCACAAAGTTAAAAATATCTCTTCTCAAACCTGTTTTCCGTAACATTTGTCATGGAACTGCATATTCGTAATGCTACGGAATGTTAAACTACTCTAGAAAGGTCAAGCTGTGACAGCTTTCGAACACATAACTCTTAGAAAACATCTTTCCTTTTCGGGAACTGCGAATCTGGCCGCGCCGCCGCATTCTAATGAATGTATAAACGTCAATGCTGTATTCACTTTATGACGTGGCATCGCTCCAAAATGTTTTATTCATTTTGTTACATTCACTTATAACATTACCAAGTCAGACACTAAGAATTCGTCCATCACTCCTACAATCTCTTCTTCGAAATGCACTTCACTTCGTTTTTTGCTTTACTTTCCTTTCATTTCCACTTTCCTTTTTATTCAATCTTTTCTTTCCTCTTTACATATTTCCTCTTCTATTCGTGACAACAGAAGCTTAGTGATGAATTGTAAATTGTCGTGGAATAGGGTGTCACTATTGAAACTTTTTCTCTCAAAACATTAAAGCTACAACTTCCTTGGAATAATCCAGAAATTCTTTGTACAATGAGAAAAAATGGAATAAAAAATGTAGCAGCTCACATAAAATACAAAGAGAACTGAGGTAATGTGAGCTGGGGACGTTAGAGAAGTTGTTATCATTATGTCGTTATGGAGCAATAAAATTTCTACGAACAACAATCGTACAAGCCTTAATGCCTTACTTCCTCCTTTAAATGTTGATAGTTTTACCAAGTTCCTTATCCTCTATGTATGACTTTCAAATGTTGGTAATGCTTCCGTCTTGATAATGTTCTTTTGTATTGAAATTATTGCCCCATTGTATGTGCAACTCAGAAACAGATACTCGGGTAATATGAGTTTCTAAAAACTTGAATGTTATTCGTAATATCACAACATTTCTTTTGGCAATATTATAACTTTCTCTTCTGATTATAAAATTGTAATTTAAAACTATAACATTTTTAATTAAAGTATTTTTTTTAATTGTCGGGCTTGATAGGACTGTCCATTATCAGATTTGCATTTTATTATTTATATCAACGCCATTATCAGGCTTTGTAAATTAACTGTACACAAAACCATATACGTCAGAGGTCTGCATCGGACTTTTCGCTCGAGCGCCAAGTAGTTCATAGCATAATCCGATAGGTAGCGCACATGCACGATGGATAAAATTGTCACGAGAGATAAATCCTCGAACGGTATAAGCCGAGCGTTAGACATTCGTTCTTGTTACAGTGATGATAGATGTTTATCATTTCAAAACTTTGCAGTGTTTAACTAACTTCTCCATAGTACAACTAGAAAACTTGCTTTAAAATGTAATATAAATGTTGTAGGTAAAGGTTTTTTTTTTCCGCACAGGAGTGATTTTGTTTTTGCATATTTGATAGATGTTATTGGATGTAAATGTAATTATTATAAACGAAGAACACAATCACGATAATGCAAGAACTGTATCAAGTTTTCTAGTGATAATAATAATAATAATAATACTATAATAATAATAATAATAATAATAATAATAATAATAATAATAATAATCTCTAATAATTAGTGTATCAATCTTTGCGTCTGTAACAGTTGTGCAGCATGATTATTCGTTTTATTATATTTTGTGTGACGTTATCTCTGTACTAATATTGTTATTAATCTACTGCTACATCAATAATATTTTGTAAAACATTTCTACATTGTCGCAGTATATAGGGGGAACACTATGTATGGACCTATCATTATATATGTGGTAAATCAAATATTGAATAATTATTAATTAGCAATAATAACTGTATATCGAAGTTTTTCATGCTACTTTATTTATAATTTCATGTTCCTGTTTTGGTACGTTCCATTAAACGTTTGTCATAAACGCAGAAAATAAAGCCTTATTTCTACCGTGTGAGCAAAACACATGTGTATCTTCTCTGTCGCCTTCCATACAAGATAAGACATGTCAGTGAGATGATCTTGTACTGTGCTTCTATTTATTACGAGCGTATCAAGACCGATCGTATCTCACTCGAGGGTGCGACACTCGACCGAGTTCAAGCGAGCGATTTAACTCCAATGCAGCACTCTGATACGTGCTTCAGCATAATAACTTTCCCGATGCAGATAACCCAGTATACACAACTAATAATGAAGATGTGTTACAAAATTCAATGCATCGCCTCAATATTTTTTACTTGATTATTTAACGACGCTGTAACAACTACTCGGCCATTTAGCGTCGATAGAATTGGTGATAGTAAGATGGTATATGGCGAGCTGAGGCCGAGGATTCGCCATAGTTTACCTGACATTCCTTACCTCGAAAATAAACACAACCAGGTAATCAGCACAAGCGGAAATCGAAGCCACGCTCGAGCGCAACTGCGAATCTGCAGGCAAGCGCTTTAGTCGACTGAGCTACGCCAATGGCTACCTCAGTATTATTGGGGAACATTTTAACATGGCAATATCAACAGAGAAAACAGAAGTCATAGCATTTTAGGGGTGGAAATTCATTCCGTATTAAGATGTATTAGTTAAATTATTTTGAGACGTTTAAATTCTTTTCATTACTTTTAATAGATAAAAGGACGGCGAGGTCCTCAAAATAATAAACATACTATATATTTAATTACATGAAATATAACCTCTCCTACCACACTTCATTTCATTAAGGGTGAATGTCCATTTTTACTATTTTCGGATTCTTAATTATTCTTAATAAGAAAAGGATTATCTATCAGATCACAAAAGCTGGTAAGTTGAACTGTCAATAGTGTACAAGAATCTGTTTGTACAAGGTCGGAAATCAATGTCATTCCTGTAGCACTAAGGGTGAAAATGGATTTCCAACTTCTGAATTGATAATAATGCTATTTTCATGAATAGCCATCTAAATAACATCGACAACCACCTTTATTGTTAACAGTTTCTTCATTTTCATAAGGCTGTAGTACACAATTTTATTTTGTTTTTTTTTCCCTTTCCTGGAAACCTCATAATTGTTACAACCGTCCTTATGTACTATAGAAAAACATGATATTAAATTGACTATTACACTTTTACTACGTCACACTACTTTTGACCAATAAAACGGCACGAAAGGACGTCTTTCAACCAATCATGGCTGCTTAT
Organism: Periplaneta americana; assembly: GCF_040183065.1. Taxonomy (NCBI): domain Eukaryota; kingdom Metazoa; phylum Arthropoda; class Insecta; order Blattodea; family Blattidae; genus Periplaneta; species Periplaneta americana. Next base: position 142,466,633 of record NC_091118.1, read on the forward strand.
CGCACAATTTTATCGCGTCCCTAGCGTTTGTTTATTTTTATCACTACCTTAGCATTTGTGTCTTTTTTTGCCAACATTTCAAACTGCACTGGTCTGGACGTCAAAAAACAGAAAATTACAAACCACGCCAGTCGATGCACAGCACTTTCAAATATGACTCGCATTGGCATTCATGAACAAGAATTAATAAAGATTACTGGTCACATATGAAGAGCACCATTCGGAAATTCTGAATAAGTTGAGGGATACACCATGTACATCAACGAGTTCACTTCTTTTACGCACACGTCCAAAATAACATCAACTGAACCACCAACCACTAAAACATTCAAATTTGAAAATTGTACTTTCAATAACTGTTTCTCTTAAAATTATTCATGTTTATTTTTTATTTCATCATCGTTAATTAAAAAGTTTCTCGTTTATTTCATCATCCCTAATTAAAACTTTTCTAAGGCTTGTTTATATTACTTAGGTTATGTTTGTTATAGCTTCTGCTATATGAAATTATGGATAGTCACGTATCAGAGATTATTTAATACTAAGATTTATTGAAAATCATCTGTCAAGTGACGTTGATTACTGGGATCCGGATGATTGAAGTGGAATGCAAATGTTTTAATAAAAATGAAACTGAATCAACAAAGCCCTCTTGACTAGTAACCGTCTACAAAGTTCAATGAAGATTCCATAGTTGGCACAACTAATAACAAGCAGACATAATCATAAAACACTACTGCCATCTAGCGTAATGTTGAGATGGTACAATAATACATTTGAAGACAGTTGTATTTTCGTAAGCCAATTAATATTTATTGTATTGAAGTACTTTGTTACTTCTAATCTTTATATACTTTCTTCTAATCGTGTAATAGTCAGTTAAATCCCACTCGAGTTTTGATTTTCTCTAGATAAATCAAAACCTCTAGTGAGATTACTATTGAAAATTCACTATTTTATTTCACCTCTCAGAATAATTTATCACGCCTTCACGCCAACCAATGTACAATTAGATACAACAATTAAAACTAAATTACAATTTTGGTAGACAGTACTTCTTATGGAAATAAGGATACAACTCATCTGGTATCATATTCATTTTTAGTTGGTTATTTAACAACGTTATAACTACTAAGTTATTTAGTGTCGGCAGAATCTGTGACACCGAAATGGTATTTCGTCATGTGATAATTTGACATTCACAATGCAATTGGAGGAAACCTCAGAAACAACCCAACCAGATAATAGGTCCAAGCAGAAGTCGAACCCACAACCGAACGAAGCTCCGGATCAGCAGGCAAATGCGTCTTCCGTCTAAGTTATACTGGTCACTTTCTTTGGTTTTATGGTAACTGTTATGGATATTAGAACACAAGATGAATATCGAATTACTATAGCTCAAATTAAATTCTTGAGGACCATAAGAAAATCAGAAAATATTGAAAAGCCTCTAAATTATTCCATTAGTCCGGTACTTAAAGCAATATAGATACAACTAGCTTCATCGTGTTAATATTATGAACAGATTTAAGTTACGACGAATTTTCCATTACTTTCTGCAAGGGACAGAATCCTTGGAAAGACCACGCAATATATTGAGACTGTAATAAGTCAGAAGGTCCAACATGGGAAAGAATTATGATGATAATGGTAATAATGATGACAATATAAGCCTACCGGTATATTCAATTTATTTAGAAATTCACTGAATACTGGTATTATAGCAATTAAATAAAATATAAAATGCGGTAATTTAAAATGTTCGGTTTCATAGAAACATGAAGATGATAATCTGACTGTTGCATAAATTAGTTTAAATATTGTATTTCATAGAAAGATGAGTGCAAACAAATTACTTTGTAAAATAATTATAAAATGTATTTTATACAACGATAGAAGCAATAGAGGCATTGGAAAATTAATTGAAACCTTAACTATATTTCACATATTAACGCAATTTAAGTACAGTGTAAAATAACCAAGACAACTGAATTTCCCAGGAACGTGAAGGCAAGCAAATAACCGTAAAAATAATTTAACCAATTGTGTTGTATTTTAAAGAAAGATTGAGGTAACAGAAGTACATATTCAAAGAGATTTAAGCAATCGGAGTACCTATTAAACTAATTAAAGTAACTGGATTTTACAGAGAGATTGAGACTATCAAAGTATTGATTACAATAACAAACAACTTTACTTTACAGAAAGATTAACGCAGTCGAAGTACCGATTAAAATAATTAAAACAATTGTATTTCACAGAGACTGAAGCTATCGAAATACTGATTACAATAACAAACAACTGTACTTTACAGAAAGATTAACGCAATCGAAGTACCGATTAAATTACCGTATTTACTCGAATCTAATGCGCCATCGAATCTAATGCGCACCCCAAATTTGAAACTTAAAATTATATATAAAAAAGAGTTTGTTTTGAATGTAATGCGCATCAATGGTAGGATAAACGGTATTTATTTAAATTTATATTTAATACAACAATGGATCTGTACGTAAACCATCAGAACACAGAATTTATATAATTAGACTATTGTTACATGAAATACGGTAAGTAAATATTTCACTCACCACTATTCACTAATGCTTTCGTCATAGAATCCTCGGAGATGTCTACGTCAGTAGATTCATTTCCTCTTTCTCCGTCATCTTCGTCGTTCCAGAGCACGTCATCTTCGCTGCCATTCAAAGCATTTGAAATGCAATCATTCAAACGTTCTACGCAATAATAGGCCAATTAATAAATACCGGTAAATGAATTACTTTAACGAAGTCGAGAATCGCAGCATGCGTTGTGACGTAACAAACGATAAAATATCTGAATGAAGTTACCGGGGAACTACGTACGGAACGGATTTGCACTCGAATCTAATGCGCCATCGAATCTAATGCGCACCCCAATTTTGAATACTACATTTGGACAAAAAAAAAAAAGTGCGCATTAGATTCGCGTAACTACGGCAATTAAAACAATTGTATTTCACAGAGATTAAAGCTATCGAAATAGTGATTACAATAACAAACAACTGTAATTTACAGAATGATTGACGCAATCGAAGTACCGATTAAAATAATTAAAACAATTGTATTTCACAGAGATACTGAGGAAATGGAAGTACCGATTAAGATAATTGAAGAAACTGTATTTCATAGACAGATTATGGTAATCGAACTACTAATTAAAATAATTAATGCTACTCTAATTTACAGAGAGAGGCATTTAATCGAAATACCGATTAAAATAATAATTCAAGCAATTTTACAATAATCTTAAGACATTCTACGCAGAGATTACAATAATTGAAAGAACTCTATTGTACAAAGAGACTGAGGCAATCGAAGTAACGATTGAAATAATTAAAATAAGTGTGTTTTGCAGAATGCTTGAGACAATCGACGTAAAAGTTAAAATGATTAAAACAACTCTATTTTGCAGAAGAATTAAGGCAATCAAAATATCGTTTAAAACAATTAAACAACTCCATTTTTCAGAAAGATTGAGGTAATCGAAGTATTAAAAATATCAATTAAAACAATTTAATAGGAAGTTGCAGAAAGGTTAAAGTAACCGAAGTATCGATTAAAATGGTTTAAGGAACTGTATTTTACAGAGATATTCAGAGAATCTAAATACTAATTAAATACATGAACAAAAATTATTTTACGTTTAGAAAAAAGCAATTGAAGTGCCGATCAAAATAATTAAACCAATTATATTTTAGAGACAGATTAAGGCATCAAATTAGCAATTAATATAATCGACAAACAGTATTTCGCAGAGAGAATGAGGCAATCCAATAATTACGAATTAAAATAATTACAACAACTGTACTTCATAGAAAGTTTGAGGCAATCGAAGTAGGCCTTCTGATTATAATAAAAAATGTATTTTAGAGATAGATTAAGTCAACAGAGGATCAAATTAAAATAGTTGGCAAAACTTCATTTCTCACACTAGTTTATTAAACCTTGTCGGACTGTAAAGAAAACAACAATCGCAATGTCCATATTTTATATGTTGTACAATATTATACTATTGTGAAATTTTAATTTTCTTACCAATTTTTTTCTATTGTTCTATTAAAATTATAGCATAAGCCTATTAACACAGTCTAGTACTGGGACATCATTTTATTTTTACTAACATTTTCTATATTAACCTGGCTATACCTTTCTATTAACGATTTAAACAGGAAACACCGTTTGCTACACCTTTCACGACTGGAGTTCGTTGATACTGGCGTAAAATACAAACAAATCACTTTACTAGGTATAGGAGGGAAGAAAAGTAGTTCATCCATTTATGTAAACTAGGAAATACCGCAATTTTGAGTGTGATCATTTTCATTAGGTTTTTGTTTAATCAAAATACAGTACTGTATTAACACTTAGTGTTTTTACTCACGAATTGAGGTATCCATTCGAACGTATTAATTATACAGTGTATATTGTACTGTTACAGCACATTAGCGTACAATATAGAGAATGAAGTTAAATTGAAAAATAATGATAATATGGATATTTAAACACATTTTTGAAAATGGTGGTCGTTCATTTCGATACAGGCTTCAGTTCTTTTGTGCATATTATCGCACTACAGACTATTGTACCTAATTCCAATTACCAGTTTCGTCCTTCGTACGAGTAACTCATGTTGAAATAATTCTATACCTACTCTATAAAAGAATACCTTACGTACTGTAAATTCAATCTTCACTTCTGCCCGATCCGAAAAGATAAAATTACTCAGAAATGCTATCTACTGTCCGTTCAAGTGGTTTTGTCGCAGGGTCGTAGAAAGGGGGGAAAACACGTGACAGTTAATTACTTAACGAGGCCCTTTTATTTAAGTTATTTTAAACACTTGTATAATATTACGTAGACGTCCAATTCCTAACAGAAATTAATGTTTTCAGAAAAGAGCTAAGATAGCCCGGCTACAAGACTTAACAGAGGGGCGAACAGAAGCAGGTGGGGGAAACCGGGATGCGACGTAGGCAAGCAGGCGACAGTACCTGTACGAAAATATGATTCAATATTGAAAGCTCTTTCGTCACTGGAAAACGTGAACATATTTCTGGAACGTACTATACTCGCTAACTCAGTACTGCTTACGCGCCCTCGGCTCTGTGTCCTTAACGGTTGGAAGTTTACTAGTAGAAGGGGTGGGAGTGAAGTACATTAAAAAACTCAGGTACAATAAAAATTGAAGTAAAAATAAAATGATGTCCCTGTATATACAGTCACGAAGCTTGAGTTGTTGATGGTACTAGGAATAATAGATTGTGCAGGTACTATTTCGCATTGTCTGTAATGAGGTGATAGTAGCGATCCTTGTGGTTAGCAACTATCTATGGATGCATATTTACTAAATATTGAGCTTCGTGACTGTATGTACGAGACTGCTATTAACCTGTTGTATCATATAGGATACTTTGTCAATTTAAGGGTTAAAGCAATTCTTGTTTTACAGAAATATCGAAACGATCAAATTACCCATGAGTATTAAATAACTGAAACAAATGTATGTTACAGAAAGATTGTGACGATCGAAGTATCGATTAATACAGTACAATTTATACAACTCGATGGCTCAGAACGAGACTGTTACAACTCAAAAATAGAGATTTTTCAGTAGAGCCATTTAAAGTTTTCCATTGTATATGGCAAATTAGAGAATCATGGCATAACAATGTGCATTTATGTCCCACTAGGAAATTTTTAGAGTTTTAACACTTTCACATAGCATAGTTCTCAATTCAAGTGTTCAAATGATGGTAATAACTCAAAAAGTTAATTTTTTGAGTTGTAACAATCTCGTTCTGAGCCATCGAACTGTATTTTACACAGGGACTGAAGCAAACTAAACACTGATTAAGATAATTGAAACAACTATATTTTACAGAGAGATTAAAGCAATGGTAGTAACCTGAAAATTAATTGAAACAATTTGTTGTATTTTACAGGAAGATTGAGGCAATCGAATTACTGCGCAAATAATTAAAACTATATTAATTTATAAAAAGAATGAGGCAATCGAAACATGGATTAAAATAATTGAGACAACTATATTTTGGAAAGAAATTGAGGCAATAGGCATAATGATTACAATAATTGGAAAAACTGGATAATACGAAGGTAGAGCAACACCGACTACGCTGGCCACTAGTCACCAGGCCTTATAATCGAAATGGTGTAGTAAAATTCGCGATTATATTCTTAAATAATTGACTCGACTAATCAAGCCAAGGCTTACGGAGCATAACGGCGGTGTTCTGAACACACTGAAAAATGCAAATGTGGTAACATCTTATAGTAGGTTATCACAACGAAATAAAGGGAAAAAAAGGAATGGTTCAGGGAATATAATTGAAATGAACGAAATTAAATTTGTGGTTAATGTTCGCCAAAGTATTAGAGAAAATACCTCGTCATTTATAATATTTTTGTATTACATACGAGTAATAGAAATGAAACAGTTTATGTTTAAAGTTACAAATAATTTATTAAGTGTCTTGCAGCATGATATGATTTAAACTGGTATATGGAAAATGAAATGAAATGTTATGTTTAAATTAACAAGTTTTGTCACATGAGGCTCGCGACAGGGATAGTTTGGCTGTGAGTTGATAACTGCGCATGCACGGACTTAGTTAATAAAAACCTAAACTAACCAAACCTAACCTTCGTATATGCAAGATGTGTAACCGAGAAAGAAGAAAATAAGAAAAATAACAGTATATAATGCTAATGTCAATATATTTGAAAATATTGATAAGGAAGAACATAATTCTAATGAGAACATATTTGAAAATACTTTTAAAGAACACAATAATCCTAACGAGAGTAGGTATATTTCAAAATATTAATAAACCTTATCATTGCCCGTGTGTCTAAATTAGAGTAGATAATATAATTATCTGCACATCAAACTCTACCTAACCTTGTCGCTAACAGTGTTGCTATCTGCCAATAATGTTCAGAACGAAGGAGGTAGAGAGAGAAAGAAAAAACAAATTTCTCCTCCTAACGACGCCACAGGCCAACGTCATGCCCTTATGTTGGCGACATTGTGTATCTAGTTATATTTGGTCGTAACCGTAACGGCACGGTTGAAAGTCACCGTTGCTAATTCTCCATTTTAGCGAAACTAATTAAGATAATAATTGAAACATTTTAATTTCATGGGCAGATGAATGTAATCGAAGTATTATATAAAATAAACTAAGCAATTCTATTTGATAATATAGAGCTGAAGACAATCTAGATATACAGTGTGAAGTAGCTAATTGAAACTATTGTATCTCATAGAAAAATGAAAACGAAAGTAGGAAGGAATAAGGAAAGACTATTAATTTCATAAGATATACTCTCATGCCAATGGCTTACCGTTAATTCTGCTAACATGAATTAGATGATTATATAATTTTGATGTGTGTTAGAGGAGGAGAGTTGTTTTTAAATTTACTGGACTCAACCAAGTTGACATACCTGTCTAAGTGAAGGGCTCAATAATAAGTGTAAATTGTAATGCAGACATGAATTTATTTTTCTTGTAGGAATTTAATTATCTCTAGTTAATTTCTCACATTTAAGTTTGAATGAAGTTTCATGAAGTCTCGAAACTTTGCAAGATGATCCGAGTGGGATAATAGGAGGGACTCTTATTGTTTGAAAGAGAATCGAGCCGCAGGCGCGAGTTGCAGACACAGAACTCGAGGAAATAGCATGTCAGGTAGGCCTATCCAGTGAGACATCCAAGACTATGACATTAATAATTACCGGTGCCATCATTCGGAAAATTATCTACTCTCTAAATCTAAACTACAAGTGTGCCTTAACGTGCAAACGAAATTAATTTTCTGAGTTTGTATCAAGTTCAGTGGAAGCAGAGGAGAAGATTTCAGCAAATTTTAATTATGCCTAATTGAAAAAAATTAAATCATAAAAATAAATTAATATCCCAAATAACTGTAAGGAACACTATAAAATTCCTCTTCATCTTACTGAAATACACATAAGTAGGTAAAAGAATTTTAGAAAGATCCCCTAAATCAGAGATGCAGAACTGGGGAAGAGACGGGTGGAAGCATGGGGAAAGAGTTTGTTCCCTCGTCCACAATCCTCCAGCCTTCAATAACGTATCTGTGACGTTTGGCAAATACACTGAATACATATCTCTTCTCCCCCTATCATGTCCAATGAAGCGAGGATTGTAGGAAGGGATGAGTTACGTCTTCCGGCTTGTGACGTCTGCCATAATTGTAGCATAGTTTTGCATTCCTGCTCTAAATAGTAAAAGGGACAAGTTTATAGCTGATACAAACTTACATGAAAATAATTAACAACAGGTACGATGACACTAATGATAGTGACTATAACGAAGACGGCGTTGACGAGATTGCAATGGTGCAATACCACTGCCATGATTGTAAATGTCAAATATAGCGACGATGGTGATGTCATGAGTAACGATGATCGCTACTACGATAACAGGCAACGCTGACTTCTACGACCACAGTGGTGACGAACACGAGCGTCAAGACAAAGAACACGATCAAGACAGGGACGAACACTGTCACCATGGCGACGGAAATAACACCATGGAGACGAATGCGAGCATCGTGGCAGTGAACGGCGATTACGGCCACTACTGTGACGACTACAACCATCTGGAGACGATTATGATCATGGAAAAACTATGGCTACCATGGAGACTACAACCGCCTGGAGACAATTACGGCCACCATGACGACGACGACGACTACGACTACCATGGCGACGACTGCGACCACCATGGCCACGGTTACGGTCACCGTGGCGACGACTACGGCCACCATGGCGACGACTACGACCACCATGGCCACGGTTACGGTCACCGTGGCGACGACTACGGCCACCATGACGACGACTACGACCACCGTGGCGACGATTACGACCACCATGGCGACGACTACGGCCACCATGACGACTACGACCACCATGGCGACGACTACGACTACCATGGCGACGACTACGACCACCATGGAGACGACTACGGCCACCATGACGACTACGGCCACCATGACGACGACTACGACCACCATGGCCACGATTAGGGCCACTATGGTGACTACGACCATCATGACGACGACTACGGTCACCATGGCCACGATTACGGTCACCATGGCGACGACTGCGACCACCATGGCGACGACTACGGTCACCATGGCCACGATTACGGTCACCATGGCGACGACTGCGACCACCATGGCGACGACAACGGTTACCATTGCGACGACTACGGTCACCATGGCCGCGAGTCACCATGGCGACGACTACGGCCACCATTGCCACGATGACGGTCACCATGACGACGACTAAGATCAACATGGTAACGACTATGGTCACCATGGCCACGATTACGGCCACCATAGTGACGACTATGACCACCATAGCGACAACTAGGATCACCACGGCGGCGAGGACTACGATCACCGTGGCGACGGTGACCACGGCCAACATGGCGACGGCAATAACGAATATGACGAAGACTATAATGAATATAGCGATGGTTATAACGACGATGGTGATGATTCATTTGACCATTGTGACGACTAAAACGACGAAGTGAAGGTACGATGGCGACGGCTATTAAGAAGAGGGCAATAGCTACAACGATGACAGGAATGGTAAAACGACAATGGTGATTGAAATTAATATAATAATAATAATAATAATAATAATAATAATAATAATAATAATAACAAAGCGATACGACACAAAGGCGATGATTGTAACAAGGTACTATGATGATGACGACGACGAAACGACATGGCAATGACGACGATGTCTATGGTGACGTTCCTTCGAAACTGCAATTTAATACCGAATACTGATTAGTTCATAACTATTTGCTTTCCTATTTTACAAGTTTCAATGCATTACCAGGATTTTCACTCTCTTAGCGTTATCAACTGGCGGCTGTGCGAAATCGTGATCGTTTCCTAGAAAAAAGTCAATTCTGTATAGCCATCTGCATCTGGCATTACTAAGGTTAGTAGCCACCTGGCACTACATATGTATTTTGATGAAATAAAATATAATAATATAAAATGGAAAGTAAAGTAAAATAGAATTTGTTGGTGAAAGAAATTTCGTCAAATTGAACAAAATTGTAAAATTCTGGAAAACGTTTTCCACCACAAGTATGATTCCTTTGACATCGAAGCTGGAACTTGAGTCCGAGCTCTAAACTGAGCTATCGATGGAACTTCAAACCATGTGTCACTTTGTAGGTTGGTTATATTACGACGCTTTATCAACATCTTAGGTTATTTAGCGTCTGAATAAGATTGTGATAATGCCGGTGAAATGAGTCCGGGGTCCAACACCGATAGTTACCCAAAATTTGCTCATATTGGGTTGAGGGAAAACCTCGGAAAAACCTCAACCCCAACCGGGAATCGAACCCGGGCCACCTGGTTTCACAGTCATACGTGCTAACGTTACTCCACAGGTGTGGACTCATATGTCACTTGGTGTAATTATTGTGAATATTTAATTTCCATATTTTTGACTCACGATCGACCACCAGTTAGTCGCTGTATCAAATTTATACGTCCTGATATCATCATGTATTCCCTTTCTATCCTTCCCTAGCTGCATTTTCTCTTTTCGTTCTTCTTTCAGTTTTTCCTTCCTCTCAAATTGTCCGTTACTTTATGTACATAGATCTTTGCCTCAGGCGGGAGTCGAACGTATAAAAGTGAGCCCCACCTCCCGTGTCTACCTCTCCACGCTAGTCATAATTCCACACCGAAAGACCTGTCTTGAACTAACAGAGGTTATAATCTGTGCCATTGCCCCGAGAAATTAACACAATGGAAGCGGAACTCATTATAATTCCTATGTATATTTTATACATCACATTCAGTTCCACCCCTATCAAGAGTACAAAGATCAGTGTTTTCATTTTGTTTTACCAACACTTTCAATTTCACTTTTATTCCGTAGCAAGGCACGTAAGAGGCATCGCATTTAAAAGTAGAAAACGTGGCCACATGTCTCTGCGGTTACGTTCGATTGTGCAGAGATTTGTATATACGATAATAGCGAACAAGTTAGAACATTTGTAGCGGTAACCGATACACTGAATGTTGGGAGTAAATAAAACCACAAATGTGGTAGCATTTTATTGGATCACTCTGTATATTGAAAACGACTGTAACCACTTACACCATCTGTTGTAGATCGTTGTATAAATTTGGTTTCGTCCGACCATATCGGTCTACCATGGACTGTGTTCCAAGTCAAACCTAACTTCTAGTTTGTGGCTAATGTATTACCAATGAAAAATCAGTGCGAATTACAAGCAGGCACTGACACCTTACTCACCTAACTGTATAAATTATCCTTTTGTACAGACTATCTGAATCATATTTGTTTTACTATTTTGCGAATAAAAGAAATGTGGCATTATTAAAGATGTCTGGGCAGTTTTAAAAGCCGAAACTTTTTAAAAATTACTTCTACACAGAAATATGCTACAGAATGCGATTTATATGAAATTTGATTAATTTGGAATTGAAATATGACTGCTATTTTAGTCCTCAATAATTATTAGTAATCTTTCTTCCAGTTTTCGTATAGAATTTAGAAGAAAGGGTTTCGAAACGCATTTGGATTTCCTAAGCAGCGTACAAATATTGACATAAAAGCACTGAATAAAATTAATTTGCTACTGTCTCAAAGAAAAAATTTACGAAAAAAACTAAATTCACCCAAGAATACATAGACTGCAATATCTTTGATATATTAAATAATATAATATTATGACATTGAACCACATTATCTTACCAATAATAGCTTATCACTACGGGTTATATTGGTATAATATCATTACATAAAATTGTAAATACTACAAATTTCATTCATTACTAAAGATTAATGGACTTATTTCTCTCTTTATCCGTTTTACTTAAAGAACGCCACTACGGTTTAGAGTAGAAAGAGTAGAATGGATTTTCTTATACATGGGTCATTCTGTAAAATTATTAGTGGCAACAATGTTGTTTGTATGTGGCGCTATCAGCGGTAAATGATGCAAGCTGATAACAGTGAGAAAGAAGAGCATCTGATGTGTCTTATCTGGGAGCTTGAAGACAATCTCATTTAAAAGATTTATTTATTTATTTTATTGGGTTATTTTACGACGCTGTATCAACATCTAGGTTATTTAGCGTCTGAATGATATGAAGGTGATAATGACGGTGAAATGAGTCCGGGGTCCAGCACCGAAAGTTACCCAGCATTTGCTCGTATTGGGTTGAGGGAAAACCCCGGAAAAAACCTCAACCAGGTAACTTTCCCCGACCGGGATTCGAACCCGGGCCACCTGATTTCACGGCCAGACGCGCTGACCGTTACTCCACAGGTGTGGACCATTTAAAAGATATTTGTAGTGAATTTAATTTGTAGACTTATCTGTAGTGCTCTAAAATGTTTAGCAAATACGAACAAAGATGCTTCATTAAAATTCAGATTGCAAGAGACAAGAATACTCGACAATGCCATAGAACATTACTGGAAGCTTGTGGTAGACACATTTCCTCATGTCGTACCGTGGTTAGGTGGGCACCTGCATTTCGCTACGGGGGGGAAGATGTTAATAAAAAACGTGGAGCTGGCAGACAGCAATCGGCAAGTGATGATGTGCATGTGAACGCTGTAAGAGCACTGCTGGAAGAACACCGTTGTTGGACTTGTATTGAACTAGCAAGGAAAATTGGAACTGTTTCTGGTACGATTCTTCACGTATTTAAGAAGTTAAATATGGGGAAAATCTGGGGTCGGTGGGTTCCACACAATCTTAAAGAGGAAAACATGTGACAAAGAATGGAAACAGCGAGATTGCACTTAGAACGCTATGCACGTGAGGGCGAGAGTTTCCTTCGACGTAAGCTATCATAACTTTAGATGAATCCTAGGTTCGGTGCTACCAAACAAAATTGAAAAGACAGTAAAATGAGTGGCGGCACAATGATTCCCCACGGCCAAAAAAGTATCGGTAAGAAGAGGACCCACTTGAAGTCATGTTCATTGTTGTTTATGATTTTGACGGTGTCCTTGTCACTCATTCAATTCCTGCGGGAAATCATGTGAATGGTGCATAGGCAATTACAATTACTTTCTGGAATACCATTTACGACCAGCTGTGCGCCGTAAACTTCCAAATCTCCTGCATTCTCATCGTATTGTTCTACATGATGGTGCTCGCTCTCACATAGCTACCCCTGTGGTTAATGTACTTCGCAGATGGAACTGGGAAATTCTGGAGCATCCTCCATAGTCCCCAGATATGAGCCCATGTGAGTTTGAGCTTTCCAAGAAAATGGAATTACCACTTAGAGGAGTTCGCTTTAGAATCAGACAGGCAATTATAGCAGCAGTAGAGCAGTCTGTTCGAAGATTAGTACAACTAGACACTGTGGATGGCATCCGTCGTCTCCCTGAGGTGTGGAGGCGGCTCTTCATGTTGGAGGAGATTACTTCTGAGCACTGAAACAATGTGACTGTTCCAAAAATGTTTTCATTGTTTTTAATTCAAACGTTGCCACTAATTATTGAATGATCCATGTATTAGGCAGATTCAAGGTTTGTATCCTTTTTGGTCGTCACTGCAGTACTGCATTGTTAGGAGATTGTTTATCATTTGTTATTTGTAGTGTGCTTTCAATTTTGCGGATATGAAGAAGTTTGTGCTATTTGTGATCTAAAGAAGATGGAGTGTCAAATGGAAAAAAAGGGCACTTCCAACACATCCTTCTGTTTGAGTTTTACAGAAAGAGCAAAGGCAGCGAAGGTGGCTCGAAACATTTGTGCATGTACGCGGAGAATTCCATTGGAGAAAGCACCGCAAGAAAATGATTTTATCGCTTCAAAACACAATGCCCCTTACAAAAGTTTATGCAAGTAGCAGTGCAATAAACACACTAGTTACGTAAACGACCGAAAATTGGCGACTTTTGAGTCATTAGGATGGTGGGATGTGTATGTGCCAATAGCTTTAACGCATATGATGAGTATTTATGACTCAATACATTTCATCTTAAGTATGATAATGACAATGACACTTGGATCCTTATTTACTTAAAGTTTTCAATTTTTTATTTTTCAGTTTCTCGTTATCACAAGAAGATTCACAATAGCATAACTTTCTGATATACTTTCGTTCAAGAAGAAAAGTCCTAATGGTTTATCAGTCAAAACGTCATTTACAAGACCAACTAGCTCCTAGCATGTTTATAAGATTTCACCAACGTCTGCAGGAAATCTGTAACCAATCTTCAGAAAAATGGCCTGAATTCGATGCTGGCTGGCTACATTGACTACATTATATTAAGGCTCGTAACAAAAAAAAAATGTACAATAGCGATAACAAAGGAAGGCAGACAGCAATGACTCCCCCCCCCCCCCGCCATTAAAAACACTACCGGAGATTTATCTTTCGAAGAGGTGGAAAAATTCAAATATCTTGGAGCAACAGTAACAAATATAAATGATACTCGGGAGGAAATTAAACTCAGAATAAATATGGGAAATGCCTGTTATTATTCGGTTGAGAAGCTTTTGTCATCTAGTCTTCTGTCAAAAAATCTGAAAGTTAGAATTTATAAAATAGTTATATTACCGGTTGTTCTGTATGGTTGTGAAACTTGGACTCTCACTTTGAGAGAGGAACAGAGATTAAGGATGTTTGAGAATAAGGTTCTTAGGAAAATATTTGGGGCTAAGAGGGATGAAGTTACAGGAGAATGGAGAAAGTTACACAACGGAGAGCTGCACGCATTGTATTCTTCACCTGATATAATTAGAAACATAAAATCCAGACGTTTGAGATGGGCAGGACATGTAGCACGTATGGGCGAATCCAGAAATGCATATAGAGTGTTAGTTGGGAGGCCGGAGGGAAAAAGACCTTTGGGGAGGCCGAGACGTAGGTGGGAAGATAATATTAAAATGGATTTGAGGGAGGTGGGATATGATGGTAGAGACTGGATTAATCTTGCTGAGGATAGGTACCAATGGCGGGCTTATGTGAGGGTCGGCAATGAACCTCCGGGTTCCTTAAAAGCCAGTAAGTAAGTAAGTAAGTAACAGGATGGCATAGGAGAGAGCGGTTTGGGTGGGGTAGTGACATTCTTAGACAATTATGAATATATGCAAGGCATACCAAAAATCTAACTAACCTGTCACTGATTCGATCTCACGAAAACTCGCCTTTTCTCTGTGATCAGTAAGGAAACGCACGGAGATGAGCTGTATGTGCTGCCCCTCCCTGCAGCCTACGCCTTCTACCTCGACGGAGAGATCCCGCCTGCCCGCACCTCTGCCCCCAACTTTCACAGCAAATTTCCACTCTTATTTCGGTGCGAAATTGGTATCGGCCTCAATTTTTTATTTTGCTTGCGGTACATACGACTCGACTAGAAGCCAAGTACCAAAAGTCCACCGCTGTGGAGTAATGGTTAGCATGTTTGACCGTAAAACGAACGGGTCCAGGTTCAAATCCTGGTTGGGACAAGTCGTCTGGTTGAGATTTCTCCTGGAGTTTTTCCTCAACCCATTAAAAGAAAATGCTACAAATGCCCGGTAACTTTCGGAGTTGGACCCTGGACTCATTTCGCTGGCATTATCACCTTCATCTCATTCAGACGCTAGATAATCGTAGCAGTTGATAAAGCGACGTAATATAACCAATTAAAAAAGTACCTAAATATATTTGTGGTAACGTCGCATCTAGCACGTATGGGCGAATCCAGAAATGCATAGTGTTAGTTGGGAGGCCGGAGGGAAAAAGACCTTTAGGGAGGCCGAGACGTAGATGGGAAGATAATATTAAAATGGTTGTGAGGGAGATGGGATATGATGATAGAGAATGGATTAATCTTGCTCAGGATAGGGACCAATGGCGGGCTTATGTGAGGGCGGCAATGAACCTCCGGGTTCCTTAAAAGACAGTAAGTAAGTAACGTCGCATCACGCTTCTCCCATCTATTTCTATTGGCCCCTCTGTAAAGGGCTGTGGCTCGTAGCTCTTTCCTAAAAACATTTGTTTTTCGGAATGGGACTTCTACGTAACACTATACAACCGTTAAAAATAATTTAAATAAAAGGGCTCCTTAAGTAACTGTCACGTAATTTTCCCCATTCTTAACGTTGTAATGCAATTATAAAGAAATTCCAATGTAACTACCAAACGGAACTTTTTCGATATGAGTTCTTAAGTGAAATTGTTCAAATTGATAATGTCTATCACACGTAAAAGTTTGTAACAAAGTCACAGAATCATCCGGTAGGTACAGTACCATTATCAGTCCTGGCAGTCGCCGGAGATGTGCGCCTGGGTCAGACAGTCCATTTAGTTACGCCAAAGGGTTGATTGGGTTAGTCACTCGCTTGTCTTCGAAGCGATCGGATGTCATGCGTGCAATAGGGCGGTATGTTTCTAGTACAATTAAGATTTACTGCATTCCTTTACCGACAGCTCGCCCTTATCTCTACTCCGGAGCTCTCCCCACTACTCCTATTACTTCCACTCTTTCGCGTCGCTGAGCTGTCAGGACTAAATAATCTGTCTGTAAGAGACAATAATAAAAGAGTTGCAAAACTTGAGGTGAACATTTAACTACGGCTACATTAATTAATTAAATGTTCTGTCCACGGTCTGGTCTTTCACTGCAAACTCAGCTTTCTCCAATCTATCCTATTTTCTGCCTTCCTCTTTGTCTCTACAGAAACTCTAAAAAAAACGGCGTTACCTTTATTCCGATTCCGATTTTGTTTCTCGATTGGCATCTATTACGATCACGAGTGTTCTACCACAGTCTAGTAGCCTATATACAGTCACGAAGCTTGAGTTGATGAGGGTACTAGGAACAATAGACTGTGCCGGTACTGTTTCACATTGTATGTGACGAGGCGATAGTAGCGATCCTAGTGGCTAGCAACTATCTATGGATGCATATTCCCTACATATTGAGCTTCGTGACTGTATATACTAGACTGTGATTCTACTCTGGCACACACTATCTACCAGAGGTCTGCATCGGAAGTTTTCGCTCGAGCGCCAAGTAGTTCATAGCATAATCCGATAGATAGCGCACATGCATGATGGGTAAAATTGTCACTAGAGATAAATCCTCGAACGGTATAAGCCGAGCGTTAGACATTCGTTCTTGTTACAGTGATAAACTGTGTAGTAACATCATAGATGTTTATCATTTCAAAACTTTGCAGTGTTTAACTAACCTCTCCATAGTACAACTACAAAACATACTTTAAAATGTAATATAAATGTTGTAGGCATTTTTTTTTTCCCCCACACAGGAGTGATTTTGTTTTTGCCACATCTGATAGATGTTATTGGATGTAAATGTAATTATTATAACCGGAGAACACAATCACGATAATGCAAGAACTGTATCAAGTTTTCTAGTAATAATAATAATAATAATAATAATAATAATAATAATAATAATAATAATCTCTAATAATTAGTGTATCAATCTTTGCGTCTGTAACAGTTGTGCAGCATGATTATTCGTTTTATTATATTTTCTGTGACGTTATCTCTGTACTAATATTGTTATTAATCTATTGCTATATCAATAATATTTTGTAAAACGTTTCTACATTGTCGCTGTATATAGGCGGAACACTATGTATGGCCCCATCATATTATATATGTGGTAAATCAAATATTGAATAATTATTAATTAGCAATAATAACTGTATATCGAAGTTTTTCATACTATTTTATTTATAAATTCATGTTCCAGTTTTGGTACGTTCCATTGACTGTTCCATTAAACGTTTGTCATAAACGCAAAAAATAAAGCCTTATTTTTACCGTGTGAGCAAAACATATGTGTATCTTAACTGTCGCCTTCCATACAAGATAAGACATGTCGGTGAGATGACCTGGTACTGTGCTTCTATTTAATACGAGCGTATCACGACCGATCGTATCTCACTCGAGGGTGCGACACTCGACCGAGTTCAAGCGAGCGATTTAACTCCAATGCAGCACTCTGCTATCTACATTGCGGTACTTGGATTCAGTTTCAGAAAATTTTGTGAAGCACTTCTGATACAGGATTTTATAGCGCCTGTCATTATCTCTTAAAATAATTATATAAGTTACATTAGAAATAATTTCATTTGACCCTTTTTATTTATAAAAAAATACCTCGTCCAATTGGCGACGCCATGTTGCGATGTTCAGGTTGGATATCACCTCTACATATTTACCGTCTGGCTTTAATCCCATGTCCTCCATAAAGCACTCATGTTACATTTAAATGCGGTACCACTGTTCTGTGTGTTTACGGCTGTACTGCAGCATGTGCCTGCTTCACCCGCAACTTACTAACTGACAAGGAGGTAGGACAGCCGCTTTCCGTCCTCTTCCCTACCTCACAGCCAGTCATGTCCAATGTTTTAAGTGTTCGCGGCCAGAGTATAAACCAATTTTATTAAGCAATGCCAGAAATTTATTATTTCTAAACATAGAAAAGAAAGAGAGCTTCCGGATATTATCGAGAATGTAAAGTATAACATTAAAATTAAATATTTCCATTATTATTAGTGGAACCACTGTGCAATAATCTGTACTATCATTAATTCATTAATAATTTTCTGCCAAAGGGCAGTCCTTCACATAATAATAATAATAATAATAATAATAATAATAATAATAATTTATTTATTTATTTATTTAGAATATTAACGTGCAAAACAACAGCACAAGGCCAATTACAATAATAATAATAATAATAATAATAATAATAATAATAATACTTTATTGCAAAAACAAAGATACATATTGATTTTTTTAATATAAGAACTCACTAGCACCCCCAGAAAGAGTAAGTTACATACTCGTGCTCAGGGGGCATTCCACATAAGTTAATGTTAAGACATTTTATTGAATAACAGAGTAAAAAGTAATAAAAAAGAAGAAAAAACACATTTCTCTGTTAACAGCATTTTTTAAATATATTTTTTTCAAATAAGGAGCATTAGCAAATAGTATGTTTGGGAATTTAGCTATTATGATGTTATAAAGCCTTGGACCGAAGTTGCTACTGTGATTATATGCTACAGTTGTAGTACATTTAGGAACTGTCAAGCATATGTTGTCTGATCTTTTGGTTTTTATATTTATGTGAATATAAATTAAATATGTTTCTGTTTTTATGTACGAAATTCAGTAATACATTGTTATAAATTTGATGGAAGTCAAATACTTTAAATTCTGAATACAGCACCTCTGAAAGATAATCAAGAGGTTTATTAAGGCATATTTTTATTATTCTTTTCTGTAGGAGAATTATTGACATGAGGGAGGTACTATAAGCACTACCCCATCCTATAATGGAGTATCGTAATATAGCTTGTACTAATGCGAGATAAATCAGTCGTAAAGTAAACATAAGTATATGAATATGCATTGTGCTGTGGGTTTTTAATTAATATTACAGACTCCGATGTTTTGGTGGAATTCCAAATAATTCTAAATAATTCTGTCACCAAATTTTTAAATCTGATAAAAAGCACTCGTAAAAGTATTATTTCACTACTATTCAAATGTCACATTGCCAGAAGAATTTCTATACAGCAGGCCCAACATAAAATAATTGCAGTCACTATAGAGACAATAGTAAGAGATATGCTACTATAGCTAAATGACAGCTGTGAGCAACAGCACGGGATGAAGATTTAATGTAAACAAAGCGAAGACCTTGCTTATCTGAAGAAAAATAAAGAAGATAAACGTGCGAATTCTAAATGAAACAGTGGCACAAGTGGACAACTACAAATACTTGGACTGTACTATAGGCTAAGTTGTAACTTGAGCTGTTACCAGGAAGTCAAAAGAAGGGTAGCAATGGCGAAGGAAGCTTTTAAAAGAAAAGGAGCATTTTCTGCGGACCTCTGAAAAACAAACTAAGGAAGAGACTATTGAAGTGCTTCTTGTGGAGTGTGGAACTGTATGGGACAGAAACAAGGACGTCACGACGAAGTGAAGAAAAATGACTAGAAGCATTTGAAATGTGGATTGGAGAAGAATGGAACGTGTGAAATGGAAGAACAGAATAAAAAATGAAGCTGTGCTAGAAAGAGTGGGTGAAGAAAGAGTAATATTGAATGTGATGAGGAAGAGGAAAATAAATTGGGTGTGTCACTGGCTGAGAAGGAACTGTCTAATGAAGGATGGGCTGGAAGGAATAGTGAACGGGAGAAAAGTTCGGGGCAGAAGAAGATATCAGATGAAGATACATGGTTGTACGGAGACTAAGAGGAAGACAGAAAATAGGAAATATTGGATAATTCTGCGTTTGCAGTGAAAGACCTGGCCTTGGACAGAAAGCTATGGATTCAATGAATAGTTTATCTGCCTGCCATGGGCATTAACTTCTAGTATACAGCTGATATGTTATAATAATAATAATAATAATAATAATAATAATAATAATAATACGAGTATAATACAGTATTATTATTATTATTATTATTATTATTATTATTATTATTATTATTATTATTATTATTTAGTCTATTTACTCGTGGGTTTAAATTTGAACTTAGTGTTAACATACAAATTGGATTTACTTTAAATGTTATTTTAAGTGATCGTGCTTCATTTAATTTAGGATGCTCCTTGTTAATATTATTATACTATTCTTGTTATTATTATTTTATTTTTATTATTATTATTATTATTATTATTATTATTATTATTATTTATTTAACTGTCCGAAGACAGGTTTGAACCTTATAAGTAACACCAATAAGACATCACTCATGAGGCAACTAGGCCAGAAGAGAATGGGGTAATGTGGCCAGTTCCTTTCCCCCTTCTTGCAATTATCATTAATGGTCATTATTGAGTGTAGTTAATTAGTTACCATTGGCAACGAATATTTACCCATTTGCAATGTGAATAAATATATACTGTACATACTTACACACACACATTACATACATAGATGCGCGCGCACGCACGCACACACACATTACAGACTGTTCCATCTCCAAAAAGTTCTTTTTGTAACTGAATTCTGCACAATGTTAAAATATTGATAATTACAACGTTTTTGTTGTCTTCATTTACTTAGTTTTTATTTCGGTTTATATTTGGAGATTTTTGTGTAATTCTGTTGACTTCCATTCTTACATGTGTCAGCCAATTTCTCTTGCGTTCGGATATCTTGTCAGGCAGGTTGAAAATTCTCAGTCTGTGTCTTATTTCTTAATTAATAAAACAGTATGTTATTTTATAGGCTATCTTGCTACTGATCTTACGAATTTCATCTCTGAAACCTATATTCTATGTTTTCATAGATCAGCCAGGGTTTAGCACTCAGCGCCATGGAGTGGAATTAGAACTGCCATTACCTTGTAGAATCCGATAACAGCTTTAATACCAGTTTTTTCTTTTACAGTTCTTCTAATGATAAGGATAAATTTTGAAATTTACTTTATTATCAAAACATTTAAAACGGTCTATGCTTATTACGTAACTTAAAATGTATTTAAGGTCTCCTACTCATCTAGTTGATGATTAAGATTTTTGTTTTTGCTACCTACCTTCGTAGAAATGCTATTATTTCTGTTTTTGCTTTGGATGTAATTAAATTATTTTATGTTTTTGCTGCAGTCTACAGTCCATATAAGTATGGTTGCAGATTATTTGTTATTCTTATGCATCTCGACTCGCATCTGTTATAGATTATTTTACGAGTTTATTATTTAAAATTTTATCGTCTATAGTGGTTTATTGATGCCTACATTAAAGTGTTTTCTCTTTAAACTTCGTTCCCATTTTCTTATGGCGTCGTCAATATATTAATTAAAGGATATGGAGATAAAATACACCCTTGTCTTACACTCTGATTCATAACAACAAATTTTACTGTTTCTTCCTTCAGTTTCAATCTGAACCGTAGTATCTTTATATGTATGTTATCTGTGTGGCCC
Source organism: Periplaneta americana (assembly GCF_040183065.1). Classification (NCBI taxonomy): domain Eukaryota; kingdom Metazoa; phylum Arthropoda; class Insecta; order Blattodea; family Blattidae; genus Periplaneta; species Periplaneta americana. The sequence goes on from NC_091118.1 coordinate 142,488,676, forward strand.
TCAAAAGACGCTGTGGTATACGTCTTTCAAGCACTTTGTTTATATTAAATCCATAAAAAGCTTTTTACGAGTATACATAGTCAATAACATCTATAAACTTTGAGATATTATATTCTGTATGTTTTCATACTAACTGTGTCGTACAGAAAATGCAGTCCGTGCAAGATCTGTCGTGCTGAATCATTGAGAGCATATAAACCGTACTGCGTCTAATATTTCAAGTGCATAAGGAAGCAAAGTTTACTGTCTAAGAATACATCAATATATTTGATGTTATCAGTACTTTTAATTTGGTTTTACTTTAAAATACAGCTGAATTGAAGAACGTAGTCTCCCTAGGCAATTGTATAACATTATTTTTGGAATTACATATATTCAGTTTCATGTCGTTCTCATGAGACCATCATTATAACAGAATTCAAGTCTTCCTGGAGAGATTGGTAGTATGCAATATCTCTGATTATTATAAGTCTTCTGAAAACAAAGGACGAAGCTAATTTTTATAGATATATCATAAATAAAAGTAATAATAAGAAAATATTCTAGTTTTTTCATCTACGAGTATAATATCTCTCTATTTATTCATTTATTACTACTATTTTAAGATGCTAACCAAAAGCGAATATTCAATAAGCTGTAAGCACAATCATAACTGCAATAATAATAATAATAATAATAATAATAATAATAATAATAATAATAATAATAAATATGTTAAATATTTCACCTTCTTGCCTGCCGATTCGAAGTTGCGTTCGGGCGCGGGTTCAATTCCCGCTTGGGCTGATAACCTGATTGGGTTTTTTCCGAGGTTTTCCCAACCGTAAGGCAAATGTTAGGTAATCTATGGCGAATCCTTGGTCTCATCTCGCCAAATATCATCTCGCTATCACTAATTCCATTGACCCTAAATAACCTCGTAATTGATACAGCGTCGTTAAATAACCAAGTAAAACGAAATATTTCACCTTTACACATAGGCCTATAAAGGAATCGTATTTATTGCTACACAAGTTTACAATTTTAATGCATCTGGTGAGAGAAGGAAGAAATGTAAACATATTTTACAGATAGTAGGCCTACCCTTGCCGCTGGCTAAAGTATTAATGAATGAATGTACAGTAATCACAACTTATCTCGTTATGTGAATTAAGAGCCGTAAGGCAGAACTCTATACGAACATAACCCTGAGACATTATCTTTAGATACTTTATTATGTAATCTAGTCAGTTGTTGTAACATAATTCCAGACTACAGATACCTATATATTCAAGTTCTGAGTTCACTAATTTCAAGTAAAGCATTAAAATGAATCTGGAGTAGAGAAAAACAAAATCTAGAAAGATATATTTTCTTGTCAAATATGCGTCAATAATTTTTACACTATCTATTCAGTAAATCTGATTATGATTTTAATTATAGTTAATTTTAGGAGAAGTAGTTTTCCCCGTAGAGTTTATGATGTTACGGCATTAATCTTGGAAACAATTTTCATGCCATTCTCTCCAGACCATTTTGCGATAGCGTCTATATGACGTTGACGAGAATTAACTCAGCAATATTTATGATTGTGCGTAAGATTTCTTAAATCGTGAGTAAATAATAAGCATAATTTTTCTTGTAGCTTCGTAATATAAATGAAATGAATCGGGAAGTTCAACAGTCGCACAAAAACTACCTTTTAAACGGCCCACAGACGCAACGATCGGTTGTACAATCCGTCGTATAATTGCACTTAGTTCGATGGTTTGAACGATAATTGCAACGTGCGTGGCTTTGTAGTACAACCTGCAGTACGTCGCGGTCGAATTGGATGGCAGTACGGAGCTTCCATAACGTCTGTCGTACTACTGGCGTATCGAACGACAGATTGCAACGTCTAACAGATAATGATATTTGTATTACATTTTCACATCTCTTATATCAGACGCTGTGATTGTTTTTATATAATTAGGCCTATATATTCAACATGGACTCAAAAAAAAAAATTTAGAAAGAATTTATGGGATCATAGGACAAAATAGTTGTTATTGGGATGTGAAGTCAAAATATTATCTTTATATGATTTTCCTCTTGCCAAATATCGTAGGGCAGCGGTGACCAAAACGGGTGTCTTGATTACATCGTGTAATCACAGACATTCAAATCGGTACGAGGAGTTTCCTGTACATTGCTGTGTGTTTCATTCACGTACTGAAGACAGGCAGTGGCGGTATCATGTCGCTCTACAAACTTTGTATCTACAAGCAGTAAGAGATGGTTTCGTAAAGAATGAGAAGAACTTTTTTGTTGTTCTGTCGGAAAAATTGTAATATATTTACTTCGTTCAACGGTTCAATTAGGAGTAACTTATATAGAAACATTAGGCCTAATTGCCAAGCTGAATAATGTATTATTATTATTATTATTATTACTATTATTATTATTATTATTATTATTATTATTATTATTATTATTATTATTATTACTGATCACTAAGCATGTGTTTCTATAATTCTTCTGCACATGCATGAATATTGATATTTTTAGATCTTCTCCCTAGAAGGATAAAGTTCTTAGGTTTTATCTCAATTTTAATCTTCTTAATCTTTAGATGAGGGTAACTATTTATTAGTTATTCATTTAATAATAATATTGTAGAAAAAAATTCACTATTATGTGCCAACGAACTATTGAACGTCAGGAATTGACATATCTTAAATCATAGCCAGGAAGGAAAAGATGAGATAAATAAATCTAAGGAAGTCAGCTACCTAATGGGGTTTGAAATATCTCGTGCTCTCAAGCCTTTTAATAGGACAGAATTTCTCAAAAGAGTAATGATTAAAATAGCTTAAATAACTTGTCCATAAGAAGTTTTTAATTTTGAAAAACTACGAATTTCTCGACCAGGTATCAAGAGAATAATTTAGAAAATTTCTGATTATATTCAAGACGAAGATTAAAAAAAGAAGCAAGAAAAATCGTATATCATTCACTGGCTCTTGATGACAGCAGTGACATTACTGATACAGGAAAGCTTGAGATTTTGATCCGCGGGATTGATCAAGATGTTTGTACAGGAACCACCACTGGTTGTAGTTTTCATGCCAAGTACCTTTCCTCTGTCTCCTTACTTCATAGACTGTCTGTAGCATGTAATCACTGCAGCTCGAGTTTTTGTCATCGCTGTCTTAGGGTGATAGATAATCTTCTCTCTGCAGTTATTAAATCCCTCATTATCATATTTCGCTTCCTAATTTTGTCTCTTACCGTTCAATAAAGACTTCATTGTTTCACTATCCATTCTTGAATAATATTTCTAATCATCACGTTCATATGGAAGTACATATTTCTTTTTAACAACCAGTTCTTGCAACACTTTCTTTACTTTTTCTTCTCTTCAATATCATCTAACAAAGAACTACCGCAAAAATCGAAGGTTTCTTCTTCTTTGACGGTATGGGAATACACTGATAACTGATAAGTTACTACTTTTTCCACCCCCGACTATTCCGTGAGCACCATCGACATGAAAATATTCACATTTTAGCAATTAGTAGAGATGGTAGATTTTCTAGTTTTCTAATCCTCTATAAAATGTGAAGTTGAATATAAAATATAAAAGTATGTGTTTCTGCGAAATAAGAGCGGAATTACATTTTATGAGACATTTTCGTTTTTTTTTTTTTTAAATAGAATTTATCTAAAGGCTCTGCCACATATAGGTTCTTATTTTTCCAAACAGTTTGGTAAATCTACCATGTCTAGCGATAAATAAAATCGTACTATCTGTCAAACTACAGTTTAATAGTTTATATTACATATCTAAGAACAATTGCAAAGAGATTGAACAATAAAAAAATTCGTCAAGATTATAAAAAGGATTTAAAATTAACCAACTAGAGTTGCGTGATTTGAGAACAACTCTACTTAAATTTAAAATATGTGATGGACACTTATTTGCAACCTTTAATGACATTTGAAAAAAAATTATTTTGCGATATAGCAAGTCTACAAGTTATATTAAAATCATTTCCTTGTCTTGTGTCATAGGAATGAATATGAAATCTTCATGTTAAAATTAAAAGATTGTCCTTAACATACAAAATTAACTCTAAAATATGTAAGTTTATTACAGCCATGATTCTGTTTTTCACAAATAATGGTGTGCAGAGTTCATTAAAAGTTGCATTGACATAATTCTTATGGTCCTTTTTTGAAGCAAAAGAACTCTATTTAAAAAAGCGCTGTTAACCTATAGCAATATTCCACAGGCAAGAGTACTCTGAAAGTAAACAAAATAAGCATCACAAATATAGTTTTCAGGTTACAATACTTTTTAATCTCTTAAGGAGAAACAAAATTCTTGAAAGTTTAGTAGAAATATGATCAATAATTATACTTAAGATATTAAAATGACTTTGTTCATGTTCATGATCAGTCACCTTTAAAGTAAAAATCACATCTTCAGTTTTAGCTGACTTCAACGGAAATCAATTTGCATTAAACCAAACTTTAGCATCTCTTAAATTAAGTTGAGCAAAGTTTTCAAAAGGTTAATATCACTATGATTAATTAAAAAGGTAGTATCATCCGCATATAGTACTTTATCGGCATTTGTATTATGGGCTATGCCATTAGTATTTACGTTTGTGGAGAAAAACAGCAAACGACATGTTTAAACGAATTTATTTCAACTTCTAGTACGACGTAACCTAGAACATGTCGTTTCGTCTGTGGGCCGTTTTAGTGCTTAAACCAGCATACATAGCCTGCAGAGGGACCAATGTTTCCCAATGTAAGAAGAAAGATATTACGTAGAACTACAGGGTGTAAGGGGTATAAGTACCATTATTTTAACTGATGATTATTCATGTCATAAGGAAGACAAAATGTCCTAACATTTTTTTTCTAATTGCAATATTTAACTAATTATTAAAGTTTACAATATTAGACGTTTTGCAACGTTGATGGATAGGGAGCAGTGGGTTTATAAGTACACAACCCACATACAGACATACCGGTACAGATGTTCTGTTCTAATGCAGGAGCGGACCATGATAATACTGTTGTTTACATAAAACGAGAAGCAAATACAATCTTTCAATCTCATTAATAGAACATTATGGTAAATTTACATTACATTTAACAATATTGCTCCATTTTTAATGTATGTCTAAAAAATAAACAATAATAGTTTTCTGCACAAACTCACATGAATTTTTTCTAATGCAAAATTTTAATCTCGCCTGCTTCCGTAAAACAGTATCATTTTAAAACAAACTTTTGGTTGTGTGATTTTCGAAACGGGGTAAGGGACTCCTAGTTTCTAAAAATCGTTGAGAAGCTGCTACAAAAGTTCGCCGATTAGTTAACCTTCTTTGAGGAAAACGTTGACGGAACATTATTTTTGTCTCATTTGAATTACGACGACTTTCTCCATAAATTAATAACATATGATATTCCTGAACTGTAAACTGTAAGTTGTTTATTGCGGCGCAACCAGTACGATTTTGAGAACCATGTACGGTGCCTATACCTATGGAGCTTGAACTCAGCTGACTCGTACTTAGTCTGTGCAGAGTAGACCCTACTGCCTGCTGAACACGTTGCCACGTCTCTCACGCCAGAATATTAACAAATTTAAGCAAGCATATTTATTTAATTTCACGAAAACGTAATAGAACACACAAATATGTATTTAAACTAATATTAACTCTTTGCTAGATATACTTACTGATATAATTGTTTTCGTAATTTTACTAACGATAGAAGCAGTATAACGCAAATAAAATAAGAAAAATATTTTTTGGGAAACTATCAAGTTTTGACCCTACGTTGTATGAACATTTTTGATCCTGTAGACCGTCCCCGACGACTGTAAAAAGGACGGCACTTATACCCCTTACATCCTGTATATTGAAAGTTTTAGTCAAATAGGAATAAATATGCAATCAGTTTGTTCGAACGCTTCAGTTACCACCTATGGGTACATTTTGACTAAAGTATGAAACCAGATTGGTTACTGTGGGTAGAGATTTTAGTTTTGTGGTCGGGAGGAAAAAGGTCTTACGTAAAAATTTTATACTTTTCAAGAGAACAGTAGAAAGATTGAAATTGGTGTCAATTATAGAGTTTCTTAATTAAGAGGTTTTTCTTGGATGTTATTTGTTCATATTTCTTCTAAAATAGGTAATGTTGTTCATTTAACAATTTTCTTGATTATTTCCAAAAATAACCGTACTTAAACCCTTTTGGGCCATATTCATAGACATTCTTAGTGCGGGCTTCCGGTGGATGATCAGCGAACTAACGTTTTTCGTATTCATAAACCAATGTTAGCGATATAATATGATATGAATCCTGTACAAGTAATCAGTCGATAGCCGGGGCTAGTTTAGCACGCTCGTAGCGCGGGCTAGCGAAATGTCTCTGCATAGCACCCTAAAAGACTAGAATTCAAACTGAATAGAAGGGACTATTTAAACATAAGACCATTTTCATGTCAAAATAACTGAGAAATGTAAATTATTAGGAATGCAAAATAGGTCTTAAACAATTATAGGACTGTTTACCTGGTGCTTAAAGTTTTAAAAGGAAAGGGCATCAGTATGTGATAAAATGGCTAAAATACAAGTTAGACCTTTTTAATAGGGAAGCATGGAAAGTAAACATGTGATGTTTGTAAGGAATAAAGTATTAAATATTCTTAAGTCCTTTATTCTGTGTGTCCTCGATTCAAAAAGTACTTAGGACATTTGGTAACGCTCTATAAATCCAGTCAGGACTCTTATTTAACTTTAACCGTTTTACCAGAATGTAGAGAATTGTCTCCGCTTCCAGAATATATAAAAATATCATTTTCACAAAATATTGACTTAAGACCTTTCTCCTCTCGGACACAGAGTTAATCCATTCTCTAATGAATTCAGTTTGTTGTGACATAATGATGATTGATAAATAATTATATCAACGATATGAGTAATTTCATGTGGCAGCATTTCTAATCCAGAGGAAGCAGGAAGATGTTTCTAGTACTTTACATTACCGGTCATGCACTAAAGATAATTAATGCTCTCTTGTTGTTCCAGGTAAGCACACACGCTCCGAAATGTCGACGTGAGGTCACAGTGTAAAGGTAAGCCTAATTAGTCCATGTACAGCACTATTATTCTGCGACTATGAGCCACACCTCATTAATAAGGTAAAGCTCAGTTTCAAGCGGCAAGTGAGGAAGGAGATATATTATAAGATGCCTCAGGGCATCTTACTTTGAAATGCCTGATATAATCACAGTAGTTTCATTGCCGACAGCACGGCAATCCACGGATACGGGGAACCTGGGTTCGAATTCCGACTAGGAAATGAAGAATTATCTTCCTTTCGTATAGGTTGTAAGGGGTATGCCGTCCTTTTCACAGTCTTTGGGTACGATCTACAAGATAAAAAAATGTTCATGCAACATAGAGTTAAAACTTTATAGTTTTCCCAGAAAAAAAATATATTCCTTTCCTTATTTTATTTTCGTTATACTGCTTATATCGTGAGTAAAATTACGAAAACAATTACATCAGTAGATATATGTAGCGAAGAGTTAATATTAGTTTAAATAAATATTTGTGTGTTCTATTACGTTTTCGTGAAATTAAGTAATAATGCATGCTTAAATTTGTTAATATTCTGGCGTGAGGGACGTGGCAACATGTTCAGCACGATTCATATTGCTGACTACTCTGCACAGACGTACAGATCAGCTGAGTTCAGGCTCCCTGTCCATAGGTCCGAGCGGATGGAAGTTCAGTACAGGTATTCGATAAACACTTACAATGTCATTCACAGTTCAGGATTATCATTACATGTTACAAATCTATGGAGAAAGTCGTCGTAATTCGTCCTGACAGTAGCCGGAGATGTGCGCCTGGGTCAGACAGTCCATTTAGTTACTCCAAGGGTTGTTTGGGTTAGTCACTCGCTTGTCTTCGAAGCGATCGGATGTCACGCGTGCAGTAGAGCGGTATGTTTCTAGTGCAATTAAGCTTTACTGCATTCCTTTACCGACAGCTCGCCCTTATCTCTACTCCGGAGCTCTCCCCACTACTCCTATTACTTCCACTCTTTCGCGTCGCTGAGCTGTCAGGACTAAATAATCTGTCTGTAAGAGACAACAGTAAAAGAGTTGCAAAACTTGAGGTGAACATTTAACTACGGCTACATTAATTAATTAAATGTTCTGTCCACGGTCTGGTCTTTCACTGCAAACTCAGCTTTCTCCACTCTATCCTATTTTCTGCCTTCCTCTTTGTCTCTACAGAAACTCTAAAAAAAACGGCGTTACCTTTATTCCGATTCCGATTTTGTTTCCTGATTGGCATCTATTACGATCACGAGTGTTGTACCACAGTCTAGTAGCCTATATACAGTCACGAAGCTTGAGTTGATGAGGGTACTAGGAACAATAGACTGTGCCGGTACTGTTTCACATTGTATGTGACGAGGCGATAGTAGCGATCCTAGTGGCTAGCAACTATCTATGGATGCATATTCCCTACGTTTTGAGCTTCGTGACTGTATATACTAGACTGTGGTTCTACTCTGGCACACTCTATCTACCAGAGGTCTGCATCGGAAGTTTTCGCTCGAGCGCCAAGTAGTTCATAGCATAATCCGATAGATAGCGCACATGCATGATGGGTAAAATTGTCACGAGAGATAAATCCTCGAACGGTATAAGCCGAGCGTTAGACATTCGTTCTTGTTACAGCGTCATTCCACGTCAAATCGCACAGCAATAAAACACGACCTTCTCGGAAATGGTCGAATTTTTTTTCATGAATTCCAGACATCAAATAAGGAGACCCATATTTTTTTATATTCACAATTATTAATTATTTGTGTAGTTATGAATATTTGAAGTTACGCAAGTTATGCGAGCACTGTTACATAAACTCGCTTGGAACTCTGTGTCTACATATAATTGAGATTTGCAGTTTGGCGCATTTGAAAGACGAAATACAACACTTTTTATTACTTTAGGCCCATCACAAATAAATTTAAAATTTGGCCTATTTTTAATCATTTCTTTTTCAAAGCAAAATTACTATATTAAATAGCCAAGTTAAAAATCTGAAAAAAATATAGACTCGTTTGCTGATGTATTATCTGTAAACTACTGCATTTATAAATATGGGATCGGCACCCATACATTTGTAACAATTTATTTTCCGGAGGCATGCACGCGCTCGCGATGCCCAGCTAATGAATTGCTTGCAGCCATAGGCTAGAAGGCTGCCCGTGGAAATTTCCCGTTGCATCTGATGTCACCATACTAATCATCAAATGATTAATACCTTAAAGAACAGTAAATATCTTATCTAAAATTATTTTATTATTGTCAGCTCAGTGGGAAGCCCTTCACAGTTTATACTGTAATATAGCCAAGTGCTTGATGATAGCAAGACTGGGTAAGGCAGTAAACTTTATGGCAGTAAACAGATGACATGAGAGAAAAATAATCAGTTTGGGTTTGAATTTCGCGCAGTGACGTGACTTCTATACAACATGAGTGATGGTAAAGATCGCGTAATATATAACAAGTGTTTAAATCCATTTACCTTCCTAATCACGCTTTTAAAAAGAAAAGTACACTAAGACGCGTAAGTCGCGACTTATTGATAAAGTTCAATTTAAAGGAGTCTTTCAGTGTGCAAATATGTGATTTGTTCCGTAAAAATCAATCAATTTCCGCATAGGTCAGGTGAAATTATATGTGAAGCCGGTAGTTCTTGTGATATTAATAAACATGAATCAAATGAAAGTGCGGACAGAGAAAGTGATTATCCCAGTATTTCTTCTAGCAGTTCTATGGATACAGTAATATTGAGGAATTAAACAAGAATTTGATGTCAATAGAATCCCCTATCAAGAAATGAAAGATACAACAAAACGATATCCCCGTGAAAAGTTTCAAAAGTAAAAGGCTCCCTAGCATGTTAAGTTTTTCATGTAGAAGATGCATCATCATCCATTCAAAAGTCAGCCATATTTTATTTTTGACGGAATGCAAAGAAAGTACAACCTGAAAATTACATAGTTATTGCAGACTTTTCTGAAAATTATTCATTTGTAATACAAGATTCAATACAAGGTGTGCATTGGAGCATATGCCAAGCCACAATACAGTACAATTTTAATTTTACTTCCTGCTTTATTTTATTTTAGCTATATTCTCTTATAGGCCTATTAATATTATATCTGAACTGTAACCGAACACGAGCGCTGCTCATTCGGTCTCAAATTTTGTTAATACTACTGCATCTCCTTTTTTATATTGATTGTATTATTTTATTTCTATTTCTCTTATTTGTAATTATATTCTTTATTCTGTATATTTAAATAAATAAATAAATAAATAAATAAATAAATAAATAAATAAATAAATAAATAAATAAATAAATAAATAAATAAATCCTTTCGTAGTATAGGCTACTTCAAAGGAGATACAGAAATTCGTTACAAAAGTAATGTCAGCTCAGAAACCATGAAACATGACACCGATCCCTTTCACTTTTTTCAGTCCGAAGCAATCAATTTCCTAAAGCAAGAATTCAACGATATGAAAAAAATCATCTACTTTTCCAATGGATCAAGTTCACAATATAAAAAAAAATAAGAATTTTAAAAATAATTGCTTACATGAAGACGATTATGGAATTAGTGCTGAATGACACTTCTTTGCAATGTCGCATGGTAAAGGTCCATGTGTTGGCATTGGAGATACTGTTAAAAGACTTGCCACGAGAGTTAGCCTATATAAGATCCTATAACAACACAAAAAAAACTGTTTAATTAGTCACAAAAAACATTTCTAATGTGTCATTTATATTTTGTCCATTCAATAAGCACAAAAACCACACTGAAAATTTGCAGGCCAGATATCATAATCTAAAACCAATAAGTGGTACATTAAAATTATATTATTTCATTCCGTTGTCGAAAACTGGAGATTTAGTAAAACAATTTTCTTTCAAGAAAGAAGGTAGGCGAATGAAAATTTAAAATGTGAATGAAAAGAAACATTTGAAAAGCATAATGTACAATTATTTGAAGATATCATAATAAGTAAATTAGCAGTGTTTCCTCGAGTAACTTGATCCGTACTGGGTGTAATGTTGCAAAGTTCAGTCAATTATCCAGCGCCGATAAACTCTTAGCGCGCTTTAAAGCTTCCCGTCCACTGCTGCTGCGCCGACCGCTACACATTCTGTTATAAGTAATTAAATTTGCATTAAACTATTGGAGATCCCATTCTAATTTTTTCTGGAATTATTAAGAATACTTCAGTGCACCTAGTAGGCATTTTTTTAGATTTTTAATAGGGCTATTTCACATTGATGTATATGTTTTAAAAATTTAATTATAAAAAAATATTTGAAATAATTATATTAAAATTAGTTAGTAAATATTTAATAAAGGACAGTACTTTAAGCTTTTAAATGCATTTTTCAAAAAAATTTTAACATCAATATCGTCAGAAATATGACGCTTTAAATGTTGCATTGTGCGACATTTTTAACGAATTTTAACATGTAATATTTTAAAAACATGTTGACTTAGGAGGAAATAAAAATAGACTTGTTGGTTTATGAGACCCATAGAGTTGGTAAAAAAAATATAAACGCAATCAGAAATATGAAGGTCAAAATTTGTATAATTTTGTGCGATTTGACGTGGAATAACTCTACAGTGATAAACTGTGTAGTAACATCATAGATGTTTATCATTTCAAAACTTTGCAGTGTTTAACTAACCTCTCCATAGTACAACTACAAAACGTACTTTAAAATGTAATATAAATGTTGTAGGCAAATGTTCCCCCCCCCCCCCGCCACACAGGAGTGATTTTGTTTTTGCCACATCTGATAGATGTTATTGGATGTAAATGTAATTATTATAACCGGAGAACACAATCACGATAATGCAAGAACTGTATCAAGTTTTCTAGTAATAATAATAATAATAATAATAATAATAATAATAATAATAATAATAATAATAATAATCTCTAATAATTAGTGTATCAATCTTTGCGTCTGTAACAGTTGTGCAGCATGATTATTCGTTTTATTATATTTTCTGTGACGTTATCTCTGTACTAATATTGTTATTAATCTATTGCTATATCAATACCGGTAATATTTTGTAAAACGTTTCTACATTGTCGCTGTATATAGGCGGAACACTATGTATGGCCCTATCATATTATATATGTGGTAAATCAAATATTGAATAATTATTAATTAGCAATAATAACTGTATATCGAAGTTTTTCATACTATTTTATTTATAACTTCATGTTCCAGTTTTGGTACGTTCCATTGACTGTTCCATTAAACGTTTGTCATAAACGCAAAAAATAAAGCCTTATTTTTACCGTGTGAGCAAAACATAGCTATGTGTATCTTAACTGTCGCCTTCCATACAAGATAAGACATGTCGGTGAGATGACCTGGTACTGTGCTTCTATTTATTACGAGCGTATCACGACCGATCGTATCTCACTCGAGGGTGCGACACTCGACCGAGTTCAAGCGAGCGATTTAACTCCAATGCAGCACTCTGCTATCTACATTGCGGTACTTGGATTCAGTTTCAGAAAATTTTGTGAAGCACTTCTGATACAGGATTTTATAGCGCCTGTCATTATCTCTTAAAATAATTATATAAGTTACATTAGAAATAATTTCATTTGACCCTTTTTATTTATAAAAAAATACCTCGTCCAATTAGCGACGCCATGTTGCGATGTTCAGGTTGGATATCACCTCTACATATTTACCGTCTGGCTTTAATCCCATGTCCTCCATAAAGCACTCATGTTACATTTAAATGCGGTACCACTGTTCTGTGTGTTTACGGCTGTACTGCAGCATGTGCCTGCTTCACCCGCAACTTACTAACTGACAAGGAGGTAGGACAGCCGCTTTCCGTCCTCTTCCCTACCTCACAGCCAGTCATGTCCAATGTTTTAAGTGTTCGCGGCCAGAGTATAAACCAATTTCATTAAGCAATGCCAGAAATTTATTATTTCTAAACATAGAAAAGAAAGAGAGCTTCCGGATATTATCGAGAATGTAAAGTATAACATTAAAATTAAATATTTCCATTATTATTAGTGGAACCACTGTGCAATAATCTGTACTATCATTAATTCATTAGTAATTTTCTGCCAAAGGGCAGTCCTTCACATAATAATAATAATAATAATAATAATAATAATAATAATAATAATAATAATAATTTATTTATTTAGAATATTAACGTGCAAAACAACAGCACAAGGCCAATTACAATAATAATAATAATAATAATAATAATAATAATAATACTTTATTGCAAAAACAAAGATACATATTGATTTTTTTAATATAAGAACTCACTAGCACCCCCAGAAAGAGTAAGTTACATACTCGTGCTCAGGGGGCATTCCACATAAGTTAATGTTAAGACATTTTATTGAATAACAGAGTAAAAAGTAATAAAAAAGAAGAAAAAACACATTTCTCTGTTAACAGCATTTTTTAAATATATTTTTTTCAAATAAGGAGCATTAGCAAATTGTATGTTTGGGAATTTAGCTATTATGATGTTATAAAGCCTTGGACCGAAGTTGCTACTGTGATTATATGCTACAGTTGTAGTACATTTAGGAACTGTCAAGCATATGTTGTCTGATCTTTTGGTTTTTATATTTATGTGAATATAAATTAAATATGTTTCTGTTTTTATGTACGAAATTCAGTAATACATTGTTATAAATTTGATGGAAGTCAAATACTTTAAATTCTGAATACAGCACCTCTGAAAGATAATCAAGAGGTTTATTAAGGCATATTTTTATTATTCTTTTCTGTAGGAGAATTATTGACATGAGGGAGGTACTATAAGCACTACCCCATCCTATAATGGAGTATCGTAATATAGCTTGTACTAATGCGAGATAAATCAGTCGTAAAGTAAACATAAGTATATGAATATGCATTGTGCTGTGGGTTTTTAATTAATATTACAGACTCCGATGTTTTGGTGGAATTCCAAATAATTCTAAATAATTCTGTCACCAAATTTTTAAAACTGATAAAAAGCACTCGTAAAAGTATTATTTCACTACTATTCAAATGTCACATTGCCAGAAGAATTTCCATACAGCAGGCCCAACATAAAATAATTGCAGTCACTATAGAGACAATAGTAAGAGATATGCTACTATAGCTAAATGACAGCTGTGAGCAACAGCACGGGATGAAGATTTAATGTAAACAAAGCGAAGACCTTGCTTATCTGAAGAAAAATAAAGAAGATAAACGTGCGAATTCTAAATGAAACAGTGGCACAAGTGGACAACTACAAATACTTGGACTGTACTATAGGCTAAGTTGTAACTTGAGCTGTTACCAGGAAGTCAAAAGAAGGGTAGCAATGGCGAAGGAAGCTTTTAAAAGAAAAGGAGCATTTTCTGCGGACCTCTGAAAAACAAACTAAGGAAGAGACTATTGAAGTGCTTCTTGTGGAGTGTGGAACTGTATGGGACAGAAACAAGGACGTCACGACGAAGTGAAGAAAAATGACTAGAAGCATTTGAAATGTGGATTGGAGAAGAATGGAACGTGTGAAATGGAAGAACAGAATAAAAAATGAAGCTGTGCTAGAAAGAGTGGGTGAAGAAAGAGTAATATTGAATGTGATGAGGAAGAGGAAAATAAATTGGGTGTGTCACTGGCTGAGAAGGAACTGTCTAATGAAGGATGGGCTGGAAGGAATAGTGAACGGGAGAAAAGTTCGGGGCAGAAGAAGATATCAGATGAAGATACATGGTTGTACGGAGACTAAGAGGAAGACAGAAAATAGGAAATATTGGATAATTCTGCGTTTGCAGTGAAAGACCTGGCCTTGGACAGAAAGCTATGGATTCAATGAATAGTTTATCTGCCTGCCATGGGCATTAACTTCTAGTATACAGCTGATATGTTATAATAATAATAATAATAATAATAATAATAATAATAATAATAATAATAATAATACGAGTATAATACAGTATTATTATTATTATTATTATTATTATTATTATTATTATTATTATTTAGTCTATTTACTCGTGGGTTTAAATTTGAACTTAGTGTTAACATACAAATTGGATTTACTTTAAATGTTATTTTAAGTGATCGTGCTTCATTTAATTTAGGATGCTCCTTGTTAATATTATTATACTATTCTTGTTATTATTATTTTATTTTTATTATTATTATTATTATTATTATTATTATTATTATTATTATTATTATTTATTTAACTGTCCGAAGACAGGTTTGAACCTTATAAGTAACACCAATAAGACATCACTCATGAGGCAACTAGGCCAGAAGAGAATGGGGTAATGTGGCCAGTTCCTTTCCCCCTTCTTGCAATTATCATTAATGGTCATTATTGAGTGTAGTTAATTAGTTACCATTGGCAACGAATATTTACCCATTTGCAATGTGAATAAATATATACTGTACATACTTACACACACACATTACATACATAGATGCGCGCGCACGCACGCACACACACATTACAGACTGTTCCATCTCCAAAAAGTTCTTTTTGTAACTGAATTCTGCACAATGTTAAAATATTGATAATTACAACGTTTTTGTTGTCTTCATTTACTTAGTTTTTATTTCGGTTTATATTTGGAGATTTTTGTGTAATTCTGTTGACTTCCATTCTTACATGTGTCAGCCAATTTCTCTTGCGTTCGGATATCTTGTCAGGCAGGTTGAAAATTCTCAGTCTGTGTCTTATTTCTTAATTAATAAACAGTATGTTATTTTATAGGCTATCTTGCTACTGATCTTACGAATTTCATCTCTGAAACCTCTATTCTATGTTTTCATAGATCAGCCAGTGTTTAGCACTCAGCGCCATGGAGTGGAATTAGAACTGCCATTACCTTGTAGAATCCGATAACAGCTTTAATACCAGTTTTTTCTTTTACAGTTCTTCTAATGATAAGGATAAATTTTGAAATTTACTTTATTATCAAAACATTTAAAACGGTCTGTGCTTATTACGTAACTTAAAATGTATTTAAGGTCTCCTACTCATCTAGTTGATGATTAAGATTTTTGTTTTTGCTACCTACCTTCGTAGAAATGCTATTATTTCTGTTTTTGCTTTGGATGTAATTAAATTATTTTATGTTTTTGCTGCAATCTACAGTCCATATAAGTATGGTTGCAGATTATTTGTTATTCTTATGCATCTCGACTCGCATCTGTTATAGATTATTTTACGAGTTTATTATTTAAAATTTTATCGTCTATCGTGGTTTATTGATGCCTACATTAAAGTGTTTTCTCTTTGAACTTCGTTCTCATTTTCTTATGGCGTCGTCAATATATTAATTAAAGGATATGGAGATAAAATACACCCTTGTCTTACACTCTGATTCATAACAACAAATTTTACTGTTTCTTCCTTCAGTTTCAATCTGAACCGTAGTATCTTTATATGTATGTTATCTGTGTGGCCCTCAAAAGACGCTGTGGTATACGTCTTTCAAGCACTTTGTTTATATTAAATCCATAAAAAGCTTTTTACGAGTATACATAGTCAATAACATCTATAAACTTTGAGATATTATATTCTGTATGTTTTCATACTAACTGTGTCGTACAGAAAATGCAGTCCGTGCAAGATCTGTCGTGCTGAATCATTGAGAGCATATAAACCGTACTGCGTCTAATATTTCAAGTGCATAAGGAAGCAAAGTTTACTGTCTAAGAATACATCAATATATTTGATGTTATCAGTACTTTTAATTTGGTTTTACTTTAAAATACAGCTGAATTGAAGAACGTAGTCTCCCTAGGCAATTGTATAACATTATTTTTGGAATTACATATATTCAGTTTCATGTCGTTCTCATGAGACCATCATTATAACAGAATTCAAGTCTTCCTGGAGAGATTGGTAGTATGCAATATCTCTGATTATTATAAGTCTTCTGAAAACAAAGGACGAAGCTAATTTTTATAGATATATCATAAATAAAAGTAATAATAAGAAAATATTCTAGTTTTTTCATCTACGAGTATAATATCTCTCTATTTATTCATTTATTACTACTATTTTAAGATGCTAACCAAAAGCGAATATTCAATAAGTTGTAAGCACAATCATAACTGCAATAATAATAATAATAATAATAATAATAATAATAATAATAATAATAATAAATATGTTAAATATTTCACCTTCTTGCCTGCCGATTCGAAATTGCGTTCGGGCGCGGGTTCAATTCCCGCTTGGGCTGATAACCTGATTGGGTTTTTTCCGAGGTTTTCCCAACCGTAAGGCAAATGTCAGGTAATCTATGGCGAATCCTTGGTCTCATCTCGCCAAATATCATCTCGCTATCACTAATTCCATTGACCCTAAATAACCTCGTAATTGATACAGCGTCGTTAAATAACCAAGTAAAACGAAATATTTCACCTTTACACATAGGCCTATAAAGGAATCGTATTTATTGCTACACAAGTTTACAATTTTAATGCATCTGGTGAGAGAAGGAAGAAATGTAAACATATTTTACAGATAGTAGGCCTACCCTTGCCGCTGGCTAAAGTATTAATGAATGAATGTACAGTAATCACAACTTATCTCGTTATGTGAATTAGGAGCCGTAAGGCAGAACTCTATACGAACATAACCCTGAGACATTATCTTTAGATACTTTATTATGTAATCTAGTCAGTTGTTGTAACATAATTCCAGACTACAGATACCTATATATTCAAGTTCTGAGTTCACTAATTTCAAGTAAAGCATTAAAATGAATCTGGAGTAGAGAAAAACAAAATCTAGAAAGATATATTTTCTTGTCAAATATGCGTCAATAATTTTTACACTATCTATTCAGTAAATCTGATTATGATTTTAATTATAGTTAATTTTAGGAGAAGTAGTTTTCCCCGTAGAGTTTATGATGTTACGGCATTAATCTTGGAAACAATTTTCATGCCATTCTCTCCAGACCATTTTGCGATAGCGTCTATATAACGTTGACGAGAATTAACTCAGCAATATTTATGATTGTGCGTAAGATTTCTTAAATCGTGAGTAAATAATAAGCATAATTTTTCTTGTAGCTTCGTAATATAAATGAAATGAATCGGGAAGTTCAACAGTCGCACAAAAACTACCTTTTAAACGGCCCACAGACGCAACGATCGGTTGTACAATCCGTCGTATAATTGCACTTAGTTCGATGGTTTGAACGATAATTGCAACGTGCGTGGCTTTGTAGTACAACCTGCAGTACGTCGCGGTCGAATTGGATGGCAGTACGGAGCTTCCATAACGTCTGTCGTACTACTGGCGTATCGAACGACAGATTGCAACGTCTAACAGATAATGATATTTGTATTACATTTTCACATCTCTTATATCAGACGCTGTGATTGTTTTTTATATAATTAGGCCTATATATTCAACATGGACTCAAAAAAAAAAAAATTTAGAAAGAATTTATGGGATCATAGGACAAAATAGTTGTTATTGGGATGTGAAGTCAAAATATTATCTTTATATGATTTTCCTCTTGCCAAATATCGTAGGGCAGCGGTGACCAAAACGGGTGTCTTGATTACATCGTGTAATCACAGACATTCAAATCGGTACGAGGAGTTTCCTGTACATTGCTGTGTGTTTCATTCACGTACTGAAGACAGGCAGTGGCGGTATCATGTCGCTCTACAAACTTTGTATCTACAAGCAGTAAGAGATGGTTTCGTAAAGAATGAGAAGAACTTTTTTGTTGTTCTGTCGGAAAAATTGTAATATATTTACTTCGTTCAACGGTTCAATTAGGAGTAACTTATATAGAAACATTAGGCCTAATTGCCAAGCTGAATAATGTATTATTATTATTATTATTATTATTATTATTATTATTATTACTATTATTATTATTATTATTATTACTGATCACTAAGCATGTGTTTCTATAATTCTTCTGCACATGCATGAATATTGATATTTTTAGATCTTCTCCCTAGAAGGATAAAGTTATTAGGTTTTATCTCAATTTTAATCTTCTTGATCTTTAGATGAGGGTAACTATTTATTAGTTATTCATTTAATAATAATATTGTAGAAAAAAATTCACTATTATGTGCCAACGAACTATTGAACGTCAGGAATTGACATATCTTAAATCATAGCCAGGAAGAGAAAGATGAGATAAATAAATCTAAGGAAGTCAGTTACCTAATGGGGTTTGAAATATCTCGTGCTCTCAAGCCTTTTAATAGGACAGAATTTCTCAAAAGAGTAATGATTAAAATAGCTTAAATAACTTGTCCATAAGAAGTTTTTAATTTTGAAAAACTACGAATTTCTCGACCAGGTATCAAGAGAATAATTTAGAAAATTTCTGATTATATTCAAGACGAAGGTTAAAAAAAGAAGCAAGAAAAATCGTATATCATTCACTGGCTCTTGATGACAGCAGTGACATTACTGATACAGGAAAGCTTGAGATTTTGATCCGCGGGATTGATCAAGATGTTTGTACAGGAACCACCACTGGTTGTAGTTTTCATGCCAAGTACCTTTCCTCTGTCTCCTTACTTCATAGACTGTCTGTAGCATGTAATCACTGCAGCTCGAGTTTTCGTCATCGCTGTCTTAGGGTGATAGATAATCTTCTCTCTGCAGTTATTAAATCCCTCATTATCATATTTCGCTTCCTAATTTTGTCTCTTACCGTTCAATAAAGACTTCATTGTTTCACTATCCATTCTTGAATAATATTTCTAATCATCACGTTCATATGGAAGTACATATTTCTTTTTAACAACCAGTTCTTGCAACACTTTCTTTACTTTTTCTTCTCTTCAATATCATCTAACAAAGAACTACCGCAAAAATCGAAGATTTCTTCTTCTTTGACGGTATGGGAATACACTGATAACTGATAAGTTACTACTTTTTCCACCCCCGACTATTCCGTGAGCACCATCGACATGAAAATATTCACATTTTAGCAATTAGTAGAGATGGTAGATTTTCTAGTTTTCTAATCCTCTATAAAATGTGAAGTTGAATATAAAATATAAAAGTATGTGTTTCTGCGAAATAAGAGCGGAATTACATTTTATGAGACATTTTCCTGTTTTTTTTTGTAAAAAAAAATAGAATTTATCTAAAGGCTCTGCCACATATAGGTTCTTATTTTTCCAAACAGTTTGGTAAATCTACCATGTCTAGCGATAAATAAAATCGTACTATCTGTCAAACTACAGTTTAATAGTTTATATTACATGTCTAAGAACAATTGCAAAGAGATTGAACAATAAAAAAATTCGTCAAGATTATAAAAAGGATTTAAAATTAACCAACTAGAGTTGCGTGATTTGAGAACAACTCTACTTAAATTTAAAATATGTGATGGACACTTATTTGCAACCTTTAATGACATTTGAAAAAAAATTATTTTGCGATATAGCAAGTCTACAAGTTATATTAAAATCATTTCCTTGTCTTGTGTCATAGGAATGAATATCAAATCTTCATGTTAAAATTAAAAGATTGTCCTTAACATACAAAATTAACTCTAAAATATGTAAGTTTATTACAGCCATGATTCTGTTTTTCACAAATAATGGTGTGCAGAGTTCATTAAAAGTTGCATTGACATAATTCTTATGGTCCTTTTTTGAAGCAAAAGAACTCTATTTAAAAAAGCGCTGTTAACCTATAGCAATATTCCACAGGCAAGAGTACTCTGAAAGTAAACAAAATAAGCATCACAAATATAGTTTTCAGGTTACAATACTTTTTAATCTCTTAAGGAGAAACAAAATTCTTGAAAGTTTAGTAGAAATATGATCAATAATTATACTTAAGATATTAAAATGACTTTGTTCATGTTCATGATCAGTCACCTTTAAAGTAAAAATCACATCTTCAGTTTTAGCTGACTTCAACGGAAATCAATTTGCATTAAACCAAACTTTAGCATCTCTTAAATTAAGTTGAGCAAAGTTTTCAAAAGGTTAATATCACTATGATTAATTAAAAAGGTAGTATCATCCGCATATAGTACTTTATCGGCATTTGTATTATGGGCTATGCCATTAGTATTTACGTTTGTGGAGAAAAACAGCAAACGACATGTTTAAACGAATTTATTTCAACTTCTAGTACGACGTAACCTAGAACATGTCGTTTCGTCTGTGGGCCGTTTTAGTGCTTAAACCAGCATACATAGCCTGCAGAGGGACCAATGTTTCCCAATGTAAGAAGAAAGATATTACGTAGAACTACAGGGTGTAAGGGGTATAAGTACCATTATTTTAACTGATGATTATTCATGTCATAAGGAAGACAAAATGTCCTAACATTTTTTTTCTAATTGCAATATTTAACTAATTATTAAAGTTTACAATATTAGACGTTTTGCAACGTTGATGGATAGGGAGCAGTGGGTTTATAAGTACACAACCCACATACAGACATACCGGTACAGATGTTCTGTTCTAATGCAGGAGCGGACCATGATAATACTGTTGTTTACATAAAACGAGAAGCAAATACAATCTTTCAATCTCATTAATAGAACATTATGGTAAATTTACATTACATTTAACAATATTGCTCCATTTTTAATGCATGTCTAAAAAATAAACAATAATATTTTTCTGCACAAAATCACATGAACTTTTTTCTAATGCAAAATTTTAATCTCGCCTGCTTCCGTAAAACAGTATCATTTTAACACAAACTTTTGGTTGTGTGATTTTCGAAACGGGGTAAGGGACTCCTAGTTTCTAAAAATCGTTGAGAAGCTGCTACAAAAGTTCGCCGATTAGTTAACCTTCTTTGAGGAAAACGTTGACGGAACATCATTTTTGTCTCACTTGAATTACGACGACTTTCTCCATAAATTAATAACATATGATATTCCTGAACTGTAAACTGTAAGTTGTTTATTGCGGCGCCACCAGTACGATTTTGAGACCCATGCACGGTGCCGATACCTATGGACAAGGAGCTTGAACTCAGCTGACTTGTACTTAGTCTGTGCAGAGTAGACCCTACTGCCTGCTGAACACGTTGCCACGTCTCTCACGCCAGAATATTAACACATTTAAGCAAGCATATTTATTTAATTTCACGAAAACGTAATAGAACACACAAATATGTATTTAAACTAATATTAACTCTTTGCTAGATATACTTACTGATATAATTGTTTTCGTAATTTTACTAACGATAGAAGCAGTATATCGCAAATAGAATAAGAAAAATATTTTTTGGGAAAACTATTAAGTTTTGACCCTATGTTGTATGAACATTTTTGATCCTGTAGACCATCCCCGACGACTGTGAAAAGGACGGCACTTATACCCCTTACACCCTGTATATTGAAAGTTTTAGTCAAATAGGAATAAATATGCAATCAGTTTGTTCGAACGCTTCAGTTACCACCTATGTGTACATTTTGACTAAAGTATGAAACCAGATTGGTTACTGTGGGTAGAGATTTTAGTTTTGTGGTCGGGAGGAAAAAGGTCTTACGTAAAAATTTTATACTTTTCAAGAGAACAATAGAAAGATTGAAATTGGTGTCAATTATAGAGTTTCTTAATTAAGAGGTTTTTCTTGGATATTATTTGTTCATATTTCTTCTAAAATAGGTAATGTTGTTCATTTAACAATTTTCTTGATTATTTCCAAAAATAAACGTACTTAAACCCTTTTGGGCCATATTCATAGACATTCTTAGTGCGGGCTTCCGGTGGATGATCAGCGAACTAACGTTTTTCGTATTCATAAACCAATGTTAGCGATATAATATGATATGAATCCTGTACAAGTAATCAGTCAATAGCAGGGGCTAATTTAGCACGCTCGTAGCGCGGGCTAGCGAAATGTCTCTGCATAGCACCCTAAAAGACTAGAATTCAAACTGAGTAGAAGGGACTATTTAAACATAAGACCATTTTCATGTCAAAATAACTGAGAAATGTAAATTATTAGGAATGCAAAATAGGTCTTAAACAATTATAGGACTGTTTATCTGGTGCTTAAAGTTTTAAAAGGAAAGGGCATCAGTATGTGATAAAATGGCTAAAAACAAGTTAGACCTTTTTAATAGGGAAGCATGGAAATTAAACATGTGATGTTTGTAAGGAATAAAGTATTAAATATTCTTAAGTCCTTTATTCTGTGTGTCCTCGATTCAAAAAGTACTTAGGACATTTGGTAACGCTCTGTAAATCCAGTCAGGACTCTTATTTAACTTTAACCGTTTTACCAGAATGTAGAGAATTGTCTCCGCTTCCAGAATATATAAAAATATCATTTTCACAAAATATTGACTTAAGACCTTTCTCCTCTCGGACACAGAGTTAATCCATGCTCTAATGAATTCAGTTTGTTGTGACATAATGATGATTGATAAATAATTATATCAACGATATGAGTAATTTCATGTGGCAGCATTTCTAATCCAGAGGAAGCAGGAAGATGTTTCTAGTACTTTACATTACCGGTCATGCACTAAAGATAATTAATGCTCTCTTGTTGTTCCAGGTAAGCACACACGCTCCGAAATGTCGACGTGAGGTCACAGTGTAAAGGTAAGCCTAATTAGTCCATGTACAGCACTATTATTCTGCGACTATGAGCCACACCTCATTAATAAGGTAAAGCTCAGTTTCAAGCGGCAAGTGAGGAAGGAGATATTATATTATAAGATGCCTCAGGGCATCTTACTTTGAAATGCCTGATATAATCACAGTAGTTTCATTGCCGACAGCACGGCAATCCACGGATACAGGGAACCTGGGTTCGAATTCCGACAAGGAAATGAAGAATTATCTTCCTTTCGTATAGGTTGTAAGGGGTATGCCGCAGTGGCGGTTCCCCGGGGGAGGGAAGGGAGGAACGTCCTCCTCACATTTTTCTTCTTTTGAAAGTAAATACCAAATAAAATATGTGCCTTGAAATTCAAGAAAGATTCGATAATTTTTAAGTTCATAGCTATAAGAAAACCTCGGTTGATCGAGTTTTAAACAATGCGTGCTCATGTGCTGCTAGAAAACTGTGAGAAAGATGCGAGATTGTTTGTGTGGAGGAAAGTCAATCCATTCCTCCTTTACTGCAGTTAGCACACAGACAACAGCGCACTAGCGGCCAGAGAAAGAAGCAGAGTTTTAAAGCGAGTAAATGAACGGAGAGGGAGGAGATCCTCCTCTGAATCAGCGCATGGGCGGGAAATAGAAACCAACTGGTCGTGCAGCAAGCTCGCTACCGCTGCCATTTAACGATCTTGCATTCAACCAGACTATAACACATCTAGGAGGAGGCACAATAAAAACAGTTTTAACGCAACGCTATGAAAGACACCATATAAACTTTTTTAAAAATTATAAATAAAAAATATTATTCGTTGCACTTTATATAGGCTACTATTCATGGTTTGAAACTTTCAAGGATATTTGAAAGTTAAAGTCGGGTTTATATAAAACAAAGAGGAAGTAGTTCTACGTTATTATCGCAGATCTTTTTGGCCCATGAAATTCACTTTCATTCATTGTGTACCAAACAGGGCAACAACCAAGTTGTCAGTTTTGTACAAATATATTTGAAATTGAAAGTAGGTACTCCAAACTACATTATTTTTAACATAAAAAAATTGACCACCGGCAACTTTGAACAATAATGGTAATATGACTTTACAAGAACTGATATTGTTCAAAAGCATGTGCTACTGAACTTGTAAAATGCACATGTGGCAACACCGACCACGTGGGCGGGTGCAGTGTTCTCGCTTTCCTCAGATTATTTCCATTCCCATTTCCGTGTTAGTAGCTATAGTCTCTTCCAACACGTGTGATGCTGTAGTGTGCTCGAAAAATGCTGCGAGGTGAATTTCCTTGTAATTGTTAATTTGTGCAATTATTCAACACTGAATGGAAGTGAAAACATTATAATATATTTTGGAAAATTTAGGAAACTCAGTTTACAAGAACAGATTATTGCTATACAGAAGGGAAGGCCAACCCCAACACTACCTGGTCTTATATGTATGCATGTAGGCTAATTTGTAGCATGTTTCATTCAAGAAGGTGTCATTTCGTCCTATTACCTTCTTTCCTCCTCTTAAGAAATACGCAGGAGCCGCCACTGGTATGCCGTCCTTTTCACAGTCTTCGGGTACGATCTACAAAATAAAAAAAAAATGTTCATACAACATAGAGTTAAAACTTTATAGTTTTCTCAGAAAAAAAAAATATTCCTTTCCTTATTTTATTTCCGTTATACTGCTTATATCGTGAGTAAAATTACGAAAACAAGTACATCAGTAGATATATGTAGCGAAGAGTTAATATTAGTTTAAATAAATATGTGTGTGTTCTATTACGTTTTCGTGAAATTAAGTAATAATGCATGCTTAAATTTGTTAATATTCTGGCTGAGAGACGTGGCAACATGTTCAGTACGATTCATATAGCTGACTACTCTGCACAGACGTACAGATCAGCTGAGTTCAAGCTCCCTGTCCATAGGTCCGAGCGGATGGAAGTTCAGTACAGGTATTCGATAAACACTTACAATGTCATTCACAGTTCAGGATTATCATTACATGTTACAAATCTATGGAGAAAGTCGTCGTAATTCAAGTGCGGAAAGAAAGATGTACCGTCAACGTTTTCCGCAAAGAAGATTACCTAATCAGCGAACTTTTCTACCAGTTTATCAATGATTGTTATTTTATTTTTTTAACTAGCTAGCTAGTGAGTACAAATTACATTTATAAAACAAAAATGTTTCTAGCCACTACCGTAAGAGCCAGGCTCGTGTACGGTGTGGTCTTAGTCAATAATATAACATAAAATAAAAGGTAAAAAAAAAAAATACATTTGTTAATATTATATATCATGGATAATTTTACAAATTTATTTTTAAAAGCTTCAATTTTAAAATATTTCAAATTTGGAAAATGGTTTGTAATTTTATTATAAAGTCTTGGGCCGAAACTAGCACCATGTTTAAGAGCTGCACTTGTATGACATTTAGGCTCAATTAATGGGAAAGTAGACTTTTGTCTTCGAGTACGATATGAGTCGATTAGATTTATGTTTTATTTGATTTCTGTGGTAGTAAGTTCGTAAACTATATTTATAAATTTCTTCAATAGGCAATACATTAAAATCTGTATAAATTAAATTTGTTGGGTATCAGAAACTGGGAATCTCTTACCCCGTTTCGAAAATCACACAATCAGAAATTTCTTTAAAAATAATTCTGATTTACGGAAACGGGAGAGATTACAATTTTGCATTAGAAAAGAAGTTCATGTAATTTTGCGCAGTAAACCATTGTTTATTTTTCAGACTTAGAATAAAAATGGAGCAATATTCTTAAATAAAATGTAAATTTACCACAATGTTCTAGTAATGAGATTCAAGTTTGTATTTGCTGCTCGTTTTATGTAAGCAACAGGTTGTCCTGGTTCGCCCTGCATTATAACTGAACATCTGTTTTGTATCAGTATGTCTGTACCCGCTTGAGCTGTACCGTGTACTTGTAAATCCCTTCTCCCCATCCAGCAACGTTGCCAAACGTCTAATATTGTAAACTTTAATAATTAGTTAAATATTACGATTAGAAAAAAATTATGAGGACATTTTTTCTTCCTTATGACAAGAATAATCATCAGTTAAAATAATGACACTTATACCTCTTGCACTTTGTGTAACAATGTCTGAAATTTAATTATAAAGCGTAATTTAATTAATAAAGATTATAAACTATAATAGAACTTTGTTATAACGTTATTCAAGAGGCTTGAAACATAGTGTTCCCACATACGAGTGTTGTCGTAACAGAGATGTATTGTAAAATTATTATGCTGTCAGCCAAAGGAGGTCGAACATGATGCAATTTTGACGTCACATCTTTCATACTTTCATCATCTCTTTATTTTCAATCTAGTATACTCATTTGCACCAACAACTTTGGTTCTGTTTCCAAATTGTTTGCACTGTTTAATGAATTAACCAGACAAAATTCAAGATACCTATCACCTTTTTATCTTACATTATTTTCATTTTTTGCATTAGTTGTTGTTTAGTCAACTGTGCGATTGGAACCTCATAAGTAATACCAGTAAGGCATCAGTTATGAGGCAACTAAGCCAGTAGATAATATGACAGGATGGCCAGTTCTTCCCCCCCCCCCCGCTTCCCTATCTGTGCATTTCGAACTAACAGATCAAGTCCACACCTGTGGAGTAACGGTCAGCGCGTCTGGCTGCGAAACCAGGTGGCCCGGGTTCGAATCCCGATCGGGGCAAGTTACCTGGTTGAGGTTTTTTCCGGGGTTTTCCCTCAACCCAATACGAGCAAATGCTGGGTAACTTTCGGTGCTGGACCCCGGACTCATTTCACCGGCATTATCACCTTCATTTCATTCAGACGCTAAATAACCTAGATGTTGATACAGCGTCGTAAAATAACCCAATAAAAAAAAACAGATCAAGGTCAAGCAATGGACTTCATTTGCCACGCATGCTTACCCCAATCCTGGACCATTATTCTCAACTTAATTCAGCTAGGACAGGCGGAATTACTAGTGCTTAATTTCACAGTTTTCAGTTCAGTGACTCGTGCGTGATTTGTACTTTTGTACGTTTATATGTGACCTTGATCCGCCAGTTCGAAATGGACAAATAATAGTAATATATTTCACTAAACAGACTTCAGATGCATAAAAACAATTGTTCTTCCTCTGACACATAACGTCAAGTGAGACGTACTGTCTAATAACAGATGTACAGCCTTAGACACAAAAAGTGACCGATCTCTTATAGCATGAATTTGTCTTAGTCCATGTCGGGCAACGCCTAGGGAAAATGTGTTTATTTTGCACCCAATTTACTCCTTGAATATATATTTCTTAGTTATAATACTTGATCTATAAACAGACAGAAAACTTCGGTTGATTCCCTGAAAGCTTAGGTTTATATTGAAAAGTGCTGGAAATTTGTAAGCTACAAACTTGTTTTTCTCCTATATTTCTGTTAAATACGTCAGGCGATTTATTTTTATTAATATTCTTGAATTCTGGTGCCAACTATGAATGATATTTATTAATTTCAAAGGAATATTTCCTTCATACACAATTTTCCATAGTTTATTAAGATTTATACTGTCATGTAGGTACTTTTCGAAACCAATGAAGAGTAAATAAGTAGGAAGACTGAATTCATTTTTTTCCTAAGACTTATTTCAAGGTAATAACATAATCCTTAGTGCTTCATGCTTTTCTAAAACTACACTGCTTTTCTTCTAAAAAATTTTTACAATGATAATTGTTTAATCTGTTTCCAATATATTTTCATATAATTTTGAGGTAGTATGGAGCACGAATTGCAATTGTGCTAGAAACTTTCTTGTAAATGTTGATCACAATACCAGTTTACCACTCTTATTGTATCTGTTTACCGTACTTCTCCGTAATTAGTTGAACATTTTACTAATTGTATTTTAATAACTAACCCTCGTATTTAACTAATTCTGCATTTATATTGTAAAACCCAGGGCCCTTTCGGTTTTTTATTTCTTTAAAACATGTTCTAGTTCTTTAAGGTTATGTTATCTTCTTATTTTTAAAAACATTATAATGGTTGTCTCTGTGGATTTTTCTACAGTAATCTCACTAGAGGTTTTGATTTACCTAGAGAAAATCAAAACTCAAGTGGGATTTAATTGCCTATTACACGATTAGAAGAAAGTATATTATAAAGATTAGAAGAAATAAAGTACTCTAATACAATAAAATATTGAGTTACTAAAATATGTACTAAACTGTCTTAGAAATTATTATTATACCATCTCATCATTACAAATACCCCTCTAGATGGTAGTAGTGTGTCATGATGAGCTGTTCTCTTGTTATCAGTTGTGCCAACTATACAATCTTCATTGAGCTTTATGGACGATTACTAGTCAAAAAGACTTTGTTGATTCAGTTGCATTTTTATTAAAACAATTGCATTCCACTTCAATTATCAATATATATTAAACAATCTCTGATACGTGACTATCCATATTCTCATACAGCAAAAGCTATAACATAACATAAATAATATAAAGAATATATTATTTTAATGTACCGAAGTACATAATGATGTTTCCTTGCAGTTATTCTGCGTCATTGTACGATGAAAGAGTAGTGGAACGGAGAAAAATTCTCTCCGGCACCGGGATTTGAACCCGAGTTTTCAGCTCTACGTGCAGATTCTTTATCCACTAAGCCACACCGGATTCCCATCCCGGTGTCGGATCGAATCCTCTCAGTTTAAGTTCCACCTCTTGGGTTCCCTCTGGTGGCCGCCCTCTGCACTAAGTCATAGATGTCTACGAACGTAGGACTAATGTCCACATATTATGTGCGGAGGTGCACTCGTTATGAGTGACTGGTTGGCCGGGATCCGACGGAATAAGCGCAGTCTTAAATCGCAAATGATTTACGCATATCATATATATTATTTTAATGTACCGAAGTACATATGATGTTTCCTTGCAGATATTCTGCGTCATCGTACGATGAAAGAGTAGTGGAACGGAGAAAAATTCTCTTATTCCGTTTATTCCGTCGGATCCCGGCCAGTCAGTCACTCATAACTAGTGCACCTCCGCACATATGTGGACATAAGTCCTACCTTCATAGACATCTATGACGTAGTGCAGAGGGCGGCCACCAGAGGGAACTTAAACTGAGAGGATTCGATTCGACACCGGGATGGGAATCCGGTGTGGCTTAGTGGATAAAGCATCAGCACGTAGAGCTGAAATCCGAGGTTCAAATCCCGGTGCCGGAGATAATTTTTCTCCGTTCCACTACTCTTTCATCGTAATATAAAGAAGATAAATGATAGAAAAGTTTTAATTAAGGGTGATTAAATAAACATGAATCATTTTGAAAGGTACAATTATTAAAAGTACAATTTTGGCAAACAAAGAAACAAATGCTAGGGTGATAAAAGCAAACAAATGCTAGGGAGGTGATACAAATTGTAGGATAAGCAGCCATGACTGGCTGAAACACGTCTTTGCATACCGTTTTATAGGTTAAACGTAGTATGACGCAGTAAGAGTGTAATATTCAATGGAAATCTCAGGCGTGATAAGACACTCAAACTCGATCACCTGTATAGAATTGTAGATCATTCAGCCATCGTTGGGACGATGGAGTGTAATAACAACGCCGGATTTTTAAGATAACACGGTACTTCACACTGGCAACAGACATACATCCATAAGCGAGATTATAATCTAAGTGACTTCCACACAAGAGTAGCAGTAGTAAATTTAATGATGCTTTCAAATGCAGAGGTTATTCAGTATCGAAATTAAACATGGACGAGAAGCGGCAAACATATTTTTGTTAGAGTCCATCACGGACAGGATTATTTATGTGCCAAAATTCTACGACACAAAACACACAGCTTTACTTGTTTTCGGAGGAAGCCATGCTAAGCACTGTATCATATTTTTAACCCTGCAATCTCCCCGGGGTGACGCATCACTCCAAATGACTCCATTTTCTTCTGTAGTTTAATCTATGATCTAATAACAGCTTGGGCTATTCATCGACAATAGAAGTTTCAATTACTGTAGTAAAGGGAGAGAGGAGGGGAAAGCCATAGGGTGATAACATACCCCAGATGAGGAGTAATGATATCGAAAATAGGGTGAGCAGTCAAAGTTAAATCTATCATCATCCTCTGTCAGGTCTGAACTCGCTGACCTCGAACCTAACGGTTGACACGGTAACCACTAGACCACCGAGTCGACTATCAAACGAGTCAGAGGTAAGTTTACGCCTTATCCATTACATTACATTATAATTGGCAGTTAAATTGTTAAAAAAATTCTGAAGTCAATTAAGCATGAATTTAGGCTAAACTAATTTTAGTGAAAAATTAATTATGGTATCAAAATACAGTACAGTACGTCAGACTTGAGTAAAATACTTTATACATTACTCTGCAAAATTTGGTATTTGATGCACACCAAATACATCGTAGCATTTTATTAGTTAGCTCAGTCTATAAAAGCCTTTTCTCCTCGCATCAGTTTAGCAGACAACGTGGAATGTGTGCATTACTGACATGACACACAAGTCCCTGTTAATAGTTTCTCCCCTCCATTCACGAAATTCCAGACATAACATTTTCCTATACATCAAATTCTGTGCTATACATAGCTTCCCAGAATAGGTCCAATATAATTTTTCACTTTGTAAAACAATTTAAATTAGTGTATATAACGGCACTTCTAGGACATAATTCACATAGCCCATGCCATTCACAAGAACTCACATAGTTACTCATCTGTTACTGCTCTTGTCTAATGTAACAATTTACTATCATTTGTTTACTGTATATATTATATTCTACATGTTCACATATTTTTAGTACTTGACTTGGCTTTACGAGAGCTGGACCCATTGGGGGGGGGGGTCCAGCCAGGTCCGTACACTTTAGGCATGCTTTAGCCCATTATGCGCCCTATATACATATATTATGTCTGATTTCTTCTTACTTCTTGTTTACATTTTATTATTATTATTATTATTATTATTATTATTATTATTATTATTATTATTATTATTATTATTATTATTATTCAGTTTTGTGTGTAAAATTGTAGTGTAGGCTACTTTGTAAATTTGTAGTGTTTTTGCAAAGCAGTTTTTACTCCTGGTTGAGTGTTAGAGAAGACCGTATGGCCTTAACTCTGCCAGGTTAAATAAATCATCATCATCATCATTATTATTATTATTATTATTATTATTATTATTATTATTATTATATACAGAGTGATTTATGAGGATTTACAGTCACTTACGGAGCTTATTTTCGAAGACATTCTGAGCAAAAAATGTTAAATAAACATGTGTCCTAATCTCAATATTTTCAGAGTTATACTAATTTGAAGTTGTTAGTAAAATACCTTGTTTTATTATAGTTTTACGGGTAAAAAGAATATCACAAATAGAAAATGAACTATTCAGAAGTGTCATTTCTTTAATTGGCTAGTCTTCTGAAGTTGAAAATGTGTTGTTAATTATTATTGCTTTGTACAGATTTTGTTTTTCAATTTTTAACTAAAAATGACATCATTCTTACGCACTTATCACAAACATTGTTACAAATCATACGACTTTAGGAACTTAATTCTTTACAGTTTAATTATACATTCTAATGTATAATCTTAAATAATTTACAAGAGTGGCGTGATTTGTAACAATTGTGATAAATATGTAAGCAAATGTAATTTTGTAGTTAAAAATCTAAAATATATAGCATATATATATGTATATATATATATATATATATATATATATACGAAGGAACTGTGTAATTCACAGCAAATGTTTAGCTTCAGAATACAAGCTAATTAAAGAAATGATACTCCTGAATAGTTCATTCTTTATCTGTAATATTCTTTTATCTTTAAAACTCAAGAATAATGATATTTTACAAACAACTTCAAATTAATGTAATTCTGAAACTATTGAGATTAGGACAAATGTTTATATGACATTTCTTGCTCAGAATGTATTTAGAAATAAGCTCTGTAAGGGTAAGTAGCTAATCCTCGAGAATCACTCTGTATACAATCATTGTCAAAGTCGACAGGTGGCATGGATAGCATTCGTGTATCCGATGCTGACAGGTAGACCATCTTGCCTCGGCACCTAATAGAGCCAAGTCTCGTTTCGCGGACGAGTAGCCTCTGAGTCCGGAGCTCCAAAGCCTGCCTATATCAGCATCGGAAACCATTACTACCCCAGAACTACACCCCAGTCTATTTTTACTATTGCAGATGATAGATGAAATAAGGGGAGGTGCAGAATATTAATGAAATTATAGACGGAAATAGGAGTACCCCGAGAAAAACCTTCTGGAACGTCTTTGTCCACCACAGATTTCATCACGACCTGCCCGACGATCGAACGTAGACCACCTAGATACAAGAACATCCCGCTAGCACTTGAACATCCGACGCGGTTAGTGAATACGATTAGTGCTACACCTGGAATCCTTGCGAGAGTCTGGTGATTTCATCAATGATTTTCCATTCTGAGCGTTAATTCATAGTGTTCTGCCCAAGAGCAAGTCTTTCACTGCAAACCTAGCTTTCTCCAATCTCTTCTATTTTCTGACTTCCTCTTTGTCTTAGCATATGAACCATATATCTTAATGTCGTCCATCATCTGCTCCGAACTTTTCTCCCATTCACCGTTCCTTCCAGTGCATCCTTCAGTAGGCAGTTTCTTCTCAGCAAGTGACCCAATCAATTTTTTTTTCTCTTCCTGCTCAGTTTCAGCAACATTCTTTCTTCATCCACTCTTTCCAACACAGCTTAATTTATTATTCTGTCTGTCCACTTCACACGTTCCATTCTTCTCCATATCCACATTTCAAATGCTTCTATTCGCTTCTCTTCACTTCGTCGTAATGTCTATGTTTCTGCACCATACAATGCCACACTCCACACAAAGCACTTCACTAGTCTCTTCCGTTTTTAGAATGTTCGAAGGTAAATATTGGCCACTTCGAGCACCTTACAGTATATGCACAACTGATGGGTACGTATAAAGGTCTCGCAAGAGGGAATACCGACGGAAGGAATGCGAATGAAACACTGCGATAAGGAAGAGCGGGCGACAGAAAAGGTCACGAGTTAACTTGAATTATATTCAAGAGTACAGTCGGAAGAGAAATGACATCGATAGAGTCAGTCTTGCACTGTGATAGTTACATTACGACTTTATTTTTTTCCATTACATGTGAATAGGCCTACGTGTCTTGTACCGCACGGTATTATTATTAATTTCATTAGTAAACAGATGTTACGTGTTTAATTAGCTTCGAATTTTTCTCTTGCTACGTTCTTTATTTCCACAGCGATGTCCTCATTTGTTCATCTTCTTGGAAGAGACAGTATTTCCATCAGGCCGCATCTCTTCCCCCTCGGCGGGCCTACATACACACGTCAAAACAGCAACGCCACCATTGCTTTTCGGTAATCGTTCCTTGCGCGAGCTATAACCGATTTATCCAACAAGGTGATCTAGGCCTTCCTACTGTGTGCGGTGTGACTCTCCCTCCTATCGTGCCGCTTACCGGACCAACTACGCAGCGCCGACAAATTAGATTTGTTGTGTCTCCGTCTGCTACACTGCAAATATTTGCACGAAATTTTAATCACCCTGTATGTAGGGCCTATTCTCGGAGAGCCTACTGTCTAATTCTTAGAGAAAGCCAGACAAAACGCATCCAAGTGTACAGGAAATCTATCACGTTTTTGGGTGACATGACCCTGATGATTGAACCTCTAAATACTTCTGAAATGTCGGAAATTTTGAATATGATAACACGGTTAGGAGCCAAACGTTCTTATGTACACTAAATCTAATATCTAAATCGAGTATCTTGTCAAATATTTTCCTTAATTGAAGGATTCAGAGCCATAGTGGGCCAAGCGCCATATATTAAAAACATAGAAAACAAGGGTTAAAATTAAATGAATACCATAATTCAGCCGTGGCGAAAATGTGACTCGCGAGCAAATTGTGGCTCGTAATGATAACTATGCATTTCTTTTGCTTCTTACCTCCCCCATTCCCCACCCTCTCACTCACTGGAGTCAAACTCCGTTCCATTTGTATTTGTCTCTGACCTGCGAGTGGCGTATCGTCGCAATGTCTCTCTCGAAACCATGTACCTCTACAAAAACGAAAGTTTCAAGTAGGATGGAGGACGCTTTTTTTTTTGCTGCCAACATGATGACAATATTAAATGTATGATTTGTTCACAAGTATTACCAGGAAAAGGGTTGTATAACATATAACGACATTATACTTATACTACATGTCACTCATGAAACTTTAAAAGGTTAAGTGTTGTTGTTGTTATTATTATTATTATTATTATTATTAATAATAATATCCAAAACTTCGTTCTTTCGCTTGCTCTTTTGAAGCCATCTTCGCTACAACTCACGTTTGTGAAAAATATTATTTTCAACAATGAAAATAGTAAAAACCAAATTTAGATCACGACTGACAAATACATTCGTGATCAACTAGGACTGGCAGTAAGTGACATAATTCCTGATTTTGAAACTCTGTCGCAGAGACATTCTGAAGTCAATTAGTTTTAGGTTTTGATAATATGTCCTATGTTTTCTTATTCATTTCTTTCTTCTTACACGTACTAAATATAAGTTTGTAACCTTACACTCTATAAAAATATATTTAAGTGCTGACGTAAGGAAAATGAAAATCCGTTAATAAGTCAGACAGTTGCTTCACTTCCCTTTCTGGTGTCCGCCTCCCTCCATAGGTGCTATGCACGTTGCAGGTTACACAGTGGCTCGGCGCAAGATCGCATTTTCGCCACGGCTGCCATAATTTAATAAAACATGTAGCAAGTAATATATAAAGTATGCGCATTAAAACTGAATTATATGTCAATCTTCATTAAACTATGGCAACCACTTAACTTTAACCCTTGCTTGCCCTGCTTTTAATAAATGACACTTGGCCCACTATGGCTCTGAACCCTTCAATTGAGTAGACGTATAGATATGACTGAAAGGGACAGGGCGCAGTACTCTGGTGGGAGATAAGGAAAACGTTGGCAGGGAAATTGTGGGTGGATTCAGTCAATACTTCGAGAATGTAATGTGAGAATGTGACCACTATCTTTGTTGTGGTTGCGGAACTCTCTCCGTAAACGAGCAAATTGGTCACAGAAACAATTCGATGTTCTTCCAACTAAATGTGCTATAAACTGTCGCACGTACCGTACATAAATTACTGCTATGAATCTGTAATGGCTTTGATTAGATATCTGTTCAACGTATTACAATTTAATATGTACTCGTATGTATTTATTTACACTGCAAGTGGGCAAACACCCGGTGGCAGTGGTAACTTAATGACACACAATAAAAATAATACACAATACAATTAAAATATTGTGCACAATACAAATAATACACAATAACTACATTAATAATGATAAATAAAATAACCTAATTAAGAAGTGAACCTAATTTTCTATTACAATCCACATATGTATAGGCCACACATAAGTTTCACATTGATACTGATAACTATGGCCGTGACATCGGTATATTTGTATTAGTCTGAGGTGAACATACGACGCTCCGGACAGAATGTAGTCGACGTGTTTCAAGTACAGGCAGTGGAAGCGAATTTGACACACGCCTAAGCAAGCACGTTCCGCGTTTTGTGTACGATTATTGCGTATTATAAAATCAAGACAATACAATTACTGTATAATAAGGGTTAATATAGGAAAGGTCTAAAATGCTGGTGAGGTTGAGAATAATTGTTGCAAATCATACTTAAATTGTCGCAAATGTGGTAAAACATAAGTCTGAAAAGATGTTCTTTTTTAATATTTAGAGTTCTGCATTACAGTTTTAGAATGTCGAAAACGTATATGGCGTATAATTTTGCCTTCTCTATATTTAACTGTTACATTAATTTATTTATCGCATCAATTTCGTACCTTAATTTTTTTGCATATTGTTCGCTTAGTTTCGGTTCCTGCTGCAATAAACAACAATATTCATTTTCAAAGTTTCAAATGAAAATGACCGTCGAGTGTCGGATAGTATAACCTATTATGCGGAAAAACTGCGTTCAACATCGGCTGAAACCAAGGGCGCATATGTAAAATATTTCATATTATCAATTTAATTTCTACATCACACAGTAATACAAAAAAAAAACGGTGATTTCAATTCATTATGCAAAATTGTAAAAATTTTATCAGATGATAAGTGCGATTGTTATAAACTTGATGTCGTCACGTGATCATTAAACTTCGCCGGCGGCAGTGCGACATCATTGGAGTGGACATGCTACCGCCGCTAATCTGGCTTATCGCCCTTGGCCTTCTAAGTCACCAGATTTGATACAGACATTTCTTTGCGAGTATGTGACGAATGTAGCGTATGTGGCCCTCTACTCCAAGATCTTGAAGAAGTAAGACATCGGAACATTGTTGCAATTGCATCCACAAACAGAAATATTTTTGAAAGAGTATAGCAAGAATTTGACTATTACATTGAGGTATGCCATGTAACAAGAGTTTTCACATTGAGTGTTTATAATGTGTCAATAAAACTTTGAGAATTCCTTAAATAATTTTTAATTATACACGAAGTTATTATATCATTAATACATGGACTCATACTGTAATAATCACATGAAAGTATTACCATAATTCTGAAACATGGTGTAATTATATGAAAACATATTTTCAATAGATTGAAAAAGTTCCAGTCAAAATATAGCGCTTACATTTTATCTTTCCACATTCGCGGACGTAAAATGTACCTAGCAGTATGAGTACACAGTGCAGCGGCACACGTAGGAGCGTGGAAAGATAAAATGTATGCACTGTACATTCTTTCATATTGTTCTTGGTCTTCCATTTTCATGATTTCTTTGAACTGATAATTTCAAACTATTTTTTAAAACTCGTGTTATTCCAAATTCAGAATATAGAATATTCCTGTAAAGTTATAATACATTAATGGTTTTAATGCAGTATTTCATTGTCAAAAAGAACACTTCCAGTTAACGATCTACTATTGCATATTGTACCATAGCTATTATTATAGCCTTTATATTGTGATATTGTGAAATATTATTTATATTCGAGCTAGTCTATTTATTAGTTCTGAGGTTAGGAATGATTTTAACTACGTATTACTCGTATTTATTGAAAACTCACTGAGAAGTGGTTTTTAGACTTTATATAAAGGACTTTTATGAGTGATGCAAAGTTTCATAAGGATATATTTTGAATATGTATTATATGTCCTACTCGTGTTAAATTTTACCGTACCTGGTTAACATGTTTCGGCCTGTTATTGGCCTTCTTCAGAACTGGTTGTTGCTGGTCTTGGTCCTTTTGTTTTGTTTCCTGTGGGGGTGTGTTTGTGTAGTTTAATGTGGAGTCAAAGAGTGTGTGTGTTCTGAAATTGAGTTGTGTGTTGAGAATTTCATTTGGATGTGTTTTTGTGTGTCTGTATATTTCGTATTGTTCTAGTGTGTTTAGTTTCTGGCTTTTTGGTTGGATGTGTAGAATTTCCATCTGTGTTGATGTCTCTGTAGGTGTGGTTAGCATTTGTGATGTGTTTTGCATATGTGGAAGTGTTTTGTAATTTTTTTATGGCTGTGATGTTTCTTTGTAACGTGTTTGAAATGATCTGCCTGTCTGTCCCATGTAGAAGTTGTTGCAGGTGTTACAATTGAGTTTGTATACGCCTGTATGGTTGTATTTGTTTATTTGTGTTGTTTGTGTGTTGAGATGCTTTTGTAGAGTATTATTTTTTCTGTATGCGATGTTGTAATTTAATTTATGGTCGACCATGCCGAAATGTAGTAATTATACACCTGGTAGCAGTCCTTTAATGCATGTCATTAAAGTACACCTACTCATTAAAGTTCAGGTGTTCAGCCAATGACAAGCCAGCTTTGTACCGTTATATCGATTATTCTCTGATATACAATCGAAAGACAATTAGCGAAAAGTCACGGAGACTCGAAATCGAATACTGTCGCAGAAGGTGATGTTCTGTTACTATAATAATTAGCGTTAATTGTAAATAATATTCAAATAAATTCAATTTGTCATCTCGTTTTTCAATTCTAAATCAATTTCCAGGTTATACCAGGAGTAATCTTCATGTTATTCTCTGCCAAGGTCAATGACATTCGGCCTCGGAAAAAATCAATACTTTCGCGTCTGCGTACATCTCACAGTTCAGGTCAGTTCGCACATAACCATAAGAAGACCTAATTTTAAATAATTTCAAGTTAGAAATATGGTCGAGCATAAAAAGTCGTATGAAACTTGCCTATAATGGTAATTAACAATCATACTTGCGTCTTAATTACTACCTTTATAGGCTCGTTGCATAATGTACTATTCTTGAATGAGGTTGTAATCTTGTGTGTGTTTTTGTTTCCATATGTTAATGTGATGTATTTTTTGTGTTCTTGTGTTTGTGTTGTAGTACGTTTTTTGTGACTATGTTTTGTCTTTAATATTATGTTGTCTTTTATGTTGGGGTTGTATCCGTATTTGATTGTGTTTAGCTCTTCTTTGTAATCATGTTGGTTCATTGGTATGTTGAGTACCACTGTTCGGAATATATTCGCTTTAGCTGATTTAATATTTCACCTTGTGACAAGACACTTTCGTATACTAATATATCCAATTGATTTAAAAAATGCTTTATAAAGCAGTCAGAAGCACGCACAAGTGAACCGGGAAGAACCCAAAATGAATGACAAGACAAGAAATCTATTACCGTTGCGTGCGAGCGTCTGGTATGACATAACTGAAAATACAGAGCGGAATATCACGCTATCCAGAGCACGGCCGAGGACACCGGTACATCGTATTTCGCTTGGACCTCATTCCACTTAAGAGTTCAATATCTTTGGATCCTTTGATGCAGAGAAATATGTTGCTGGTGCGGGATCTTTTGAAAGAAGCAGGAACTTCAATATTTTATAGCGAATACCTCTGCAAGGAGCAAGTCGTGCTGAGAAACATTCTTAGAAAAAAATTGTCTGCTCTTTCTAGACTCCCGATCGGCTTGAAAGTAAATGACAGCATGTACAGTAGGACGTCTATACTGAAAATGCACTAAACCAATCACTATTATACAACAATCCTAGGCCTTGTCTCAAAGTTCAAGTCCACTACACATTAGTGACTAACAACTAGGTAACTTCTAAACTACACGGTTATTTCCGATCTCTGATAACGAATTTGAATGACGACATGTGCGCCAGGTATCACACCGACAGCTAAATTGCGGCGAGAGGTGACAGACCAGTAGTGAGTGATTTCATAATCAGAGTGCACGGTGTATCACAGTAGCAATTCCCAAGAAAATCGAGCCTTTTTGGGAGGGTACATAACAACCCTCAATGCCTCACAAAGTACTTCATTATTCTCTTCCTTAGTTATTTTCCAAAGATCCGCAAAAATGTTTCTTTTCCGTTTGAAAGCTTCCTTTACCATTGCTATCTTCCTTTCGAATTCCTGGCAGCAGCTCATGTTACAACTCACAGCATAACCAAGTATATGAAGATGTCCACATGTTCCACTACGTCATTTCGAATTCACACTTTTACTTTCTTAATTTTTCTTCCGACAACCATGGTCTTCATCTTGTTTACATTTATCTTCATCAATGTCATTTAGATCCAGTAACATACCCATCAATATGATCTCTTTTGCCAACAACGCCCTGTCATCGGTAATTCTTATGCACTTATTCTTCTTCCTCCTACTATCAACCCTCCTATGAAAATAGTTTTTCACTAAATTCTCCAAACAGATATTGAACATAGTAGGTGATAAAATAAAATATAATAATAATAATAATAATAATAATAATAATAATAATAATAATAATAATTAGAACGGCTGGAATGAAGTTCACGAAAAAAACTGCGTGATATATTTTGTTGCATCACAAGACTAATGAAGAAATTTTAAATCAACTAGAAGTTATATCAGTTCTAGACAAAACACAAAAATAGAAAAATAACTGCTTTGAACATATCCAACGGCTGCCACGAGGTCGTCTCCCAAGAATAATGAAAAATTACCAACCTTGGAGAACAAGACGTCAGGGATGACCATTGAAACGAATACTAGACAACAGAGATCGGAACGGATCAACCATTTGTTCCATATCCATGAAAAGTGTTATGATGATGACGATGATGATGGTGATGATGACGATGACGACGACGATGATGACGATACAATTTGAAGCGACAGAAATTATCTATACTCCAACCACGACGTAAATACCAGATCACTTATCTGTGGCACGCTAAGTATACCTCTTCATAGAACATCTTGTTATTCATCATCTTTTACAGTATCCACCTCGCGTCAATGGAATTCTTTGTCACAAAGTATTAGGGGCTGCAAGACAATAAACACCTTTAAAAACAGCTTAAAAGATAACCTTATTAACATTTCACTCCAATCATACTGATTTAAACTATCACTGACTACAATGTTACTTCTTTCTTTAGACATCATTCTGATAGTGCTGTATTTTCAAAATTGTTTCATAATAATCTCTTTCTATTATCTAATATTATTTGAAATATATTAACATTCTATGTATTTTAGCTTAAATCTGCTACACAATTTATCTCAGTGTTTAATTAATAGTTCATAGTATTTTGTTGTTTAATTCGTAATTAATTCTTGTGTACATGTAACTCTCATCTAAACCAAATTGTTGAATTCTTTGTAAGTTCATGCATATGTATATACACTTTTTGCTGGTTGAGTGGAAGAGAAGGCCTTACGGCCTTAACTCTGCCAGCTAAAATATATTATTATTATTATTATTATTATTATTATTATTATTATTATTATTAAATTAAGTTCTCATCCTGTACCTGGGATTATTATTATTACTAGCCGTACCCGTGCGCTCCGCTGCACCCGTTAGAAATAAATATAAAGTAATTACATAATTAAAATAGAACATTTGATCCAGGGAACATTCGTGTTTGATAGAAGGATAAATCGCTTAATATGTTACTTAATTTAAATTGCATCCAAATAATTAAATGCGATCATTTTGGTCCAGAGACACTCATTTGGTGTAATGACAATTCCTTTAACATGTTTCTTAATTTTTATTACATGCAACCATAGTTTAATGAAGATTGACAGCATTTAGATTTAATGTGTATATTTTATTTTACTTGTTATAGGTTTCCATTGAATTATGGTAATAACTTAATTTTAACCCTTGTTTTCTACGTATTCAGTAAATGGCGCTTGGCCCACTATGGTTCTGAACCCTTCAAATAACTTAAATTATATAATATAATATTACATATTATATTATATTATATTATATTATATTATATTATATTATATTATATTATATTATATTATATTATATTATACAAACACAGAAACATTCTCTGTAGGCTATCTTTCATAGCTTTCGATTGTTGCTGTCCAAGGCCCCTTATAGACGAAGTCATTTGTTTTTTAATTCATTACACGGCCTTAGATGGCAGTTATTTTAATTTTAAAACTCAATTATCTCATTAAATATCAGTCCTATCAAAATTTTTCAAGGACTAAAACTTATCGCAAATTATTTTTAAAGAAACTTTTGTTATGTAACATTTTTCACAAAAATCAATAATAAGCGAGATATTTCGATTTATTTAATTCAGGCCCACTTATAACCCCCCTTTTAAGTAATGTATTTTGAATGCCATATAGCCTAAAATCTAAGTTACAACGAACTTAATTTATATTCCAATTTTCATCGAAATCCGTTCAGCAATTATCGCGTGAAAAGGTAACAAACATACAGACAGACATACAAACAAAAATTTCAAAAAAGCGATTTTCGGTTTCAGGGTGGTTAATTATATATGTTAGGACCAATTGTTTTTGGAAAATCGAAAATTACCAGAAAAATTTCGGCTACAGATTTATTATTATTATTATTATTATTATTATTATTATTATTATTATTATTATCATCATCATCATCATCATCATCATAATTATCATTTGTGGCATTATAGTGGGTGCTAAAGGAAGATTTTTGAATGAATGAGTAAATAAATAAATATAGGCTGTGAATGAATGAATTAATTAATTAATTAACGAATGAACGAATAACAGCCACTTTTAGCAAGTGCGGGTCGGACGATCAAAAAGAAGTAATGACACAAAATTGATGGACTAACGACAAAACAACGGATCAAGTTTTATAAATCCTATCCTAACATTATTTTCGTCCACCACAATTCCACTTGTATTTGAACGCACATGTTCTCTGTGGCGAGCCGAATTTCTAGCAGCTAGTTACTTTCTTCCGTATCTCTAGTTACATACTCTGTCCTATTGACATTTCGCCACTGAGCCATATGAAAAGTGAGGGTTGTTGGGGACGGATATACCGCAGCAGCTGGCAATTTCACAGCTCTGTTTACATTTGTATCATAATCAAAAGCGAGAGTACTGTCTATTTCGCCCTTGCCCCCTTCATACCTGCTTCACTCCATAGATCAGGTATGCAAATAAAAACAAATTCCCATCCAAGTGACGACGGCAATACAATGGAATATAATTCAGCATTGTTGTCCAACCGCCCTCCCCCACTTGATATGAAGTGCAGCCCCTACTCGATAGTTTGTTCACATTGCTTGTTTCTCACCCTCTGCAATATCCGTCGCTATTACTGGAAATATTCCACACACAAATCATGGATTGCTCTGTTGATACAATTGTTATAGGGAAGGAATGAACATATTTCGTCCCTATTGGATGTATTCATATCTCTGAAGAGGGAAAATTAATTGTGCCACACTTACTGGAAATTCAGTGATTGTTAATAATAGACGACTTTCCACGCTGGCAACCCGAATTCGAATTCCGGTGCCTTTAAAGGGGAATGTACATATCGTTGACAAAGACGGTGCTCTGTACTAGTTTTTGCTAGATACTCCCAACTCCTCTACCGACATTTCACCACTGCTCCACTAATCATAACTGGAGATCGGCAAAATATTTAAAAAAAATTGCAAAAAATGCGACATTTACTTTGACAGAGTATGAAAGTATAAAATAAATATTTCAAAGCTAAAATATATTCGTTCCTAAACAATTTGT
Organism: Periplaneta americana; assembly: GCF_040183065.1. Classification (NCBI taxonomy): domain Eukaryota; kingdom Metazoa; phylum Arthropoda; class Insecta; order Blattodea; family Blattidae; genus Periplaneta; species Periplaneta americana. The sequence goes on from NC_091118.1 coordinate 142,532,534, forward strand.
AGCAGATTTACATAATTATCTACAAAATATGTATTTACAGATAGATAGTTATGTTTACATTTAATATGGTACCAAATAAAGTAGTCTACAATAAATCTAGCGGTTTTCAGCACATCGAATGCTTACCTGAATTCAAAAGTTGGTTTAACTTTAATTTTGACACTGATGATTAAAAAAATTATAGTCCTTATCCCGTAACCTTGGATGTGGGGTATATTCTACCCAAGCCATTTTAAAATCCTTCGTTAATTCTGTTATCCGTCGCCCAACACAGGAGCGCTACTGAGTACCTTCCTGGCAGTTCACTTTTCATTGTTAGATGTAACGGTTGTGTTCCTGTAGGTGAGTAATCACAACCTAAACCGCTTTAATTTCAGGCCCAGGTAACGTTAGTTTTTCCACATTTATCTCATATCTTCTCTAAAGGTAAACATGACATCCGCATCGAAGGACTGTATGCGGGCTGATGATCCGAAGTTCAGTGGTTGGACGCAGAATACTTTGGAAGCTGAAGAAAGTGATTTTAGTGACAATGACTGTGATATAGATCCAGTGGAGACTGCAGAAATTGTGTTTGTCACAACTGCCTAAATTCAACCTAAATATTTGGTACAAGTTTTGTAACAATGGAATTTATTTTTAGGTTAATTTATGCATTATTGTTTATCGTTCAATCTTCTGATATTCAATTTTGTTAATGATTAAGTTATGTGCTTCTATTCTTTGTTTATTAACAGAGTGTAAAACAGTGTCGAGGAATTTCTCAAAATACAAATTTGGTGGCAGAAACGCCTTCCTTTGCACAAAAATAGGCTATATATATTTTTTTTGTTTTTAATTATGAAATATTATCTCATGTTCCTCCAAACTTAATTTCATTGCCATATGTGACATAGACTTGAAAATAGCGCCTGGTTTTTACAACTGGGTAAAAAATACCCCACATCCAAGACAGTGTGACAAAAATAATACTGTATGTCCCAGGTTACGGATTATATTAGTTGGACTGAACACTGGTTACAATACAAGTAACATGTCTATATTTTCTGGCAAAAGATTACACCTTCTGCCAATTAGTACTTTTGCACTATGAAAATCCCATGAAGTTACAAAAAGAGAAGAAACTAAGCAGACAGCAACATTCATGTTTGAGACCCCTTTAATATACAGAAATGAATGGAGGGGTTTTATGAATTCACTGTGAAGCAAGTATTATGTGTAATGGATTGAAGGTGCTTGCAATTAGTTCAGTAACTCAAACAGTTTGAAGAATGTTACACAACGCAGAACTGTACGCATTGTATTCTTCTCCTGAGATAATTAGTTCAGACGTTTGAGATAGACAGGGCATACAGCAAGTATGGGCGAATCCAGAAAGGCATATAGACTATTAGTTTGGGAGGCAGGAGGGAAAAAGACCTGTGGGGAGGCCGAGACGTTGATGGGAGGATAATATTAAAATGAATTTGAGGAATGTGGGATATGATGGTAGAGAATGGAGTAATCTTACTCAGAATAGGGATCGATGGCGGGTTATGTGAGGGCAGAAATGAACCTAAATGGTTCTTTAAAAGCCATTTGTAAGTAAGTAAGTAAGTAATTAATAATAATAATAATAATAATAATAATAATAACAATAATAATACACAAAATTCAAAGTACCAATAATGTAAATTGTAAACAATTTTAATAATAACCCCCTTGACAAAAATCTTTCAAATTTAAACTTAATGAAAGAATTTCCATGTTCGGATACCCCCCTTCAGTGCCATTTTATCCCAATGACAATTACGGACAGTCTCGTCGTTCGGTCGGCCTGCCAGTCGTCCTTGAGAATTCCGTCTTTCGATTGTCGCTTGCCTCCGGAACTCCGCATCCCTCCGTATACAGTAAACACTCTCAACCACCTACGGAAGTACCGGAGATCACCGGAGGAGCGCTTTATTCGTAATATTCGGTTCCTCGTCCGCTAAACAGTACTAGTTAAGGCCATCAGGACGAAGACCATGGTCATGGGTGGGCAACTCGTACTCCCAAGGCGCTAAAAACCTTGGCACAATAAAAGCACACACCGAGGCAGCCGCTGCAGTTACAAGCTGTGTGTAGTTTCGTTACAGAAGCAGTTTACTGGCATGGTGGGTTGTGGCGGCTGGTGCAGGTGATCGTGATATCTAGGCCTACTCCATGATTTGTATTTCAGAAAGACGCATGGTACAATAATTACAGTAGTTTTAGACAGGCTGTAACTAAATACTCAAAGCTAAAGAGGCCTACTCCATGATTTGTATTTCAAAATTATGCATGGTACAATAATTAGGCCTACAGTAGTTTTAGACACGCTATAACTAAATACACAAAACTAAAATTCCATTATTGCCAAGCTTTGTAAATCATAATACGTTATTATTTAGTGCTGAGAACATAAATTAAACACAACCCTTTCAAGATACAACAAATATACTTGCATCACTTATTATACTGTTTGTTAATATCAGTTATTATTTGTCTCCATTGAAACATAGAAAGTAATCAGAGTTTACAAGTGTTTATAGAATAAACAGATTTCAAAAAAGTATTACATTCCTAAATAATCATAAAATCAAGGAAGTAATTTTATACATATAACAGAAAATGAAATAAACTTACTCCTGAACTCCTTCTGTACATTTAGACGTTTGGCATCTTTTTCTTGCTGTCAGAGCATTAAAATCTGGCTCAAGTTTGAAAACACATAAGCGTAAAACAGCCACAAAATTGTTTGGATCGCCAAACAGTTTTGTTGTTGGTCATCATAGTGAAAAACTACTCGCACACATATGTGGAACCAAACATGGCTGTTAGACTGGAGGCAAACAAGCATAGATTTGAAAATTATGACTTAGGCAGCATTACGACCTGTTCGATTCCTGATTTCGCCGAAACTCTGAGCGGCGTGCTGTTCTGCAGATTTTCAATTCTAGTTCCAAATTTTCTGGAGCTTTTATCTGCTGAAACCCAAAGGGATTGCAGAATAATCTCCATTCCTTGTCCATTGTCGCTATCTCTCCAAATCTACCAGTGAATTCTGTTCAGAGGTCTTGAAGAAAGGTTATATATTTGATAAGCTGACTTTCTTCATCGCTCTTGAAAACAGTTTCTAGTGAAGGAAAGTGGTGAATGTTGTTTATTTTCTACTTGATACTGCCATTCTTAATTTACCTACAAATGCTCTCAGATGGTAGATCATATTTATGATCAAGTTATCTTTTCCTTGTACATGCACGTTCAGATCATTAAGGTGTGTGCAAATGTCCGTAAAAAAAACAAGATCAGAAATCCATGCTGGGTCTGTTTGTTGTGGAATTTCTACACCTTCACTTATCGTAAAAATATCTATTTCTTCCTTGAGCATGAAAAATCTGTATAACATGGCACCCCTGCTAAGCTATCTTACTTTCGTGTAATGAATGAGATCATGATAATCACTGTCAATGTTCTTAAGAAATTTGTGACGTGTAAGAAAGTGTAGACGAACATATAAGACACACAGCTCTACCTTCCTTCTTAACAAAAAAAAAAAAATACTTGTTTTCCCATTCGTCACTAAAGGGAAAATATTTAAACGGATTACACTGTGATTCACTCATGACGAGCCGCCACTGCTGTAGACGCAAGCGAACCAACAACCACTCGTCTTGTAAGGCCCACGTACACTGCAGCTACCACAGAGTTCGTTCTACCTGACTTTGTTCACAGTTTGAGAGCACGAGTTGCCCACCCATGACCATAGTTATCGGAAGAAGAAAAGAAAAATATTTTTCTCTTTCACACCACCAGAAGTGCAATAAAACTATACAAGAAAAATAATACATCATGATACAATTAATCTAATGTAATAACATGTGACAAAATGAATATGACATTAAAAACAACTGAAAATACAAGTACAAATTTAAAACAAACATCAGTTTAACATATTAAATGATGCAAAAAAAAGAAAGAAAAGTGAAAACATATACTGTACAACAAACACAGACGCAAAATAACAGTGACACTCAGCGTCATTATTATTAACTAAGGGGCAATAAGCTGTCTAGTATCCTGGCACAAAGACAAGAGAAGGGGTTAATCTAACAGAAGAAAATTGTCAAAATATTAAAGATAAAAACTTCGGCATAAATCTAGCAAGTACTCAGAAACCGGATTTCGTGAGATAAAACATACTTCTCTAATTTACTTTTAAACTGTGACAGTGTCCGGCAATCCCTGACGTCACTAGATAACGAATTCCAGAGGCGAGGCAACGACACAGTGTAGGAGGATGAGTATAGGGAAGTTCTGTGACGAGGAATAGAAAGGAGAAATTGATGCTGATTTCGTGAAGTAATTAGGAACTAAGAGCGTGAGGACAAGTATTTGGATAAGAATTAAGTAAAATTTTGTACAGAAGTGAAAGAGCACGTATGATCCCTCGTTCCTTTGGATTTAGTGCAGGCCTACTTATATAAACATTTTAGGGGGTAAGCTTTTTAATTAATTTTATTGCTATTTCGCCGACATCGGAGCTACAAAATCACTCCGATATGGCAACTTATCACATAATTACAACAATTTAAAGCAAGCCGGAGAGAATATTGCTTCAATAAAAGCGTTTAGTCGGAACGCATTCACCAACTTTTCTCGTAGTTGGAAATAAATGGAGAGCGCGCTGAATCGATTATAGAATCTGTAGCTTGAATATTTCATACAAAAAAACGTAAAATTATAAAAGCAAAGGAATAAAAAAATAAAAAAGGATTTTTTGCCCAGGGTAATCCGAGTGGCACTGATGAACGTGAACACACGGCGGAACATCTGCCGCGGAAATGTAGCTGACAGGAGGCGCCCGAGGAGGGCGAGAAGGTCGTCCGACCGCTTGCGTTGCTGCTAAATTTTAAAACTGCAGATTATTTTATATCTCAGACTTGTGGCTGGTTATTAACAATTCACGATGAAATTTTATTCAGTTAAAATTACATAAAAGCTGGCCTTGGTGAACGCAACGTCGAAGTCCTATTTTTAACTTTGCAATGAAATCACGATCGGGCTATTCCATATGAAATCGATCAGTAAAAAACCTCGCATTTTTTATACCCTAAGTTTTTTTCCCTACTTATACAAGGTGCTGAGGGGAATGCATTTTCAAAAATATACATACTATTGAAAGTCAAACAGTTTTCGTATTACTGAGCGACAAATTTAGCGTATTTTATAAAAACAAGCCTCTTTCAGCGCTCAGAACTCTGGAACCATTTACTGCAGAACATTGAACGAGAGCTTATATTGAAGCTGACATTTGGTAGGTTGTGTTAAGAAGTAATCCTTATTTTTATTGTACACAGAGAGACAGATAATCTGATTTTACTTGTTTTTAGGCTTTTTGATCATTTTAAAAATGTAAAAAAATAATGAGAAAAAACATTGCATTATTAAGAGGGATTCGGCATTGTTTGCTTAGTGGTACGGTAATAAGCTTCGAGGGTATTGAGTAGATTATTTTCACACGCCTAGACTTGAACGGCGCAGTACCGCTCGCACTGGCCGAGAGCTGAAGATAAGCGAGCGTTGGGCGTCATTTTACTCCTGTGTTTATGAAAACCTGTGATAAAGCTAGCATAGCCATGACTGCTAGACGACACATCACGTGTTTTTCTCCTGGCCTTGCTTGTCTCGGCTAAGCTCCCGTCTCACAGTCAGCTGGTTAGTTCACGCGCGTACTATTTATTTTCTTTATTTGATATTTTCAATACTTTCTTATCAACATACCATCAGTAAAAAATATGTGTTTATTTTGTACTTTCAATGCGGAATCTAACTATATATTTTTAAAATATTTTTTTCTCGCCAAAGGCGTCTTAATGAGGAAAAATCTAAATTTCTCCATTTCCATAAAAAGTAAGAAAATCTGTTTAAACTTAAATTTTTCAGCATCAAAATAAACCATGATTTTGATCATTGGGTGAAAGGGTTTCGGAGCTACAACAGTTTAAAGTTGCAAATTTTATGAAAATGCGATAAATTTAAATATTTTAAATTTAAACACTATGAAGTTCTGATGCCTCAAACTTTGCACAAAGCACTGTATCACAGTTCTCTACGTACAAAAAAAGTTTCATTGTATTTAGAAATTGTAAGGTCAATTTTCCCTATATTTCGGTTGATTTGAGATGGAATAGCTCCGATCGCGGATTTAAATCCTATCGTGTAGTCGTAACACAGCGGCCTACCGGAAGGTATAGGTAGAATACAGTTCGGATTAAATCTCTGTAGCTAAGAATTTCATTAGCACTCAAAAGTTTTCCGTGCAAAGTTTCACAAATTTTTTTCCCTTTATGCAGTACTTCAATATACAGGGACATCATTTTATTTTTACTAACAATTCTAATATTAACCTGGCTATATCTTTGGATTAACGGTTGAGAACCGAAAACACCGTTTTATACCCCCTTCCACGACTGGAGTTCGATGATACTGCGTAAAATACAATCAAATCACTTTACTAAGTATAGCAGGGAAGAAAAGTAGTTCATCCATTCACGTAGACTAGGAAATATCGCAATTGAGTTTGATAATTTTCATTAGGTTTTTGTTTAATCAAAATACAGTACTGTATTCATTATGCAGTGTGTATTATATTGTCTACAGCACTTTTGCGTACAATATAGAGAATTAAGTTAAATTGAAAATAATCATAATATGGATATTTAAACACATTTTTGAAAATGTGTGGCCGTTCATTTCGATACATGCTTCAGTTCTTTTGTGCATATTATCGCACTATAGACTATTGCATCTAATTCCAATTACCAGTTTCGTCCTTCGTACTAGTAACTCATGTTGAAATAATTCTGTACCTACTCTATAAAAGAGTACTTTACGTACTGTAAATTCAACCTTCACTTTTGCCCGACCCGCACAGATAAAATTACTCAGACATGCTATCTACTGTCCGTTCAAGTGGTTATGTCGCAGAATCGTAGAAAGGGGGGAAATCACGTGACAGTTAATTACTAAACGAGGCTCTTTTATTTAAGTTATTTTAAACAGTTGTATAATATTACGCTGACTTCCAATTATTAACAGAAATTAATGTTTTCAGAAAAGAGCTAAGACAGCCTAGCCACTAGCCTTTACAGAGGGGCGAGCAGAAGCAGGTTGGGGAAATCGAGATGCGACGTAGGCAAACGGACGACAGTACGTGTGCGAAAATATGATTCAATATTGACGATTTTTTTGAAAATAAATGATATATTATTTATAGAGATGCAGTTTAAACCTTCGGGTTCCTCCTTCGTAAAAAAGAGAGACAAAACTACACTTATAAAGTTAGGAAAATCATACTGTAAACTAAAAATGTCCTTAATAAGGGGGAAATTTTTTAGATACATTAATAATGTTATTAGTACAATAATATAAAACTGAGCATAATCAATAACCAAGAAGGGAAAATTTATAATTACTCTATATGAGTCAATTTGATTATAAAACTTAGCAAACTCAATAACATAAAGAGATGCTGTATTTCTAGCGCCAAGTCTAAAAAATTTTCCCATTGCAAAGAATTTGATTAGGATTTTAATTTAAAGCACCGTGTAAAAATCACAGGCCATTCCTTGTCTCCAGAAAACTTGTAGCAATTTGTAACTAGAAGAACTGCCACTGCCGCTGTCGTTAACATCTTGTCTCGCAGAAAGGCACGCGGTGATTAGGAAGTGTCTTGATGTATGTAGCGGAGGTTATAGGTGTCGGAAGCAAACGCTTCTGCCAGGAACGCGAAGGTATTCAAAGCTCGTACTTTCTCCTTGAGGGGGTGGGTTGGGGGAGAGGGTTAAGCTAGGAGAAGGGAAGAGCAGAAATGCCAATAACTTGCTAGCTTTCTCGATAGTTTCAACACCTCTACGACTACGGCACTTGTTACCTCAAGGAATATATATCACAGCCACTGCATATATACGTGGAGGTTGTATATTTATTACATTTACGTCTTTAATGATTCTGCCTGCAAATGGCTCCCGAGGTAATAATCGTTACGCTATAATGGACCTGGCATGCTAAATGACTACACTAATGGAAACTACCAGACTCTCATAAATCGTCTGAAATACTTGCAGCCTATTATTACTAGGCTATTTTAATTTTATTTCCAAATTAAATTCAATTCTTCTAAAGCAGTAGCTTATTACGGATATTATTATTATTATTATTATTATTATTATTATTATTATTATTAATTCTAAGTTCTATTCCATATCTGTTACAGAACTCGCTATGTCGAAGGTGAAAGTAATCTCCTGAGAAACGCGAGTTCACATCTGGCCGAGAGCGATAACTAACATAGAAACGGTTTCCGTCATCTCCTTCTAAAAGGATTAATGGCGGGTACTTGACTGTTCGTCATTCACCCACATGAAGCCAATTGTATAGTCTAGGGATGGGCAAAAATAATCGGTTATTTTGATAACCGGTTAATTTCATACTGATAACCAGTTAATTACCGGTTATTTTTAAAAGATACATCGAATCAAATGTATTTTAAGTTTATCTCTAATTTAATATCAGTCGAACTTCGTTCTTTCATTATTTTGTACTGTATATAATCAACCTTACATACAAATTGTCTCGTGGACCATTCCTAGATGGGATATGGGTTACTGCTTTCCTTACTTCATATATCCGTAGATGGTAAAATAAAATGCGACTTCGAGTCAGTGTCTATAGTATAAGCCTATCTGAATCGCTGACTCTCTCTGATATATATATTTTTTTATTTCAGTAGGTTATTTTACGACGCTTTATCAACATCTTAGGTTATTTAGCGACTGAATGAGATGAAGGTGATAATGCCGGTGAAATGAGTCCGGGGTCCAGCACCTAAAGTTACCTAGCATTTGCTCATATTGGGTTGAGGGAAAACCCCGGAAAAAACCTCAACCAGGTAACTTGCCCCAACCGGGAATCGAACCCGGACCACCTGGTTACTCTCTAGCTCTAGCCGTTACTCCACAGGTGTGGAGCGTTTTTGAAAGAAATGACAAAGAAATATTTTTTGGACTTTTCTTCGCGTTGATATTTTACCACTCAAACGTCTCTACCCAATAGTTTTGTCATAAATGGGAGTCAAACTTCAGACACAATTTTTTTCGGCTAAACTGTTACTCAACTAGGCCTACCAAAATGACATCTATCTATTATCATAGCTCACTTGACGTTATGTGTCAGAGGAAGAACAATAATATTTGTATGCATCTGAAGTCTGATTAGTGGAATATGCGATGTATACATTGGAGGGAGAAAGGAACTGGCCACCCTATCCCATTATCTCCTGGCCTAGTTGCCTCATGAGTGATGCCTTATTGGTGTTACTTATGAGGTTCAAACCTGTCTTCGGACAGTTGACTAAACAACATATCCCTTTCAACCCGTATAACCATAGCAGTTGAAAAAGCGTCGTAAAATAACCAATTAAAAAGACGTCAAATGTATAACAACTTTTACTAAAATGAGAGAGAACTTAGTACAAAATATATTATCAGTCTTGTTTATGTAAGGAAGTTTCCTATTTCTCCGATGCACGTCTTAACAGGTCAACACAGACCTGCTACAGTACTAGCTATTGTGTAATGTGTAATGTTAAAAAAAAACACCGTTTACAATAAACGGCTACCTATATTGTAACATCATCAGTGTTTGCTTGACACCGGGAGTAGAGCACACACCTGTAGTGACCTTGCTCTCTCGGAATTGCCAATTCTTTCTGTCTTGTTACTGATTGGTAAGTGTACGACCTAGCTGTCTAGCTAGCTTGACGAGGGCTGGGCCAGGGAGGAGTCCGTACACTTAAGCACGCTTTGGCCATTGTGCGCTCTACATAATTAAGCGAAGATTATCCAATTCCGACAGGAGGCCGGGGTGGCATTCCCAAATCCGACGCTTACAGGTGGACCATTCTGCCTCAGACCCTAATAGAGCCAGTTTCTTTTTTCGCAGAAGAGTAGCTTCATAAACCCCAGGGACCCGGAGCCCCAAGCCCTTCCTGATCAGCCAACGCTGACAGGTGGGCCATCCTATCTCAGCCCATAATAGAGCGAGCCCAGATGCCCAAGCCCTTCCTATATCAGCATCGAAAACCCGTACTACTCACAGACTTCACCCCAGCCTATTTTTACTATTGCAGATGGCAGACGAAATGAGAGGGATTGAAGAGTGTTAGTGAAATGAGGAGAGAAACGGGAGTAGTCTGAGAATCCTATGCGACGTCTGCTTTGTTCACTGACCGGGGATCGAACCCGGACCGCCTAGATGGAAGATCAGGGCATTAAAATTTGAACGACAGAAGCGGAAAGATTTTCCTTAACATTTAAACTCAACGGTGGCAGCAAGTTTCCTTTTATAAAAAAAACAGAATATAGTTTTATTGATCTACTTAACAAAAGATAACTTGTAGCAATTTATGCGGGCTACTTTGTGTATTTGACTTGAATGTAACACCAGGCAGATATATGGCTGGAATTCCGTAGGGTGGGGTCAGCACGAGACGGGTCTACCACGGCTCCATGCACCAAAATTCTGCGTGTCTTTGTCGTTGTGTGCACGGTGACCGATGTTAAATCATGCTTGTTAAATTAAAACCCTGAACCATTAGAGAAAAGTTAATATTTGAACACACTTCCATAGTACACAGTGAGCTGTAACAACCTATAGCTGACACCGCCATGCCAGATTATGGTGTTCGCTAGAGAGACACGTCTGTTGTAGGTGGGGATGCATATTTTACCTCTGCATGGCTGAACTTGTTAATGTACAAAATTATATCAATTTTCTCTTTAATAACTCGTACAAATACAACGTACGTACAATAAATTACGCAGTAGGCATGAAAGCATGTCCTTAGTAGTGGTACGAAAAACATGGCTATTACTATCGTGCGTTGCTTTGAAGGGCAGAGAAATAGGTGATGGTGAAGTAATATTGCTAGTGGCATATTATACAATTAGGAGAGTAACAAAAACTATGATGGTTAAGTGCTTATTTTGGAAACTGTACAGCCTGTAGAAGAGAAATTACACTAGTCCCCCTAATGCAATTATTACAGACATAAATCTTGAGAAAAATGAACACATGTAATTTAGTAGGAAAAACTGTTTTAGCCACTATTGTGATATGTTTTTATGCCATACGTTGTTGCAATAAAAAACAAGCCAGATACTTACATTTTCCAGCAAAAATGACTGCAGGTCATCTGATAATATGGCTTCATATGATGAAAACCTGCGTTCCACGTTTGCTGAAATCAGATGTACATGCATGAATAAATTATTTCACATCATTCATATAAACATCGAGACGAAGAAATAAATGCATATCGTCAGAAACAGAATAAAAAGTAGAACATAGTACCTATAATTTTGTCTAACATGTTTAATTTGTCCCTATGCGATCTTGCGCACTATTCAGTTTACGTAAAATAGTTTTAAACCGCCTAATTTGATCTACCAGCGTTTGCCTGACTTACCCAAAGATTCAATAGTCCATAATGTGACGATACTATCTTTGCACTGTAAAAATACCGCGGCCCTTCAAAATTAATCAGTGGGCAGGTCATACTTCATATTAAAATACAAAAAAAAAAAAAAAAAGATATTTTTGACAGCATTATTGTTATAATAATAATATAATAATAATAATAATAATAATAATAATAATAATAATAATAATAATAATAATAATACTAATAATAATTATTATTATTATTATTATTATTATTACCAATACTTGCTGGTGAAATTACTACATTATTAACCGACCGAAATTTAAATACATTCTTTTTTGATCCTGCAGGATCGCTTTCTATATTCTGGTCGCTTAGCAGTTTTTTTGGAATGTTCTTACTAAAGCAGCGTCGTTTTTGCTGAATAATTTTAATCACTTTTTGAATACTGGTAAAGTTTTCGCGATAATAATTGCAGGATTCTAATCATGATCTCCATCGCGTAAGAAAAGAAAATTGAGACATAGGCACTCCAGCACACTGCCTATTAAATTCGCCAACTTGGTGAAGAGACATCAATTCCTTTAGTCATCTTTGGAAACAAGCTTTCGTAATGAGAGAATGACCACAAAAAAAAAACGCTCGTAACGAGAGAATACATCATCAAACACGCTCTCGGAAAGAAGGACTGAAACACAAAATACGTTCACGTAACGAGGAACTAAGTCACAAAACATGCTTTCATAACGAGGAACTGAATCACAAAACACGCTTTCGTAACGAGGAACTGAATCACAAAACACGCTTTCGTAACGAGGAACTAAATCACAAAACATGCTTTCGTAACGAGGAACTAAATCACAAAACACGCTTTCGTAAGGAGGAACTGAATCACAAAACACGCTTTCGTAACGAGGAACTGAATCACAAAACACGCTTTCGTAACGAGGAAATGAATCACAAAACACGCTTTCGTAACGAGGAACTAAATCACAAAACATGCTTTCGTAACGAGGAACTAAATCACAAAACACGCTTTCGTAAGGAGGAACTGAATCACAAAACACGCTTTCGTAACGAGGAACTGAATCACAAAACACGCTTTCGTAACGAGAAAATGAATCATAAAACACGCTTTCGTAACGAGGAAATGAATCACAAAACACGCTTTCGTAACGAGGAACTGAATCATAAAACATGCTTTCGTAACGAGGAACTAAATCACAAAACACGCTTTCGTAAGGAGGAACTGAATCACAAAACACGCTTTCGTAACGAGGAAATGAATCACAAAACACGCTTTCGTAACGAGAAAATGAATCATAAAACACGATTTCGTAACGAGGAAATGAATCACAAAACACGCTTTCGTAACGAGGAACTGAATCATAAAACACGCTTTCGTAACGAGTAAATGAATCACAAAACACGCTTTCGTAACGAGGAAATGATTCACAAAACACGCTTTCGTATAACGAGGAATTAAATCACAAAACACTATTTCGTAACGAGGAACTGAATCACAAAATACGCTTTCGTAACGAGGAACTGGATCACAAAACACGCTTTCGTAACGAGGAACTAAATCAAAAACACTCTTCAGTAACGAGGAACTGAATCACAAAACACGCTTTAGTAACGAGGAACTGAATAAAAAAACACTCTTTCGTAACGAGGAACTGAATCACAAAACACTCTTTCGTAACGAGGAACTAAATCACAAAACATGCTTTCGTAACGAGGAACTAAATCTCAAAACACGCTTTCGTAAGGAGGAACTGAATCACAAAACACGTTTTCGTAACGAGAAACTGAATCACAAAACACGCTTTCGTAACGAGGAACTGAATCACAAAACACGCTTTCGTAACAAGGAACTGAATTCACAAAACACGCTTTCGTAACAGTCCAGACACGGTTTCGACGTGATCTAGTATTGCGACTGCCTTGCAGACGACATCAGTCTGAGGAGACGTAGTATGCTAAGCTACGATATCTAGAAAGAAAGCGGTAATGTATACTTCAATATGTAGACAACTAAATTTTTGTGAAACGCGGAAAAGCATAACGATAGAAGTAGGCCTATGTGTCATATTTGAAATACACTTCCTTTGCTTTGTAAGGGAGCACAGCATTTAAGAGGTAGGCTATATACACCTTTCACTAGTATAAATTTAGTAAAAATTCAAAATTTAATTTCTACACATCCTGAACCAGTCTTGTGCTGAAATTTGTTATATAGTGATTAGGCAATACTTCTAGGTTATTAAAGAATATTTTAAATTAAAAACATGTATTGTTAATAATAATTATATTATGTAATTGGGGATGCAATTCGTATAGAGATATCCTGATATCTCATAATATGTGGACTTTTTTACTGCTTTATTCTCTGTTTCATTCAAAATGAATGTAAGCTATTAATAAATCCTGGTAAATACAAAAAGAAGAAAATTTTTTATTTTTTTTTTCGCCATGACTCATAAAATTTATTTTTATTATTTTACATAAAGAATTATTAATGAAAAAGAACAAGAAATAATTAAGCAGTGCTAAAGGCATGGTTTGTTAACACACTCATTATGAATAATTTTCCCTGCACAAATTGCATCCCCAAAAGAAAAAAATATAATAACCTTTAAAAAGAAAGTTTATTAATTGTATTACCTAATCCCTAGAACAAATTCAGGCATAAAATTAATTCAGTGTGTTTAGATATTAAATTTTGATCGTTACTAAATTTATACTAGCTAAAGGTGTACATACCCACTTAAAAACATTATAGGCTAGAACTCGGGTATTCGAAATCGAACATTCTGAATATGAAACCAACATAAGGAACTGCGTAGTGCTTTATTTATTATGCGACATAATTATCTTTTTTGGTATCTGTGGCTCTTAGCGTGGCAAACATTTCTATTACAAAAAACTTTCAATGCAATAAGACTAAAGTTCTCTGTTATAGTTTATCTATTTCATCGTATGACAAGAGTCATAAATCCTTTTGTAATGACCACAGAAAAAGGCCCTTAACTGCATTCAGACACTATCTTATAAATATATGGCGGAATCGTATAGAACTTTGCTCTGTTAATCCTAGCCAATTTATCATCCATATATATTTTTGTTGGTAAGAACAGTCTCTGCAAATACTGAAATATATAGCTTTATAACTTTATCTCTTACTGTCAGCCAGTGTTTTGACAGCCGTTCACTTCATTGTTGTGGTGCAATAGTTCTCTAACTCTGTGAAGTGTCGACCCCCTTTTGAGAGGTCATCTCAGTCACGCAAGTTCTCTTTCATGGCGAAGGCTATACCATTAGTCATGCATATGTCAGTTCACATTTTCCTGTAATCTATTCCTCCATTTCCAGCAAGGGATTATCTTAAGTGAAATTTCTTTGATGTTCATTGCATTACAGCCTTTAATTTAATCCTCTACATTTTACACTGTCATTTGTCGTTCTGTGCACATTATCACTTACAAATGACTTAAAAGTACCTCATATTTCTTATTTATTGGAGAAAAGTAAGTGTAAAATGTACATTAAAGCTCGATTCACATTATACGTCACATCAACGTCACGTCACGGACCAGCAGCGTTGCATCAGAACATTGTACAACGAATTTTATATGGTAGCGTTCACATATATACAGGCAACGACACGGACCATCAACGTCACGGACCGTCTGGGATTCTCGAGAAGAATGTTTTGACGTGACGGAACCTGTACGTGGACGGTTTTTTCTGCTAGACAGCTAGACTCTCGCAGCACCGTTAAACATTAACATGTCGTAGCTGCTATGAGAGACAATCAATTACACTTTAATTTTTAGGATTCACATATAAATGCCTAAGGAAAGCATAGAAAAAATTTGAAATCAAAATCTTTTTTGGACAGTGAGAAAAAAATTACTAACTTCGAAGTCACCTGTTCAAAATAGACATTGACACTTTCAAAAGTGATAAGCGACAAACTTTTCACGTTACATGGGGGGTCAAAGCGAGAGAAATGTTTAGAAAGAATGAAATTACTTTCAAAAGTGGCTGATATTCAAAACCTGTACCGATTTGCGAGTTACGGCGAGTTTAATGCGGGGGTTTGCGTGGCGGACTTTCTTATGCAGAGCAACAACTTTTATCTGTTAGAACCGCGGATTCTCATAGATCGCTCTCGCTTTGAACCCACATCTAACGTGAAAAATAAAAAAAGTTTGTCGCTTATCAACTTTTGATATGTCAATGTTTATTTTCAACGGGTGACTTCGAAGTTAGTATTTTTTTCTCTCACTGTCCATAAAAGATTTTGATTCTAATTTTTTTTCTATGCTTTCCTTAGACATTTATATATGAATCCTAAAAATTACAGTGCAATTGATTGTCTCTCATAGGAGCTACGACATTGTTTGAGAACACTGACTACTTCTCTATTCTTGATGACGCCGGCAAACTGACGGTCACTTGCCGTTAAGTGTGAATGAGTTTGCATTGGACGGGACGGTGACGGTGACGGTGATGGTCCGTGACGTTGATGTTCCGTATAATGTGAATCGAGCTTAAATCTAAGTGTAAATTGCACAGTCCCGATTTGTAGCAGCGTAAATTAACGTCTCAAACATTTAACTAAGAAAACGGAATGTACGCTTTTCGTTCGAGTTCTTACCGGGAAAATTTTCATGCACAGATGCACACCCAGCATAGTGATGAATTAGGGGAGCTACGATTGGTAGTGAAATCCGATTACGGAAACCAGCTAATCATAACGGCTGAGGAACAGAATAGAATGTTTATGACATTTTTTACACATGATTCCGAGTGTAACTATAAAAATTAAGGATACGAATTTTTAATTGATTTAAAAATATTTCATAGGAAAAAAAAATATTA
Source organism: Periplaneta americana (assembly GCF_040183065.1). NCBI lineage: Eukaryota > Metazoa > Arthropoda > Insecta > Blattodea > Blattidae > Periplaneta > Periplaneta americana. The sequence continues at coordinate 142,548,930 of NC_091118.1, forward strand.
AAAATGACTACCTACTGAAGTGTCTCTATTTTCCAGAAAAAAATGAGTAAACGCTATGTTTTTTGCACGATAGTGTTTTTGTTTTTACTTTCCGCTCCTTTTTATTTGAATTTAGGCTATTTATACACGCTTTAACATCCAAGGTTATATCGCGTGTTTAGGATCTTTAGGTATATCAGTAGGTCGTTGATTATTGTTCCATTCCTTATTCTATTTTATTGTATTATAGAGCGTTAGGAGTTTAGAAAATACTTTTGTGTATATAGGCTTCTTATTAGCGGACATCCCTCCTTTTCGTAATGTAGGCTAACTGAAGTAAGTTATTTACGTATTTTATAAAATATATAAAATAACAGAATAAATCTAAGTACTGTAACTAAACACTGATTCAAATATAAGCGCTTTATAGCCCTATTGCTTGCAAATGGACCTATATATTAGTTTATGTTATATTTCCATATTGTATTTCTTTAGTGTAATATTTATTTAATTAATTTATTTATTTATATAATTAGCCAGCTAGCTAGTGAGTACAAATTAAAATTATAAAACAAAAATGTTTCTAGCCACTACCGTTAAGAGCCAGGCTTGTATACGGTGTGGTCTTAGCCAATAATATAACATAAAATTTACAATGACAGTTTACTAAATACAGTATGTAACTTAATTCAACCCAATAAATAACACACAAAAGCAAAAAAAGAAGAGAAAGAAACAGAGAGAAAAAACACATTTAATAAAAACTGACAATCAGACAGAGGCCAGTGATATTCAATAAAAACATGAATATAGTCGACAGAAATAAAAGGTAAAAAATACACACATTTGTTAATATTATATATACCACGAATAATTTAATAATTTTCTATTTTAAAAGCTTCAATTTTAAAATATTTCAAATTTGAAAAATGGTTTGTAATTTTATACAAATCTGGCATTCAGGTAGTAGTTCCCTGTAAAGCAGGTTTGAATAATTTAAAGGAGGTACGTTAACAGAAAGCCACAATTTAAATTCACACAATATGCTAAATTGTGTGCACTCACAGTTGAGTTCTGGCGTCTTGTCAGCTCATGTGAGCTGTGTGGATATAAAAAGGAAGAATTGTGACGGTGTCGTGTATAGTTCCTGGGGTAGCTCAGTCGGTAGAGCGTTCGCGCGCTAAGCGAAGGGTCCTGGGATCGATACCCGGTTTGTAATTTTATTATAAAGTCTTGGGCCGAAACTAGCACCATGCTTAAGAGCTGCACTTATATGTCATTTGGGCTCAATTAATGGGAAAGTAGACTTTTGTCTTCGAGTACGATATTATTATATTTTATTTTCTATTCGTTACAAAATACGTACGTAACTTATTTTAATTATACAGTATTACAAAGAGGAGAAATGTCCGCTAAGAATACACCTATATACCTAATGACATTTACTAAACTGAGAACGCTCGATGGATGGCTAGTGTTCATGGGCCGTATTCATAGACATTTTTAGCGCGGGTTTTCGGTGGATTATCAGCGTTTTTCGTATTCATAAACCAATGTTAGCGATAGGATATGATTTGAATTCCGTACTAGTAACCAGTGGATAGCCTGGGCTACCTTAGTACGCTCGTAGCGCGTGCTGCGAAATGTCTATGCATACGGCCCCATGTGACTAACTTTGTGACAGAGGGAAAGCATGAAAAATCCCGATCAGATTTGGCAGCCATGAAGTATGACCTCAAGATCCCTCGAATGCGGGTTTCAAAAGTTACCGTCTGAGCCACCTCGCTCGTTCTACTTACCGCTCTTGTTAGCAAGTTGGATTTAAAACAAGCAGATTGATTGCTAGAGAAACAGATTATTATTGTTACACCTCATAACAGCACCAATGTATCCTATTACAGCCAATTTTCCATAACTCTTCAATATTTATGTCCACAGACATGTTAGAATCATCACTTTTAATAATCTTAGCTGCTATGATGTATCGGATGTAGGTACCAACTTTTACTAATATTTTCACCAAAATAATACTTCCTCGAATATAAATAATAGGCCTATTATTTTATATTCATCAAAATGATGAAGCATCAATAAACTCTATTCTTGGGTTTACTTAGTTACCGTACCTATTGGCCTACAATGAAACAATGCGCAAATCCTTTAGAAACAAATTTACTCTATATTTTCAACGAAAAAATATATGGTAAAATTTTTACAGTATTTGCATCTCTAAAAATATGATCGTGAGAAAAAAATAGTACTTTGCAATAAGTGCGTAATAGAATCTTGGACATGGAAAATACTCATTTCATCTACTTTTCTTGTAACGTTTCCTCAATTATTTTATAATGAACTTATACCTTTGTATCGCAGTATACTATTTTTCATTGCTCCTAACTCTAGTGATAAGTTTTGATACAGTAAATTAATATTATCGTGTGAAGATTGAGACTAAAATATTAACAGACTAATTTGTCATCTAAATAAAGTATTACACTACACTAATGAAAGTTTAATCATACTCGAGGGTTTTGAATGACAAGGTTCTACCTAGTGTTTAGTAAATTTTACGGGAGAGCATTTTAAAAGTTTGGTTGTTAATAAAATCAGTGCAGATAAAAACATATAATTTATATGGTGTGAAGTAGCAGAATTCAATGCAATAAAAATCTCAATTTGCTAAAAATGTCAGATAGAACCTTGTCGTTCTGAGCCCGCGACATGTACGAAAACATGTAGGAGATGTGTTCAAAATTTCAGAACTACACCTTCTACCATTTCTGAGGAAGAATGACATATGTTTGTAATACAGTAGTTATTTACGACATGAGTTACGATAAGATATCGTACAACGTGTTAGCCACTTTGATAAAAAATTATTTTAAAATAAAATTACAGTAGAGCGTCTCGTTTAGGCACAGTGAAAACGTAAACAAAGTGCAGGTAACGTGTGGGGGGAGGACGAGCCGTACGATAAACAAGAGGGATGCACAAGATTTTAGTTACAACATTTATGGCGGAGCATTAATTGAAATTATATTTTCCAAAAACACACAAAACAAAAGAACACAAATTGCATAACGTTATCATATACACATTTTAACAAACAAGGAATTGTAATGTTGAAATAATTCAATATAACAAATCAAATATTGCTTTCAAGCAGTTTTTTACGGTCATGAATTTCATTTTTTTGTATGACTAACATAATATCACCGTTTTCTGTGCTATACCTGAATAAACTGAATTTTGAAAAGGGATAATTATGTTTAGGAAATAGTGTTGTCACTACAGACCAATATATAGTAGTTTTGTTTATTCGGCCACAGAAGACGGTGATATGTTAGTTATATGAAATTCATGACCGTAAAAAATGCTGCTTGAAAGCAACATCATATAAGCAGCAAAATTTGATTTGTTATATTGAATTATTTCAACATTACAATTACTTGTTTGTTCAAATGTGCGTATGATAAAGTTTTGCAATTTGTGTTCTTTTGTCTTGTGTGTTTTTGGAAAATATAATTTCAATTAATGCTACGCCATAAATGTTGTAACTAAAACCTCGTCCTCCCTCCCCCCCCCCCACACGTTGCCTGCATTTTGTTTACGTTTTTACTGTGCCTAAACGAGACGGTCTACTGTAATTCTATTAATTTTATTAGTTTTGAACATGTCTTTTATGGAAAGGCGATTGTATTATTATTAGTTTCTTCCTATGAGAGGCGATTCGTTTATGTTTCTTTTAGTTTTGAACACGATAAGTTTTTGTTTATAACAGAAAAACAGCAGTACTAGGAGAAATAAACTTTGTTAAAATGAGTTCAAACGAGTATTCAGATACTGAAACTGCTGCAACTTTTGAAATTGAATGATTAGTACCATCGAAATCCCGCGTAAGATATTAAGTAAAATATAACAAATTTGAAGATTGGTGTTCCAAGAAAAATGTAGAAAGTGTGTCGAACATATTGTTGTTAATGTTTATAATAAATAAAATCAATTAAAGTTTAATTAATTTAATATGTGGTTCACATTAAGCAACCAGTTAGATAGTAGCTGCATCATTACCTAACTAGTTGTGTAATAAATGTGTTTACAACATTTTTATTAGTGATGTAGAGTCCACATTACATGAAGTGGATAAAAGTTCTTACGAGAATTGAAATGGACGCGAGACGTATTAAAAGAATTTTAGGCCTAAAATACTCGCAAATATATAAGTTCATATTTATTTTAATCTAACTCAATGCTGAATTTTTAACTCCAAAAGAGAAAAAACTGGCTTTTGATCATCTACACTACCCGTACCTTAAAGGTTCTATCATAGTATATGACAACTACTAATAAATGTACAGAAACCACAGTGAGGTCAGCATGTCCGTGCAACAAAGCTCAAACTTCCTGAACATTAAGCCAGTTTGCAACTGCGTTCGTTGTAAAAGACATTTCAATATTGTAACTATTCTGTTGATATACTGTATCTTCTGTTCAAACACTTCTTTTCCTTTAATTTTATTCCGACCGCAGCTCGTTTTTATTTCAGTATCAGTAATGTGCAATTAAAGAGAATATCTGTCAAAACCACTCCGTTCATTATTGACGTTCAAAAATTATTTAAAACATTTAATGCTTTTATCGTGTCTTTGTGACATGTAATCACAATTTGCTGCATAAATAACGAATATAGTATTTCACTGAAAGTACTAGATAAAATCATTTCGAATCCACTACCATGCGCCAACTCATGCTGTCACTTTTATATCGGCGAGAGTGTTCAATAACAGAGATAATGCTACTTCTCTGAAAGTATGCTATAGACCAGCACAAAGCACCCTGGGGCTAGCATCTCTTACCCGCGGAGAACACAGTGCACCATGATGCACTCGTAGCAGCTAGCGGGTATGCGCTCTACCTCTTCCTGCTGCACGACGGTGCACACGGGACGGCACCGCTTACCCTTTGCACATTTCAGCGAGTGCTGACGACCATTGCTATGGACTATATATTTACTTCGTAGACTTGGAAGTCAGTAGCCGATTGTTACTATGCGAAAATGTTTCTTTCCATTAAAGTGTCATATTTATTGCTTTTACCTCCGATCGAGATGGTCGCCTATATGTATATTTAATACTAAACAGTAATTTACATCTAACTTGACGGTATTCGTATGTTGTCAGAGGAAGCCTGATTAGTGTAATAATAATAATAATATGTTATGTTACTACCGTCAGCAATGCATGCAATGAGGGAGAAAGGAATTGGCCACTCAACCCCATTATCTCTGAGCAAGTTGAGTTGTCTCATGAGTGGAGTCCTGCGTTGGGTTACCTAAAGCCTCCAAACGATCCGCTACAATGTAGGTATGTATCGAGTATACAAATGTTATGTTTTATTTAACGACGCTCGCAACTGCCGAGGTTTTATCAGAGTCGCCGGTGTGCCGAATTTTGACACGCAAGGGTTCTTTTACATGCTAGTAAATCTACTGACATGAGCCTGTCGCATTTAAGTACTCTTAAATGCCATCGACCTGGTCCGGAATAGAGCCCGCAACCTTGGCCATAGAAGTCCAGTGCTATACCAACTGCGCCAACCAGGCCGACTCGAGTATAGATCGGTGGGACTCGACCCTACTACACACTTTAGGTCCGCTGTTCAAAACAAAACAAAGCTGGGCGCTTGGAGATCAGTGCTCTAATAGAAGAATTTGGTAGCGGAAAGAAGAGCTTGTATTTTATCAGAAAGAATGAGTAATTTTTATTTGAAACGCTTAAAATGTTTACAGTCATTCATCGTAATGTGTAAAGACTCGTAAAGCGCGCACTTATAATTTGTTTGTGCTGACATTTATGTTTTTCATTTGTTAATTCCAACTTTTAATCACATCTAAAGTATCTTAATGTGTTCAGAGAGAGAGAGAGAGACATTTAAAGAAAAATGAATCGTCCGGCCTTAATTAAGGATGTCCACGAGGATGCGGAAATTAATAGCAACAATACAATGAATTAAAGATAAATATTGTTGTAAAATAAATTCTAATAATTAAGCACTGTTAATATAAAAATAATATAAAATCTTAAAAGATAACCTTAAAATTAAATTTATAAATAAAAGATTTCAGTTAAAAATAACATATGGCTTATCAGGGGTAGACAAATTCCAAGCAAAGTGTAGTCATGGCGTATAAAAATTATTATGTGGTGCCTGAATTGTTTATTGAGTTCAGTAGTACATTGTGATGCAAGTGTGGTGAGTGAGATTTACGGGAACGAGGAAAAGTTTGAAAAGACGAGCCGAAGTCGAACACAAGCTTGCTCAAACGGGTGTGCATTACGTAAATTATATGTATTTATTTTGTAATTTATGTCGCAGTAGAGGGCCAAGGCTATTTTTTTTTTAGAGGAAGAACAATTTATTTAGTTACATTTCAAAAGATACAAACTGAAAACGCACTACACATTGTACCATATTCTATAATATTTGTCTAGACATTTTCTGTGGGTCACAATGCTGAATGTTGTGTACGAAGCAACTGTGGAGACTGAGAACTGGTACAGAAGATTGTTCTTGCAGACTCCATTAAGCAAATGCCAAGGATGTTTGAGCGAGTCCGTCAGAACATGGTATGCATGTGTGCAATGCATGCACTCAGAGTACCTGGGGGATTCCAATTTCAGGAATTTGTATGTCCTGTGGAAGGCATATTTATTGTATTATAGTTTAGCTTGAAGTAACAGGTATATCACCCTGTTACATGCAGATGATCAAGTATCAAGCACTTTCTAAGGCTCGATAAATATTTAATATAATCGCCCGCCATTTTTGTTCTTTCGTTGGCGTTCGCAGAAAGCACACGAGGACATTATTTGCCGCTCAATTATTTGCTCAATTACAGTGCGTTTGATTTATTATCATAGAAGTTACGACACGATAATGTTTAACGGTGCGGCAAATAGATTCCTCGTCTGGTAGCCCGGTAACGAAAGAACAGAAATGTCGAATGATACTACCTACCTAGACTTTATAGAGCCTTCACTTCCTAAGGCGTAAGCAAAGAGGAGGAGTCACGCCAGGAATAACAGCAACGCGACTATAGCTCACAAATACTTGAAGTAAACATTTCATATAGACTGATTAATACTTGGCATAAAAAGTTGGTGTTGGATAAAGAAAAGTAAACTTAAGGAAAAATGGATTTGAAAGTAAATGAATATCTATGTAACACATACCTATTAACATTCTCATTCCCTACATTCACCTAGTAACTCAGGGAGCCAACTTTAGAACAAAAAGTTACTAGATTTGTAATCATAATTTCGTAAAAGAGAATTATTTGATGAAAAAATTATTTTGACAGCTCTTTAAAAATACCACGCCCCCTTACAGCCTTAATTAAAAGTAAACGAGCATATTTGTAATCAGAATTGAACTAAATCCACTTGGAGTAAGAAAATATACATTCTAAAGACGTGAAATAGCCAATAATTTTTTTAAAGAAAATTTTCATAATTTTCAGTGGACTCTCCCTTTAAACGTTCGTGATACAGTAGGCCTATAGAATATGAACCAACAATCCCGTTCTATAAAGATAAATATAGTTTATCCCACATTGATGTAATAGGCTGAGGGTGGGAGCACGAGGTACCATATTCTCCTTCTTTGCCTACAAATGCAAAAACCTAGCATTGTGAATGAAATAGCCATCATTGCCTTCAAAGGATCGGTTCAGATATTGAGAAATCACTTGTATGGGCGTGATAATGGAAATTTCAAGTTATCTTAACCGATGGCTATTGATTGGTTTAGATATCAATGTCAATAAAGCCGTAGCTATTATTTTTCTCGCGGTATATGGCATTCAAATCATTTTAACGCTTCTGATGATACTACTATCCCTTGCTTACTGCAAATGAGTATATACGCTACTTAGGTAGACGTTGTGTATATTCTATTCCCTAACCCAGTGGTCGTCAGCACTCGCTGAAATGTGCAAAGGGTAAACGGTGCCGTCCCGTGTGCACCGTCGTGCAGTAGGAAGCGATCTGTTCTCCAACCAGGAGATTAACCGTGAAAGGAATGTGCTTACTATTGCGTCATCTATTGGAGCGAAGTAGATAGATAATATTACCGTTATAACTTCAGTTTAAAAAAACATGCGCTCTCCTGCATATGTTATTTCCTGTATGGAGGGATCAAAAGTCCAGGAGATTAACCGTGATCTAATTTTGTAACTAGGGTAGTACTGTATAAGCATGTGTGTGTCAGTGTTATCGTTTATGCTTTGAGAGTTAGCCAATGGAGATGTATGTACCCACGTGTGTGAATTTATGACATCTTATGGCATCAACATTCATTCACATCATTACCCCGCTGCGTCTCATTCCCCTGAGACTTTCTCCTGGTTGGAGTACAGTAGAGAGCATACCCGCTACCAGCTACGAGTGCACCATGGTGCACTGCGTTTTCCGCGGGTAAGGGACGCTAGCCCTAGGGTGCTCTGTACTGACGACTCCTGCTCTAACCGTTTCAAATGTAAATCATGTTGTGCGAGATCGTGTGTAGTTGCTTTGTTTCCGCACAAAACCAATCCGCGGAAAGTCTAAAATTCCACATTCAGTATTTGCAACCTAACACACATAACAATTTCCCTCTTCTTACCGCGTAAGTGACATATTGATTTTACTGGTTTAGGCTTTTAACATATTATTTTTAGAGACGTTCAATATAGTAATAATTATAAATTGGAAACTTACCTCTGCAATTTCACCTAAATTGCACTGTTAATTATTGTTTTTAAATATTTGCAAAAAATAAGTAAACTCTACAACTCCACTAAAGTTACTGCATTCGTGATGCAAGTAACATTAAGGAAGCCGTGAAAAAATCAACAAGATTCCATAGACCGGGGGGAAAAAAAGACACGTATATCACGGCCTGCTGGAGTATAGTAAACACAGAAAACATTTTAAAGCAACAATATTGAAGATAGATATTTTTGTTTTGCAAATTTTGCCGTCATTGAACAGAAAACCAAGATGGAGATTTCATTGCAACTAATTAGAAATTCCTCTTTCAGGTATGTAATAAACGATCTTCGCACAAAATAATGTACGATACACGAGCGGTATGTTTTCTTTCAATTCTCGGAAATTAAAAAAGCGAAACGTAGTTGAGCTTTTTCAAACTTTTCCTCGAACATGAAAACTTCAACATACCGCTCTTGTAACGCATATTACTATTACCTTTTAAGTGTGTTTTCATTATATACTTCGCTTTGCAAACCTGGCAACCTTTTCATAAAGGAAGCTTAAATTATTATTATTATTATTATTATTATTATTATTATGATTATTATTATTGTTATTATTATTATTATTATTATTATTATTATTATTATTATTATTATCTGTGAGCGCTATAAAACATAATGAAGTCAGTAAATATTAGCCTACATCCTTAAAACCAGTAATATTGACCAAAATTGGCATTTAATGGGTCTATGAATACCTTGACATACTACGTCAAGCCAGTAGTTGCATGGGCGTCCAGCATATTAACACTGTGTATGCATGACAGAAATAAACTCAAGAGTGTTCTATATAAAACGTCATTCTGCATAGAGACAGTTACATAACTTACTGTTACATAACACAGAGTGGGCGCATCTGGCCTGAAGAGGAGGAGAGGTCAGAGGGTTTACCAAGAACTCGGACCGTAGGTATAGGTGTAAATAAATGATTTATGACAGTTTGCAGCCTGAGTTGGATGTTGTCGGAGGTTGAGAGGTGTGGGGCGTTAGAGCCGTTATAAGCCTGCCGTTGTTTACGCGTCCAACGGCGCCATCATGGCGTCTCGGCGACTATTCTATTCTATGTTGGGGTAGAAACGCGTTAAATAAGTTAAGCGAATAAAATCTCGTGTCTGATGCATGTGTAGAAGAGGCCTCGAGTCTGCGTATGGCGGAGATAGAACTCTCTTTACCTGGCATTCTAAAATTGAGGAAATAATTTAAGTCTATTCCTGAAATAATTTTCTTGGAAATGAATTACATATTTATTCACTAATAGCTCTTTCGAATTCTTTTGATGCTAAAAAACTGATGAATTCAACCTTATATTTCGCTATACAAAGAGAATAGAAAACATTATGGTTCTTAAATTACATATTTTAAGATCCAGTTTTCTCAAGTCAATCAGGTAAAATATATATGAATAAAAAAAGAAGAAATTGAAGAAGAGGAAATAAAAAACCGAAATGAAAAGAGCAGAGCCGTCAACTGGAGTAACATTGGTCCAATTTTTTTACCATTCTAAAAGAAAACATTTGTAATTCATGTGTTTGTTAATTTATTTTATGCTCGACCATGCCGAAATGTAGTAATTATACACCTGGTAGCAGCCCTTTAATGGACCTCATTAAAGTACACCTATCATTAAAGTTCAGGTGTTCCACCAATCAGAAAATACCATTGTAGCAATATGAAAGCGCAAGTATCGATTATTCTCGGATATGCAATCGAAAGACAACAATAAATCAATAAATCACCTATATTTGAAATAAAGTCAGTTCTGTTACTATAATAATTAGCGTTAATTGTAAACAATATTCAAATAAATTCAATTTGTCATCTCGTTTTTCAGTGTCTAATTCAATTTCAAGGTTATATCAAGATTAATGTTTATTTTACACTCTATATTATATCAAGGTCAATGTCGACATTTGTTTCTCGGAAAAAATCAATACTTTCGCGTCTGCGCACATCTCACAATTTACGAGGTATTGCACAAGGTCAGTTCCGCTCCTCAGATAAGAATAACATGAATACTTATGAATAATTTCAAGTTAGAAATATGGTCGAGCATAAAAAGTCGTATGAAACTTGACTATAATGGTAATTAAGACGCTCGTATGAAAATTATGAAACTCGCGTCTTAATTACTACCATTATAGACTCGTTGCATAATGTACCATTAATGAAACATCTTAGGAGTTCTGTACGAAGTAATAATGGTTCCTAAGGCATTGTAAACATGTTGCTGTTTGAAATAACTACTGTTGCTGTCATCTGTTTTCTGAGTTCATCGTTTTTTAATATTGGGTCTCCATTTTTTTAACATTAGGCCTAATTGATATCCTCGAGTTATAAGCTAGGTTTGTTGGCAATTCAGACAGTAAATTTTCATCAAAAACTGACCAAAGAAAGAGTAAAAGTAAAAGTTATTGGAGTTTGATTTAAGTATTTTACATTTATTACGCATTATTTACGCGTATTTTACTGTAATGTAAATAATCTTTTTTACGCGTAAAGTCCCAACCCTGTGCTCCACAAATTCCATCACGACCTGAAAAGGGATCGAACCCGGGCCGCCTGAATGGAAGACCAGCAGCGCGCTAGCTCTTCAGCCACAGGCGCGGCCAATCTAGTGTATATGGCAAAGATAATTATAAAGATATGTAAGAAAACAGGTAACATATAAGGTAATTAGGTATGTAATATTTTGCTTGCTGTGTACAGTGCTAGCCGTCAAGAGCGAGAAATACGTGCACGCGTTCTCTCCTCTAAACGACAGCCCGATTTAACCCCATTTATCTCGGAGCAACATTGATCCGGAAAACAGGCTTCATTAATATCTGCCATAACTGCCGTTGTTAATTAGCAACACGACGTTCCAGAGCCTCGCTGCTGTCTGTTGGGTGGCGAGCGAGTTTTATGGCGGGAGAGAACCCGTAAAGTGCTCAAGAAACGGCACAGCATATTCTTTCCTCTCAGTGGCGGACTGGCTCTTCCACGTTAATCTCACCCTATTTTCACAGTTTCTCCCATTCCACAGTATTCTCCTTAACATTCACAAGAATTAATATAATTATTATACAGGAGTCCCGCGTCGTGGTGTCGCGGTCTAAGGCATGCTGCCTAGGACTCGCGTTACGGAATGCGCGCTGGTTCGAGTCCTCACGGGGGAAGAAATTTTCTCATGAAATTTCGGCCAGTGTATGGGACCGGTGCCTACCCAGCATCGTGATCCACTTAGGGAGCTACGATAGGTAGCGAAATCCGTTTGCGAATGCCAGCTGTAACTGCTGGGGGGGATCATCGTGCTAACCACACGATACCTCCATTCTGGTTGGATGATCGTCCACCTCTGCTTCGGCATGTGAGCGTGAGGCCAGCAGCCGGCTGGTCGATCTAAGCCCTTCACGGGCTGTAGCGCCAGGGATTATTATTATTATTATTATTATTATTATTATTATTATTATTATTATTATTATTATTATTATTATTATTATTATAATACAGGAAGCGTTCTTGGCTTTAGCTTTAACTTGGGTTTACGAGGGCGAAATTCGAGACGGGTCCGTACACTTAGGCACGCATTGGTCCATTGTGGGCCATGCATATGCCATCATTTCAGATGATCCAGGTGGTATTCGTAAATCCGACGCAGACAGGTGGGCCTCAGTCCCTCTTAGAGCAGGGTTTCGTTTCGTGGATAAGTAGCCTGATAAGCCCTAGGGGACCAGAGCCCCAAGCTCTTCCTATATCATCGTTGGAAACCAATAATAATAATAATAATAATAATAATAATAATAATAATAATAATAATAATAATAATAATAATAATAATAATAATAATAATAATAATAATAATGTGTCTGCAATTCCTACTCACTTCACTTTGCGTGATTCGGGTTCCGCATAATTACTGCGGATAGGTGGCAGAACTGTGACTCATTTTCAAATTGCACACCACTTCGTCGGGCCACTTTATGCATGATGTGTATTTGTGAAGAGTTATGTCGTGTACTAGGGTGTATGTTAAGTGTTAGTGTAAGTGTAGTGTAGGGAATGGGTGAGGATGATGATGAAGGTGAGGAAGGGATAACAAGAAACCCGGTGCCGACATGTAGCCTACTCCAGTCGGATAGCATCAAGGGGGACCGCCAGGCTTAACGTCCCCATCCCACGGACTAATCACTGTCAACAGTGACATATGCCTTCCCTTCATATGCACTGTGGAGAGATTTAGGATTTAACCCAGGAATATTGGTCACAAATTAGTGATTAGAAGTTATGCACCGCCATCTCTCCTAGTCCCCTCTCCTAGTCCCGAGGTAGAAATTTTCAAGAAAATTTTTGACCCCGCCGAGAATCGAACCCGGGCCAGCTAGTCTGAAGCCAGACATGCTACCACAGAGCTAACTCGGCGGACCCAAATAATAATAATAATAATAATAATAATAATAATAATAATAATAATAATAATAATAACAATAATAACAATAATAATAATAATTCAATAAGTTACACAATAGGCCTATATACATGGAAGACTGACAATCACTTGGTAAAGAGAGGCTGAAGATATAACAAATGTTTATTTTGCTTTTTTTATTTTCAAAGATTGTAACTAAATGAGAATCATAAAAATTTAGACGAAGTCAGATAACTTTATGCTTGTAGTCGTCTAAGTTGTCGAAGTAATTTCCACTGCTTTCTTTCTCCATAGTCGAGTTCCTCGTAACGAGGGGCCGCGGTCGAAGGGTTAAACATGCATTCATTCCTGTATTACTGCTCCGTAAATCGCTTTTTTTTTTGTTTCTAATTCTAAATGTGCCCCTTAGAATTATTTTGTTATTAGTAGATTATTTGTTCGTAGAAATCAGTTCGGTTATTCAGCCCCATAAATCTGATCGTTTAACAAGAACTAGATGAATCGGCTTCTGGCACCAGAGAAAGGTAAACTCACCCTTTTTCAGAACATTTTTAGTCTCGTTTCCAAGATAAAATTTACAAATATTCAAGAATTGCTCGTTTAGTATGTTTGATTACGAACTATTCTGCAGTGATCGGGATTCGAAGCCACTGCGACATCATGGTACTGCCTTGACTGCCACTTGCACAAACGATCACTTTGGTTATAGGGCAGTTCAGTCCTTTCTGACAAAATTGATGTTAATTTCCTTGTCTGTCCTTGTATCAAATGAAATGGTATATACGGAATAAAATGCTCTGTGATGAATTTACATCTGTATACTATACAAAATAAGTCTGCGATTAATTGAACCGTTTCGACGGAGTTGGGACGAACAGGGAAAGCTCAGAATAATTGAACTCTTTCCCTGCCTCATTTTTCAGTTCCGTTATTACGGATATGGGGATGAGGGGGTGAACCACGGTTATCGAATTAAGCCCATGACAGCTAATTGACACACCCTCATGTTCCTTGTCCATTGTTCCCGTATGAAAGAGCTTTTCTTTACCCCCTCTGTTCGCCCTTTGCGAGCGAGGCATGTTTTGATCCCCGTGACTACGCACTTCACTATAGGGGTGCATAGAAGCAGACCTTAACGTATTCTCTGGAGGTGAGTGGTCAGATTCACGTGTCTACATCTGTACTCGACAGATATGCTAATGAAATTCTTTATTTAACATATCTTTTCAACTACAGGGACCATTCAGTAACGATGAATCAGGGAAGCGTTGGTGGAGCAATGATGGAATGAGAAAAAAAGAGAATCAGCGAAGTAAATTCTTTCTTTGTTCATTACAAACCTCAGTGAGAAGTCACGAACTGACAAATTATGAGTCCTCGAGTTATATTGCATTATTAAAATCAGAAAACTTGTAACTGTAAATTAAAAAAAATAGTGGTACAATATTTAAAACACGCAATGTAGGGTGTACTCTTTTGTAACCGGACAGCAATATTTCGGCCTTCCTCTGCAGTTAGTGATCTACTGCATCGGCTGTGGCATTCATCCCTTGCTTTAGTAGACTATTTCCCGTCTTCTGTGATAAACAGATGTTTTGGTGGTGGTGGTGGTGGTGGTGGTGGTGGTGTATTGCGTAGTATTATGTCGAATAGTGTAGGTGTGTATTGTAATTGGGTGTAAAATATTATATTGTGATAAGTTACTGTGTACTTTTTTATATTTATTTTTATTTATTGTCGATCAGCTTTACATAATAGTTATAGGAGACATATTTCTATCTTCCAGTCCACCAGGTCTTAAAGCGGATAATTTTAATTTACATTAATTATAATCTGTAAATCTTAACGCACGCACGCACACACACATAACGAATAGACGAAAACTTCCTATCCTTTTCATAGTTGGGCAGAACTTGAGATTACCCGCAAAACCGTAAACACAGGGTGAGCCAATGAAACGGGTTTTTTTGTAGGTGTATAGGCTAACCTCTTCCAATTCTAGCACTTAACAAGGTTAATACCTTAAGGCAGGGGTCGTCAGCACAGAGCACGCTGGGGCTAGTCTCTCTTACCCGGGAAAACGCAGTGCACTAGGGAGAACTCAGTAGCTGCTAGCGGATATGATCTTTATCTCTCCCTGTTGCACGACAGTGCACACAGGACAGCACCGCGTACCCTTTGCACATTTCAGCGAGTGCTGACGACCACTGCCTTAAGGCGAGGGGACTGTTATATGGATCACACGCACTATACACCGACACATGTGAACCTTCCCTAGCATTGGGTCAGGAGAGCGTAGTGGTTTCCACAGAGACACACACAGGGCATAACGGTGACGAAGGATATCCATTCATACTCGTAGCGGAATTAGAATTCACGAAACATTTGACTGCGCCGCCAAAGACCGCGTTCGGTGTCGGACACACGTGACAAACTACGTAAAATATTGACAATCATTAAGCGCTCAGAAATTTGCGCTTTTGGTCTCAGGTAATGGGCTGAAAAATCTGCGGTTAAGGCGTATGTCTCCTATTGTTATTAATGTTGGAAGGAAATATGGCAACATTGGCAGAATACTTATTTTCCTTTGGTTGTTGCCATAGTCATAACACAAACTGTCTCTGATACCAAAACAATCCTGTGCCACAGTACTTGAAGACACTGAAGCCTATATGGGACAATCATTGGATTTACTGATAATGATCAAATACAAAATAATCAATGTTATCTGAATCCGTACCCAATTTGCACATAAAGTTCATAGTACCAAGGATTCATCACTTGCTTCCAAACAGATGATACATCCTGTTTCATCTTATGTTAAAGTCGATAGTTCTCTTTTATACATCTTGATTATACAACTTTTAACACTATATCATGTATGACAAGAACTTTCTTGTGTTAAATTTTAACGTACCTTGTTAACATGTTTCGACCTATTTTGGTTCATCTTCAACCTCAATCAAGAAATTAAATTACAACATCGCATATAACAAATAACACTCTACAAAAACATCTCAACACACAAACAACACAAACAAACAAATACAGCCACACAAGCGTATACAAACTCAAATGTAACACCTGCAACAACTTCTACATAGGACAGACAGGCAGATCATTTCAAACACATTACAAAGAACACATCACAGCCATAACAAAATTACAAAACACCTCCACATATGCAGAACACATCACAAATGCCAACCACACCTACAGAGACATCAACACAGACATGGAAATACTGCACATCTAACCAAAAAGCCAGAAACTCAACACACTAGAACAATATGAAATATACACACGAAAACACACCCCAACGATATTCTCAACACACAACTCAATTTCAAAACACATAAATTCTTTGACTGTACACTACGAACTCACCCTAACAGGAAACAAGAGGCGCCAAGACCAACAACGACCAGTTCTGAAGATGACCTAAAATAGGTCGAAACATGTTAACAAGGTACGTTAAAATTTAACACGAGAAAGTTCTTATCATACAGTTCTCTTTTATGATTCCATTTGCTTTGCCAGATTTGCACTGTAGTAATTGAATTCCCTGATTTTTATCTTCTTAACTATGTCTACTAAGATACTTTCAGGAACAGAGACATGAGCAGCTGCCTCTCTGATAGTGATCTCTTCCATGACTTTCTGCAATGAACATTTCATATTATTCTCTTCCCATTTGTCTCTCTTATTAATTTCCACGTCAGAATAAAGGCCTTTAAATAAGAAATAGGCTATGAAATCTTATCCTTAATGAAATTCACTTGTCCGGTACTGGGGGAACAGATACTGTCCGATACTGGGTGACTAGGGTGCTGACATAAAATTTCTCGCTTCGACATCATAATCAAAACCAATTATTTAGTACGTAGCCCTTTTAATATACAATGCAATAACTACATATAAAAATGCTACGGTCACCTCAAAAGACAGTGTAGAAAATAAGACATAGTACTTCGAAAACACACACCTCACACTAAAACATCTCACATAATCTACTGTAAAGACCAAACACGTGTCTCAGCCTGTCGAATGCAGTGAATCAACAAATACTCTGTAACGATACATAGTTGCCGTCTACCATTTACCGGGCATAGCAAAGAACTATGTTTGTCCGATACTGGGAGCTGTCCTGGGCTGGGAGACCTTCCCCTAAAAGAAAAACCGTTTTCAAGTTGGGCGTATGAAACAAAATGAGCTTACGAAGATAAGAGATATACACTACATTTACATATTAAAATAGCGGATGGAGGAAGACAAAATATAAAACTTCAATTTTCATGATATGAGAAATCTGAGACAATTAAGGTATATTGTTATACCTGTATTCTATTTCAGGGTGAAAATGAGTGGTCATCATAATCATCATCTTGTGGGATCTATGTCACAAAAAATTTTGAAAGAAAAGGCGCGAAACATCTTGTGTATAAAAAGATATAACGTAAAATACAGAGGGAATTCTATAGAATATCATAAGACAAGCTCATTCAGTCGACAGTCTCAAAAAAGGCGCTAGAATACTAACTTAATGGACTTCAGAAACAGGTGTAGACCGTGGAAAAAAATTATCATCAATTGTGAGACTGTAACGTAATTAAGTTTTAACAACAGTAGGAAAAAGTCAAACATGAATAAATACATTTATTACCGTGCATTTTAAATTGGAAGGACGCGCAGTCGAATGATAAGATTATCATAGAGCTATATGAGCACGAGACATAAAAGCAGGACAATTTTTGGTTCGTTAGTACTATTCCAGCCGACCTTTACATTACAGCGTCCACATTCTGTACGACGGACTTCCGTTGAGAATATTTACACATCCTAAAGCCTGCTACAGAGAACTACGTATCTGAATCAACACCTGTGGCAACGGTACAAGTTCCAGCTGTCAACAGACCCGGGAAAGTCCACAGTATTGCTTCTATGTAACTTGGAAGTTTTACACACTTATTCGAGAATGACATTTCACCGCAAAGGCGGGTATTATATTCGAGAAATTATGTGACATTTTAAGGAGGAAATAATTGTAGGGAAGCTGCTTACGTAGATATATTACATAGGATACATTGCACTACATACATACCTTATATATATATACTGTACATACATTACATTTACATACATACATACATACATACATACATACATACATACATACATACATACATACATACATACTGTACATACATAAGTTACTAAGTTATTTTGAAAAAAAGTCTTGTCATGTTCTGCAAACCACTCTTCCACACAACTTATTCATTCGATAGAAAAAACACACACACACACACACACTCACTCACTCTCTCTCTCTCTCTCTCTTTCAACAACATGGTGTTCGACTTCGATCTCAGGCCTTTCTCTCTTAAATTCCGCAACCTAATTTTTTATGTTGAAATACAAAGGACGATGATCTCTTATTGTATTCATGAAATCAGTATAAACTTTTTTTGTCGGAGTGCCCTTTCAAGAAGGGGTACTTCATCACCGACCAATATTTTTCCCCTGTTAATTGTTTTCACTTTTGTTTATAATGATAGTCCAAGGCTAAATATACGAGTGTTAAAAAAGTATCCAATATTTTAGGAGGTGATAGTATGCATCAAAACAAGAAAATAATGTCTAATAAACATGGGTCCTACAACACATACTTTCTGAGATCTGGACACTTGTTCATAGGAGGTGCTCAATGTGACGTCCATTCATGGCAATGCATTCCTCTGCCCTACAATACAGCAGACTACCAGGTAATCATACCGTAGTTGACATCTCTGGCATGGAATACTGATACGTCGCAAGGAATACTGAAAACAAAAGTTTGGTTGCGGATATAAGCGGGGTTCAGCAGAGATGGTGTTGTGAATTTTCATAATCAGCATGTGTGGGC
Organism: Periplaneta americana; assembly: GCF_040183065.1. NCBI lineage: Eukaryota > Metazoa > Arthropoda > Insecta > Blattodea > Blattidae > Periplaneta > Periplaneta americana. Next base: position 142,568,028 of record NC_091118.1, read on the forward strand.
TGATGAAAATCCCCATACACTTGAAGAAACAAGACATCAGCACCGATTCTCAATCAACGTATAGGCAGACGTTCTTGGCGACAGATTAATAGGGCCATATGTGCTACCATAGAGATTAACTGGGGCTCGTTATGAGCACTTGCTTTTTAACGTATTGCCTACCTTACTGAAGAACGTGCCATGTCAGCAAAGACTAAATATGTGGTTCATGCATGATGGCACATCAGCACATTTTCTTCGCAATGTGCGTGAACACCTGACGCTGACATTTCAGGACCAATGGATTGATCGGGGAGACCCCACACATTGGCCTGCTCGTTCCCAAAACCTAAATCTTTTAGACTTTTCGTTATGGTAAATTTCAAAGAGTGCGTGATTCCTTACGCCGAAGGGCAGAGGAATGCATTGCCATGAATGGACGTCACATTGAGCACCTCCTATAAACAAGTGTTCAGATCTCATAAAGTATGTGTTGTAGGACCCATGTTTATTAAACATTATTTTCTTGTTTTGATGCATACTAGCACTCCACACCTGTGGAGTAACGGTTAGCGCGTCTGGCCGCGAAACCAGCTGGCCCGGGTTCGAGTCCCGGTCGGGGCAAGTTACCTGGTTGAGGTTTTTCCGGGGTTTTCCCTCAACCCAATACGAGCAAATGCTGGGTAATTTTCGGTGCTGGACCCCGGACTCATTTCACCGGCATTATCACCTTCATATCATTCAGACGCTAAATAACCTAGATGTTGATACAGCGTCCTAAAATAACCCAATAAAATAAAACTAGCACCTTCTAAAACATAGGATACTTTTTTAACACCCTATATATCAATATTTATTAGTTCATACATAAGATATAATATATAAACATAATACATGTAGGTAGGGCCTATCGGTACATATTATATAAATAAGAAATATTGTTAAAAATTATGCAATACCTTTTTTTTTATAAATTTTACTTCGTGTTTTTTCTACTCATTCAAGAATAGATATGTTTTATGGGGAGAATGATTTAGTACTTGACATCGTGTTCGAAGGGATCTATAATTAAGTCAAAGCACGTTCCGGCTTCTGTAAACAATGCGTGGGCGTGACTTTATCGTCCTCAAAGACATGCGGTCATGATCCGTTGTTTGTTTCTGTACTTCCAACGATCAATTTTCAGTCAACTTTTTAAGTATCGGTATACAACACTTTTTTGCTCTTGTTGACACTAGTCAAGATAAAACACATCACAGTTCAGATTCTTCGTAGGAACAACCGGATTACGCTTTGTTATTTCACAAAAAAATAACATATTACATAATTTTATTATATTTCGAAGTGGTCCTGGAGTTTGTGTTAAATGACCTTTCTAATGCATTATAGTTTCCATTCATTCTGATGTTTTGACGCTTAGTCTGCTGAAATATAATCTAATAATATTTTATTTAGAGTTCAGTCTAATTGACATATCACAGTTTAAAATCAATAACACTCAGAAATGTAAGTGATCATTGCATATTATAAAATTGAAATGTACACGTTTTCGCCCTTGGGCATCATCAGGCATTTAACTCACAATATCTTATACAGTTTTTCATATCTTTGCTGCGAAATGTGTACCAGATAATTGAAATTTACAACCTTGTATATATTAATAAACAACTATTTACATGGTTAACTCTATGACAAATAACAATCTGAAAATTAAATGAGTACAGGTATTAAAATTATATATGATAAAAGTGTGACTAAAATGTTGTATTGATTTTATATTTCAAATTATAAAATTGCGATCATTAAAACAACACGATGAAAAACCATATGATTCCTCTTAAACTTCATAATAAGCCAATACATTTCCATTAGTTGAGTGTTTGTAGTGCGAGCATTGGTCTCAATGATTTGTCACTCCATTCAATGGTGGAATCATTCTGTAATATATATTGTTTATTATGTGAGGAACTGTTATTAATGTATTCAAATGGAAAATTTATTCAAAAGAAAATTATAAAATTACTATTTTAGAATACTCACATTTAAGTTCATATAAACTGCACTAGGTTATATGTAATGACTTTTTGCATTTACATTAAAACAATTTGTAGGGTTTATCTGTAACAAGCTATAAAATATCAGAATGTATGAAGTCTGCTGAGTTTATTTGTTTATTTCTCCATTTGTTGCTTTTCAAATATTTCAGATGGCATATTGTTGTTTAATTCTAGCACTTGTTTCCATTGCACACATGTTTGTTACACCTGATCAATAAGTAATATGAGATAATTGCTGAGCGATAATATAGTATGATCTATAATAAATTATCGATGTAGAGGATAATGATGGTTGATATGTAAATGTGATTGGTCTATATCAAATGACTAATGTGCAAGTGACATAGTCGAAATTATGAATGAATACTGTTCTCCAACCAGGAGATTAACCGTGAAAGAAATTTGCTTACTATTGCGTCATCTATTGGAGCGAAGTAGATAGATAATATTGCCGTTATAAAGTCAGTTTAAAAAACGTGCGCTCTCCTGCATATGTTATTTCCTGTATGGAGGGATTAAAAGATCAGGAGATTAACCGTGATCTAATTTTGTAACTAGGGTAGTATAAATATGTGTATATCAGTGTTATCGTTTGTGCTTCGAGAGTTAGCCAATGGAGATGCGTGTACCCACGTGTGTGACCTTATGACATCTTATGACAACATTCATTCACAGCATTACCCCGCTACATCTCATTCCCCTGAGACTTTCTCGTGGTTGGAGTACATTAGAAATAGCACGAGTTGACACTTTATTACGATGATTAAAAAGGTCTGTCCAATCGTCGTCCGTCCATCAGTCCATCCATCAACGTAACCTTCCCATCTATGTCCATCCATCTATCTAACTATCCATACAACTTTTCATCCACAGTTCATAAGCCTACCAAACCATTCGTTCATGCGTATATCTATTCACTCATCGACAAATGCATCCAAATATCTACATATCCATCTATTCATCTATCCATCGAACCAATTCATCCATAAATCTATCTCTTAATTCCATAACTAGGCTTATACAGAGTGGAAGTGAAAAAACCCTGCAAATTTTCAGATGATGTATGTAACAATAAAGTGTGAACCATATTGAAGGATAGTCTATAGTTTTCTAAAGAAATATATTACTTCATTTTCTATATACACTTTTAACACTTATATATCACCGATTAAATTTCCAACTTTTTTGATTTACCTGGCTGACTAGTTTCGAAGTCTTGTTCTTCATTGTCCAGAGCCTAGTGGAGATCTTGCGCTATCTTTTGGTTTCCTGTTGTGGTGGGGTGTGTTCATGATTGTGTCGAAAAGGGTGCGTGTTTTGAAATTGAGTTTAATGTTCAGGATGTGATGTGGGTATGTTTTTGTATGTTTATAAATTTCATATTGTTCTAGATTGTCAAGTTTCTGATTTTTTGGCTGGATGTGTACTATTTGTGTGTATTTTCATGTCGTTGTCTTTGTTTCTGTAGCAGTGATTGGAGTTTTTGATGTGTTCTGCGTAGGTTGAATTCTTGTGTATTTTGGTTATTGCTGTAATATACTCTTTGTAACGTGTTTAACTAGGCTTTGAACACTTAAGAACAAGACTTCGAAACTAGTCAGCTAGGTAAATCCTAAATATTAACGCAGTAAAGAAGTTGGAAATTTAATCAGTCAAAAAATATTATTTCCCAAATGTTTAACACCGTCTTATTTGGTAACTATTTCGAGTAGGATCGTGAATTTTGTCCATATCTGTAGAAAATCTAGTAAAGAATAATTTGTCCCTTTGGCGTATTTTAATAGCGTGAACAGTTTTCGTGTAAATTTAATTTGAAAACTACTAATTTGAAGCCACTGAATGATGTGACCAGCTTGCAACATTGCAGCTAGAGAGAGAGAGTGGGAGGTAGTTTGCTAAGGCAGACAGACCGAAGTTCTTTGATATCTTACATCTGTATTACGAGAAGAAAGAGCAGTGTGTTAGCGGCGATGTTGCTAGACTGCTGAAACTTCCAACTCAATTAACCGTGCATTTAATCGCAAAACGTAATACAGGTATTCTATTAATTTAAGTGTATCCTATCGTCCCTTTAAATCTGCAGGATTACTTCACTCCCATTCAGTAAGATATTATCTCCACAAATTATAGTGCACAATTTCTGAATTCAATCAGTTTACATTAGTGAGTTTTAAATTCAAGATTACAAGTTCACAAGTCTGCACGACTCATGACATCCTAATAAAATTCAGTATTCTCTTTTAGAATACATTCTTCTTCAGCTTCGAATTTCATGGAGAATAGTCCGCCATTGCATGTTGTAATATTCTCATCCTATGGAGTCCGCACGCGTTCGTCTTTGCTAACCAAAAAACATGCTTTTGTGGAAGGCGAAAATTGAATTTCCTGGTGCTTCTAGATTTAAAACCAAGAACCGAGGAAAAAAGACCACTATTTCCCCCGTCACCAATTCTTTTCTCCTTGTTTGCTGTCTTTCCTCCATTTCTCTTGGTCTTCTTTTTTTCACCATAATTCATCGCCACCCCTTTATTTTTCACGTTCTTAAGTCTTTTAGGATCTGTCCCAAGTACACGCCTTCCACCCTCTTTCCTGATCCCTTAGGTCATCAAAAGCTCTTGGTCTTATACCTTATCTTAAATCTGGCTTATCCCATAGTAAACATTTACATGATTCATGTGTTATCACACTCATTTCTTGTTCTGCTTACTACACAGAAGATCCCTCGTACTTCTATTATAATCGACAAGATATATGTAATCTTTTTCCTTCTAATCCTAGGCCTATTTTCTAAAGATTTTAAAATATTAAATACTGATAGCTTGCAACAAATCAATACACTTGTGAGTATACCAACGTGGAAATAAGATGTCGCTTATAAATAAATTTTTATTATGATTGAAAATAATAAACGTGGTAATAAATTTTTGCTAATCAATTTGTTTTCATGTACAGTAATAAACATATAAATAATATTTTGATTATCAGTTTGTTTTTATGGACAATAATAAACGTATAAATAATATTTTGTACGATTTTGATTATTATTATCTTCATGGGAAATAATAAACGTGTCAATATGATTTTGCGTTATTAATTTTTATGGCTAATAATACACGTAAAATTGCGGTTCTGCTTACAAAATAAATGAATGAATGAATGAATGAATTTTTTTTCGGTTATTTTACGACGTTGTATCAACATCTAGGTTATTTAGCGTCTTAATGAAATGAAGGTGATAATGCCGGTGAAATGAATCCGGGGTCCAGCACCGAAAGTTACCCAGCATTTGCTCGTATTGGGTTGAGGGAAAAACCCGGAAAAAACCTCAACCAAGTAACTTGCTCCGACCGGGATTCGAACCCGGACCACCTGGTTTCGCGGCCAGACGCTCTGACCGTTACTTCCACAGAATGAATGAGTGAACGAATGAATGAATGAATGAATGAATGAATGAATGAATGAATGAATGAATGCCTATGTATGTATTCCAGTTCCAGTTCCGATACCCTCGGATCCCGGCCACTTAGTCCCTCATAATGAGTGCACCTCTGTAAATAGTGATTTGGACAGTGTGCCACTGACACACATTCTGTGACACAGTACATGAGGGTAAGCCACCAAAGGGAAAACTGAGAAGTAGAACTTAAACTGAGAGAATTCGATTCGCATCGGAACTGGAATCCGTGTGGCTTAGTAGATAAACCGTCAGCACGTAGAGCTGAAAATCCCGGTTCGAGTCCCGGTGCCGGAGAGAATTTTTCTCTGTTATATCCATCCATCATATTCACTAGGATTCAGAAGATAGAAATAACATGGAAATTGATCAGATAAAACAACACCATGATTTAAAATGTTAACACAGTGAAGTCGTTGTTTATTTAATTTAAATAACTTAATAGTTTATCAGTGATTATGTAAGTGTTAAAAGAGTGTATTCGAGAATGAAGAATAAAGAATGAAATAAAATTTCATAGTTTATTGTAGTAAGACTAAGGTAGGGATGGGCAAAAATAAACGGTTATTTCGAAAACCGGTTATTTTCATTGGGTTAACCGGCTAGTTACCGGTTATTTCTGCTTGCCGGTTAAACCTGATAACCGGTTATTTCCCTCAATAACCGAACGACCGGTTATTTTTTTTAAATAAACACTGAATCAAATATATTTTAAGCTTATCTCAAATTTAACATCAATCAAACATAGTTTCTTTTTATTATTCTGTACTCTATGTAATATACTCTGTATAAAATTGTCCCTTATGCCATTCCTAGATAGGATGGGGGTTACTGCTTTAGTTACTTCATCTGTTCACAGATGGCAAAACGAAATTCGACTTCGATTTAATGTCAATAATCTATGCTGACTTTCTCTTATTGACTTATAATATATCTGCGGGTATTGAAACGGCGAGAAATTTTGACATGAGTATTTATTGGTTATACTCGTAGGAGAATAGATTGTCCGTCGGAATGTGTCTTAATCAAGATTATTATTGTAACAATTATGGAATTTGTGTTAATTTTATTTATCTTACCTATACGACACTAATGTGAGTGAAATAATTAACTAAATGCAATTTCATAGCCTCCCATTATTTTTTTTATTTTGTTTAAGGACGTCATTGATGATCTTCAACACTTAATGACGTTCTTGTAACTATATTCTGGTTGGTTTACAGTTGATTGCTAATTGTTACTTGATTTCTATTGTAAATAACCTCTCATTTTGTTTTCCAGACTAATTTGCTGACTTTAAAATGTTAAAATAATAATAACCATGAAAATAACCGGTTAACCGGTTTTTTGATCGGTTAATTTCCTTCAGGTTAAATTAATTTTAAAATAAGCGGTTAACCGATAATCGGTTATTTTCGAATAACCTCCCATCGCTAGACTAAGGTGTCACCTTGCTGAGTTTAGTCTATCGGATATTACGTGAAAATTCCCATGGCTACATCAGTATAATTTCCGTTTCACAAAATCCTTCCATTTTTTCTATTAGCACAGATCGAATGTAGATGTTACACGTCACAACGTAGAGAGAGGAAGAAGGAGAAGAAGGGAGACATGAACAAATGAATAAAAATAAAGGATGGAACTTAAAGGGAGACACGTATGAAGAAAACAGGGGTAGTTTTTATCTATCTGAGATTTGTTATCCTGAAATAAGCGTTAGGCACGTTGTAGGTGTTGTAAATCCGATGTCTGCGTGTTCGCAGTTTCGCTAATGATTCTTAATCCCTAGTGGGGATTTAGCCGATGCGACTACGCAGATAATGAGACCGCAGAGGTATAAGTACTGAAACCATCCGCCGTCTATCAAATCCGATTGCGGTGGCGATGGTCGTTACTCCGCAACAGCATGTGAGATTTTGATATCCGGATGCAGTCCGGAGTTGTAGTACACGATCTCGCGCTGCATTCATTACCGTGTCTAAATAAGCGTTCACTACAAACATGTTTATGTGCAACTACAGCAAAGCACTTTCTAGAGGGGTGGAGGTGTTTTTAAACCCATTAATTGCGTCAATAAATACAATTATATATTTAGAATGGCTGCGATCGTGGCGTACGCACTGGGTGTGACGCTATGTGCAAGTTAAAGCTGGTTCACAATAAACCGGGAACGGAAACGGAAACGAAAACGAGAAGGAGAACGGAAATAATGTTAAAATAAATGTATTTAAATGTGAGCATTCACAACAGTTAATTGTGAATACTCACATTATAATATATATATTTTTTATCAATATTTCCGTTCTCGTTCTCGTTTTCGTTTCCGTTCCCGGTTTATTGTGAACAAGCCTTTAGAGTTGTGGGATGGAATTTTCTCTACGTGTGAATATTTGTCCTTGGTCCGCAAGTTTATGCCTTGAAACCTGCTAAATATACATGCAATTGCCCACACCTGTGGAGTAACGGTCAGCGCGTCTGGCCGCGAAACCAGGTGGCCCGGGTTCGAATCCCGGTCGGGGAAAGTTACCTGGTTGAGGTTTTTTCCGGGGTTTTCCCTCAACCAAATACGAGCAAATGCTGGGTAACTTTAGGTGCTGGACCCCGGACTCACTTCACCGGCATTATCACCTTCATTTCATTCGACGCTAAATAACCGAGATGTTTATACAGCGTCGTAAAATAACCCAATAAAATAAAAAAAATAAAATACATGCAATTACAACCCTAATAGTTTGAAACAATCTTTATTAATACTGTATGCACTAAGATATGCAGGAAATCACATTTTCTTTATCGTGCGAATCATAAGTGAATATAAACTTACATTTTTTTTAAGCACAAGCTATTTCGTTGTTTAAATAAGGAAAGAATAATTACATGCATGGTAAACACTGCTGCAGCCACTGTAGATGGATTTTAGTCACCGGCGTAGGTCAGTAGTTTTCCCCAACCGTAAGGCGAATGTCAGGTAATCTATGGTCTTATCTTACCAAGTACTATCTCGCTATCACCAATTCCATCGATGCTAAATAACCTAGTAGCTGATACAGCGTCGTTAAATAACCAACTAAAAAAACATGGATTTTTATTGTGAAAAACTCTTTCACGTCACACTAAGTTATTGAGTTGTATCTAAATGACGGTAAAGTTGTACAGTTTTAGTACGATACAGGATTTCCTCATGTAATGTATCTAATTTATCATATATGCTGGCAGATAAGTATTTTTTTTAATTTAATAATCGATTTTGTAGGAAACTGATCAATATACGAGTAGAAAGTAATACAGATTCCCCGATTCGAAGGAAAAAAGACATTGAGTTTCCCGGGATTGGTCCCACCGCTAGTCAACCACGCATCATCTGACCGAACCACTGTATATAGAGGGGACATTCAGACATTGGCATCATCAGTTACCTAACGATGGCTACAGAGTCAGTAGTTGAAAGCTTGGAGTATTCCACAACTTCAACTCGACTGATAGCCCGTGAATTAGTGATGGGTCCAACCGGCTCTTAGGCGCGAGCTAGCTCGTCAGCTCGCGCTCCCAAGAGAGAGTCGTTCAAAAGAGTCAGTTCGTTCACGAGCTAGTTGACAGCTCCTTCGTTCGCGAGCTGATTGCCAGCTCTTTCGTTCGTGAGCTGACTGCCAGCTTGTTCGTTCACAAGAGGCTAGACAGCTCGCGAAATACATCGTTCAAGAGCTGGTTGCGTAACATATCGAAACTGTCAATAATATTGTAATCTATGACATTAGGAATCAGAAGGATATCAGGGACAATCGTATTATGTTAAACAAAATAGATGAAAAAACAAAGCCTGCAACATAAACTTTATACAATGTTATACGTATATTTTTCTACACACACATCAGCTGATATAAAGCCGCGTAATATTAGTTCCACATTCGTCCACTACTAGCGTATGGCGCGGTCTCACCTTCTCCGTCTTTCTCAAAGAGCGTATTCCGAATCTCACCGGTGAGCAATCCGATGGCATCACGGTGTTCCGAATTCCACCGATGATGTCATTGGTGCTCCACCGGTGTCGCACCGGTGCCATCAGCTTGCAAAGGTGGTGGCAGTCTCCATCAGCCGCCATCAGTGAATCTGATTGGTTCTTGTATAGGGCGGGAATTAGCAGACGAATGACATCGTGCACTGTTGTGTCATGGCGGTGTGTTCTGCTTTAGTTCTACTGTATTATTTATAATGAGCACAACGTAAAAACAATATGTTAATAGCTTATGAGCGAACATGTCAACGGACCAGTTATTACTACCGGTTCAAGAAATAAGTTGTTTATGATCTCTTTTCTTTGAACGAGATGGCAGTACGGAAATTTGGCAAAATTTTGCTAGCGTAGCACAGATAACAACTTACACAGTCGCCATGACAGCCATCGATCCTTCCAGCAGTTTTGTTCCTATTTCGCTGCAGCGTGACGTCATTGTTGTCCACCGGTCCGGTGAGATTCGGAATACGCTGAATGTAACTGCAGATGTCACGTGATCAAGCATTGAATGCCATTGGTTATTCGAAAGCGGGAGTCGTGAGACGAGCTGTGAGCTGTTTGAGAGTCGCGAGCTGAAGAAGCTGGAAGTGCCTCGCAAACGACCAGCTCTCAACGAGCGAGCTAGCTCGTTACTAGCTCGAAGGAGAGAGTCGTTCAAAAGAGTCAGTTCGTTCGCGAACGACCAATCACTACCGGAATCCATCATTATGAATCAACGCCGGGAAAGCCTGAAGTCATACATACATAGAAAATGATGGCGAGTTTCCCAAAATATATGAGAGAATGCCAGGTCCTCGACTCGGTAGGAACCAATAATTAGTTGTTTATGTGAAAGAAAGCAAACCGCCGACTCAATGGGAAACGATGACGAATTTTCTCATCTATATAAAATGTTGTCTAACACTCGGGAGGTGGGATACAATGACGTGTCTCCGGCTCTATAGAAAACAGTGACAATTCCCCGACTCGATGGCAAACAATGGCGAGTCCCCGATTCGATGGAAAACAATGACGAGTCAACCATCCGATGAAAAATAATGAGCCACCGACTCGATGAGCAATAAAGCTAGCCACTGACTCCAATAGCAGGCCTAATGACGAGACACCAATTTTATGAACAATAGTGAAGAGCTATCGATTCGATAAACAATAATGACGAGCCACGAACTCGATGAAAAGTAATGTCAAACTATCGATCTCATGACCAATAGCCACCGACACGAGAACAATGATGACGAGCCACCGACTCGATGATCAGTAATGAGTCACCAAATCGATCAAATAATGACGAACCACCAACTCTATTAACAATAATGTCGAACTACCGATCTCATGAACAATAGCCACTGACACGAGAACAATAATTACGAGGCACCGACTCGATGATCAATAATGAGTCACCGAATCGATGAAATAATGACGAACCACCAACTCGATGAACGATTACGACAAGTTATTTCTGGTTCTTGTAGAGCTCCTCACGTCCTCTTTTGCGCTAATACAAAACATCATTCAGATATCTATTCTAGGAAATCTCATTTCTACTACGCCCAATCTTACTTTTGTTTCTGAGGGTACCAAAGTTCGCTCCCACATAGGAGTGTCGTAACTTATAAATTAATTCATACTTCTGGTTTTTAATTTTTTAGACTTAAAATTAATTTAGTACATATATTGCATATTGAAATTAGTTTTATTTCTCTGCAAGTCTCTTTTGTCTTCATACAGTAATAGTGTAACAAATGTTCAATTCTGCTACAGAAAACAATAATAAAAATATGCCTTAATAAACCTCTTGATTATCCTTCAGAGCTGCTGTATTCAGAATTTAAAGTATTTGGCTTCCATTAAATTTATAACAATGTATTAGTGAATTTCGTACATAAAAACCGAAACATATTTAATTTATATTCACATAAAAATAAAATCAAAAGATCAGACAACATATGCTTGAGAGTTCCTAAATATACTACAACTGTAGCATATAATCACAGTAGCAACTTCGGTCCAAGGCTTTATAACATCATAATAGATAAATTCCCAAACATACAATTTGCTAATGCTCCTTATTTTAAAAAATCTATTAAAATTGCTGTTAACAGAGAAAATTTAAAGTTCAATTATTGTGATAGGCTCTATGTGTTCTTTCTTCTTCTTTTTTTTTCTTTTATTACTTTTTACTCTGTTTTTCAATAAAATGTCTCAACATCAACTTATGTGGAATGCACCCTGAGTACGAGTATGTAACTTACTCTTTCTGGGGGTGCTAGAGATTTCTTATATTAAAAAAATCAATATGTATCTTTGTTCTGGCAATAAGTATTATTATTATTATTATTATTATTAATGTTACTATCAAATACAATTTTATTAAAGTAGTAAGGAAGTTATAAAAAGTCCAAATTCTAGTCCATTATTATTATTATTATTATTATTATTATTATTATTATTATTATTATTATTATGATTAATGTTACCATCAATTACAATTTTATTAAAGTAGTAAGGAAGTTATAAAAGGTCTAAATTCTAGTCCATTCATAACTTAGCGAGTTAGCTGACGGCCTTTCAGCAAAGAGGACTAAAGTTTCTCATAGTAAACTATTTTTAAGATCACGTGACCAAGTGATTCCTGCATTCAAACTTCGTGGATTATACCTTCGTCTTCCTAAGCAAATCTTTGCGAGATGTTTAGGCTTGAATAACTTTTTCTCTTCTTTCCATTGAGTTCTTTGAAGTATGTGTATGAGATAGGTTCCAGAATATTGGTTTTTCGAGGAGACTTCCTGAGGGAGTGCGAACATAAGCCTCTTTCGTTGTGTGTAAAATTTGTTTACCTAGCACGGATTCACATTACAAGTCTTTTACAGACCATTTCCTGCATTTCTTCTATATCGTATTAGTCCCTTATGAACATTCGAACTTGTAATATTCTTGACTCATGGTATATACGATTTCTTGCTTCGCTAATTGCTGTTTCACTGCACCGGAAGTTACAGTAATTTCTAAAACTATAAATGTAGAGAGGTTGGAAATATTCTACAGCTATAAAAACTGTTGAAAGAAAATTTCGCAAGGCACGTTAGTGCTTCAAGAAAGAATTGAATTGGATTGGACACTGCAAAAGAAATATATAGCATACATGTTTCGAAGGTTTTATTAATCTTTGAAAAATCGTATATTTCATACTTCCTAATTATCTAAAGGATATAATTGTGAGTGTCTTCAATAAGCTATTCTTTCCTGCAACAATAATTAAATTTATATTTCTTGATTAACATTTTTTCTACTTCATAATCAAGGTAGAGTGAGAATAAAAGAAAAACACACTTCGCAACTACTTTAGCCATTTTGGTTTATTATAGCTCAGGAAATAGCTACTATAAACTATGTTATAATACAGTATATTTTCGAATAGTTGATTATATAAATAATTTCCGCAGAACATGGGACATAGATGTTGATACAGCGTCGTAAAATAACCCAATAAAAAAACATGGGACAGATTGTATTGTATTTATTAACATTCCATGATATTCATACATGCTTACAGCTAGAATATGGAACAAGTCAAAAAACTTAATACTATTATAAAATCTTAATTTATAGTCACAGTCTAGATGAAATATATACAGATGAGATTTACAATATAGTCTACTAGTACAACACATAGTTTTAGTATCAATTTCATGAAGTGTTATAGAAAGTCATGAATTCACTTACAAAATAGAAGGCGTGAGAAATTAGGTACTTCTTTAATTTGGCCCTAAATAATTTTATGTTTTGAGTTTCATTTTTTATATCGATAGGGAGGTTATTAAAAATTTTTACTGCCATATAACGCACTCCTTTTGATAGCATGATAGACTTGCCGATGGAGTATGAAAGTCATTTTTTGACGTGTATTTATGCTATGAACTGTTGAATTAGTTACAAATTTTTCACGATTACATACGAGGAAGACTATTAATGAAAAGATATACTGACAAGCCATGGGCATTATTTGTAGTTTTTTGAAAATAGTCCTACAAGATTCCCTAGATTTGGCACCTACTATTATTCTAATTACTCTTTTTTGTAATAGAAATATATTGTTACTTTCTGTGGAATTTCCCGAGAATATTATTCCAAAACTCATTACCGAGTGGAAGTATGCAAAGTATATTGTTTTTAAGGTATTGATATTTACTATCTTTTGCATAGATCTAATAGCAAAACAAGCTGAATTTTAGTTTGGGGTAATTTCTTTAATATGATTTTTCCAATTTAACACATTATCGATTTTTAAGCCAAGAAATTTGGTTGTTGTTGTTTCTAATAGGGATCTATTGTTAATTATTGCGCTAGAAATTTGCGACATTGAATTTGGACAGGATATGGATATAACACACGGTTCCATGAACTTCGATAGACCTATAATTGAGATCTAATCCTCTTTAAATCGGAATAAAAAATGAAAGTTACAAGGGGAAAAAAAAGGAAAAAGAAAACACCCTGAAAGTAGAGAGGATACTATGATGAAATAATGGTGAAAAATTAAGAATATATTTTTTTATATTAGTAATTATATTTGAACCTTCTAATTTCATAATACGGTTTCATTTCCTTTTTCAGAGTCCTTCAAACTACGTCACGTGACTTTTAAATATTGTAATAGAAAAAAATAAGCAAAAAATTACAAAATATTCTCTGTGGCTATATACCTATAGACGAACCCCGTTCTAATCCAAAACCTTCACCGATCTAAGGTACCATTCCATATTATCAAATGAGTTGACAGATTTTTTTTATTTATCCTGTTTTTTTACTTCAAAATTTGTACAGTTTCTTGAATAAAAAAATTCCTCGCACAACAGTTATTGTTAGATTGGTCTCAAAGGTCTCACAGAGGTCTATTAAATGTTGATAAATAGAAATTTAATTAGACTTTATGTGAAATATTAAGTTCCTTCGAAGCGTATTCATATTGCACTTAGGTTAAAATATGCTGTAATGGAAAATTTAATAACTTTTAAAAATTTATTGTGACTGTGTATTTAGGCTCACAAGCAGATAAAAAAGTTAATTTTTTTTCTTCCACCATGTTAATAACGTGAAAAGAAGTGCAGATACAAATTTTGGCCACTCGACCACAATTACGAAGGCCGTAAAAAATAAGTTCGCCAGGGGCCGTTAACATAAAAAGAACGCAATTTCATTGGAAAAATTTATTGGAACAGACACAGCAATTTTTGAGCTATTTTTCAACATATTTTCCACCGGAATTGAGACATTTCTCATATCATGGGATCGACAGAGAGAGCTGCAGACGCAGTCAAACGCTGGTTCCGACCTGAGGCGGCTGACTTCTACGACACAAAAATTGATTCCATAGTATGACAAATGTCTCAATTCCAGTGGTGGATATGTTGACAAATAGCGCAACAATTTCTGTATCTGTTTCAATAAATATTTCCATGCAATTGTGCTTTTTTCTATAAAATCCCCCAGGGAAAATCACTTTCTGGACGGCCTCGTAATTGCGGTCGAGTGACCAAAATTTGTATAAGCACTTCTTTTGACATTATTAACATGGTGTAAGAAAAACATTTAACTTTCTTATATGCTCCCATCAGAACGTTTGCTTGTCAGATCAGAAAGATAATTAACTTTTATTCCCATGACTATTTTCAAGCTTTTTCAGCAAATATGAACCAACTAAACATTTTGGAAACTTTGTCGCAAGGAGCCTTAGTGACAACAATACAAAATATATTTAAAAAGTATTAGCACTAATGGCACCAAATTATCTACAGACGATAGCATTGTAGGCATGTTTATGTTGTTAGAAATATAGCCTATAAATTTTGGATGAAAATTGTAGAAGTTTTAAAAATCACATAACCATTAGGCTACCTTAAAAGTAGGCCTACGTATAGCGTTCTTTTTTCAAAAGTAGGCTCTACCAATCGCTCTCTATTATTCTTTCAAGTATCGATTCTTTGTTTCTGTTATTAAATGGTTATATTTCGTATACATCATTACCGGATAAGGTGACACGTGATTATGGGTTACGGATCGAATCCGTCAAATAATAGGAAGAAAACGCTATAGACTTATGTAGACATAGGGTATGCCCAAGAACACTTTTCAGTACCAGGAATGCTGAAAACATAAATTTCTTTGAAAGCCTAGAAGTATAGGCCTATAAAACCGGTTAGAAACAACTTAAGTTACACTGAAATGTTATAAAAACATTAGGTAATTATTTTGTAGAAAGCCAACGCTGCTTAAACTATACCGCTTTTCATAATATGCAAATAACGATGAACTCTGTTCACATACAAGAAATGTCTCGGTTACTCTTCATTATTTTTTTATTATTTCGAGCTGAGTTATAAATGGTAAAATATCTACGGCCATTTGCTTGCATTGTGGCTAAAACGGTCGCTGTTATATGTGGGCTCTACAGAGCGGTTCATGCGAAATTACTCTGTAATTAAGACGGAATATTCTTTTGACCTTTGTCCGCAACCTTTTTATCCTCAAGAGACATTATTTATAATATGTGTCCCCGGTTTGTTGCAACCGCAGACAGAGCAGGACGGAACAATTCCATTTCTATGTACTTCTCTATGGGAAACGGAAAGTTCTCCCTTGTTGCTCTTTTTAGTTTCATAAATTCCACACTTTATTCCAAACACTTAATATAATGTGTGTCGTAGTTTTTCTTTTCTAATGTCACCTACTAACGTATTCTACATAACTGATTTCTGAAATGTTGCTGGGCTGAAATATATAATAGGAGAAAATAATAACAGAATCCGAATTTTATTTGCATTGGAAACTCATTTAACAGAAATGGTATTTGATATTACAGAAATATGAAAAATCAAGGGGACAATTAAAAGTATTTTGGTAAAACACAAAAAAAAAACAGTTTTGTAGTACAGTTTGAGATCTGCAATAAATTAATTAATCAATGAATGAATGAGTGACTACTGTATATAATTAAATAAATAAACAAATGAAAAATGAATAAATATCTGAGACAGTGAGTGAGTCATTGAGTCACTGACTGACTAAATGACTAACTAAATAAATAACTGACTCAATAAATAGCTAAATACTGATATAATTAACTGAATAACTAACTGAAAAGCTAAACAACAGAATAAATAACAAAGTGAACAAATCACTAACTGAGTAACTGACAAACTGAATAAATAGCTAACTGAATAAATAACCAACTGAATAACTAAAAAACTACATAATTAATTAATTGAATAAATCACTAACTGAATAATAAATATAATTAATTGAATAAATTTAATTAACTGAATAAATAACTAATTGAATAAATCACTAACTGAATAACTAGAAAGCTGAATAACTAAAAACCTGAATAAATGACTGAAAAAATCACTAACTGAATAACTAACAAACTGAATAAATAGCAAAATGAATAAATAGCAAATTGAATAAATAACTGAATAACTAACAAACTGAATAAATAACTAACTGAATAACTAACAAACTGAATAACTAACAATAACTATTGTTATTAAGGTATTAATTTATTCTGTTCATATTCCATATTTGCATTTTATATGTTAAATGTAAGAATTGGACATGTTCTTTATTTTATGCTAAAAAGCAAATGTAAGAATATTATGGAACGAATAAATCTATCTATCTAACTGAATAAATCACTAACTGCATCAATCACTAATTTAATAACTAACAAACTGAATAAATAATTAACTGAATAAGTATTTAACTGAATAACTAAAATACTGACTAAATAATTAACTGAATAACAAACTGAATAAATAATTAACTGAATAACTAACAAAATGAATAAATGATTAACTGAATAAGTCACTGACTGAATAACTAACAGACTGAATAAATAAGTAACTGAAAATTACTAAGTGAATATCTAGCAAACTGAAAAAATAACTAACTGAATAAATCACTGGCTGTCCAAAAAACTGAATAATAACTAACTGAATAAATCACTGACTGATTATCTAAGAAACTGAATAAATAAAATCACTAACTGAATATCTAACAAACTGAATGAATAAATAAATAACTGGATAAATCACTAACTGAATATCTAACAAACTGAATAATTAACTATCTGAATAAATCACTAACTGAATATCTAACAAACTGGATAAATAACTATCTGAATAAATCACTAACTAGATATCTATCAAACTGAATAAATCACTAACTGAATATGTAAGAAACTGAATAAATAACTAACTGAATATCTAACAAACTGAATAAATCACTAACTGAATATCTATCAAACTGAATAAATATCTGAATAAATCACTGACTGAATATCTAAGAAACTGAATAAATAACTAACTGAATATCTAACAAACTGAATAAATAACTATCTGAATAAATCACTAACTGAATATCAAACTGAATAAGTCACTAACTGAATATCTAACAAACTGATCAAAGAACTAACTGAATAAATCACTGACTAACTAACTAATTAACTGAATAACTACTAATTAAACGAATAACTAACTGAATGAATGAACAAACAAACGAACCAACGAATCAACGAACAAAACGACAGACAGACGGACAGACAGACAAAAAATAAATGAAGTGGAATATGCCATCATCACTGAGCGAAATCCCTTTTCAGGTGTATACCCATTAGTACCACATAAGAGATGACATCAGTACAAGAGAGCTTATCTTATGAAGTCTGTACAATTACATGCATATGCAAATGACAATACGATCAAATTATAAACACTTATGATACTGTATTAAGCCCAACGAATGGTTTAGACCACATAAACTATCACTCGAAACTTATAAAATCAGTTTAATGAAATTTAGTACACATAACAGTGCTCAGTTTTCCTACGGTATTACATTAAATGGAACGAACTAGTCACAATGAATCTATAAGCAGAAAGTTTCTTCGTTAATAATTTGGTAACTACTTGAATTGGAAAACACACATAGGATAAATTGCTGTATTATTCTTAAATTTGTATCTTCTTGTTATGCATTAAGATGCTTATCTTTCATTGGCGATATAAACACACTTAAAATGGCATATTTTGCATAATCTTAATCATTCCTGAAATCTGGATTAATATTCTGGAGCAACTGATCTCAAGCTAACAATATTTTTGTTTGATAAATGAAAGCTATAAAGATAATGAGAGGTATGTACAAAAATACAGCATGTAATACAATTTTCCAAAATTTAAAAGTCTTGACTTTATCTCGAGAGAACATTCTTTCTCTGATGTTTTATACTAAAAACCAAGATACGTTTAGTACTCATCGAAACATTGATAATTTTAATACAAAACACAGAAATCAGATCTCGATCTAACCTCTGTTAATGTCATCTGTTATAAAAAGGAGTTTACTATTCATGCATTACGGTCTTGAATGCATTACGTAATAATTGCCTTAACCTTAAAGCTTTCAAGGGGCAAGAGAAAAGTTTGAGAACAGAATTAAGCAAATTTTTCCATACTCAAACCTTCTATTCAACTGATGAATATGGTTGTAAATGGAATTCAAATCCATCGTGAACTTTGTAAAATTTATGGAAACTATGTAGAGAAAAAAAATATCTGTCAGAGTGGGGCCATATTCACTCAGAAAACAAATGGCCGAGGAAGTGCTGCCAAACTTTCTCTGCAATAAACTCATTGTCACTGTCTTTCGGAACTGAAAATATGGATTATTGCTAGTGGATTTCATGGGACGAGGCACCGTATTCAGTCATCAAAGAAGCTAAGGAGAACCACCAGCATTTGTACATGACTTTGATTCTATAGAAAGGGTAACCTAAAACTTGTGAAACGCTACGACAGGTATTCATTTGGCTGGAGACTACGTTCTAATATAGTTAGATGTTGTAGTTTCAAGTTGAGTATAATAAAACAATCTGAAACTGCATGGATACATTTTTAAAGAGTATCGGAAGTTACATTCCTATAGTCCCGTCGCTCTAATTTCCGGCAGCCAATCGCGTTGTAGGTCGGCTACATTTAAACGTGTGCGTCTTGTGATTCGCTGATTCATTTCTTAAGGCTCGATAAATACTTAATATAATCGCCCGCCATTTTAGCTCTTTTTTTGGCGTTCGCAGAAAACACACGAAGACGTTATTTGCCGCTCAATTATTTGCTGAATTACATTGCGTTTGATTTATTATCATAGGAGCTACGACATGATAATGTTTAACGGTGCGGCAAATAGATTCCTCGTATGGTAACTCGGCAATGTGAGAACAAAAATGGCGAACGATACTACCTACCTAGACTTCATAGAGCCTTTACTTTCTAAGACGTAAGCAAAGGGGCTGAGTCACGCCGGAAATAACAGCGTCGGGACTATAACAGCCTTCGCATTTGGTCTTTGACTATTAAACAATGTAGAGTAGTGGCAAAAAAAAAAAACCGGGCAGATCCTTGTAGCTGATTTCAGAGCCTTGTTCACTCCAGAGCACGATAGACTGATCGTGGTTCGAATCCTGCCTCGGAAGGAAAATTTTTTTTTGTTCCTTATTCAAATTTATTCCCAATACTTTTCGATTGAAGGTAAAATTCATATTCTGGGAATAATAAGTTAATTAAGTAGTAAAATATCGCTGCAATCGAAAAGTATTGGGAATAAATTTGAATAAGGAACAAAAAAAAGTTTCTTTCCCAGGCAGGATTCGAATCACGAAAGTCTTAGTTACCAGTCTATCGTGCTCTGGAGTGAACAAGGCTCTGAAATCAGCTACAAGGGTCGGTCCGGTTTTTTGCCACTACTGTACGTCCTACTTTTCTGACATTCTTATGTCCAGAGATACAAATACGTGAATGAAAAATTTCAAGCTAACAAAGAAATAAAATTCTGAAAATATCCGTATTTTATTTTATTCACATCTTCAGTGACTTGATTCCTGTAAACCTGTTTTGAAACCTGAATATTAGAATGTACATAGCAGTGAATACACGCTATCCTTCCTTAACGACTTCCTTTAGAAAGAATTCATTCGAGAATTGCATTCGAAGTTCCAGCTCTATTTTTCAGCCTGGGGTGATATTACTGTATCAGTCCATTGTTTCCAAGCATCCAGAAAGTTTTTACAGAATAGAATGACGAACTACGTAGAGATGACGAAACACAACGAGACAGAATGGAAGGAAAATTGAAACCTTTGGAAAAGGTCAAGAGTGTTGCAGTATTTCCCAGTGGCCCGCACCCTGCAAAACAATAAACCGCCCCATTCCCTACTGCTAACAAAAGTAATGAGCTCATAACAAAGCAGAAAGAAACGTTATTCGTTATTCTCCATTGTTTTGCATGAATACAGTGACTTATAGGGGAGGAGAGCACATCGACTGCCTAATCTATCACTGACTACACTGTTACTTTTTTCTTTAGACATCATCCTGATTGTGCTGTATTTTCAAAATTGTCTCATAATAATCTCTTTCTATTATCTAATATCATTTGAAATATATTAACATTCTATGTATTTTAGTTTAATTCTGCTACACAGTTTATTTCAGTGTTTAATTAATAGTTCATAGTATTTTGTTGTTTAATTCGTAAATAACTCTTGTATACATGTAACTCTCATCTAAATCAAATTGTTGAATTCTTTGTAAGTTCATGCATATGTATATACACTTTTTGCTGGTTGAGTGGAAGAGAAGGCCTTACGGCCTTAACTCTGCCAGCTAAAATAAATAATAATAATAATAATAATAATAATAATAATAATAATAATAATAATAATAATAATAATAATAATAATAATAATTATTATTATTATTATTATTATTATTATTATTATTATTATTATTATTATTATTATAATCTTAGAACTAGTCTTACATACCTGTAAAACCTATACTTCAGGACAAATCATTAAAAATTTCGTAAATACCTGTTTTAAGAACAGGAGAATACATTGACATTTTATAAATGAATTAAGGCCTCCCCACATCAATCTGAAATATTCCCAGCTGTGGCGGCGGAGACGAAAATTTCGCGTAAGCAGCAGCGCATTATGTCATAGCTCCTATGTCGTGTCGTATGATAGGCAATCAATCGCATTATTATTTTTATGATTGGTAGGTCAATGTCTGAGGAGAGCATATAAAAAATTCGAAATCAAAATTGTTCTTGAAAAGTGGGGAAGAAAATACTAACTTCAAGCTGTTGAAAATAGACATTTACACTTTCCTGTCGTATGATAGTCAGTCAATCGCATTATTATTTTTATGATTAGTAGGTCAATGTCTGAGGAGAGCATAGAAAAAATTCGAAATCAAAATCGTTCTTGAAAAGTGGGGGAGAAAATACTAACTTCAAGCTGTTCAAAATAGACATTTACACTTTCAAAATTTAGACAAAAATGGCTTAACCATGTCAATAGGATGGACCGTTCCAGACTCCCAAGATAAATTCTCCGCTATATACCACATGAAAGACGATCTTTGGGGCGCTCCCTGAAAAGATGGACGGAGACCGTAACAGGCCACTAGACCTAATACCTGCAAGGACGATGATGATGAAAATTTGGTTAATGGCAAAATTTTTTATTTTCCGCATCAGACGGAGGTCAAAGTGAGAAAAATGTTTAGAAAAAATTGGAAATTACTTTTAAAAGTTGCCGCTATTCAAAATCTTCACTGGTTTTCGAGTTACGGCGAGTTAGACAAACGACCGTTTTCGCTAGGCAGAGAACTGAAAACAACCTTTTGTCTATTAAAAGGGAAGGAAATGTGCCTTCTTACAGAAATCTTCGCGCTGATTTCAAATCCGCTTACAAAATATTTCTATCTCTTAATTTTTTTTCAGTTAATCGTGAAATTAGAAATTTATAATACCTACTAAAATAATTGTAATTAAGATATTAAAATAAATGTAATTTAAATATTAAAACAAATTTAATTCGAATAATAAAAGAAAATAACCAAAATGGCGTACGAGTTTAGAGAGCCTTAGACGTTGTGCTTGCGATTGCAAACGCTGTTAAAGTAGTGATAGCTCTGGAGGAGAGAACACATAGAAGAAAGAAAGAAGAGTGGGTGAGAAAGTAGAATATACGTATAAAACAAATAAGTGCATCGGAGACAAGAAGTTGAAGGTACCTGAAAAGATAAATTACCTATAAAACAAATATCCTGAGAATCCCTTATAACATGAATTATTTACCATTCCAGCACAATATAAATAGGGTAATTGAAAATAGTCAAATGAAAATTAAAGAAGATGCTTATTAATACTTGTTATTCCTATTCAAAGAGATGGCATTGGAAGATTCTCGGTCATTTAGCAATTTTCTAGGAATTGATGAGAATACGTTCAACGAAATCCTAACATGATATAAATGATGTTAATGCCGTAAAATCAACATATTCATATTTGGAAACAATTATTTTATATAAATTGTCCGCGTTTTTATTAAAATGGAATGTAATGCGTTTAATTTCCCCTCCCTCAATAGCATGCCTATTTTTCATGTGTTTCATTTCATAATTAGATAGAAAAACAAAACCATATCGACTCCTATTAAATTAAAAAAAAAAGTAATAGTACTTTGAATAAAATGCGTTTTCAATGCAAACAGTATTGCAAAATTTATACTATATTTGTAGTTCTAAATATATAATCCTGAAAAAATAATAACAATTGTGCACATGTGTTATGCATAACAGAATATAGGACACAGAAAAAACTTGACTTCGTATCGTGTTTTCTAATTTTTCCCAGATTTTGTTATAATGCGTCCTTCAAGACAAGGAAAACAAGAGGTGATGCCGAGTCTGAAGTATGGGAGGGGGTATGTCTCGCAAGGAGGGATATTAGTGATATTCGCGTGTAATTGATAAAATTATTCTGTTTGTGTATGTGTATTTTCTAAGCGTGCATTGGCTGCAAAGGCAACTTGATGGAGCAGTGTTTGCTAGGTGCAGATTTTTGCTAATTTATATATTTTATGATATTATTTATTATTAGTTTCCTTTTCTTAGTTTCATGATAACCTATGCTCTACTCAGTTGCAATTTTGATATTATCTCGGATATTCTCGCACACGCTATTAACATCTAACTCTTCCTCAACTCCGTCGGACGTTGCTAAAGTAGCAAACCTATTTGAAATTTCGACCTGATAATGTTGCTTAGTTTCCTTGTCTTTTAATGTCAGAATATTGAATCTATTAATATTAACTTGTTGCTCTACTCGCTTGGCACTATCACCTTTACTTTTTAACTTTGCTCCAGAAAATGCCATTATGAAAGTTCAGGATAACACAGAGGGTTTGGAATTGAACGGATTACATCAGCTTCTTATCTATGCGGATGACGTGAATATGTTAGGAGAAAATCCACAAACGATTAGGGAAAACACGGAAATTCTACTTGAAGCAAGTAAAGCAATAGGTTTGGAAGTAAATTCCGAAAAGACTAAGTATATGATTATGTCTCGTGACCAGAATATTGTACGAACTGGAATTATATAAATTGGAAATTTATCTTCGAAGAGGTGGAAAAATTCAAGTATCTTTAAGCAACAGTAACAAATACAAATGACACTCGGGAGGAAATTAAACGCAGAATAAATATGGAAAATGCCTGTTATTATTCGGTTGAGAAGCTTTTGTCATCTAGTCTGCTGTCTAAAAAATCTGAAAGTTAGAATTTATAACACAGATATATTACCGGTTGTTATGCATGGATGTGAAACTTGGACTCTCACTTTGAGAGAGGAACAGAGATTGAGGGTTTTTGAGAATAAGGTGATTAGGAAAATATTTGGGGCTATGAGGGATGAAGTTACAGGACAATGGAGAAAGTCACACAACGCAGAATTACACGCATTATATTCTTCACCTGATATTATTAGGAACATTAAATCCAGACGTTTGAGATGAGCAGGGCATATAGCAAGTATGGGCGAATCCAGAAATGCATATAGATTGTTAATTGGGAGGCCGAAGGGAATAAAACATTTGGGGAGGCGAGACGTAGATGGGAGGATAATATTAAAAAGAATTTAACGGAGATGGGATATGATGATAGAGACTGGATTGATCTTGCACAGGATAGGGATCTATGGCGGGCTTATGTGAGGGCGGCAATGAACCTGCAGGTTCCTTAAAAGCCATAAGTATGTGTTCTGCCGAAGGGCTAGTCTTTCTGTGCAAACTCAACTTTCTCCAATCTTTCCTATTTTCTGCCTTCCTCTTTGTTTCCTCGTATGATTCATACATCTTAATGTCGTCTATCATCTGATATCTTCTTCTACCCTGAACTCTTCTCCCGTGCACCATTCCTTCCAGTGCATCGTTCAGTAGGCAGTTTCTTCTCTGCCAGTGACCCAACCAATTTCTTTTCCTCTTCCTGATCAGAGACCGGGAAATCCCAATTGGCTAATAATAATAATAATAATAATAATAATAATAATAATAATAATAATAATAATAATAATTATAATTATAATTATTATTATTATTATTATTATTATTATTGTATAAAGAACAATTTTATCAAATATTCTAAATCTCTAGTGAATTACATCTTTGATTGAAATTGTCATTCAAGTATACCTGTTACAAAACCAAACATTTTTTTTCTGCACGTTGGATTATAAAAAAGACAACCAATTCTCAGAGAAAATATATTCGTATTTGTAATATATTTTCCCTATTAGAGTTCAAAATAGGATACTTGACTTGTGACATCGACTGAAGGACCCTTGGGTAATTAATTTCTTTGTTTTTCTAGAAAATAAAAATCAATGAGGTTACGGCACATTAAACCGTTAAGAATGAGAGAAAAGCAGAAGGTTCTTTCTTCGTAGCAGTTCGAATAAAGGTCTGATGGGAGAAGGAATTTAACAAACTCTCTGCTTGACTTCTGAGCATCTGTTTTATGGCACTGCAGAATTGCTTTGTAAAGCAGTTTATAGCCCTGTGCTTAAAAAGAATAAAACATTCCAATGAACGAGCATATAAGTGCTAGATAAAAAAATCAACCGCTGCATCACTATACAAAGGATAGACGCCGTCATATGTTGTTGTTTAGTCAACTGTCCGAAGACAGGTCTGAACCTCACAAGTGATACCAACAAGACACCACTTATGAGCCAACTAGGCCAGAAGATAATGGGGTAGGGTGGGTAATTCCTTTCCCCCTTAATTGCATAAATCGCCGATTAGCTACATATTACACTAATCAGACTTCAGATGCATACAAATAATTGTTCTTTCTCTGACACATATTTTCAATTGAGATGCAGAACTTAATAGATATAAAAGGTGCCTAGGATTCGCTACTGAACACATGGACGAAATATGTAGAAGAGTTATATGAGACAGGGAATCGTCTAGATAAGTTAGTCAAAGAAGACGAATTAACCGTAGGCCTATCAGAAGACGAAAAAGGATTTTTTATTTTAAGAGACGAAGTTGAAATAGCGCTTAGGGAAATGAAAAATGGGTAACAGCGTATTCCGAATCTCACTGGACTGGTGGACAACAATGACGTCACGCTGCAGCGAAATAGGAACAAAACTGCTGGAAGGATCGATGGCTGTCATGGCGACTGTATAAGTTGTTGTCTGTGCTACGCTAGCAAGATTTTGCGAAATTTCCGTACTGTCATCTCGTTCAAAGAAAAGAGAGTATAAACAATTTATTTCTTGAGCCGGTAGTAATAACTGGTCCGTTGACATGTTCGCTCATAAGCCATTAATATATTGTTTTTACGTTGTGCTCATTACAAACAATACAGCAGAACTAAAGCAGAACACACCGCCATGACACAACAGTGCACGATGTCATTCGACTGCTAATTCCCGTCCTATACAAGAACCAATCAGATTCACTGATGGCGGCTGATGGAGACTGCCACCACCACTGCAAGCTGATGGCACCGGTGCGACACCGGTGGAGCATCAGTGATTCCATCGGTGAAATTCGGAACACCGTGATGCCATCAGATTGCTCAGCGCTGAGATTCGGAATACGCTCAAAGCAACAGGAATTGTTGGAATCCCCACTGAGTTAGTAAAATGCTTGGATGAAGACAAAAAGGAAATTCTACCATTATGCAACGAAATATAAGAGAAAGGCGAATGGCCTGAAGGTTCTACGGAGACGGTGTTGCTGCCAATACCGAAGAAAAATAATGCCAAGAAGTGTAAGGAGTTCAGGACTATCAGCCTGATATCGCACTCGGCGAAGAGTCTCCTGCGAATACTGAATCGACGTTTATATTCTAAGATGAAAAAACAGTTGGAAGAAGAGCAATTTGGCTTCAGGAAAGGAAAAGATACAAGGGATGCAATTGGACTATTATGAACAATCGGTGAAAGACACCTAGAGGAGAATGAAGAAATGTGTATAGTATTTGTGGACTTAGAAAGGCAACTGCCTAAGATAGATTGTGTCCATCTGTGACTGTCCACGCAGAGAATTTGAACGGCAGCAACACGTAGGTTGTTTACATACTTATGTAGCTAAAAATGGTGCTAATATATATTATTTAGCCTGTTATCGGACGAAAAATATTTGCCTTGGACTCCCTAATCGCGCTCCAAATATTACACAGAATGTTAAAAAAGCATTCAACATTTTGAGAGTTGGTAGTATTAATCCAAACAAAAACCGAAACTAAGCAATTATAGGTAGCGAAATTCGGTTACGAAAACCAGTTATAACCAACGGCTGGGGGGATAATCGTGCTAACCATACGATATCTCCATTCTTGATTGATGATTGCCCATCTCTGTTTCAGTCAGCAGCCAGCTGGTCGGTCTGGGCCCTTAAAAGAGCGTAGCGCTACGGATTACTATTAGTAGTAGCAGTAGCAGTAGCAGTAGTAGTGGTGGTAGTAGTGGTGGTGGTGGTGGTGGTGGTGGTGGTGGTGATAGTAGTAGTAGTAGTAGTTCAGTAGGTGCTGCTAACTTTATGAAAGTCAAGTAGTATTAAAAGTTTTCATATTATAACCATAATTCATTTAGTGTTCTGTCCAAGGGCAGGTCTTTTTCACTGCAAACCCAGATTTCTCCAATCTTTCCTATTTCCTGCCTTCCTCTTCGTTTCCTCATATGATCCATATATCTTAATGTCGTCTATGATATGATATCTTCTTTTACCCCAAACTCTTCTCCCGTTGTGCCTTACGTAATATGTTTATATGCGTTGAATTACATGTACAAATGTATTAATGCAAGGTAACGGGAAATAAAGAAGGAATGAGAGACATTTAATAAAAATAAAACCTTGGAGACAACAATATTGTTGTTAAGGGAGGACAATAGAGAAAATGAAATATTCTACATTTTTCAAGATACAGCTTTAAATTTTGGTACACAACCTAACAGAGTTACCGAAGTTTCACTTTCATGATATACTTATTTTTTTCAGTTATTCAATGTTTTATAAAACGATGGGAAGTTTTAAAAATCCTACTACTCATAGATATTTCATTCAGTCAGTCTGAAGATTTTATACAGCAGAACAGCTATGTTAGGAAGAGAACTATGCGTTAATTTTTTTCAGTATTTCCAAATTACAGTGACTATTACAGTTTTACTACGTCACATTAATTTAGATAAAAAAAAACGGTACGAAAGGACGTCTTTCAATCAATCATGACTGCATATCGCACAATTTTATCGCGTCCCTAGCATTTGTTTAATTTTATCGCGTCCCTAGCATTTGTTTAATTTTATCGCATCCCTAGCACTTGTTTCTTTGTTTGCCAACATTTCACACTGCGCTGGTCTGGACGTCAAAAAAAAAAAAAAAAAAAATAGAAAATTACAAACCACTCCAGTCCGTGCACAGCAATTTCAGATATGACTCGCATTGGCATTCAAGAACGAGAATTAATAAAAATCACTGATTATACCTATGCATCTTCTGAAATCCTATTTACAAATAAATGAAGAGCACCATTCGGAAACCCAGAATAAGTTGAATACACCATGTAGGCCTACATCAACGAGTTCCACTTCTATTACGCACACTTCCAATATAACATCAATTGAACCACCAACCACATTCACATTTGAAAATTGTACATTCAATAATTATTCCTTTTAAAATTATTCATGTTCATTTTTATGTCATCGTCGTTAATTAAAACTTTTCTAACACTTGTGTATATTATTTAGGTTATGTTATAGTTTCTGCTATATGATATTATGGATAGTCACGTATCAGAGATTGTTTAATATTAAAATTTATTGAAAATCATCTGTCAAGTGACGTTGATTACTGGGATTCGGATAATTGAAGTGGAATGCAACTGTTTTAATAAAAATGAAACTGAATCAACAAAGCCTTCTTGACTAGTAACACTGCCATCGTGATATAGATCGATAACTTCTCGACGAGAAGGTATTGCTAGAAATCATAACTCACTACTGCCATCTAGCATGCACCTAGCGTAATATTTGTAATGTTGAGATGGTACAATAATACATTTGAAGACAGTTGTATTTTCGTAAGTCAATTAATATTTTATTGTATTGGAGTACTTCTTTACTTCTAATCTTTATATACTTTCTTCAATCGTGTAATAGTCAATTAAATCCCACTCGAGGTTTGATTTTCTCTAGATAAATCAAAACCTCTAGTGAGATTATTGTTGATAAAATAATTTCTGAAATAAATCCAACATTTTTAAAATTATTTTCTTCGTGTAACATTCACATTTTTTCTATTAAAAGTTGAAGGGTTAGAAAAATTAGGCAAATTTGTTAAGCGAGGTTTAGTGAATAAACAGAAGAAAGTTAGTTCCTTGTAGAAGCCTTAGAGTTTTGGATGAAGAGAAATATAGATGAGAAAAATGACTATTTATAACGCGGATATTTAATTATGACGTCATTAGGAAGATTTCGTGAAACTTTGCGAACATGTAGAGTACTGTATTGGGAACCATTTACAGGAAAAAATAAAATCCATATTTTGCCCAAAACTGTCGCATTTTCTGTATAGACCTCCTTTAAATCTAAAAATTGAAGGTGAAAGAAGAAAACTACAAACATGAAATAACAAATGTAATAATATTTCTTGAAGCTGTTGAATTATATCCTCTGATTGCCAAATGTATACTGTAAATTAAATTAACAATAAGAGGAGAAGGAATATACAAATAAGAGGAAAATTATAAATGATGACTACGATACTGAATGATAAAAAATGAAGGCAGATCTGAAAGGATATAGAGAAGCTGAAGAGGGAATGAACAATGTCAAGAAGAAGAAGAAGAAGAAAATCTCATGTCGAGAAGCTATTCCTGAATTTTCAAAGTTCAGTCGCTGAAGGAGCGCTTGGTAGAAAACACTTCCCTCAAGGATGTGTGTAATTAAAAGGCAAAGTCTACTAGAAGTCCTATAAATATTACACTTTCACTGACATACTGCTTGCATGTTGATTAGGGCAGCGTTGTGGACTTAAGAGAAATTCGATATAGCTCATTGGAAGCTTGTAATTACCTCCATTTTCCTATGTGCTCTTCATAGGAAAACCTCCCTTGAAACTTTAGTTCGCGTTTCTCCTATACAACACGTGATGAAAAAGGAACAAGGAGCAATACACAGTTCAACACGTTATGCAAAGAAAATGTTAGAAACCCTACACTTTATTTATATTACAGGGTAAATCAGTATCAAATATAAAGTATGTTAAAAATAATTTAATATTTTTAGAGGTGGTAGTATTAATTAAAAACCAAAAAGTCTAATAAATACAGATCTTAAAATTAATATTTTCCGAAATATACGTACTCAATCTATCTTTAGATGATTGCTTCCAACTGGCTAAAATTAAATATATACAGTGCTTTTCTTCTCGAGAAAAAAGGTGGTGGAACTCTGTGTAGAAAATATTGCAGCAGACAGGGAAATTATTACTGTCCAGTGCATGGAAATTTTTTGTCGTTTTTAACCTACTTTTCGTCTATCTTTAAGACTTCAAGGCTTAAGCGGAGTTCAAGAAAAAGCATGCAGCATTTATTAATACTTTTTCGGTTCTCTAATGAAAAAGTGTTAATTTAATTA
Source organism: Periplaneta americana (assembly GCF_040183065.1). Taxonomy (NCBI): domain Eukaryota; kingdom Metazoa; phylum Arthropoda; class Insecta; order Blattodea; family Blattidae; genus Periplaneta; species Periplaneta americana. The sequence continues at coordinate 142,598,590 of NC_091118.1, forward strand.
TTTTTCTTCATATAATATATATTATATTCCAACACCTTTCTGTTGTTTTTTCTTTATAGAACCGAAAAAGTGTTAATTATTTCTCGTATATATATATATATATATATATATATATATATATATATATATATATATATATATTATATATATATCCCATTCAATGCGCTGTTTAAGGGATGGGGACAGGAAACTACACTAAATCAATGCAGATAGCGTAATGTGTAATGGACATGGTCGGTCCTGATATGTAAGTCTGTAGTCAGCAGTGTATGTGTGCAAGTTGCAGTGTCCAGTCGATCAGGCCTAGTGAAATGGAGTACATGAGAGCGGAATATGCAGATCTGATTTTCGAATACGGATGAGCCAATGGGAGCAGTAGACAAGCTCATAGATTGAATCGGGCCAATTATCCACGTAGGAGACATCCGGCCCATATCATTTTTCCACGACTGTTCCAAAAGTTAAGGGAAGGAGGGCACGTGGTGCCAAATTACAATTCCATTTCCACACAACTACTTTTGCTTATAAATTCGACTGAGTCATTTCCGGACCATGGTTCCTTATCTCAAATTGATACATGTGCCCTTCGCCATCATCCCTGAAAGTTTGTAACACCACCTCGGAAACACCCTGTATATATATATTTAAGAAAAAGTTTATTGGGATATATACCTACTGATGGATGTTGAAACTAGACTTTTTTTCCATAGAGCGTAAACCATATTTGGATCAAAAGAATGCAAGAATACCTGGAGCTTGCAGAAGAAGCTCATACATTTTTGTAACATTTGCAACCTCGTATTTATGCAAATTAATTATCTCTTCTATGATTGCCATCAAAACAAAAGAGAAAAATCCTATCGAACTTGAAAATGATGTAACTGTGTTTATGTGTATCGATTATACAGTTCAGATTTGAGAAGCTATTTTCTGAAAAAGTGGCATGTTTATAGCACTATTTTTTTACTTCATAAATACTGAGACATTTTTATATTTATGTTCAACGTTGTTTATGTATATGTTTCTGAATGCAAAACAAATACATGTTAATAGATTTTTTCCGTTTCATTTGGTAAATCATCTCGAGATCCCCCTCAACTCTTTACAGGACACCCCAGGGAGTCACGACTCACACTTTGGAAGCACTGATCTTAAGTAACTTAATGATGTGATACTTAGCTTCACGTTTTTTAAATATCGAACGCGAATTCATTATTTAGCATCTAATACACTGTAGCCTATTCGGTCACTATAGTCATTATACACGCCTTTATGTTTTCCTACTTTTCTGTTTCTTCTATCTCACAAGACGCCGGTACCGAGCGAGCTGGCTCAGTAGTAAGACGACGACTCGGGTTTGGAAAGTCCATGGTCCAGCCAATCTGCTCGGATTTTTCAGTGGTTTTCTCAACAGTAAAATAAAAAAGACACTTACTATTTGAAAGACAAATGTAGAATTGGTTCCCACTTCCACTACAAAGGTAGGGACAGAAACTGACGGCGAACATGTCAGATATGGCCACTATATGGCAATACGTTCTTGCATGTCTTCACACTGACAGATAGACGACAGAAAATTTGAAGTTAAATGTACCATTCTCAACAGACAGTCGCGAAATGATTTCGTAGTTAAAACGATTGTAATTAAACCTAAGGTAAGCCCTTCAAACATGGGACTCATTTTATAAAATCTAAATACTTTTCAAAATACTAGTAAAATGTATAAAATAGAAACAGAAATGATTTTCAATATCAAGGTTGATTATGATTATTATTCTTTTCATATGTGATAATCGAATGAAGCACAACATCCTTATAAACGAATATACTGTATTTAGTCATATGTGAATTTATGTAAATTGTTATGTTAAGAGATACGGTTCCTAATATGAGAACCTTCACTTCATTTTCTTTTTAGCACGCTGAGGGCATACAAATGCTTTTCCTGTAGCCCCGCATAATTCGTGAGCCCAACGGTAAGACACAGTGCGTTGTAGCCTTTGTTCACCTAGCACATCATTTGAAAAGAGACAACCACAAAACAAATACTCTGCATCGTTATCTTCTACCATTAATATGAATATTATAATGAGATCTATTGGTGTATTTTGAAGCACTACTGTCCTAAAAATATATGAAATTGAAAAGGAGACAGCAAGCATTTGACTTGTGTAGCTGTGTCACTTTGAACAACATGCACTGTTCAGTTCCTAAGAGACCGGTTTCTGTTATGAGACGGGTCTCATATTCAGCGACCATTGGTGTCTCATAATTGGGGGGACCCTAGCATAAAAACAAAGAAACATTCTGAGGTTAAGAGAATGTGAACATTAAAAACGAAAACACTGATTGGGGGATACATTATGTTTATTATAAGTTAACATTACATGCAAAGTACAGCACTTTCAACTTAAGACGCAACCCAGGCACCGTTAGGCGGGCAGTACTCTCAAGCGGTAACACCCAGCCGCGTTGTCCGATAACTGAACTGCTAAGTGGCTCGGCATGCATTCTTTCTACCCGTATTTAGTGTTAGTTTATCTTCCGTAAAATTAATTTAATGGTGTTTATTTCCTTACCTTAAGACATAAGATGTTCAAAATGTCCTCCACCAGTTTCAATACAATGCTCACACCGGTGTTATGTTTTAACATACCTCAAAGATAAAAGTCACATGGTGGTAAACACTATGATAAATTTTAACTTAAACAGAGCACTGTTCATCAAACACGTTAAATGAAAACTAAAACTGACCGAACACCTTCACACCTTACAGAAGACAAACTAACACTAATTGCATGCTAGGTCGCACAACACCGCTGGGTTTTCCCGCTTGAAATACCGCCCGCCCTCCTGCCGCCGCACAACACCGCTTTGTTTTCCCGCTATACAGACCGGCCTATCGCCCGCCCGCCTGCCGTGGCCAGGGTTGCGACTTAAGTTGAAGGCGCTGTTACCGGTATCTAAAACCTGAACTTCAATTGAAATAATTATTTACAGATAAACTCCAATGAAAAACTTTACAGTAACTTTTTTTTACATTAAATTAAAAAAATATTCTAAGTTAGGAATCTTTCAATCTTTCAAAATTCAATAAATCAATTAGAACTAAAATATCATTTATGTATATAATATATTACTTCATTATATTACTGCATAATATTTTGTATTTATTTTACAATTGTATTATTTAATACTTTTCATTTCATTTTATTATTTTTTAAAGGTGCCATCGGCTCCTGCACTTTCTAGTTAACCGAATCTTCTATGTTTTACCTGATATAATTTCATTGTATTTCTTGTATTATTATTTTGATATTCATCACTTTCTTTTGCCTACATATATTTGATATAATTTCAATGTATTTCTTATATTTCTTATACTTTCTGTATGTGATTTGATCCTGGTTGAGTGGAAGAGAAGGCCTGAAGGCCTTAACTCTACCAGGGAAAATAAAACTAATATTATTATAACTGTTATTATATTATTCTTTCTTGTATTATTATTTTGATATTCATCATTACTTTCCTTACATATATTTGATTATTTAAATTAAACAATTAAATAATTATTTTAGTGTAGGCTTAAACTTATAATATTACTTTTTTATTATTCGATGTAAACTCCACTCCCAGCCACAAACTTTTCCTTCATCGGGAGTGCCAACCAAAAGTGTACTATTATTATGATCGTTCAAATAAATTATTATTATTATGATCGTTTAAATAAATAATAATAATAATAATAATAATTATTATTATTATTATTATTATTATTATTATTATTATTATTATTATGTTATCTAAAGAACAAAATATACACTCAACATGCATTAATAGTCGCAAACCTAATGGCGGTGTACATTCGTCTCCCGAACACGTGACTGCAACCATTTCAAAGTCCAGCACGTATCGGAAGAGAAAAATCACGGTCTCATATTAGGAGGAGCCTTTACCTTAATATTAATTTTTTTTTATTTTAGTAGGTTATTTTACGACGCTTTATCAACAGCTTAGGTTATTTAGCGTCTGAATGAGATGAAGATGATAATGCCGGTGAAATGATTCCGAGGTCCAACACCGAAAGTTACCCAGCATTTGCTCATATTGGGTTGAGGGAAAACCCCGGAAAAAACCTCAACCAGGTAACTTGCCCCGACCGGGAATCGAACCCGGGCCACCTGGTTTCGCAGCTAGACGTGCTAACCGTTACTCCACAGGTGTGGACTCCTTAATATTAATACACATATGTATATACTGTATGTAGTAGTTTATTCAGTAGAGATGTGTGCGTCAAACAGAGGACTTGATGCGGCGAGAAACTGCTGATCAGTAAATTTTGCCTGGAATCCTCTTAACTAAGGACAGAGTCTCTTGACGTGCTGTAAATATTCATGAGACCCCGACTTTACCTCCCCACCTTGACAACTGTAAATTTTACTTTCCGACACGCAAAAAGGACACCACAACCCAATCGCTATTAAAGTCTGAAACTTCGAATATCTTCTTTGATGATTTTGCCGAGTGTTTCGCATAAACGCTTCATACTATGTACACAGACGCAATAGCTTTCAGAGCAGATATGAAATTAACACTAGAATACACACAGCAGACTTGAACCAACTTGGTCATGGTTCGTGAAATGTTCAAGTTATTGGTTTCGAGAAGTAAGTCACTCAGGCTTGAATGCTATGTTTACCAAAACCACTTGAAAGCCTAGAATGTAATCTACACCTCTGATGTGTTGATTCCCGAACGTCGAGGTACGGGGCCTGAAGAGGGGGAAAGCATTCCAGGAAAACCTACAGTCCAACATTTTAGAGTTTGGATGCATCACTGAAGCATGAGAGATCTGATATTTTTATTTTTTTCTCATATATGAAAAAAATCTAAATTTGTCAATTTTTGACGTGGATTTTATAGTGAGATATATTTATTTAGAAACCCTTTGTGCGTTACTGGAGCTATCAAAATCGGTGCTACGGTTAGATTAGAGCTGTGTTGGAAATATGAGAGATTTTTTAGTCGCGATTACGACCATCACACAGTCACATTCACCCAGAAGACGCCTGTGATGCGCAGACAAAATGATACAAGGCCTCCATACTTCATTGTCATTCATTTATAGTATTTCGCTCAAGGCAGGTCTTTCACTGCGAATCAAACATTCTCCAATCTTTCAAATTTTTCGCTTACCTCTTAACCTCCGCATATTATCTATTCTGTATTGAAATGTAATATTTATTGTCGTCAAATCAAGGTTATATGGTATTCCAGTTCTTCAGGTCCGTCTTAACTCTAGGCCTAATTTCTGCGAGAGTACAACTTAATAGTGTTGTTACATAGAAATGTCGAAACGTGGTTGTGTAAATGATCCAAATTTGTTTTGCTATATATGTGGGTCATAAACGTTGGTAAAACAGAGAGAGAATACAACAGCTTTTGTAAAGAATACTTACTTTCAATATTTTGGCATTAAGTTAGGAGGCCAGGACAAATTCTGGTGCCCCCATAAAGTGTGTCGTAGTTGTGTTGAAGAGTTGAGGAGTTGGAAAAATGGAAAAAGGAAATCATTGTCCTTTGGTATCCCTATGATTTGGAGGGAAGCTACAAATCATGGAGACGATTGTTATTTTTGTGTAGTTAAGGTAGCTGGATATACTGCCAAAAACAATAAAGATATTCTATACCCTAACATTCCCTCTGCCGTTCGGCCCGTACCTCATGGTCCTGATATTCACGTTCCGGTACACCCTGAATCAGATACATTGCCATCTGCATCCAACAGCAATGAAACTGAATCTCCAGTGGATCATACTTATGAACCAGACAATACTGGCGATGATAGATGTTTTAATCAAAATGAGCTCAATTATTTAGTGAGGAATTTAAATTTGCCTAAAGAATCAGCAAAACTATTAGGTTCTAGGTTAAAAGAAAAGAAAGTATTGGCTGAGGATACATATTTCTCATGGTACAAGCATCGTGAGAAGGAACTTGTCCCTTTTTTTGCTGAAGAAGAAAATTTAGTGTATTGCCAAGACATCCTTGTCGTCTTAAAATTTTATAACATAAACTATAATTCCAAAAAGTGGAGGTTCTTCATAGATTCGTCTCAGAAAATTCTTAAAAGTGTTTTGCTTCATAATGGAAACATTGCTGACAATTGCTGGATGTTAAAAAGGGACTGCTCTGAACAACATGCGAGGAGGTCAAAGAGGAGAAAATTTGAAGTGTAATACTGAGGTAAGATTATGAAAATGCTTATAATTATTAATTGATATTAATTAATGATTAATTAGTGGCAAACAACAAATTGTGGCCTGGCTTTTCTCATAAAATTCTTGTTGAAAATAATTTTTATGACGTTTCACAAAGCTATAATTTCATTTCTAGTTATTCATGAATTGTCTGAAATCCTGACGTGATGGGGGGAAAATGGATATTATTTTCGAATTGAGCACAAAAAATCCGTTTAGAATCGCTGATCAGATTGAAAACAACAGAAAATAAGTTTTGAAATGTAGAACGGTGTAATCAAAATATGGATTTTTAAACAAACTGTTGAAAATGGTGGACGTTCATTTCGATATAGGCTTCAGTTATTTTGTGTATATTATCGAAAACATTTTTAAGCATAGTCTATGTTCTGAAATTTAATATATTTTTTCTTGAATGTAATTCTTTAATTATTCTTCTATTGTTGTAGGATGTTCAGCAAACACAACTGTTTCACAGTTACTCCAAAAGAAATAATGCAAAGCACTCAAATCAGTCGACATGGTGGGCCGTAATCCTGCGCCTCTCGAAGTAAGTTAATTCTGTACCTACTCTATAACAGAGTATATTACGTACTGTAAATTCAATTTTCACTTCTGTCCGATACGCACAGATAAATGCTATCTACTGCCCGTCCAAGTGGTTATGTCGCAGGGCCGTAGAAAGGAGAGAAATCACGTGACAGTTAATTACTTAACGAATACATCTTATTTAAATTATTTTAAACTCTTTATAATATTACGTAGGCGTCTAATTCCTAACAGAAAACAAGCTAAGACGGCCCAGACATTAGCCTTTACAGAGGGGCCAGCAGAATCGGGTAGAGAAAACCGGGAAGCGACGTAACCAAACGGACACAGTATCTGTGCGAAAATATGATTAAATAATGAATTCACGTTCTTCTCTGAAAAAATATGACCATATTTCTGGAACATACTATAGTCAGTCACTTAGTACTGTACACTGTGATCGTAAGGCGACTTTGACTGCATATGCGGTCTTGGATCTGTGTGGAGGACGTGTGAAAGTTTGGTATTAGAAAGGGTGAGATGAAGTACATTAAAAAAACTCAAATACAATAAAAATTGAAGTAAAAATAAAATTATGTCCCTGTATAAGTCATGCAGCATAGCTTTCGGCTCCCGTTGGTCCCCTAAAACCCACCACTGGTGCACAGTGCTTCACTATGTGTTCGTTTCTAAAGCGGTGAAGCGGAAAGGACATGAGCGGGGTATCTCCTTTCCTTTTTCCTTCCCCTTCATGTCCAGGCTGCTCTAAATGTTTTTTTTTTAATACAGGGATATCATTTTATTTTTACTTCAATTTTTATTGTACCTGAGTTTTTGAATGTACTTCACTCCCACCCTTTCTACTAAGGAAGTTCCAACACCACACAGAACCAAGACCGCAGATAGTAAGCAGTACTGAGTTACTGAGTATAGTACGTTCCAGAAATATGTTCGCGTTTTCCAGTGACGAAAGAGCTTTCAATATTGAATCATATTTTCGCACAGGTATTGTCCGTTTGCCTACGTCGCATCCCGATTTCTCCCACCTGCTTCTGCTCGCCCTTTGTAAAAGCTGGGCTGTCTTAGCTCTTTTCTGAAAACATTAATTTCTCTTAGGAATTGGACGTTTACGTAATATTATACAGCTGTTTAATTTAACTTAAATAAAAGGGTCTCGTTAAGTAATTAACTGTCACGTGATTTCCTCCCTTTCTACGATCCTGCGGCATAACCACTTGGACGGACAGTAGATAGCATGTCTGAGTAATTTTATATTTTCGGGTCGGGCAGAAGTGAAGATTGAATTCACAGTACGTAGAGTAGGTACAGAATTATTTCAACATGAGTTACTAGTACGAAGGACGAAACTGGCAATTGGAATTAGATGCAATAGTCTATAGTGCGATAATATGCACAAAAGAACTGAAGCCTGTATCGAAATGAACGGCCACCATTTTCAAAATTGTGTTTAAATATTCATATTATGATTATTTTTCAATTTAACTTCTTTCTCTATATTGTACGCTAATGTGCTGTAGACAGTATAATATACACTGCATAATGAATACGTTCGCATGGATAACTCACTTCGTGAGTAAAAACACTTATTCTTAATACAGCACTGTACTTTGATTAAAGAAAAACCTAATGAAAATTATCAAACTCAAAATCGCGATATTTCCTAGTTTACGTAAATGGATGAACTACTTTTCTTCCATCCTATACCTAGTAGAGTGATTTGTGTTTTACGCCAGTATCATCGAACTCCAGTCTTGGAGGGGGGGAGCAAGCGGTGTTTCCGGTTCTCTAAAGGTATAGACAGGTTAATATTAAAAATGTTAGTAAAAATAAAATGATGTCCCTGTATAAAGATCACGTACATATCATTAGCAAATAAAGCTTCCATAAAACCTATAAACGATAATTTAAATTTAATGCGACATAATATTATTTACAAAACACATTAAATTTTAAGCCTTAACCTTTCCTTCCCTTTTCGTCTTCACTGTAAATGAGCATTTACCTAACTTTTCAAATTATTAACATAGGTGGAACTACATAATATTTATATAGCTTATAGAAAACTAAGATTCAGGATTTTTTGTCGATCCATAATTTCCTTAAATTATCCATTTCAAGACATACTCTGTGGATCGCATACTCTTTCAGACACAAAAGGAGCAGATATTCTTTCCTAAATTAACCCTCTTGTTCCTTAATCTCCACCAAATTATGTCTAATCTCTCTTCTCTACTGTTCGTCTCAAGTATTCTCCCCGTTTTCACGAAGTTTTTAAATTATTATAATTAATTAATTAATTATTTATCTTAATTTCTTAAAGTATTGGCATAGCTCTTGTCTTGTTATTTCATTAGGTTTACTCTTTTCTTTTACAATTTTACAAACTACATTAAGGTTCATTGCTCTGATTTCTTCCCATAATGAATTAAGAGCTAATCTGCTTACATTATGCTCTAATTTCGTTTACCAATACGATTTCATGTTAGTAGTTTGTAGAATTGCAGACTTTTTCTGAATTGTACTATGATATTTTAACATAGAATTGTCTAAAATTTTTTTGTTTTCTTACTGACATAAATTGATTGCTTTATTTAGGCGGGTTCAATTAAGAAATGTGACTTTGAATTTAATTCAATGAAGTGTTGCATAAAATATATAATATAAAAACAGCTATTTTTTTATATTTCATGATAATTTATATTCTTATTTCATACTTTAAGTACCGCTCAGCAATGGCTCACGTACCACCAGTAGGACGCGTACCATAGGTTGAGAACCTCTGGTCTACATCATCTAAATCTCACATTCCTCGAACGATGGATTGGCCGAGGTGGTCACATTCACTGGCCACCAAGATCACCAGATCTTACTCCTGCCGATATTTGTCTGTGGAGGTGAATGAAAGGCGAATCCGTTTTATAATGTGAATTCTTCGAGTCATCCGTAAATAGTTTTTTAGTTTTTATTGACCTGTGTTTATTATGTTTATATGACTATGTCTTTAGTGTCATCATTTGATGCTCTACAACTGGAATATGGGTGGCTGGGTGGGTGGGTGGGTAGGTGCGTGTGTGGGTGGGTGGGTGGATGGATGGCGTATAAATTATATTATGATATAAAAATTTGTTATATTTATATTTATCTAGATATTTCAATGATAGAATTAGAGCCAAATTTTGTAAAAAAATCTAGGAATCCCTTGGAATGCATCATACTTAGCTCCTAGACATGAAATGGTTCTAGGTAGAATATTGGTCACTATTATTATTATTATTATTATTATTATTATTATTATTATTATTATTATTATTATTATTAATTATTGGTATTGGATTATAGAAACTTTTATTATGACCCTAGGAGAGCGACACATGACGTATTCCCATAATCAATTTCGTTAGTGGTACAGCTAATGTTCTAAATTAAAAATTGCGGTATGTCACAGAAAAAGGTTTAGAACCGCTGATGTAGACTCATCACCTGGCGGCTAAAATGTACAGGGGCTTCGTCATGCTGGAAGAACATGTCCATCTGACTGACTGACTATATACAGCTGCGTCTTTACATCCATTATGAGCAGTGCTGACCTCACACGATTTACAGCTTCACGTACTATTCGTTTGTACGTAGTCAATAGCAGGGTACAGTTGCCTAATTACGTGATATCCCTAATTCCGTAATAGGTTTTTCACTGAATGTCATGAGATTGAGTATCTTGCTAGGAAGTTCACCGATGTCTCAAAAGTAGGCGAAAGATGCACTCTTTCAAGAAAGATGTCTGGCGCTTTGGTCGAAAGGCAAAGTTTTGACTTACATTAAATTTTTAAAAAGTGTCACGGGATTAGGGATAACACGGCTACATAGTCATTTGTCATTCCTCCATAAAATTTGTAAGGTCTGTTATGCGTATATTCAAACAGCTGTGTCTCTACCCTCATTGAAAATGAGACACATGTTTATATGTTTTGACTTAGAATAGTCCATACTATCACCCCAAAAATATTTACTCTTTCTCCTGAATTACACTGTATGTACAAAAATGATACTCAGCCTCTATCACAGCGGCTACGGAATGTCAAAGTTACTTTGCTGACATCTGATTGGACAATTATTATGACGTTAAGTGGAAACTACGCAGAATCTCTACGTGAGACGACACTGAAAATTACGTAAACAAAATCAATTATATCCTACCTGGGATTCCACCCAAAACGTAACCTCTACGCAACGTCGAAAGCAATATACTGTATAGGAATCTGACGCTACTCCCATGATGTTATGGTTAAACACGAAACAGAGTTTCAGAGTAAGACAATGAAAGATACCACTTTAATAATAGACTACCATCTGCAAGGTATCAGAACCCACAGCCGTGGTTTTCTTATCACAGAAAGCTGCGGATTAATTACTGTGTACGTCACGTAGTTACAAGTAGTCGGTTTCTTAGTAAAGTGGGGCAGACTCTGACCCTACGAAAGTCCTCACAACATTATAAACGACCTTGCGTGAAATACTGTAATTAATCCAAAGTGAACTCAATTCATTAACTTCGAAACTACAAGAGTTCAAGGGAATGCAGTTTATGTTAAAACTAGCAAGTAGCCTAGTTTCCATAAATTTTATTGTTTATAAATTATTACCGTATTAAAGAAGATGAACAATGACTATTATTAAGAAATCAGAAAATGAATAGGATTTTTAATAATAATAATTATTATTTATTTATTTATACTGGCAGAGTTGAGGCCATAGTGACTTCTCTTACACTCAACCAGGTCACAAACTACACAAACAGTGAAATTTAACAAAAAGTGAAAGAACAAAATACTAACAAATGGAAAATACATATGACGTGATCCCTTTTAGCCAGTCATATAATAGAATTATTTGGAGCACTGCAGATTTCAGGGGTCCAATTCCTGTCCTCATCTTTTTCAATCAAAATAACTCTCGTAAGCTCTTCCAACTAGTGTAGTAAAAATTCGCCTCGTGTTTTCAAAGTTAACTAACCACAAACGTAACAAAATTGTTTATGTGGTTTACACAATATTTAGAGATATGTTTCACTTTATAAGATACTTTTACCATACTTAAAATTAGGACAAAGAGGTTATGAAACTTGTTTCATGTAAGTTCCAACTCAACTGAGAATTAACACTAACTTTTACATCGGAATATGTATTATATGACTTTGTGTTAAATTCTATCGTACCTGGTTTACATGAAATATTCTCCATATCAATAAAAATAATAATAATCACAAGTATAATTATACTTACACTATTGATAATTAATAATTCAAAAAATTGAATTACCAACAAATAAGAGAATAAATCCATTAAAAAATAAAACTGTGAACCAATAAAGAAAAAAATCTCTTAAAACAATAAAAATAAAGTGCCTGAGTAAAGGATGTTTCGACCTTTTATGGGTCATCCTCAGAACTGATCGTTGTTGGTCTTGACGCCTCTCGTTTTGTTTCCTGTGAGGGCGTGTTCGTGTGGTGTAATGTAGAGTCAAAGAGTGTATTTGTTCTGAAATTGAGTTGTGTGTTGAGAATTTCATCTTTGTGCTGTGGTTTTTGTCCCATAAAAGGTCAAAACATGTAAACCAGGTACGATAGAATTTAACACAAGAAAGTCATGTAATACATATTCCGAAGTGATACAGTGTTAATAGTTGTGTAATCAAGATGTATAACTTTTACAGTCTAATGAGGAATAAAATTTGTTTTTATGAATTCTGACTTCACAGGCAACAATTATCTAAAGCTATTGTTATTATTAAAGCATTAAAATGAAATATTTGAAGTATTTCCTTTCCATTAGCATGTTAAGGACTATATGTCTTGGAAAGGGCAACAAAGCCGAAATGGAAGTGGGGAGGACACGTGGCAAGGCTAAATCCAGAAAGATAGGCATACGCAGCTACAAATGGGACCCATACACGGGGAAGAGAAGACAAGGGCGAACAAGGCGCAGATGGGCAGACATACTCGCAGCGAGGGCCGGAAAACAGTGGTCAAGAATAGCAGGAGACAGGAAAAAGTGAAAGGAACTAGAGTAACACTTAAGTGAAGTCAACATTGTATAATCTAAAGTGTAAATAGCTTGTAAGAGGAAAGTTAGTTTCAGTGATATATATCAGAGTGCCACAAGTCTTACTTGGAATGGCTCACAAAGTAAGTTACATCGAGTCACCCCTTTCTTAGGAGGACTTTGCACTACACGGGACATTACCAGGCTATTCATTCATTCACCTATAACAATAAAAATAAACCAATTTTTCTAAAATTACAAAAAAATGGTGGGTGGTAGAAAATTTTTAACTTCATTTTTGGAATCAGGAGATGAAATTATTACAGAAGAAACTGCAGAAATTTTACATTTAACAAAATCACTGTTGACCAGTGTTATGCCCTCTTTTTTAGCTACAGAGGGATATAAGCCTACTTGTGTACTACTAAATGTAATTAAATAAATTATTGTATTCTCCATTTAATTTGTCTGTTGCTAAAATCAAAAACGAAACATTATCTACAAAGTCTGAATCGCAGAAACATTTTCATGTCATTTACAGCAGCTCTGTTTCCTCTACACACTGAAGCGAATTTCCACTCTCGTGTTCTACCTTCAACCGCGCCCTACACTCTGGTTTTCGGTCAGCTTCCGACACGTGAAGTCTTTTCTAAATTTTTGTACACTCGGTCATCCCTCTTAGTGAATTTGGCCGGTCGTGGTAGTATTTTGCTCCGAATTTCTTGGAAATGTTTAAAATCTTCACTACTACTCTCACGCAGGCAGTCCGGGTTCGAGTCCCGGTGAGGCCCGGGGTTTTTCATCGAAAAATAAAAATCTATAGTGATATTTGCGGAGGACAAGGTCACAGTTGGAGTTAATCGCGGGTTTCTCCCGTTTGCCCATATTAGGCATCCACATCATTCCGTCAACATTTCTCCATTTCGTCTTCATTCCATAGCATTTTCCGAACACCGTCTGGGAAATTATGGAGGGACGAGTGGAGTTGTCTGCTCGAAACCAGTACACGCAGCGAACCTCAATGTAGTCAGCTGGTGTTGGATTTTGGAAATGCGCCTAGTTTGAAGGTTAGCGCAACAGATCTTGTAAGGTCGCAGTACTGGGCCATAGTGCCCTATCTTCCGAAATTCCATTCCATTCCACTCTCAGATACTTGGTTTCTGGTAATCCATGGGGGTTGCAATTCATTCATTCATTCATTCATTCATTCATTCATTCATTCATTCATTCATTCATTCATTCATTCATTCATTCATTCATTCATTCATTCATTTAGTGTTCTGCTCAAGGGCAAACCGAGCTTTCTCCAATATTTCCTATTTTCTTCTTTCCTCTTTGTGTCCTCATATGATCCATATATCTTAATGTCGTCTATCATTTGATATCTTCTTCTACCCCGAACTCTTCTCCCGTTCACCATTCCTTCCAGTGCATCCTTCAGTAGGCAGTTCCTTCTCAGCCAGTGACCCAACCAATTCCTTTTCCTCTTCCTGATTAGTTTCAGAATCATTCTTTCTTCACCCACTCTTTCCAACACAGCTTCATTTCTTATTCTATGCCCATTTCACACGTTCCATTCTTTTCCACATCCACATTTCAAATGCTTCTATTCGCTTCTCTTCACTTCGTCGTAATGTCCATGTTTCTGCCCCATACAATACCATACTCCATACAAAGCACTTCACTAGTCTCGTCCTTAGTTCTTTTTCCAGAGGTCTGCAGAATATGCAATATACTCTTTTTTTTAAGTTATAGTATTCAGTTGTGCTTTGATATAGACGCGAAACAATGCGAGCACAATACATGCGTAAATACTGAGTGATAATACAAGGTTGGAATTACTCACACATAGATAAATAGGCCTAACAGTAACAATATTTACGGGATGTTCTCATGTGCTAGTATACAATACTCGTATATCTGTTAAATTGCTGTTTATTTCTGCTCTTAATAACACATTTTATTTGAATGCATCATGCTGCTGCTACTGCTACTACTACTACTACTATTTTGTTGTTGTTAGGAATGAAATGACTATTATTTATAGTTAATTTCGTTCCGTTTATTAGACATACGTAAAGCTTAGAGCAAAATTTATTTATTTAAGATCCTAACTCCATTATCATATAAATGTTAGACGCAATGACAGAGATTTTCTCAAATATCCTGTCACTTTTTATTTGCTCTCTAAATTTACATAATATATGTTTATCTCTTTGTTTCAGGTAAGGCTGGCACTGTCTCAAAACTGTGAGTTAAGATATTTTTATTGAATGTATATTATAGGCCTAATATTAATCGTTGTTGTGCAATAATTAATTGTGGCTTTTTAATGTTCACATTATTCATTATATTGTATCAGCAACACTTCCAACATGTTTAGCTGCAAATTTAGTGAACCGGATTTGATTCCTGACCAGAGAGGTAAGATTTATCTTTTAATAGGTGAAATTGCGTGCACAATTGTAATAATTATTGTATACTGTTGTAAGCTACTAATCACCAGACCAGGTAGTCCGAATACTAATATTGAAGGTCTAATGTTGCTTAAAAATTTGAATTAAGTGTGTTCTCTGAGATAGCTGTCTTGCAAGGCCCAATAATAGAAATTCTCTTGTAGGCTAATTAAAGAACTCGGCTAACGGCCCGTTCTTCAAAGAACATCCAGCAATAATGATGTACTTATTCCAATAGCTGCACAAATAATTATTTCATATTTTATTTCGTATTTAGTATTTATTGCTACATACAATACAAAATAAATAAATATATATTACTGATGTAGCGCACACCCGTCTGAGCAGCTCATGTTCGGGGGCAGTTCCTATTTTGTACTAAATGGAATATGACAAAGTCTCAATAAAATTACAAAACCAATGCAATTATTACAAAATTTGGACAATTACGAAGATAAAAGTAGAGAATCCAGTCAAGAACACAATATAAGTTGGAAGGAATAAATAGTATATTGAAATTAAGAGAAAGAAAAAAGGAAAAAGAGACATGAATACTAAATAATTTGCTTATTTTTTTCTTAAATTTATTAAACTCAAAATAACTTAGGTCAGGATTTCTTATCAAAATAGAGTTGTATAAACTTGGGCCGTAACTCTGGCTATAATTTATTCTAGTGGTTGTGTAACATTTAGGTTCAGCTAAAGGACATGTCACATTTCTGCAGGTAGAATAAACATGTTCTTTATATTTCAGACAATTCTTATAATACTTTAATAACGTACAGTATAATTATATGCAGTTTGGACTTCAACAGCAACATATCCATAATCATGCAGTTATACCACTTTTTAATTTTAATCAACTTGGCTTTATTTTAAAGTAAAATAAAATAATTAATTTTTGTAAAATAATGACGCACACGATTCAACTGACGAATGGAGGAGAAGGGAATTAGATGAGTATTGAGAAAATAGTGGCGCACTGTAGTCTATGAACAGGAAGCAAAATAAACATTATTATTATTATTATTATTATTATTATTATTATTATTATTATTATTATTATTATTATTATTATTATTATTATTACTATTTTCATCTCTATTATCGTTACAATCATCATAAAACCCTTCATCTACAGAAAACAATGCAGACTATAGAATCAAGTACTAAATTCTCTCCTCTTAACAACTTGAAGAGCAGTAATGACATCGTATGCAATCCGTAAGCTCATCTCAGACAAACTATACAAGTTACTGAGGCTCTCTGTAGCTGAACATGTTTGTTCATATTGTTAACTAACATTACACATTCACAAGTAGCAGAACTATATGGCCTTGTTATTAGAATAGTAAAGATTACAGTTCCAAACAAATAGAACACCACAATACAAGGGACGTAATATTCTTCTCATGGAAAAGGAAATAAATCTCGCTTTTCAATAAGAAATCGAACCCGGTTCCACTGATATTTTAGCAAAATCGCTACTACAGTAGAGTGTTAGTAAGTTGTAGTGTGTTGCGTTGAAGAGTTTAATAGTAAAATTGTAAGAAGATGAATGAAAACTCTTTCGTTCAATTGTAATCTGAAAAAGGAAATTCGTGGAAGTAAAGTAGCCTAGCATAATATTCGCTGCATTTATATATTCTGTTTGACTTCTATCAGTATAAATATTCGAGAGGAAAAGTCTCGTTTGCAGAAGAAACCTTTCATTTCTTAGAAAGCTGGAAGTACCTCAAGGAGAAGATTTAAATACAATTCAAGCAGTGAACGCTAAGATATCGAGGAACTGCAGAAGCCCATCCAATCTACGATCTGAGGTAGACTACTTGAGGGAAGGAAAGTGTGTATGTGTGTGTTTTGCACTTGAGTTCGCTCTGTCGGTGACCGTGGAAAATACGTCAGTGGGCCCATAACTCGAGCAGCCTGCGAATATAAAATTAAAATGTCACAACGGCTCAAAGCACTCCAATCGATAGAATTCAATGGGAGAGCCATGTAAAGTGGAAATGGTTATTTGAATTGGAATAATAAATACTTTACCGTTTAAAAGTCATAATCTTTGTAAATGCGATGGTAAAGAAGCACTTTCAACATTGCGTGGAAAACAAGGCAGTTAAATCAAATCGTGACTAACAAGGCCCCCAGCCCCTCAAGTAAGTTACCTCTGTCAGTGTTGCCAATTCAGGAGAATGAAAACCTGCTAACAGCCCCTCGAAAAACCGCAGAATCTGAATAAAAACTGTCATACGAGTATTTTATGGGCATGTTCGACGAATAACCGAAGATTCTAGACTAGACACTACCTGGAAGCACTTGGATGGATGATATAAGAAGACGGATGAGAGAATATGGTTTAGAAAAATATGGACTGGGAAGACAGATCAGAATGGAGGAAGAAAATAAAAATGGAATAAGCTTTGGAGACAGGAAGATCTCTTTACATTGCATGCCTATTCATGATGATGATGGTGATGATGATGATATTATTATTATTATTATTATTATTATTATTATTATTATTATTATTATTATTATTATTATTATTATTATTATTATTATTGAAGGAAAATCCACAAACGATTAGGGAAAATACGGGAATTTTACTTGAAGCAAGTAAAGAGATAGGTTTGGAAATAAATCCCGAAAAGACAAAGTATATGATTATGTCTCGTGACGAGAATGTTGTACGAAATGGAAATATAAAAATTGGAAATTTTATCCTTTGAAGAGGTGGAAAAATTCAAATACCTGGAAGCAACAGTAACAAGTATAAATGATACTCTGGAGGAAATTAAACACAGAATAAATATGGAAAATGCCTGTTATTATTCGGTTGAGAAGCTTTTATCATCCAGTCTGCTGTCAAAAAATCTGAAAGTTAGAATTTATAAAACATTTATATTACCGGTTGTTTTTTATGGTTGTGAAACTTGGACTCTCAATTTGAGAGAGGAATATAGGTGAAGGGTGTTTGAGAATAAGGTGCTTAGGAAAATATTTGGGGCTAAGAGGGATGAAGTTGCAGGAGAATGGATAAAGTTACACAACACAGAACTGCACGCATTGTATTCTTCACCTGACTTAATCCAGACGTTTGAGATGGGCAGGGCATGTGGCACGTATGGACGAATTCAGAAATGCATATAGAGTGTTAGTTGGGATCTCGGAGGGAAAGAGACCTTTGGGGAAGCCGAGACGTAGATGGGAAGATAATAATAAAATGGATTTGAGGGAGGTGGGATATGATGATAGAGACTGGATTGATCTTACTCGGGATAGGGACCGATGGCGGGCTTGTGTGAGGGCGGCAATTTACCTCCGGGTTCCTAAAAAGCCAGTAAGTAAGTATTATTGAAGGACTCACTCTTACTAATAGCTTATTTCAATATTAAAAGCTCCGTAGCGCGACAGCCCATGAAGGGTCAAGGCCGACCAGTCAAGTGTTGGCCTCACGTTCACGTGCCTGATCAGAAGTCAAACATCATCCACTCACAACGGAGGTGTCGTGTGGTTAGCACGATTATCACCTAGCGCCCTAGCCATTATAGCTGGTTACCGGATTTCTCTATCTATCGTAACTCCCCAAATTCATCACGATGCTAGGTGGGCACCGACCCCGTACACTGGCCGAAATTTCATGAGAAAACAACTCTCACATGAGGAATCGAACCAACGCACATTCCGTAATGCGAGTTATGGGCATGATTCCTTAGACCACGACGCTACGGCGCGGGACTAATTATTTTGTTTACTTTACGGCGCTTTATCAACTCGATGGTTATCTAGAGTTCGAGTTATATGAAGATGATAATGCCAGCGAAGTGAGTGCAGCGTACAGCGCCGAAAGTTACCCAGCATTTGCTCTTAAAGAGTTTAGGGAAAATACCTGAAATAAACCTCAACTATGTAGTTCATCCTAACCAGGATTTGAACCCGGACCCGCTCGTTTTACGGTCAGACATTCTAACCGTTACTCCACAGCGGTGGACATATTTATTAGTCACACTTAAATCTTACATGAGATTGCATTCTTTCGTTCATTTTGTTTAATTTCATTTATTTCATTGATTGATTGATTGTTTCCTCATTTATCGTAGCTACACTACCCTTATCCCTGCATACACGTTATACGAAATCGTAGGGTGGTCCTTCAATTCCCCGTTACTTTTTCCATTCTTTTATTTGTTAGGCATTTTACCATTATGAGGTTTTGATAGTATGAGACATACAATGTAAAATTATGAGTTCAGTTTTCAAGTAACAGCGGTACACTGTCTTCTTTTAAGCCATGAATATTCAGCGCAGAGATTTTTATCGTATAAACGACGTACAACAGTAAGGTAGAACCTTAGAATCGCATGCAGGCACACATTTAAAATGTACTCTACATCATTGTTACACCTCGTTTAAAGGCTAGAATTGCCCGCGCTAAGCATGCCTG
This sequence comes from Periplaneta americana, assembly GCF_040183065.1. NCBI lineage: Eukaryota > Metazoa > Arthropoda > Insecta > Blattodea > Blattidae > Periplaneta > Periplaneta americana. The sequence goes on from NC_091118.1 coordinate 142,618,337, forward strand.
TATTTAGGCGACAGCTTTCGGCAGTCTTCGGTCTCCGACATGACTTTCCACCATTCATCTCTATATTGGACTGCAGTTCAATTACAGCGTCCTATTTTCATAAAATTTTTCCACATTTATCCAATCATCTCAATCCTGGTGTTCAACATCCTCTGTGTCCTCCTAAATTCTGAACTGAATCTTCCTCTATGATCATAATTCTTTCTATGTGATCAGCACATGTTATTCTAGCTGAATTTAAGAAGGCGATGACATCGGGCTAAGTACATAATAATTCCATTTCATTACTTCTTCACTTACCAATATCTCACTGCACTCTAAACTCTGTGCAAGAAGATCCTTCCCCAAGTAGACTATTTTCATCACATTTTGACGATGTTCACATCTCATGATCACTTTATTTTTACTTCAATTTTTATTGTACCTAAATTTTTTAATGTACTTCACTCCCACCCTCTATATTAGTAAAGTTCCAACCATTCTCCACACAGAACCAAGGCCGCGTATGCGGTCATAGTAAGCAGTACTGAGTTAGTGAGTATAGTACGTTCCAGAAATACGTTCGCGTTTTCCAGTGACGAGCTTTCAATATTGAATCATATTTTTGCACAGGTACTGTCGTCGGTTTGCTTACGTCGCATCCCAGTTTCCCCACTCGCTTCTACTCGCCTCTCTGTAAAGGCTAGTGGCTGGGCTGTCTTAGCTCTTTTCTGAAAACATTAATTTCTCTTAGGAATTGGACGTATGCGTAATATTATGGAACTGTTTAAAATAAATTAAATGAAAAGGCCTCGTTAAGTAATTAACTGTCACGTGTTTTCCCCCCTTTCTACGATGACCCTGCTACATAATCACTTGGACGGACAGTAGATAGCATGTCTGAGAAATTTTATCTTTTCGGATCGGGCAGAAGTGAAGATTGAATTTACAGTACGTAAGGTACTCTTTTATAGAGTAGGTACAGAATTATTTCAACATGAGTTACTACGAAGGCCGAAACTGGTAATTGGAATTAGGTGCAATGGTCTATAGTGCGATAATATGCACAAAAGAACTGAAGCCTGTGTCGAAATGAACGGCCACCATTTCCAAAAATGTGTTTAAATATCCATATTATGATTATTTTTTAATTTAACTTCATTCTCTATATTGTACGCTAATGCGCAGTAGACAATAATATACACTGCATAATGAATACGTCCGAATGGATAGCTCAATTCGTGAGTAAAAACACTTATTGTTAATACAATTGTATTTTGATTAAACAAAATCCTAATGAAAATATCAAACTGAAAAAACACTTATTGTTAATACAGTATTGTATTAAACAAAAACCTAATGAAAATTACCAAACTGAAAATCGCGACATTTTCTAGTTTACGTAAATGGATGAACTACTTTTCTTCCCTTCTATAACAAGTAAAGTGATTTGTTTGTATTTTACGTCAGTATTATCGAACTCCAGTCGTGTAAGGGGGTAGCAAATGGTGTTTCCGGTTCTCAACCGTTAATCGAAAGGTATAGCCAAGTTAATATTAGAAATGTAAGTAAACATAAAATGATGTCCCTTTATATGTAAAGTTGCGGCCGTGAAAGTTTTTTCCAGGTTTGATTTTGTCTCAAGAGGAAGCTCTCCGTCATTCAAAGACCAGCAAAAGAAAAATTTTATATTGTATGTATCTATGCATTTAATTTAAATAAACTGTTCTTAGTCATGTGTCTGTTTTGAAGACAGATTCCAGACCAAAGTATGGACTGTTTTGAATTTGAAGTTTGATGTAGAGATCGAAATTGATTTAGTGACCCCACCCAAACCAAAATACTGATTTTTGTTTCTAGCCATGAGTCTGCTTTAGACAACAAACGAGACTGAAATTCCCTCTGTTTGATGTTTAATTTCTACTTTTGTAAGCACATAATAACATACTACACGATTATTATTAGTAGAGAACAATAGCTGCATTTCCGCACAATGGTGTAAGTCACTGAAATTTACTTATCTATCTGCATGCTGAAATGTGCTTTAAATTCGAAAGCTGTTGATATTTGGATAGTAAACATTTTCCACAGCAGGCTTTTGTTTTTAGAATTCTATTTTATCAATAAATTAACGACTGTTTTTCTTTTATTACTGTCAACTGCTATTCCATTGTTCTCTGTCGCATGGAGTGCTTACTCTATGAAATTACGTTCTCTGTTTATACTGAACGGTTTACAGCCATCTCATCAATATTTCCATAAAGTGACTCAGCGATATATCTGCCCAATAGCGAAATGGAAATGTTTAGTCGAGAATAAAGGGATTCTTTATTAAGAAGTAATACAGTTAAAAGTTACAATTTTTTTCGTATTATTAAAAGAACATATTTTTGAACAGCAAGTCGCAACTTTGATTATGTACGAGATTAACGCTTGTGATTTCATGTTGCATGAGATTATAGGAAAAAAGTAAAAAGAGAAAAAGAATAATAAGTAAAAAAATGGTGAAATAATAATAATAATAATAATAATAATAATAATAATAATAATAATTATTATTATTATTCTTTATTTAATCTGGCAGAGCTAAGGCCAGTAGGCCTTCTCTTCCGCCTAGCCAGACTCTAATTCTAATTGAATACAATTGGTTACATAGTTATTACATTAATATCTAGAACATAAAACAACATGAAAGTAAATAATGAAAGTTGGATATAATAATAATAATAATAATAATAATAATAATAATAATAATAATAAAAATAATGAGATAATTTAAATATTTATTCTGTGATATTATATATATATATATATATATATATATATATATATATATATATATATATATATATATAACCATTAAACATTGAGAAACCTGAAAGAGCTATTATTGTTAACAAGAATTGTTAGAAAAATATTTCGTTAGTCTATTCTTAAATTTGTTTGATGTCTGACAGTCCCTGACATTACTCGGTAAGGAATTCCAAAGCCCAGGAACAGCCACAGTGAAAGAAGATGAATATGAGGATGTTCGGTGGGAGGGAATGGATAATATTGAGGAGTGTTGTGATCGTGTGTCTAGGTTATGTTGGGTGGATAAATTTTGAAAACGAGACGCAAGATAGACAGGAGTGGAGAAATGCAATATGTGAAAGAGAAGGGAAAGACAGTGGATTTTCCTACGATCTTCTAGACGGAGCCAGGGCAACGTTTCGAGGGATGGTGTTACGTGATCAGCCCGGTGAATATTGCAGACGAAACGGACGCACATATTATGAACATGTTGTAGTCTCTGGACCGAAGTAACGCTTAGGTCGGTAAACAGAATATCACAGTAATCGAAGTGGGGCATCACGAATGTTTGCACTAACATCTCTTTCATAGAAAAGGGTAGAAAATTCTTCAATCGCCTAATGAAATGACAAAAAAAAGAAGAGAAAAGCCAACGATTAAGCAAAGGATATAGAAATGAAAAAGGTCGTGGAAGACGAAAGGAAAGAAGATACAAAGGAAGACGTAAAGTATAAAGAGGAATTAAGAATAATGGAAAAGAGAAACTAAATATCAGAAAGGAGAAACGAATAAAACAAAAGACATAGGGAAGATTGGAGAAAATCATACAGGAAGGAAACAAAGGAAGAGAGACGGAGTGAAGCAAAGACTGGAAAGCCTTCTTTCCAAGAAAGTGACGAGACAGAATATATAGCATTTGTGATGGACAAAACTTTCTTTTTTCATTTGTATAGATTTCTTCATGTGTCTGAATATTTTCGTCGCTTCTGAATATCCTCTTACGTTGAATAGAAATTTTGTTTGAGGAATTACAGCTAAAATACATAGAGCATTTTGTAATGCGGTGTGAACACGGCAGAGGTTTGCAGCTGATAAAACACATGAAAGCAATTTGTGCTATATCACAATACTCTGCTCGCTTTCTTTGATGAATTAAAAATTAAGTTAATGTGAAAACCCCTGCGTGCATAGAATATGACAAATATTCGTACTGTACATTTGACGGAAAGCTCCCATTTGTTATCCCGGTTTATAGTCCTGAGTCTTCTTTTGTATAAGTTGGTGATAAATAGCTTTGACAGTGGAAATAAACCATATTCAAAGAAGTCGTTTGTGACGTATTTTAATGAGACCATTTCATTTGAATGAGCCACACGAAGTCTTCCAACCGTTCTCATCAAACTAAAACATTTTGTGAACAAGGTTTATTTTAGACTCGTCTGGAAGAGCGAAGCTTATAACGCAAGAAGATGAAAAGAGAGATATAGAAACACGTACTGTAGCTTTTAATAGAAACGCGAACATTCCATATCATTATGTGATTTAAACTTCGTTCTTTTGACAATTTGTGTTTAATTTCACGTGAAACGTTGGAAGGAAGGCTTGCAAGCGTAAATGGTTTTTAGTAAAGCTATATAGGTACACAAGCAAAGTTACATATCACGTTCTATAGAAATGATTTTTAGCATTCGTAAAGTAACTCGTTGAGGCTTTTGTACTACTATTCTGCATTAATGACCTTCTATAGCCTACTCCCATGAAAGCGCGAAAATTTTACTCATGGCAAGTATAATACTGCTACATTGAGAAATAAAACAATGAACAGCTAGCTATATTCCTTTACCACACATTCACGAAATTAATGCGTGATATATTATGCCACAGAAAGAAACATTTTTAAAGCAGATAGATGAGCGTCTAGGAAGCTGGTTTTTCATTACATTGAAATTGTAGAACTTAAAATGTAATTAAGTTCGGAATAAGGATTTTTCGCCTGTAAAAGTGCCTATTGTAAAGGCAAGATTTAGTTGTAGCAACAGCAGTAGTAGTAGTAGTAGTAGTAGTAGTAGTAGTAGTAGTAGTAGTAGTAGTAGTAGTAGTAGTAGTAGTAGTAGTAGTAGTAGTAGTAGTAGGGACTTAAAAGTAATAGTAAATACCTTATTATAATAATACCGGACAGCCGTATACTAGCAGCATTGACGTGAGTACAAAATGTGGCGGAGCTGACATCTAACGGAGAGGTGTGGTATTACGACCACAAATACAAATATTAACATAGCGGGAATCGGACTATTATTTCTGCAGTGCTCGGGAAAAGTAACAGAAGTCAGTTTCCACAAACCTTTTTTGATAATTTATTGACAACGTACACTGGTTTATGTCCATTTGATTTTTTTCTGTATGAATTATTGTAATGGGAGGAATACTTATGTATTTTTTTTCCAAGCGAGTAGATGTTCTGTAAGTTGTCAATAAATTATCAAAAAAGGTTTGTGGAAACTGACTTGTGTCACTTTTCCCAAGCACTGCAGATTTACAACGTGAGGTACTTAATAATATGGAATAATGTATGAAACACTTAAGAAATGTTGAATAATATTTATTTTAATGTAACATTATTATTTTATATCAAAGCTGCGTATTATTTTCTGTAATATTGATTGTTACCGGTACATATTTTTTCTTTGCTTTAGTGAGCCAAAATTAATTCTGATATTAAGAATGAATTTACAATAACGCTTTATATACCCACTGCTGACAACTGCAAAGATAAAATTGGTAGTAATCTGATGCTTGTAATAATTGAGCCGTTCAGAGCAAAAGTGGTGTAAGTCAAAATTGTGTAATGAGGTCTAAAGTAAAAATTCTATAAAATACAGCCCAAAGTAGCAATTAATATGTCCTCCTTACTATCCACTGAGTGCTGATAGTTTAAATAATTTGAATATTAATTGATACTTTGCGCTGTATTTTACAGAACGTTTACTTTAAGCCTCATTACCCATTTTTGACTTACACCACTTCTGCTCTGAACGGCTCAATTAGTAAAGGCATGTGGAAAACATTAAAACTTAATTTGCTAAAACATTAAAATTTCCAATATATTTTAACCTCTATTCATTTATTAGGCCTAAATAAAAAAATTAATTTTTATTGTTCTATCAACACAGAGACGAAGGCATTAGGCCTACAAAAAGAATTTTGTTGACTCACGTTTTATGATCCCTTGGAAATCGAAAGTACGATTTGAAGCAGTTGAAGGGTACACGGGAATAACGATCAAGGTCCATTTTAGAAAGTTTCGAGAAAAACGAATTTTAAAGTTTAAGCACTTAATACTTTGTTATGAGTGTATTTAATAGAAATTGACGTAGTGGAATGTCAAGAACGATTATTTCTTATTACTAGCTAGACCACATGTTAGTACTTCCTTTCCACTATAAGATAGCATTATTAACTCAATTTCGATTTTTGGTGGACCTTGATCGTTTTTCCCGTGTACCCTTCAGTTTGTAATGTTGTAATTGTAGCAGTTATAAACAGCACATATACACTCTGACACTTTAACACAGCACTAATTAATAAAACTATATACTAGCCCAGGAACAATCTACATTGTAGTAGATTACAACTTGCTTTGCGGGTTTCAGCACACCATGCCATCTAGGTAGCAGCACCTGCGCCGTTCGCACGCAGAACTGTTAGCTGTCCGGTATTATTATTATAGAAAGGTAATAGTCATAATAAATCGTTCAGAGTCGACTGGATGAACAAATGACTATCATCGCTTTCACACAGTCAAAATAATCTCAATCTTCATCGTTTTGACCACCATCACAACTTCCAAACCCAGCAATGTATTCGTTATATAAGTTTTACAAAATAAATAAAGAACAATTTTTTTACTTTAAAAGTTTTCATATAATCATCACTTTATCATGACTATTATATTTTTATTTATTTTTGTTAGGTTTATTTACACACTCTTAACATCTGTGGTTATATCGCATGTGCAGTATCTTTGCGTATATTAGTTGGTCGTTTTACTATTATTGAGTTTCTATTTCTATTCTCGTGTATTACAGGTGACTTGCGTTCACGTCACTGATTTTAGATTTTGATTAATGTTTATTATGTTGGCGATTGAGACAGTGTAAATCACGTCATGTAAATTCACAATCCTGCACTTGCCTTTGTGACTGAGGGAAACGTAGTAAAACTCCAGTCAGATTAGTCGGCCACAGGGCTTGAACCTGGGATCTTCCGAATACGAGTCTCAAATACAGTGGATACAAAAAATATTTGCACACCCTTGTTTTTTTAATGCTCAAAGAAATAACAACGATGATTTTCTGAATACAAGTTTAGTAAGTAGCAGCATGGAAAGAACAACTTATATAATCAATAAAAATTGCATATAGTTACAAAATAAAATTACAAACTAAAAACTGCATTTTTAGATGTCAAAAAAAGTATTTGCACAGCCAGTAAATTAAATAATAAACTCATGAAAACTAGAGAAGTCTCTCTCAGTACTTTGTGTGCAATCCATTGGCTTCAACGACGGCTTCTAGTCTTCGTGGCATGGAGTGCACTAACTTTTTTGTCGTATCGGCAGGAATTTTAGTCCATTCTTCCATAAGAGCATTATGAAGATCTGTCTTGTTTGATATGCGGTGTTTTCTGATTTCTTTGCTCAATAAGTGCCACAAATTCTCAATTGGATTCAGATCAGGAGATTGAGGTGGGGTCACAAGCCTTCTGGGTGTGTTATACAACAGCCACATCTTTATTATTTGAGCAGTGTGGTTGAGGTCGTTGTCTTGTTGGAAATAATAATTTTCAATATTTCTGCGCTAAGTAAATTATGGCGCAACAGCTCGATTTACATTCTGTAATTCATTATTCCATTAATTATTTCCAAATTTCCCACCCCAGAGGATTCCATGCAACCCCAAACCAAGATATGACCGTCATCGTGTTTTACTGTGACTGTAAGATTTTCATTTTTCAGGTCCTGATTAGGTCTCCGCCACACTTTCTTTCATCAGAACCAAATAGATTGTAGTTGCCCTCGTCGGAAAATATAAACTTGTCCCAAAATTCCAGGGGTTTATCTTTGTATTCTTTTGCGAAATCCAACCGTTTCTTCCTATTAATTTCACTAAAGTAGGGTTTTTTTTCTCGGAGTTCGGCCATGGAATTTAGTACTATGCAAAACATTCCAGATAGTCTGAGGACTAACCTGTTTGACCGACGTTGTAGAAATGTCAGCAGCTAAGGTTACAGCGCTTCGGAATGGATCTTTGATGACAGTGTGAATTATTTGATCTCTCTCCCTAAGTGTAAGAATTTTTGGTCTTCCTGTTCGCGGTTTATTGACTGTTGTTCCAGTCTCCTCTTACTTCTTGCACAAATAACACAGTAGAAAAAGGCAGGGACTGATCTTTTCCAATTTTACGGCAATTCTGGCCTTGCCAAAGTTGAAAAACAGTTCTACCCCGTATGGATTCTGGTAACTCTTATGCTTTCGGATTCATGTCGCTTATTGGTGCTCTATCCTTCAATACACATACTAATCCCCACTATAACATCAAATATTTCATTTGATGTGATTTGGCCAATAAAATAGGACTTATGCATTGAGAGTTTTAATGTGCAAATACTTTTTTTACTACAAGAAATTAAAGTTTTCTGATCCTTATTTCAATTTGTAGCTGTACGCAGTTCTTATGAAGTACATAGCTCTTAATATTACTACTGTTACCTGTTACAATTGAATTTATAAAATTTTCTTGATATTTATTTATATATTAAGAAAAACAAGGGTGTGCAAATACTTTTTGTATCCACTGTATTTATAAAGATTCTTCCAATAAGTGTGTCCTACTTTTAACATAACAGCTGCCGTGTTTATGAAGCTATAGCAGTCATATTTTTCCCATGGTTACAGTAATTGTTTTAGACAATCATGGGACGTTATACTACAGTCTAGTATATACAGTCACGAAGCTCAATATGTAGTAAATATTCATCCATAGATAGTTGCTAGCCACTAGGATCGCTAATATCGCCTCATTACAGACAATGCGAAATAGTACCGGCACAGTCTATTGTTCCTAGCACCCTCACAACTCAAGCTTCGTGACTGTATATACTATACTGTGGTTATACCATTCCAAAAGCTTAGAAATCATTAAAATATGTGATCAAAATGAGTCGTCCGTTCGTCAAGTATCACGTTAAATGTACGGTTTGCGTAATCGTTCCTGCGAGAGAACAATTCGAAATTTGATCGAAAAATTTCAGGCGACTGGTTCTGTCTTAAGTCAAACAACGCATGTACGTGAACGACGCAAACTCTCCAATGAAAACATAATCGCTGTTCGTGAGAGTGTTCGCGAGAATCCACGGAAATCAATTTTTCAGCGAGCACAAGAATTTGTCTTTCATCGACAGCAACTTGGCGGATTTTAAATCTGGACTTGAAGTTACATATTATTTACAAAATTATTTTGACTTAAGAACTGAAGCCAAATGATCATAGATTGCGCAGTTTATTCTCTGGTTGGCCTGTAAGCAATTTATTTGAAGTTGACCTTGCTTTTAGCTGAAAAATCATATTTAGCGACTAGGCCCATCTTTTGATGTACGGCAGTCATGTCAACTGATACCCATCTGGGCAAGAGCGCTTTAGAGCTCAGGAGAGCCTGAGCGCTTTACAGCGGAAAGGAAAGAGACAGACTAGAAAGGTAGCATATACTGCTTGGTCAAGCTATATGTATACAGGGATGGCCAACACTGATTCAATGGATAAAGGAAAGAGAACTTATTAAAGTTATATCCATATTAATTTTTGGATTTGTCTGAGAAGTATGATGCATTATAAGAATTTAAGTTTAAATTTTAATACTCAATTTTCACGAGTTTCCTTTTTATTCAAAAGCAGTATTTTCTCAACATTTTGCAGAAAGGGGAAATTTTCAAATATATTTATTTAGTAGCCTTACAGGTACTGTAACAATGTTTTCGTAAATCTAATATATCGTAAATATGTATTACTGAAGATATGTATTGAAAATGTTGAAAATATTCGCGTGGAAAATGTTTGTAAGAAAATGAATTAACAAAGGAACTACTTTACATCATAAACAATTATGTGCCCATATGTTGTAAAAACGTCAACTCTATAGTTTCAGCACATTTCGAGAAAATCATTTAATATTCTGATGATAGAAAGTTGCGCACCAATATCACCTTGAAAACATAATGCGATAAGAGTTTTATTATGTAGCCCCTAATATTAGTTACAGTTGAAACATATACCTAAGTAACTTTGATTTGTACTATAATATTGTTTTGATTAGTATATTGATTACTTTTATAAGGCTAAAGATACCATCAATATCAATTCCAACTTACCATGTCATACTTAATCTCTTTCTTTGGGATATCACTTTCTTTATGAATGTTGTTTTATTCACTTAATATAGTATAGTTTTGCTACTATGAAATTTATGTGAATATTCCTTCTTAACTCTTTATTATGTCATTAATTGCAATATTAAGAAACTGGTGTTAGTACTTTGTTTTACAGACAATATAGATAATATCAAACAGCAAAAAGCCATATAAAATAACGACATAAAATTTCACGTTCTGTTTGACATTTGTACATCACTGTTTTCCAACAGGATCCTTATTCATATACATAATCCTTGCTCCTTACATACCGTACCTAGCGCTTAATGCCCGCGCACGACGTCAAGGTCAGAAAAATGCACTTGCTTTGACATCACTGATGTATGGTTTCGTTAACAAACAAAATTGCCGCTTTTGGAGCAATGAGAATCTATTGGAGATTCAAGAACGACCACTTCATCCCCAAAAGATTATGGTCTGATGAGGATTTTGGCACGGCGGAATCAATAGTCCATATTTTTTCTAAGATGAACGAATAGAGGCTTTGATTGTCAATGGAGAAAGATACCGGGGTATGATAAGGGATTATTTTTGGCATCAATTGGAAGGTATGAATCTCAGGCATCGTTATAGTTAAACGTCCTATATTGAGAGATGAAATCCTGGATGGCTAGGTGGTTTCTTTCAGGAAATGCTGTCTTAGAATATAAATGAGAATGGATCAGGAAACATAATAAGCACAGACCACACATTCCATTTGACCAATGTTGTAGTGTAAGCATTAGAGACCTGCAAAACTGCGCACGCAACCGGTTTAGATTCGACAGGTCTGAGCTCAACCGGCTACGATGAACATCGGGCCGAATAACTCGGTTGTCGAGCGGTTACGCCTGATGTATTGCAGAGTAGACAAAACATCAGGCGCATTTACATGAAACTAACGTTTTTCGAGTACACAACCGAAGTAACAAGGAAATTTACGTTGTCTTATTTAAAAAAAAAAAAAAGTGTTTGCAAGTATTCTTACAGTTCACTCGACACTATAACACATATATTTTCTTTATTATTCTAAACTTGCAGTAACTTTATAAGTACCGTTTATATTTTAAACTTTTAGAGTTTTACTAATGAAAGTTGCTTATAGATATGTTAAACGATGTTATAGTTTTTCACAGAACAAGACGTGCACAAGCCATGTATATTTTTCTTACCAATGAACGCTATATAGCTGGCGTTTTTCTATACCAGTGTTAAACAGTATAGTAATAACTTCATCATTCGATTACGTCGTAACTCTTTCTTGTCACATATTGACTGAATCTTGTTCGATATGTATAACCCAATGAGCGATATTACATAAGTTCATGTAAGATCGCGAATTATTTAGAACACAAATCTCACACAGAAAGAAACGGTAAGGAGGAAGAAAATATGATCTCCAAATAACACCAGGTACATTTCATCATACAATAACTCTTTAACATTTTCTCAGTATACAAGCAGAATAATAATATTGAAGGATATTTATTTTGTTTAATTACAAAAATATGTTTGCTTCAAATAGGAATACAAATAATTTTACACTTAAATACATTTATTTTTGTATTTCGAACTTGCAGTAATTTTACTAGTAACGAATAAATGAACAATGGACACAGTAACATCGAAGGAAATAGACGTAATGTATAATATGAAATATCATAATGTAAACATATTCAAAAATATAATTACAATTCATTATAAAACAAAATAGGAAATAAGTACATAAGTCCATTATGACGTTTCTACTTTAAACTAAAAAAAAAATGTATAGGCCTACCTCTAAAACAATAGTTGCATGTTTTTTAATTATTCTAATCAGTTGCAATGTTATTTATTAAGAAATCAATTTAAAAAGATAAACAGTAATGTTATTTTCAACAATACAATTACTTTGGCTCCCAATGGTGGTTGTTCTGTACAAAATAAGTATAATTTACACATTTCTAAACTACGAATAACAAAAGAATAGCAAGGTTTAGAAACAAATCATTCTGTATAGAAAAGATCTACTTCAGAGAAAACAAGTGTCATTCAAAGAACTATTTTATTACACACGTATTAATATCAACTATTTGATGTTCACAGTTATTATTAGGGCCTATTATCATAGACTACATGATCAGAGTTGACTTCTTGTGTTTATGTATTAATAAATCCGTTTTACTAGTCTAAAGTTACGCTCGGTGGAAGCACTTATTCATGGAACGGCCAATATTCGTTTCACAAGTGTTACTAGAGAGGCCAGAGTTGTTTGGTGATCTTTCCATCAATTTAGTATGTAGAAAATGAAATGAGCATAATGTATAATGTGAGATATAATAAGTAAATAAATCCAAAATAAAATTACAATTAATCACAAAACATAAAATTAAATAATTATTAATTCTAAATGCATTCCTCCAAAACAGTAGCTATTCATATACAGGGTAGAAGTTAAATAACCCTGCAGATTGTACGGGGGCGATAAGGTTCACTTAAAGGAATGGAAAACCTATATTACGTTTAATTCTCTAGTCATAGTGAACACACTAAAAGCATTGGTTGTAGTAGGTTTCAGAAGATATAAAGTTATTTTTGTATTAGTTTTACTATTGATCGAGTTTACTGTTTTTTAAGTGTGTCATTATTGTAATATTATAATTCAGTTTTCTAGTGTAAGCAAAAATTACAACCTTGGTAATTTGTGGATACCGAAAGTTTTTTTTCTGCAATTTACGCTTTACAACGTCTGTAGTTTCACGCTGCATGCTGTTTGTTCCTCTTGATGATCCGCAGCTATAATATCTGGATGGTTCACTGTGATCTTCATTTTATACTCCAGAGTCGTCCACCCACAGAGAGATTGAATCAACTCGAATACACGTTAAACCGAATACTGAGGCAGTACGCAAGCAGATGTACTTCGCATACTGCCTATAAAGCCAGGCGTTCAGTAGCGTTATGTAAGTTTCTTCGGTTTTAAACCGGTTTTGCAGGACTCTACTAAGCATTTCCTGGTCCATGAATGAACAAATGAAGTCCTTTAACTGACAAATACATTGCGGGCGGTATCGATGCAACTCTCATAGATGACAATTTTTAATTATTGTTACAAATTTTCTCGAGTGTTACTCAGAAAAAACGCGTCACGTTAGAAATAATAAAATAAAGCAATAAAAGAAAGACGAGAAAGTGAAAGACAGAATCCAGGAAAAAGAAGAAAGAAAGAAAATAAAAGTTAATTCAATTTTTAACTTTTTTTTTTTCCAGAAACAGAAGCCTGTAGTTTATACGCTTTTATATAGAGCAGAATTGCACCACAGGTGACTCCAACACTTTACATTTGAAGCCGGTGTAGAAAAGAACGTGGGAAGAATTACGTCTTTTATTTCATTTAGAACACGCTGGTCTTGTATGGCTTCGCTACGGTTGCAGAAAGAAATGAAACTCGGTTGCTCGTGAAGCCTCACATAAGATTGTGGTCAGCATTCTCCGAACAAAACACAAACTCGAATGTAGCACTGTTTCTGCCACACCAGTTTACAGCGAATGTTATTCAATAAAAATTAAGGAGGAGCAGAGAACAACGCGTGAAACTGTGTAGTACAGCCAAATTCCAATACAGAACTGAGCACCATTCTGAATTTTCGTAAAGTGCAGACAAAATTTCACGCCAACTTTTGTTATAGGTCTGAAAGGAAGAAAAATTGATTTGTGATTATAATATAATATAATATAATATAATATAATATAATATAATATAATATAATATAATATAATATAATATAATAGTAATAATAATAATAATAATAATAATAATAATAATAATCTTCTCTTTCTTCTTCCATTCAAGTATTCGGCCATATGGCCTGTTACGATCTCACAGTTGAATTTTTAATCCAGCGTTCTTTGGACGACCGAGAAATCTCTTCCCGTTTGGACGATAGTGGAGCATGATTTTTGGGATTCTATCTCCACGCATTCGATGCAGATGATTTATCCAGTTGTTCCAATAATGTTTTACGTGATTAATTACAGATTCTAGTTGTAATTCTTCTATTACATCTTCATTGCGTTTGTGATCCCATTTCGTATATCCTGCTGTATCTCTCATAAATTGTCGACCTGGTTGGCGAGTTGGTATAGCGCTGGCCTTCTATGCCCAAGGTTGCGGGTTCGATCCCGGGCCAGGTCGTTGGCATTTAAGTGTGCTTAAATGCGACAGGCTCATGTCAGTAGATTTACTGGCATGTAAAAGAACTCCTGCGGGACAAAATTCCGGCACATCCGGCGACGGCGAAGCTGATATAACCTCTGCAGTTGCGAGCGTCGTTAAATAAAACATAACATTCTCTTATAAATTTCATTTCATTGGCCATTATTCTAATAATATAATAGGCCTATAATATAATATAATATAATATAATATAATATAATATAATATAATATAATATAATATAATATAATAATAATAATAATAATAATAATAATAATAATAATAATAATAATATAAGGTCTGACAATGGAATATGACGATTTTCATAGCCTTCTTGTAGGACACTGAGTCGAATTAAAATAAACACTTAGGCTATTGTAAAAAAAATAGAATATGATGAAAATTTTCCATCTGTACTTATTTTTTAAATCACATTCTTTAAATAACCTCCATAACAGGCAACACATTCTTGTAATATACTTGAGAGTTCTACATAAACTATATGTAAAAGCATTATCTATGACTATAATGTAATTGGTTATGCTTATTTTTTACTCCATAATGGTGTGTAGCCTATTAAGATACAATTTACTTTTTAAATACCCCCACAGGAAGCAGCTAGGTGCGTCAAATCAGGAGATCTTGGTGGCCAGTTGATGTTTCCAAATCATGAAATGATGCATCCATGAAAGAAGATT
The DNA here is from genome assembly GCF_040183065.1 of Periplaneta americana. Lineage (NCBI taxonomy): Eukaryota > Metazoa > Arthropoda > Insecta > Blattodea > Blattidae > Periplaneta > Periplaneta americana. The sequence continues at coordinate 142,633,466 of NC_091118.1, forward strand.
CCTGCACCGAATAAGCCGTATAGTCTTCTACTTCATTAATGCAATGTTAGGAGGAATTGCATAATTTGAAATTCACACAGAACACTATGCTTCCTTTTCGACACAAAACTGCTTCATTCATTGTCGTACTCGGTATATTCGCTGCAAGAAATTGAAGATTATTTTGTATTTGTTTTGTATCGCTTTGAGTGGTGAGCTCGCACCATGTTGGCCATAAGACTAAGAATATATGATAATTAAGGACATGTTCTCCTACCCAATAAATCGCTCCCCTTTCGAGCAAGTCCTCTTCAGTTCTCCCCAGACATTCCCGTTTTCCCTTTCTCCCTCTTTTTCAACGTTTTCATCCAGTCTACTTCCTCTCCTCCCACTCACATACTAACTCCATCGCTACCTTCCCCTTTATCTTTCTTCACTATTTCCCCAGGCACTCCCGTTACCCTTCTCTTATATCTCCAGTCCTAGCATCAGCACATCTTCGAGTTAACTCTAATCAGAGTCGTAGGACATACAATTTCAATATTCGAGATTTTTTCAACGGCACTCCCATTTCCCCTCCCAACGAGCTAGTGAAGAATACCAATTGTTGAAAATAAATAACTATATCTGTAACTACAGTTTTTCCCTTCTACATTGTCACAACAACTCCCACAAGCTTCAATCCATCTTCTCCGTCACTCCCGTTTCCCCTCTCCCCACCTGTGACCACAGTATAGCAGAGACCGTCGCACGACAAAGTACATACCCCAAGATATTCTACCAGTAGAAAGAAAAAGGACTGAGAACAAGGGGATGGCCAGCCATGCGGTGAAAGGATCCATTTGTGGAGTCCCTTGTGAAGACGAACAGTCTAACAAGACCAATCCTTGAAGTTGATTATGATAATAATGATGAGTCATCTATGTCTTCCACTCCAACAAAGTTACAGCAGATCCTGTAGCTCTGAGGCTTATTGTGCTTACCTTCTTAGATAGGGATGATTGTATTAAGTCCGTAAGACCTCATTTCTGTAAGTAGGGCTATCGTGTTTCACTATTTGATACCATCTATCAATTCAGCCACACATCTTCCAGTTCCGACTCATTCCGCTACGAAACCCTTCCGTCTCCCTGGGACTTCTGCAGCTGCCATCTGTGTGCAAGTGACGATACTACATCCTGCTGCATCTTCTGTCGACCTGAATCTATTGAAAATGATAGATGAAGTTGAAGTTAATGGACGCGAAATGAATCCGAGGAGCAACGCCGAAAGTTACCAAGCAATTCTATTTTAATTATTGAGGGGGAAAACCTCGGAAAACCCTACTAAGTAACTTGTCCTAAACAGTATTATGAACCCAGCTCCTCTCGTTCCACAATCAGACAGCTTTGGACAACTCAATTGCTACGAAGCTGTATTCAATTATATGAGAAAATATAATATTACATCTTCATCACATTTTTTTATTTTAGGTATATACGGCAACAGTAACTATTGAGAAAAGACCGTCCGATAATCATTTGAAATTGGCCTCACAGGGAACTGAAGTCGTTATATTGCAGATTTTACTGTAAAGAGAAAAATCTCTCTCCCTCTCTCCCATGCGAGGTATTGAACCGACGTTCTCCTGCTTCCCTCTATAAACTTCGTGAACTAAATTACTCTTTAAATTGAGTAGTCTTTTTTTTAGCACTGCACCATGACAGAAGGGGAGTTTGGACAAACTTTGTTGTTAAAATTAAGCTGCAATTATTAAGGGTTAGGGTCATCTTGGTCTTCCACTCGAACAAAGTTAGAGCACATCCCGTACTTTTGGGGAATGGGGTGGGGCTTCAATGGTCGCTTGTGTGTGGTGAGTTGGGGCAGCTGATAAGTCCGAAACACGGGAAGAGAAACACTTTATGGTATGACATTTATGCGACGAAGATTAGTTATAGAAGTTTTAGGAACACCGAGACCAACACCAGAGAGTTAATTAAAAAATGTAATGACTGCGAGATAAAAATTAAATAAAACGTGCCTCAAAACATTTTCTTCACACTTATCTCATATTCCTTCTAGCGTCTTGTCTCAACAGCCGTGCAAGTAAAGACTCCATTAAATTAAGTAGATATGGGAGTGAGAGCAGGATGAATTTTCTGTGAAACATATTGTGTAGTTTCCTCGCCGTAAAACTGCAAATAACACTCTGCTTTTGGCACTAAAGACATCTTATTACTCACATTTAAAAAGTTACAGAAAATTTCTTACATTGAATATGTTTCAGTTCCGCTTACTTTTCCTTTAAGCGCTGTATGCAGAAAATATTGCGTTGCAGAGAAATATCAATTTCTATATTTTCAAAGAAATGTGTGTTCACAATCCCTCTCATTCAAAAAGCAATTTCTCTCGTATATGCTTGCCTATTACCATTCATCCGTCTTAAAAATGTACACGAATTTAGAATTCAATATGCAGGTAAATTTACCCTCCAAATTTTCAAGTGAAATTTAACATTTTCTGCATCATAACCAACAAAGAAATATCAAAAACAAAAGATTGTATGTTCAACGTCGGTCGCCGTGCTTATTTACGTATCCTTCCTGCAGACTTGAGTTCATATCAAATTTTGTCGAAGTCAGTGTTTGATGAAGAAAAATATTTGGTGCAGTATTTGAGCTAATCAGTTTGGAAGCAGAAGCTCAAAAAAACGAAAGAAAGTTCATATTTTCTACAGAAATCCAAACGTAGTTGCACTAAGCAAAGTTACAGATTAAAATGATTAGGACATATCGTAGAAGCTTGAAATGGAAACAAAATGAAGAGAGATTTCTCACAACTACGTACGTACAAATCGACGCAAGGCAATGGCAAGATCAAGATTTCGATATTTATGAGTAACTTAGAAAAAGACATGAAGACGTTCAAATTTTGTGACCGGCAGATAGAGCACAATGACATTTTGTCGTCAAGAACTTAAAGAGTTTGAAATGATAATGGTAGTAATAATAATAATAATAATAATAATAATAATAATAATAATAATAATAATAATAATAATAATAATAATAATAATTAGTGTAGGGCCTATATGAGCTAGACGGTGATATAATAGTATGTTTCAGAGAGAAGACGCTGATGAAATCAGAATGGAGTAGTAAATATTTTAAATGATGGGTAACGCTAAACATACTCGTAGAGTCACAACTCGAAGATCCATGTTCAGAAAACTGAGGAATCTAGTCTCTTAATATTTTTCGGTACATAATTTAAAACTTTCATCCAACTTTTCGTAGCTCGGTATGAATTTCATCTGCAGGGAAACCAAGATATATGTTGGATTCATTTGCAACATCCAGTCTTCAAGAACAGGTCTTGGTAACGATCCGGCACGTTGCTTCCCCTTTCCTTGAACTTCTTGTGATGGAATCAATGCATTGCTACGAAATTTTGGATATTTCTGCTCTACAGTATATCTCGATAAAAATAAATAAATAAATAAACTCACAAATAAATAAGTAAATAAATAAATAAATTATAACTTACTTACAAATGGCTTTTAAGGAACCCGCCGCCCTCACATAAGCCCTCCATCGGTTCTTATTCTGTGCAAGATTAATCCAATTTCTATCACATCCCACTTCCCTCAAATCCATTTTAATATTATTCTCCCATCTACGTCTCGGCCTTCCCAAAGGTCTTTTTCCCTCCGGTCTCCCAACTAACACTCTATATGTATTTCTGGATTCGCCCATACGTGCTACATTCCCTGCCCATCTCAACGTCTGGATTTATGTTCCTAATTATGTCAGGTGAAGAATATAATCTGCGTTGTAAAACTTTCTCCATTCTCCTGTAACTTCATCCCTCTTAGCCCCAAATATTTTCGTAAGAACCTTATTCTCAAACACCCTTAATCTCTGTTCCTCTCTCAATGTGAGAGTTCAAGTTTCAGAACCATATAGAACAACCGGTAATATAACTGTTTTATAAATTCTAAGTTTCAGATTTTTTGACAGCAGACTAGATGACAAAAGCTTCTCAACCGAATTTGCATTTTTCCACCTCTTCGAAGGATAGATCTTCAATTTTTATGATTCCGTTTCATACAATATTCTAGTCAGGAGACATAATCATATACTTGGTCTTTTCGGAATTTATTTCCAAACCGGTCGCTTTACTTGCTTCAAGTAAAATTTCCGTGTTATCCCTAATCGTTTGTGGATTTTCTCCTAATATATTCACGTCATCTGCATAGACAAGAAGCTGATAAATAAATAAATAAATAAATAAATAAATAAATAAATAAATAAATAAATAAATAAATAAATAAATAGATTGAATAAATAAATAAATAAATAATAAATAAATGATATTAGCTTTATTAGTAAATATGTATTTACATAGAAATACTTTCCCTGCTAACTAGTAAGGTTCTACTATACTAAACTATTCTTTAGCACTTTAATTTCACCATGATATTATAATGCCAATCTCAACAATATCCTTCACCAATATGTTTGAGCATTCCATGTGACCAACTACTTGAGACGAATATAGATTGAAAGAGACACATAAAAAAGAGCAGATGTCTTAGAAGTTTTAGTCTCTTCCTCACTAGAAACAAGAAGGTTGATAAAGAAATAAAACGTGAAGTGTCTAAGAGGACATTCTAGTTAACGTTTATGGCTCAACTTTCTTTGATGTCGACTGCAAGAGGCTCTCTAGAGCGACAGAGTTACATTCCAACCTACGTACTGAGATGTGGCCTTAATTGTGAGCTTCAGATCACTTGAAACTCACTTGAACTAGGAGCCGCGCTCAAACCTTTGTTCGGAATTATTTCTCTACTGCTCTGTGCAGAAGCAAATACTAAAGGAGTAATAGAAGTTGTCTCGAGTCTTAAAGAAGTACCTGCAGCGATGTAGTTTGAAGTTCTGGAAATAATTGCACTGTCTTGTTGCCGTCATATTCGTACTGATTTCCCTCATCATCATCATCATCATTATCATCATCATCTAGATCAGCAGCAGGATTACCACCACTGCCACCACAATCACCACCACTCTCACGGAAACTTGTAGTTTTAGGAATAGGGGTGCCATCTCTTATTCCTTGAATCTCAGTGCTCCGTCTTAATTTTTCTGACTTTCCGTCTCCCATTTTTAACTATGTAAGGCAGAGATGGGGAACAGTCAGCAGTCAGCAGTCAGCATTAGTACGGACATATTACAGCAATAAGACAGCGGGAGAAGCTAAGCTATCTGAGAGAGATTGTTCCCGTCCCTGATATAAGATGACAATCGTGACAAATATACCGTGCATAAATGGGTCCCGGTAGTCTCCAAATAGGGGAAGTCGGGCAAATATGGGCACCATAAGGCATTTTACTCTATACCTTGCACTCGAGTAATGATAACAGCTTTAAAACCTGAAACGTTTTAGAGTATATCTATTTTAAAAGGTATAACCCATTCAAATGTTAAAATTATTCTTTTTTGTCGCATATATATGCTTTTTACTAGAACGTTAAAGTGTCCATATTATCTGCACTGTAAGTATAATATGGGTGCATATGTTGGTAATGTGGGCAGTATAAGAATTTAATGCATTTTAAATTTTCAAGCATATATTTTATAAAAAATATATGTATTTAATTCTTCCTACACTAATCATTCATAGAATAAAGTTATTGGCGAAGTAACAGAACACTGAGCAAATGGAAAAAAAACTAATAACACTGAGACTACATTAAAATTTGATTTAACACGTTCAATTAGGAAGAAAGGGTATAAAAATTCTTTAAGTAGTGACAAATGTTATCTCAAATGGTATAAATCCCTAAAAGACTGAAAAACAAAATTCAAAAGAAGCCAAAATAATGTTCTACATTTCTGAAGTCATCACAGAAAAATTAATTACTTTCCATCTCAACGCATTCTTCATTGTACCAGAAAGCACATGATCCTTCACACTGTACTCACTTTTCTCAATTTTGCTCAGTATAAAAATTTCTTCCACATGCAGGACAAATGCAAAAAGCAATTGTAGAAGAAGATGCGTTCGTATTCAAGGAGTTTCAAGTTGCTGATTTTCTAAATTTATTGGCTCTTGTTGCCACTCTTTTGGTAACTTCAGACAAACAAATGAAAACAAAGAAAAATATTCTACCTTTTGTGTAAGATAAAATTCCATTTTTATAAACTAAACTTTGTATATAATTTGTATTATTATAATCAATAAAATTGTAGCAATGAACTTAAATAATTATTATACGACTGTCCTTGTATTGAGAAGGAAGTTACAAAATCATCGAATATGTTTTTTGTAATTGGAATGGAAAGTTAGAATAAGTAGGACTTATAGTGAGGATCACGTAAGTTCAGTTCCCAAACAGCAAATATTTCCGCCTTGTCAGTGTTGCCAACTGTTACCAGATATCACCACATGTAGTAAAATCACGATCCTATGTACTGAATGACTTCTTTACTCACCGTACTTTACCTTAATGTTGGAAGGTTATTCTAAATAGTTTCAATAATAATGAGAAATGTATTGCTATGTTCTATTCTTTTATTCCTTTACATTATTATTAGTATTAGCATTAATAGGTTACTAGACGTAAATATACAACAAAGTATAGTATATAATATTCAAGAATCAAATCTGTTCCAAGACCAATTAAATTATTGTCACTTCACTGCATAGATTCCAGCGTACATATACTGTACTTCCTAAAGGTAGATAAATTAATAACCAATTGACTTTTGGTTGGAATTCGAATGAACTTCTGATTATCTTTTGAAATTAGTAAGGAAATGGATAATACAACTATGCTAAAACTGAAATAATAATAAATCAACTTACAAAAATAATTTTGGTCCTTAAAAGCCATAAGTAATTTCACTTCTAGATACCTTTTTAAAGATTTCATTTGTTTGTAAATTGCTTAATAATGCTACACTTACACTTATTATTTCTGCAACTCCACGTCTGTCATTGAAAAAATGTATGATACATAACTGTGAAGTCTCTTTTTGGCTCTTGTGTCCTAAATTTAAATAAGAAAAAGCAAATGATTCAAGAAATGTGAGCTGGCGAAAATTAAATACTCAATTAATAAAATAATTACTACCAAAAGAATATTTTATTAATTCTATACAAAAGATGGATTACACAGAACAGATGGCCAGAAATCATAGATTTATACACAACATACAGCATGAAACGATCATCAAAAAATGCTTTTTGTACACAATAACATCTTTCAAACGAAGTGAAATAGCCAATAAGTTCAATAAATATTATGCTAATAAGTAATAACTATAATTAATAATTATCTACAAGCTGTAAAAGGGAATAAAATAGTATATTGTTGAAATTAGGGGGTTATGGTTTATTACGTGTATTTATAATTTTAATTACTTTTACTACATTTAATTATATTTTAATTTCTATTAGATTAGTTGGTGGTGTGGTTGTTAGTTTTATCTGTGTACGTCAGACTATTAAGGAAAAACTGAAAGAAATATTAAATCTACTATCTACTTTATATAACAATATTTAATCAAGAACTGAATATTACTATTAATTTAATAACATAAGACCCAAAACATCTCCAAGTCCAGACAATACACATGCTGATTTTCTTAAACATGTTGGCAAACAAGCAAACTCACTACTTCTATCTTGTAATCTCATCTAAAATACAATATCTGTCTGGAGAAAATCTATCATAACATCAATTTTGAAAAGCAATTATTCAACTAATATCTTTTCGAGTTATCGACAGATACCACTTACTAGTATGATAGCCAAAATTATGGAAGAGATGATTTCATAGATTGAATTGGTTCCTGGAATCTAGTAACTAACTTTCATTTTATTGGGTTGACTTTAGAGAATTGCATTCAACAAATGGACAGATTTTAAATTTTAGTCAAGATATTAAAGATATTTTAAACAGAAAACAAAAGAACTTAACAATTTTAATTTATTTTCAAGAATCATATGGCTCTGTAGATATAAATCACTTAAGAAATTGCAAACTTAGGGTGTCCATGATAAAGTGTTACACTGGGTCAGTGACTTGATTATTTGATTCATTGTCACAAATATGTAAATAGAGACAGATTCATCTGGGCTTCCCACATTGTTGTTTTCAGGAATACATTTTCCAATATTAATGTCGATGGTCTAACTAAAGAAATAGATCTTATGATAATCTCATCATTTGCAGATAATATGGTTGTCTAGAACAAAAAATCACAGTCCACAAATATTAATAAACTGAGCCAAAATCCCAACAGACTTTTTGACTCTACTTGGAGAACTCAAACTTGCTCAATTAAGGGAAACTTTACTAATAAAACACAATCCCAAGTTATTTCAAAATGAATAGTATATAAGTTAACTTTAACAGATGATGTTAAGAAATGTGATACTTCTCCAGACATTTTAAAAATCATTAGAAACGATAAATGATCTGGTCAGTGAGTGACTACATACAGTATTTTTTATAGATGGATCCTGTTTACCAAGCCATAGATGTAGTGGTGTTGTAGTACAATACCAGTATATTCCCTTTTACAGGGAATTATATTCAAACACTTGTTTGCCCCATTTTAACCATGACAACGCTTTTTAGCTTTTTAAACATTCTGGTTATTGTATTGTGTTTGTGTTTAGTGAAAGATTTTAGATAAGGGCGCAAATAGCCATAGTAGCTGACGCGCCCTTTTTAAACGCCACTAACTAACTAACTAACTAACTAACTTCAAACACTGACTAATTTTGATAGTGAAAATTTAGATACACTTTTAAGCTTACAAAATCTCCAGTATCGACTTCATAAATCTGAGAAGGCTGTCATACTATCAGATTCAAAATCAGATGTTCTTGCTGCAGTAATGGACGTAACAGCATGAAATCTCAATATTTTACAGTGTTTTAATATTTTAAGCAAAATGGTCGAATTACATCGACGACTGGTACTTCTGTGGATCCATGAACTTTATGGAGTGGGAGGTAATGAGGTAGCTGAAAGGTAGCAAAATTACTGTAAGGTTATCTATACCTGCATCTTACCACACTGTTAAAAGAATAACAAGATCAGAACATGACAATGTGGTAACAAAAATCGGAATGATTCTAAAGCAAATGAAAAAATTGCAATAGGCCATCCGGCGTCTGCTCCACGATGGAGGAAAATCCTCAGAAGAAACCAACTAATCAGACCAAATGGGGGATCCAAACTACCCTCGAGTGCAGCTCTGAATTTGCAGGCCAACGAGTCTACCGACTAAGCTACATTGGTGGCTCCACTAAAAATATGAAGTACATGGCACTCAGATTATTAAATTGACAAACCTAAACAATTATTCATCAGTTAAGCTATAAAATATAATACATAGCAAGCAAGTTAATTCAATTTAAAAGTATAAACAATTCAATCAGTTGAAATATACAGAAACTGATAATAAATATCATGCAAATTACTTCACATTACAAATACAGCCTACTATTTAATTTACAGCACATACAATTCATCAGTTAAGCTATAGACCTACAGTCTACTATTCAATTTACAGCATATATAATTCATCAATTAAGCGAAACAAAAATAGTGTACAATACATAGTAAAAATAATACACCTAATTTAATAACTGAACTTCTATGAAAATCTACAGTGGCAGTACTCATATTATCACAGGCCACGATTGTCTCAAATATTTACAAAGAACTGATATTTCAGAATCTCCCCATGCCATTTCTGAAATCTCAATGAAGATATGGATCATTGTCTTGACTGTTTAACTTTACACAGCTTTCAATCATCTGGTTAAATATTGGAGTGCAAGATAACAAATGACATCAACTGCTGAACACTTGGTATCAATCAACCAACAACTTCATTACATTAAAGGGGAAAAAAAACTGAAAGAATTAATTGTATATAGACACAACACATAAGACAAGGCCGCTTCAGTAATTGGCAAGGCTCTGTTGTTTTAGGATTCTTATGTAGATTCAATTTCACCTGAAAGAAAAAAGTAGCATCTATAAGTAGTAGTAGTAGTAGTAGTAGTAGTAGTAGTAGTAGTAGTAGTAGTAGTAGTAGTAGTAGTAGTAGTAGTAAAGATAATAATAATAATAATAATAATAATAATAATAATGACTGTAAGGTATGGAAATTAATATTGCAATGTAATATCAAAAGGTGATTTCACACCATCAACTCTTATCATTTAGTACAACAAATCTATTATATTCAGTTGCAATCACCAGTAGCTGTTCTTTCCTCCATTTTGTTGTTGGCTGATTTTTCACAAGTCTGCTATGATATGCAGCACTATCCATGACAATAACGCATTGCCCTAATGTTCTCAGGTCAACAACTGTGTTTGCACCCACTTCTCAACTACAGGGCTATTCATAGCACTATGGTAGTCCTGACTTTTCTTTCAATTGCATGAAAAAATTAAATCAGCACCTGCAATAAAAATTATACCTGGGCATATAATTACGTCACATGAATTCACAGCATTTAAATAAAGAAAATAAAACATAACATAACATAACATGACATGACATGAGATCCTCTTTGGTGAAAGGCTTTCCCACGTTTTTATTTAGTCACCAATTTTTATATTTTTGTACCCTGATTTAAAAAATTACTCTTGCCAAATTTATGTAAAATATAAATCAATATAACTATAACTTACCGAGTATTAATCCACCTTTCGTTCCGGCATCTAATCTTCCACCCTCGTTTGTTGGTCTATGAATAACACCATTCATGTCACTGGAAACTTCACCTGGTTTATTTCATGAATAAGTGGGTGATCATACTTAAAAAAACAGAGAGAGAAAAGCAATTCACATTGACACTCTAAGAGACACAAAAATTTTAAAGACAGGAAAACCGTTCAAGAATTTTATAACTAACCTCTAGTTATAATATGAAACTATTAATTGCAAAACATGTTGTTCCCACCTGAATTCATTACTAGTAGCCTATATTAATTGCAATTTCATATTCCACATAAGTGTTAATCTATTTGTTAGTAAAAAATTCAATCACTCAATGTCTCAGAATACATTGAAATTTACCATTCATAAAAATCCAAGTCTCATCCAAGAATACTACGGGTTTAGGGTTCTCACGCTCCACATTTCTTATATATTCTCTTAAAAACGAATAACATCACTTTCTCATACATGTGTATAAGGATCCCCTTTGCTCCATAGAAATTTCATCTCTTTCAAAATTTTTTCCACCGATGATAAGGATACTCTAAATAAATATGTTTCATAATCATCATTCATATGTTCCAGAACTTTTGCTGCTGTTAGTACTTCCCCTGTAACAGTAAATGAAAATTATGCCATATTTTTATACATAGGCCTATGACTAATATCAGAATTACATTGCATAAATCAACACAATAATTCCTGTAACTTCCCTACCTTTATGTAACTTGTCATAAATAAATCTCGCAATTGCATCTTTCGTAAAATCATCAGCATCAGTCACTGGATGTTTACGTAGTCTATGTTTTCCTGGTGTCACGAGTGGGGTCCCCTTGTGTGAATTTATCACTTTCGTGGCTGTAGTTAAGCCAAGCTGTAATAACAAACAATAACATAATACTTCTAAAAATTGTTATATCATAAAATTCATGCATAATACCAACATTTACAGCTATATGAATAGAAAATGATCAACATGTTAGGTTGGGTCTACGATAGGTTTAAGTAGGCTAATATTTAGGTAATTCTCCAGAAAAGCTACACCAAAGAAGGCATAATTTTATTTTGTTTAATTGATTTCTGTGATATTTACATAGTGATGAACACGTGGTTTTAGTGCACAGCCACAAATATTTTCAGCACAAAAATCCTTTGACACTTACCTGTATATTCTAATGCATTGTTGTAGTCCCTCCCTCAAACTTGTTACTAATTACCAATATAACATGCGAGAGGTCCAGGACGAAGAGAAATGGTTAGTTTCCCAGTAGTGCGTCCTCGTCCTCTCGAGTGTTATATCTTAACAAGTACTTTGGGTGGGGTAGCTTTTCTGAAGAAACACCATATTTAATATTACTTAGACCAGTCATGAATAAATTATTCAGCCAGAGTCAACGTTCCTATGCTTTATAGAGTATGTTATATAGTTATTATATAAAACTGAATTATTTTTAAGCACCATAACAGGCCAACATTCATGTAATATTTGCTGCAATATCAAGTTAATAATTACAATATGACTTGTATTTTCTTCGGCCGATGTGGCATGTAAATTGTGATCTGAACGGTTAATTTAATACCAAAAGAGAAAACTGGAAATTTACTTTCGTGCTGTTTGATTACTTGTTCGTCTAATTTGTAAATGTATTTAAGCCATCACCTACTGCAGTATTACAGTATCTTAAATGTATTTAGTTTGGCAATATGAAAATCACTGACTTGATTAAACATTAGGCCTAACCTAAAAATTTGTTTTGTTTGACCACAATCATGAAATTATTAGTGCAAACTCCTAAAACTGAATACCACTTTGAAATGTATGCTTAAGAATACTTACTCCTAATAATTGTCCTATTCTGGTTGTAATTGCTGTCTCCGTTAGCATAATTCCTTCTTCATTATCTTCTTTCTTCAACTCATTATACACGTGAACTACAGATTTCTGAAGCGTACTCTGAATGCCACACATTTTCTTCCTTGGAGGAGTCACTGCAACACTATTTCATTTTTTTTGACATAGTAATAAAAATCTAAACACGAAAGAAATTCATTAAAATTTGAAATAATATTTCTATCCATTACCCACGTGCATTATCACGCCCAAGTATATTATATTCATTCGTACTTATCTGACTATTCTTGAATTATAACCACAACGCAACACATAACATAACTATTATGTATTAATATTAATACTAATATTAATTAATTATTAATAAGTTCGAATTTCACTATCTTCCAGTAACCGGCTGAGAAATCTAGTACAATTTTAATTTCATGGAACTCCAGTACCGGCAAATATTGTCGATATTTGCCTCAGCTGCCAACATACCGGTTACAAAATCACTACCATTTATAGTATTTGTCAGTATCGAAATTCGAAACGAAGTTGGCAAAAGAAAATTCAACCTTCAAACTAGAAAATCACCATAATCCACTAGCATTTGTAGTAATGGGGGAAAAATGGTTAGGTTTCACCCTTAGGGTATCAAGTTACCTGGTCTTCCCTATAGTATTTGACAATAATTTAAATAATTAAGAGTATATGAGTAAATTTGAATTATATAAATAATATATATATTATTTATATAATTCAAATTTACTCATAGAAATGATAGTCTTCCAAATCTTGGATTTTAAATATCGGTATCCTAATCAATTCAAATGAACAAAAAAGAAAATGTAAATTAATGTTAAAAAATACATAATGAAATTAAAAAAAAAAATAATATTCTGCGACAAAATGTGGTAGCTATCAAAACGATAAAAATTTATTGAAAATAAATAATATACATTGAATATTATAAAGATGAATAGAGATGTAGAAAAAATATGAGTGAACGATTAAAAAAAACAGCATTCAATGTTTGAGCCCATAATAACCTGAATGATAGCGCCCATATTTGCCTTAGTGTATTATTTCAATAAATGACCAGTCTGTCTCGGATACTTTTTCCAATTCGTTTTGTCCAAAGATATATTTCCCAAAGTAGTTTTTACCAAAACACTTTTTTTCATTGCATTTATTTCCAATTGTAGTGTTTACCAATCCACATCTTTCAATGACAGACTTCCCCTTTCTCACAAATAATAATAGAAACCTTAGGAAATTAAAATCTCTGATTGTTCAATGTAGGGTAAAAGTATAGCCTAGTAATTCCAAATTCCTTTTTGTATCAAACACTATAACTCGATCGGTCTGCTCTTCTTTCTCTTCTCGTTGGCCATAACTATCACACAGCAGAAACTGATCATTACTTGATGTTCGTTTATAACGTTGTGGGATATCTTCAATCTCTTCAATTGACCTGGGATCTGTTAATTGGTTTCTCATCAGTTCACGCCTAATACTCCTTAAATTCTCTCTCTTGGATGTGGTTCAATATCCCAGACGGAGCTCCCTGCAGCTCATAACGCAACAATTGAGATGGGGTAATTTCAGGATGTTCATTTGCCGTTCTTTTCGTTCTATTTACAAGAATGCCTGCTTGTACTTTCCTACGTTCGATGCATACGTGTGTTGATTCTCTTTCAATACTTCGATTATATTTCTAATGCTTCTAGTAATTGCAGTTGCAGTACACTCAGGTTTACTTTCACAACACAAACCCAATAGGCCTATTCGTTCTCTCCTATGGTATCTCTTCGATTACACAATAGTCCGTTCAATGCAAGCTTTTTACCATCCCTTGCAGAGATTATAATTACTGCTTCATTAGACATTTCACAACAAATTGTTATATGATCAATATAAATTTAACTGTTAAATTTCTGTATATTGTTAGACGTTAACTGATTGCATTGTTGTTGCAAAAAATTTAATTAGATTCTGTATGTATGTATATGTATGTATTTTTATTTTATTGGGATATTTTACGACGCTGTATCAACATCTAAGGTTATTTAGCGTCTGAATGAAATGAAGGTGATAATGCCAGTGAAATGAATACGGGGTCCAGCACCGAAAGTTACCCAGCATTTGCTCGTAGTGAGTTGAGATAAAATCCCGGAAAAAAACCTCAACCAGGTAACTTGTCCCGACAAGGAATTTGAACCCGGGTCCCCGGGTCACCTGGTTTCGCGGCCAGACGCGCTGACCGTTACTCCACAGGTGTGGACATCATGTATGTATGTATGTATGTATTAACACTGCAAATAGGTAAATATCCGGTGGCAGTGGTAACTAATTACACTCAATAATGGCAATTAATAATAATACTAATAATAATAATTAATGCTAATAATAAATAACAATAATAAAATAATAACAACATTAGTATAATAATATTAGCAAGGAGCATCCTAAGTTAAATGAAGCACGATCACTTAAAACACCATTTAAAGTAAATCAGATTTGTATCTTAACCCTAAGTTCTAACTAAAACCCACGAGTATGATATGTCCATACATGCACAAGTACCTGCTGTCAACTCACTCAGTGCACTGGAACTACGACACATTTCACTGAAACTATCCTGATTTCACTATACTTCAAGAACATTTCAATGTTCAAATACTTTGCACTACCACTATAAACTATAAAACTTCTCTGACACAAACACACTTCACTGACACAACACACTTCTTCACTGATACAACACTTCAAATAACAAAACATCAATTACACTCTTTAAATAGTGTGCATAATATATTAATTTTGATTGAATTGTTGTTACATTTCATGTCAAAAGATAACATTAGACTTTTGGGTAGATAAATTGGATAACAAATTCATTGACAATTATGGCTGCGGGGAAAAACATACTGGACGAAATTTATATTTGGAATTAAAGGAACTGAGAACTGTTGTTTTGGGAAAACGAATTTGGGAAAGTGACCGGGAACGATCAATTTCGTGTAATTAGTTACCACTGCCATCGGGTATTTACCCATTTGTAGTGTGAATAAATACATATATTACTATAAAGCAGTGATTTCCTTTCTGTTCCCAAGCATTTCTATATTCTGTATATGGTCATTGTAAATTTAAACTGTTAAATTTCTATATATTGTTAGATGTTAACTGATTGCATTGTTGTTGCAAAAAATGAAGTTAGATTCTGATTGAATCGTTGTTACATTTCATGTCAAAAAATAAAATTAGACTTTTGGGTAGATAAATTGGATAACAAATTCATTGGGGATTATGGCTATGGGGAAAAAACTTTTCGGACGAAATTTATATTTGGAATTAAAGGAACTGGGAACTGTTGTTTTGTAAAAACGAATTGGAAAAGTGATCGGGAACGATCAATTTCGTGTAATTAGTTACCACTGTAGTTACCACTGCCACCGAATATTTACTCATTTGCAGTGTGAATAAATACATACATTACCATAAAGCAGTGATTTGCTTTCTGTTCCCAAGCATTTCTGTATTCTGCAATAATTGTACATTATGCAACGAACCTATAATGATAGTAATTAAGAAGCGAGTATGGATGTTTATGAAACGAGCGCAAGCGAGTTTCTTAATTTTCATACGAGCTTCTTAATTACCATTATAGGCAAGTTTCATACGCCTTTTTATGCTCGACCATATTTCTAACTTGAAATTATTCAGATGTATACATTTTATTTGTATCTGACAAGATCGGAAGTGACCTTGTTCTAGGTCGTGAATTGTGAGATGTGCGCAGACGCGAAAGTATTGATTTTTTCCGAGGAACAATAATGTCATTGACCTTGATGTAATCCCGTTAAACTTGGTATAACCATGATTATTGAATTCGACATTGAAAAACGAGATGACAAATTGAATTTATTTGAATATTATTTACAATTAACGCTAATTATTATAGTAACAGAACATAACCTTCTGTGACAGTATTGGATTTACAGCCTCCGTGACTTTTCGCCAATTCTCTTTCGATTGCATATCCGAGAATAATCGATACTTGCGGTTTTATAACGGTACAAAGCTGACTTGTCATTGGCTGAAAACCTGTAAGCTGAGTTGTCATTGGCTGAAAACACCTGTACTTTAATGAGTAGGTGTACTTTAATGACATGCATTAAAGGACTGCTACCAGGTGTATAATTACTACATTTCGGCATGGTCGAGAATAAAATTAATTATACAAAGCTTTTCGGTAGTGTTTTCATTTTCTTTCTTCGGCAAAGAATAAATTGCAGGGTTGTTGTAATGCCTTTCCCTTAGACTCCTCGTATAACGCAGGTGACGCTTGCTGTGGGTCATTTCAATTTACGCTTTCTATTCTAGTGCCATTTGTAATGAAGATGTCATAAAATTTGCGCCGTACCGCCTGACTTTACGACGCCGTTGATACCATGCGCAGCCGACTCTACAAATCAAATAGAAGACACAGAACATGGAAGACATTGCAGGCAGAATGCTTGGATTTTTATGGTTTCTTTCCTTTTATATAATCTCGAGAAATTTAATAATGTCTAAATCCATCAATTTTTACGACAATTCACCAAGAAACTTCTAACAAAAGTTATGAAGGAAATATTTATCATATTTTGCTATCTTTCTTCACCTCATTGTCCTTATACGTAACTTCTCTTTCATCATCACCATTTTCTTCTCTTTTCTGAATAAACGTCATACAAGTAACAGTTCAATTTTTTCCTTTTTCTGTTGAATTTTCAATACAGTTCCAAGTGTTTTAGCTTTATTCAACTTTTATTTTAGCTGAAGAAGCTATTCATAAAGAGTAAGAAGATTTCATGACGATAGTAGGGAAATGATGGAATGGTAATGAAAGGAAATAATAAATCATCCTATATTTTCTATTTGTATTATTTGTCTTATGATTTATTGTTTTTTATTTATTTAATTTTTACTTAAATTTATTTCATTTATTTTCTTTTATTTCTTATTCTGATTAATTCTCTTTCTTTCCTATTTTGATGTAAAAGATCTATGTTCGACCTACAAGCCAGGAAAATATGTAACACTTTTGTGTAAGATTGTTTAAATGAAGTTCATGAAGTTGATTGTAAAGGCAGCGCCGTGCAAGTGCAAGCTAGAAGAGTCCACTTATTTAAGGGAGGTTGGATACTCGCGATTAAAAAAGTATACGTAACAATCCATTATAATATATCTATATGTGAAGGTTGAAATGTATAACTATTACAGGAGTTTGCATTGCTTTCTTATGGGACCAAAAAATTCGAAAGCAAATTACACAGTGTTTATCTCAAACGGCAGAAAACAAGTTACCTAATAGTGAAAGTAAAAGTGGTGATCCGATAAAACAAAAAGTGCTGAAAACAGTGGAAAACAACGTGTGAGAAAATAAAGATAACGCAAAGGGGAACGACAAAATTTTACAAGATTTGGCTATAAATAATAATCATCTACATCAGCCATAAATGTGATCAATATTTAGAACTGACATCCCTTCTGCTACCAAAGTTGATTATCTTCAAAAGTGAGAGCCTTAATATCACGCCAACAAGCAAACATTCTCATGGGAGCAGATAAAGAAGTTGTTTGTTTTTTTTTTTCACCATGTTAATAATGTCAAGTGTTTATATAAATTTTGGCCACTCGAGCGCAATTACGAGGGCTGCTAGAAAGTAAGTTTCCATGGGGTCGTTTACAGAAAGAAAACACAATTTCATGGAAAAATTTATTCGAACAGATATAGCAATTGTTGGGCTAATTTTCAACATATTTACCACCGGAAATGAAACATTTGTCATACCGTGGGATCAATAGAGAGGTGCAGACGGCTGTCACATACTGGTTCCGATCCTAAGCGGCACAGGAAGTTGATCCCGAGGTATGACAAATGTCTAAATTCCGGTAGAGAATATGTTGAAAAATAGCTCAACAATTGCTGTAGGCCTATTTGTTCTAATAAATCTTTCCAAGAAATTGTGTTTTCTTTCTGTAAACGGTCCCAGAGAAACTTACGTTCTGGACGCCTCGAAATTGCGCTCGAGTGGCCAAAATTTGTATAAGCACTTGTTTTGACATTATTAATATGGTGGAAGAAAAAAAATAACTTTTCATCTGCACCATGAGAATGTTTCCTTATAAGCTGCAAGCTTCAATAAGTAACTTAACCTTCCTTACTTCTTCCTTCATAATTTTATCATTTTCAGTCTCTTATTTTACTGTAAGCCAAATTTGTCTTCTAGTTCCAAATCTACAATTCGTAAACAAGTTATACCTCATTCTCAAACTAAACTTTTTTTTTTTAATTTAAAGAGAATTATTAACATAAATGCTAAATAAAAGCATATTCATTTTTCCCTTTAGTTATAACTTTAATCAACTCGGAGATAATGAAAACACAGTTGATGCGAGTTTCACCCTATTCTTTTTATGAATTGCCATAAATAAATTAAGTTTCTAGAATGCTTGAGATGGTCAACAACTTGAAAAGTCATTTAAATGACATGATTTATGGCACTTATTGGCAAATACCTTGAAAATCGCAGCTTGATAGCTGTGCGTGGAGTGTATCTGATTCCAGTAATTTGCGCGATCAGATGTAGCGTGTGCTGTAACACTGTGGCCCGTGTTATCTGAGAGAGATAAGGGCGCGTGTTCACGACACGGGTATATCAAAGTGTTTGCTTACGTGACATTTAGTCCATGCTACTGCATTTAATCGAAATATATTTTACGTCGTCCCCTCCCAACTACCCCTTTCATTTGATCACTATCATTTCCAACCCCCTCCTACCAAAACTCTGCAGATAATCCTCTAAAGGTTTGAGAGTGCACGTTCACACTTCCAAAGGCGTCACAAAAATATGGCCGCAATGCGCATTTACCCTCATATTGCGACAATCTTTTGCGTGCTTGTAGAGCGTCGTTTTTCCGTTTGTTAGAAGAACTTCCATGAAGTCGTTAGCTCCTAACAAACGATTGAAGCGGATGTTCAAACTTGTAAGGGCTTCACAAAATGATAGCTGTAATGAGTATTTAATTTTACACGGCAAAGAACATTCACTTCTCTTTAGCATAGTTAATATGCTCGATGCATTTAATACATTACACAATCGCAGAAATTTAGACGTGATATACCTTGACTTTTCCAAAGCGTTTGATAAAATTGACCATACAATTTTAATTAATAAACTTTCAAGTTCTGGATTATCTTTTTCATACTTACAGTTAATAACATCATATCTTACAAACAGGCAGCAGTATGTTTCATTCAATGAACTAAAATCAAAACCATTCACAGTAACTTCAGGTATACCCCAAGGATCCAATCTCGGCCCCTTGTTCTTTTTACTTTATATCAATGACTTACCTAAACAGATTTTCCACTCTAAATGTTTACTATATGCTGACAAACAATAAGACATTTTTGATCTACAGCATGATTTGGACAGACTATATAGATGGAGTATCGACAATTTTCTTCTGTTAAATCGTAATAAATGTTGCTTTATGACGTATTGTAAAAATAAGATAGTTGCTCAAAATTCGTATGAAATTATGGTGTGAACTTACCTAGAGTAGAATCATTTAAGGATTTGGGTATTTATTTTACACACAATTTATGTTTTAAATGCACTTAAATCACGTGATAATTGTGCTTATAGAAAATTAGGTTTTATAATCAGAAATACAAAAGAATTAAAAAATATATATAAATACTATCTATACTCTATATAAAACTCTAGTTAGGAGTAAACTAGAGTATGCGCTGTAATATGGTCACCTCAGTTTCAGTCCCATCAGATGCAAATAGAAACGATACAGAAAAGATTTTTACGTTATTTATATTTAAAAAAAACATCACGTGTCGTCTTATGAAAAGCAAATTTCATATAATCAGTTACTTTTTGAATTTAATTATAAAACTTTAACATCTCGACGATGAATAAATAGTCAAATTTTACTCTATAAGACTGTTAACGGTATATTGAATAACTGTGATTTTCTTAAATTCCTTCAGTTTAATGTAAAAAAAAAACAGAATTACGTCATAAGCAACCTTCTATTATTCCCATTCCTAGAACTGTTTTCTTCAAGAACTCTCCACTGTTTGTTATGTGTAATACTTGCAACTCTCTGTCTTTAAGCTGTGATTCTCAATTAGATTTCAGTATAACAGTTGACAAATTTCATACAATATTAAAAAGAACTGTATTTCCTTAGATATTTAAATTATGAAGAAGTGTATTATAATGTTTTTACTCTAGTTTTTAAATAATTTTGCATCATTATATTGGCATTTGGCACTATATTAACTGCAATACTATATTCTAGCATCTATTACCGTTATGTATTTTCTTTCTTTCGTTTGTGTTGTTTGTTTTGTTTTTTTTCTTATTATATATTTTGTGTATGTATCTGTGTCCGCCACCTGTAATTGGAAGCCTGCTTCTATTGGTGGTGGATTTAAATAAATAAATAAATATATGGGGGGTGGGGTAGTCTGGAAGTCTGTTACAACAGGTTACTCAGCTAAATTAGATATGTATCCAATGCATTCATATCTTTGTATTCACTATATATTTCTGCTAAGTCACTCTAGCAACAGTTATAGGAGAAATTGTGATTTATTCAAAGATATTATATATTCCAGACTTCACTATCTTGATACCTTGCTTTTATTTAAGGTCTTTAAATACAGGGTGTCCCATTTATCTTGTGCACCAATTATAACTTTGTGTTTGGATAGGTATTAGAATTTTTGTTTTTGAGCGTTATGTTAGAACGAGGCGCTAACTTGAGTGTGGAGATTTGGTGCATGTAACTACATTATGGTACAAATATACGTGGCGTTATCAATTTTTCAAACAGCACTACATATTTTAATCATGTTACAATGATTACACACATTAAGACGAGTTCAAAATGTATCACACTTAACGACAGCTTCAAAAATCGTAACAATAATATTAATCGTTGTACACGGAGTATGATTGCATGAATAAAAATCAGGCGTAACTTTGTACATATCCGGTATATAAACATTTAGAATAAGTAAATAGAATGAATTAAGACTGCGAAACAAATGTTACAATATAAATAAAGGAAATACGTGACATAGGGGTACTTAGAAAGAGGAGGGCTGATTTCGAAACAGGACAAATCACCTAATTTATGTGTAAGAAAGAGATGGAAAAGAATATTATTATAATAATGACGTATTCGTTAACTTAATTATTTTTCGTCGTAAATATTAATTTAATTGCTGTATCATGCTTCAATTATCCTTAATCAGACTTACTGCTAGACTATAATGTCTTTCCTCTGCCCGTAAAGAACGCAATTGGTACCTTCACCTATCAGGACTTCACTGATCTTTGCCGGATAACACTGTACTGTTGTGTTTAGGTAGCTTGGCCGGTATTATGAGCGAACATATGAGTAGGGATGATGTGGTGTGAGTCAGTTTCTCAGCATATTCAGTAGGTAGGAGGGGGAAGGAGGGGAACTGCATGCATGCTGACGTAAGTTACAGCTATGTTGAAAAACATTGGTCACGTATCTTCACTCCATGGGTGATAACAGATTTTCCACTCACTGCTATCCGAACCATCTTACTTAAAACAATGCAGTTTTCTCTTTTCACTCTTCCCCTCACAATAAAATAAACGAAAATGTCCTTATTAGTTTCATTGCGGTAGTAATGTTTTTGAGATAGTTAGTACATTGATAGGTTTGGAAATAAATCCCGAAAAGACAAAGTATATGATTATGTCTCGTGACGAGAATATTGTACGAAATGGAAATATAAAAATTGGAAATTTATCTTTTGAAGAGGTGGAGAAGTTCAAATATCTTGAAGCAACAGTAACAAATATAAATGATACTCAGGAGGAAATTAAACACAGTAAATATGGTAAATGCCTGTTATTATTCGGTTGAGAAGCTTTTATCATCCAGTCTGCTGTCAAAAAATCTTAAAGTTAGAATTTATAAAACAGTTATATTACCGGTTGTTCTTTATGGTTGTGAAACTTGGACTCTCACCTTGAGAGAGGAACATAGGTTAAGGGTGTATGAGAATAAGGTTCTTAGGAAAATATTTGGGGCTAAGAGGGATGAAGTTAGAGAAGAATGGAGAAAGTTACACAACACAGAACTGCACGCATTGTATTCTTCACCTGACATAATTAGGAACATTAAATCCAGATGTTTGAGATGGGCAGGGCATGTAGCACGTATGGGCGAATCCAGAAATGCATATAGAGTGTTAGTTGGGAGGCCGGAGGGAAAAGATCTTCAGGGAGGCCGAGACGTAAATGGGAAGATAATATTAAAATGGATTTAAGGGAGGTGGGATATGATAATAGAGAATGTATTAATCTTGCTCAGGATAGGGACCAATGGCGGGCTTATGTGAGGGCGGCAATGAACCTTCGGGTTCCTTAAAAGCCAGTAAGTAAGTAAATACATTATGCACTTGCACAAGGAAAAGATTGAACTGCATAGGAACTGCATAGCCACTAACCAATACCCCCTTTTTTCCGTATCAGTATCAAATGGACTACGCATGTCATGGCCGGTCAGTAATTCATCATTTTACAGATCTTAGCAAATAAGGCCTACATCGCCCCCACATTTTAGGCTCTGTTATTTGAGTTTTACTGTAATTATATTCCTATGTGATTGGTTGTTTAAATACTATTAAGGTATACTTTTATACTCACAAACGTTTACTAAAATATGATCATATCTGAATAAACACTTCGATGCATGTGAAAAGCAATTATTTTCCCAATATGTTAGATAACATTTACAAAGTCTATATCTCGTCTGAGATTAAGATATACGTTCATCTTTGTAAAACCGCCAAATAAACATGGCAGCAATATGCGTTGATCTCTCACATTGCGGCAACCACTTCGTGCAGATGAAGCGTTATTCTTTTGTCAGGTTAGTAGAAGTCAGTAACATAAAGTCGTTAGTTCCCTTTGAACGATTGAGATACAGAAAAGTTCTGGTTTGTAATGGGGAAAGTGTCTTATACATTTAGGAAGGAAAGATTAAAGAAAGTTATTCCCTTCATTTATACTTTCCGTGCTTCATTCCATTTAAGACGTTCTTCTAAATGTAACACAATGGAACCTTCCTTAAACGTCGTAGGGACCTTCTCCTGATAGTCTTTCCTTCTTGCATTAGATTCTGTCCATTAATTTTAGACTATTAATGTAGTGTATTTGAAACATTGATGGAATAGATGTAGGCCTAAATATTCCGCAAATTAAATCGCTTTTCAGAAAATCATTCACACTCTGCAAACTTCAACTTTGACACCGATTTAGTTGCTCTGAGTGGCGCAGTTGGTATAACGCTGGCCTTCTGTGCCCGAGATTGCGGGTTCGATCCCGGCCCAAGTCGATGGCATTTAAGTGTGCTTAAATGCGACAGGCTCATGTCACTAGATTTAGTGGCATGTAAAAGAACTCCTGCGGGACAAAATTCCGACATACCGGGGACGCTGATATAACCTCGGCAGTTGCGAGCGTCGTTAAATAAACCATATTTCTTTGATACCGACTTAGTGCATTACATGCTATTCATGAGTGCGCAACAGTAGTAGTAGTAGTAGTAGTAGTAGTAGTAGTAGTAGTAGTAGTAGTAGTAGTAGTAGTAGTAGTAGTAGTAGTAGCATCCATCAATTACGACCACTTCGACAAGAGGCGATTTTTCGCCTCATTTATTAGAGTTCTTCAGCAGCTGTGTCTTGATGACCTTCTACTAATTGGAAATCACTGTACAGACCGATTATTTAGTTCTGACAGTTCAGCGACGCGATAGAGGGGAAGTAATAGGAGGAATGGGGAGTGTTCCGGAGTAGAGATAAGGATGAGCGGTCGGTAAAGGAATGCAGTACAGCTTAATTGTACTGGAAACATACCGCTCTACCGTACGCATGACATCCGATCGCTCCGAAGGCAAGAGAGTGAATAACCAAAATACCCCTTGGTGTAACTAAATGGACTCGCCTGACCCAGGCGCAGATCGCCGGCGACTGTCAAGACTAAATAATCGTACTGTACACTATGTTCTTCCTCTCTAGTAGTTCTCCATCACTTTACGGAGTAGATTTGTATGGTCTCAACGTAGATCATGACCAAACCACGAAATCTTAGACATTTCCAACGTCACTATATCAGGATCAGTTCTTAATTATTTATTGTTTAAAATTCTGTAAGAGTTGTTATTAATAATGGTGTCCAAAATCTATCGCATTTTATTTTTCCAAAACTGGAAATTGATTTAGTATATTTTTGTTGCTGCCCGAGTTTCTGCTGAATATTACAATAATGGTGGGATTATTGTGTTATAGAACGTTAATTTTGTTGTTCTTAAGAGGAATTTGAAACCTGGAATTTACGAAAAACTGCAGTAGTATTTGTTTGAATTAGATAGACAATATTCAATTTCCATTTCAAACAGGTTTTTGCCAATAATACAATCCAGATTACGTACATTTTCGTGTACATTTTATAATTATATTTTCTTAATTGGTTATTTTGCGACGCTTTATCAACTGCTATGAATATCAAGCGTCTGAGTGAGATGATGATGATAATACTGGCAAAATGAGTCCAGTGTCAGCGCCGAAAATTACCCAGCATTTGCTCTTGATGGGTTGAGAGAAACCCCAGGAGAAAACCTCAATCAAGTAACTTGTCCCAACTAAAATTTGAACTCGGGCCCGCCCGTTTCATGGTCAGGCACTCCACGGCGGTGACCCTTCTATATGTTCCCAGTCATCTATTAAAAGTAAATTTGTATCATTAATATATCTTCGTAAAGTAAAGTCATCCCTATCACAGAGCGTGGAGGTTCACAGTGTGATAGGAGATTAAGGTTGTCACCTGTACCGCACTAATGGCAGTAGGGATGTCAGTTCTATATGCCAGCAGCCGTTACTCCCAACGCAATGCCCCTGGTAATCATGTCTGTTAAATGTTGAATAAACCCCAAGGCATAGTGCTACCGGAAGGACTAGATCAATGGAAAACAATCTATTACACTAAAAGGAACGAACCCACGACTTTCCGATTTCCTAATACTTCCATGTCACTTAGTTAGTTTTAAAGGAATTGATTTTTAAACCAATGTCTTTCCTCTCATTAACCAAAATTCTGAACATATGTTTGACATCCTTCTCAGTTTCGCAAAGTAATATTACATCGTCTGCATATTATTGATAGTAATAATAATAATAATAATAATAATAATAATAATAATAATAATAATAACAATAATAATAATAATAATAATAATAATAATAATAATAATAATAGTGTTGAAGAATGACACCAGTTTTATTTTCTAATCACAAACCGGGATAGAAACAAAAAGACATCAATAATATTCAAGCAGCTAAAATGAAATTTCTAAGACCTGTAAAAGAATGCTCCAAACTAAATGAAATAAAAAATGAGGAAGCAAGAAAAGAATTAAATGTAACTATATCCCATACTTCATAAAATCAATGAATATAAAAAGACATGAAAAAACATATACTAAAAATGAGTGTACGAAAATTAACGAAATAAATTGGAACTTATAATCCACGAAAAAAAAACACACACACTCAACAAACAATCTTGGTATACTACATGAAACATGATTGGACTTCTGAGAACGGGACAGATATAGATTTCCTTAAATCGCGATGAGAAGAAGCAGGATATAGAAAATACAACACATGTAAGGCATCGAAGTTAAAAACTTTACCACTTATTTTTGCTCAACTGGGAATATATTACATTCACTACAAAATTATCTGAAATATTTTCCCAGAAAAAAAATACAGCGTCATGAATTGATACAAGAGATAAATATACTGTAAACTGCACACATACTACAAATATGTACATTGTAGAATTTCACTAGTATTTATTTAAGCAGAATTTGTCTGTAGTTGTGTTTTTGAAATCACAAAATTAAATTTTAACTCTAGTGTTAGGCCCGTATACAACCAATCTGAAAAGAAAATTATAGTTCCTGGAAATAAAGCTATCCTTGATGTGGATATCATTTTTTTCATTTGTAGAAAGGACCCAAAGGCAAGCACCGTACCCTCCAGTGGTCTTATTGTGCCTCACCACAGCTTTGTCCAGAAATAATTGTTGAAATCCAAACAGTTACATTCTTTGTGGAAATCGTGATTCAGCAATGTGCACCATCTGTCGATTCATGTTTGTACAGATACGGAAATAAAATTTGGAACTTCCTTATTGTATAAGTTTCGCTTACAACACACTGCTCACTTGCAGTAAACAAAAGTCCCTGTATATATGCTACTTGTGGAAAATGGTGCGAAACTGTTGCCTACATGCAGGTGGACTCCCATCAAGACTCGCTCCAAATTTAATTTCGTATCTGTACAGAGTTCCGATGGAATCTCACTAGAGTGACCTTGCACCTCTCCCCGAAGAGTAATGCGTCTTAGACTGATACCATCTGTGTGCCAGTCACAATACATCACGCCGCACTGTTTTGCACGTTTACTATTGAAATTATGATAATGAATGCTAAAATGGAGGTGACGGCAGGATGATGAAAGACAACAAGAGAACCGCGAGATGAATTCCCAGGAATCTTAGCTGTATTGACAACAAATATAATTAAGTCCGGTATGGCATAGTTGCTCCCCACGGTCAATTGGAAGGTCTAGGTATCACATAGTTGCGCCCCGAAGAAATCAGGTAGCAGAATGGACATGGTATAATTGCGCCTCGAAGAAATCAGGTAGCAGAATGGACATGGCATAGTTGCGCCCTATGGACATAGTACACGCGAAAGTGATTGTCATAAAATAAATAAATTACTTAAAAATATTATAGTGGTAGCTGCATTGAAATCAGGTAGCATAATGGAGAGGGCATAGTACACACGTGTGATTGCCATAAAATACGGTACAGAGTTTCGCAAATCGAAACTTAAAACCATTGTAAATTATTAACTCTTTACCCTTTTCACTAAACATAACTTTCATTTTAAATTAACCTCACTATACGCCACAGCTAATATGGAAATCAGTAATAAAAATGTCAAGATTGCTAAGGTTCCAAATTCCAACGACTCACTGATTTGAAATGTCAGTTAATAAAGTACTGCCAACTTCATGGTGTTCATTTTTACGGTAGGCTATCGATAATCATTGCATAAACAGTAGAAAAACAGTTAATAAAGTACTGCCAACTTCATGGTGTTCATTTTACGGTAGGCTATCGATAATCACTGCATAAACAGTAGAAAACAGTTAATAAAGTACTGCCAACTTCATGGTGTTCATTTTAAGGGTAGTCTATCGATAATGAATATTAAATCGAATAAAAAGTCAATAAGGTTGGTTGATTACGAGGCTCGAGTTCCCGTAATGTCTTTTTCTTTACCTATTTCATCGGGACGCAACTATGCCATGCCCTTTTTCTCTACCTGATGGGAACGGGGCGCAATTATGCCCACAAAACAGGGACCCTTTTTTATCTGCTGCATCTTACGTGACCGTGGGGCGCAACCATGCCCTGCCCATTAAGTCATCACCGGAATTTCAACCCGGGACCGCTGTCATGTTAAACTAACGCTTTTCAAACTGAGCTATCAAGTCATAATAATAATAATAATAATAATAATAATAATAATAATAATAATAATAATAATATGAACTGGCTTCTGTTCTGTTTTAAAGTTTGCAAATAGGTTTCATATTTATTTTACAAGAGTTACAGAAGTGAGTGAAAATTATTGCAGGGTCATTTGATGACAAGTAATAACGGAGCTTATCTCGCTTTTGGAGGGGAGAAAATGAACCTTCATGCTTGATCGTATCATTTCCCTGTTCATCTCAATTATTTTCACGATTGTGCTAATACAATTGGACGAACAACAGAAGCTTATTGGAGGTTGCAATTATGATATGAAAGAGGTATATTTTAAACTGATTGAAGCAATTACTTAAATGAAAGAGACGGTCATGCAAGACAGCGATCCTTTAACGCCCCAGGGAGACAGTTCCGAGTATTATTGCATTATACAAACAAGGTTATGCACTGTTATCAATACCGGGAATTAATTAGCTTTAATGGCTGACGTGATTGCTAAATAGAGATACAATGTATCTGCTGTCATTGCAATATTTAATATATCTGCTTTCACTGTACAAATGAATGC
The DNA here is from genome assembly GCF_040183065.1 of Periplaneta americana. Taxonomy (NCBI): domain Eukaryota; kingdom Metazoa; phylum Arthropoda; class Insecta; order Blattodea; family Blattidae; genus Periplaneta; species Periplaneta americana. The sequence continues at coordinate 142,662,265 of NC_091118.1, forward strand.
TTTGATAATATTACTAGTTATCTGATAGCACAAGAGGTCTCTCAAGTTGACAAATGATATCTGTCCATCTAGTTATTCTATAATAAATTCTTTCTTTAAGCAAACTTTATTTATATTGTCCTGAGATCGAGTTATAAAGAAAGATGATAGATTGTAATGATCCTAAAGTGTTAATAAGTTAGTTGCAATGCTGTTTCTAAAGGTAGGGCGCAGTTTCGAGGCTGTGTAACAGCGACGTCTTGCATTCTTATCCTGTCCGTTATCATTACGGTGTTTCATGTTTTCTTACGTGAAAGACTGTGTTGGGTATAGATCTATAACATGTGAGCTATCCCACGTCTTTGTCCAGTATCCATGGTTTAAACTACCTGAAAGGACAAGAAAACAAATCCTAACTAGTGCCAAATTACTTAAAAGGAACTTAAAATAAATATACAGTAGCGGCAAAAAAAAAAACCGGACCGACCCTTGTAGCTGATTCCGGAGCCTTGTTCACTCCAGAGCACGATAGACTGGTAACTAAGGTGCTATTCATAGACATTTCGCAGCACGCGCTACGAGCGTACTAAGCTAGCCCCGGCTATCCACTGGGTACTTGTACAGAATTCAAATCATATCCTATCGCTTACACTGGTTTATGAATACGAAAAACGCTGATCATCCACCGAAAGCCCGCGCTAAAAATGTCTATGAATACGGCCCTTAAGGTACGTTTTCCTCGGTGCGACTATTGCGATGATCGTTCAACGATGATCGTGCAACGATAATCGTTGAGCACTATTTCTTTGTATTTTCTAGAGTCGCGGCAATCGCTCGGAGGAAAACAGCTCCATAGAACATACAAAGAAACAGTGCTCAACGATTATCGTTGAACGATCATCGCAATAGTCGCACCGAGGAAAACGTACCTGGTTCGAATCCTGCCTGGGAAGGAAACTTCTTTTTGTTCCTTATTAAAATTTATTCCAAATACTTTTCGATTGCTGGTGAAATTCATGTTTTGGGAATAATAAGTTAATTAAGTAGTAAAATATCGCATCTCACTCATAATTGAAAATCCACTAATTTTCTATGTACTTTTCTAGAAATTCCCTAAAATGGAGATTATTTAATTTATTAATTGGGATGTTGGCATTGAACATCATGGTAGGCTATACAAATCCATTCTAAATGTCGAGTTAATATCTTCATAATTTTGAAATTGTTGTGGTACTGGTTCTTTTTTATTACGTTCAACACACTTTCTGTGCCTTTTGGTATTTCAGTGTCTTTCAGTGCACTGTTTTTGTCGCTTTTACGTTTATTTCACACAACTTATATGTAATGTTGTCTATATTGACAGTGAAAATATTAGTTCAAATATCCTCAACTATGCCCCACAATATTACACGCTCTGCAATGAATCTTCAATCAGTCACAAAGGTGTAGTTATTTAAGTAGCCCTAAAACAACTAGTATCGATAAGATTACTCACTATGGCTGCGTCCCGATTTTCACTTTCTAGAGGAAAAGAGCAGAGGATGCATAACTATTTTGTATACGAACGTACCTGAAATCTGCGCTGTGACGTCACATATACTTTGTGTCAGGCAACTTCATTCCCGTTTATAGGTAGCTGGAATACGAAGCCTATTCATAACAATGTGATTTTACCCTCTTTGGTGATATCTAGTCTGAAGAGACGGCCAAATTAGCCTTTTAGGAACTACCCTTATATGATCCTCACTATACATTAGGATTGTTTAATCACTTGCACGTAGACATTGTGGTACTTCAATAAAACTTCAAAGATCAATACAAAAATAAACAGCTATGGCAATACTTCAGCTAAAAGTTCAACATCAATATGTACATAAATAAACACAAAATAGCTAAGGCATCACACTGAATCCGGGATCTAGAGCAATGCTTCTAAGATAAGATACAGACACTGATTATAAACAGTTAAGCCAATCTGAAAAGATGTACTGCAGAAATTCCTCCCAGTAAATGAATTCCCTACTGACTTGCAATGCTCTCAGCGACATGTCTTGCAAAGTAACTTGATTCTATTGTGAAAATACCGTACATGATATAAAAAATCAAGGAACATTTCTAAAAACAGCATAAAATGTGACCTACGAATATAGATTGGTTTTCAATCGTCAAAAATCATGAAGAGCTGTATAATACCTCTAAATGTTTTACATTTTCATAGAATTTATGACAGGTAAAAATAGAAACCGAGATGCAAATCTGTTTCTATGTCTATTTCGTACTTTACAGGGCAAGGCGCTGGATTAATGCCGCTCTTAATAAATGGGCGTCAAATGCAATAAAGCATCGCACCTTTTAACACAAGGAGATGAGAATTCCTTCATAGAAGTTGAGAAATCCAGAGCTGTATAACCGCATCTTAAGAGAATGAGAGGGGTGGAGGTTTAATAACGGAGGGAAGATTGATTTTTCGCGTAAGAGCATTTCTCGCTGAATATTCTCTCTCCGGCATTACATGCTGGAATGATGCGTTCGTTCCCGTCACCTCGAACTTGGGGAGGAGCTCTCGATTGCACACGCCATTCCAGTTTATTCCCACAGACATAATGCTTACATTTCCTCTATCTGCAAAGTGTAGAGAGGGTAGGACCCATTTCTACAATACCAGACTTCGAGATGCTTCACAACATAAGCTTTTATCACGACTATTCCAAATCTGGCAACATATGCATGCAGACAAGCTTCCACACACCTCTTTCTATACTTCGTCGTTTCCTGGATTCCTAATTATTCGAGTCGAATACTGCACAGACTGATTTTAGGTCAAATGGATCGCTTCGATATGCATTTGGCACAAATTCTAGCGCATAGATAAACTTCAGAGGAGGTACGTCTTCTTCTTAGTATTTTTATTTGCCTTGATTACAGATCTGTAGTCTGCTTCTGCAATGTAGGTGATCAAAGACTCAACATCCAGCTTCTATTGTTTTGTGTGTCTCTCTATGTATTTTCTTCCTGCAGGATGTTTTTTTGCCAACCTCTGTCTACCTCTATGAAATCCCAATCTGTCTTCGTACTTTTATGTATTTAGCATTATTTATTGAACAACTTGTGTACTTTTCATACCAATTTCAAGTAAAAAATATTGGCATATAAGCTTACTTAAGATTATTGTATTGTACTGCATTTATTAACATTCCATGGTATTCATACATTGCTTTACAGCTAGAATATGGAACAAGTCAAAAAACTTAATACTATTATAAAGTCTTAGGGCCGTATTCATAGACATTTTTAGCGCGGGCTTCTGGTGGATAATCAGCGTTTTTCGTATTCATAAACCAGTGTTAGCGATAGGATATGATTTGAATTCTGTACTATTAACCAGTGGATAGCCGGGGCTAGCTTAGTACGTTCGTAGCGCGTGCTGCGAAATGTTTATGAATAGCATCCTTAATTTATAGTCACAGTCTAGATGACATATATACAGACGAGATTTACAATATAGTCTACTAGTACAACTCATAATTTTAGTATTAATTTTATGAAGTGTTATTGAATGTCATGAATTCACCTACAGAATAGAAGGCGTGAGAAATGAGGTACTTCTTTAATTTAGCCCTTAATAATATTATGTTTTGAGTTTCATTTTTATATCGATAGGGAGGCTATTAAAAATGTTTACTGCCATATAACGCACTCCTTTTTGATAGCACGATAGACTTGCTGATGGAGTATGAAAGTCATTTTTTGACGTGTATTTATGATATGAACTGTTGAATTACTTACAAAGTTTTCACGATTACATACGAGGAAGATTATTAATGAAAAGATATACTGACAATCCATGGGCATTATTTGTGTTTTTTTTAAATAGTCCTACACCATTCCCTAGATTTGGAACCTACTATTATTCTAATGACTCTTTTTTGTAATAGAAATATACTGTTACTATCTGTGGAATTTCCCCAGAATATTATTCCAAAACTCATTACCGTGTGGAAGTATGCTTCTGAAAGTTTCAGTCCCAGTATTCCCATTTTTCTTTGCATGTTCAATTATCTTTATATCGTTAAGGGTAATATATTATCATCATGGTTATACTTTTCATTGCATTTTACGCTTTATTTTTTATTTGTGTTGGTTATTTAATGGCGCTATATCAACTACTAAGTTATTTAGCGTCGATGAGATTGGTGATAGCGAGATGATATTTGGCAAGATGAGGCCGAGGATTCGCCATATATTACCTTGCATTCACATTACGGTTGGGGAAAACCTCGGAAAAAACCCAACCAGGTAATCAGCCCAAGCGGGGATCGAACCCACGCCCGAACGCAACTTCAGACCGGCAGGCAAGCGCCTTAACCGACTGAGCCACGCCGGTAGCTTTTACGCTTTAAAATACTTACTTACAACTTACAAATGGTTTTTAAGGAACCCGCAAGTATATTGCCGCCCTCACATAGGCCCGCCATCGATCCCTATCCTGTGCAAGATTAATCCAGTCTCTACCATCATATCCCACCTCCCTCAAATTAATTTGTAATATTATCCTCCCATCTACGTCTTGGCCTTCCCAAAGGTCTTTTCCCTCCGGTCTCCCAACTAACACTCTATATGCATATCTGGATTCGCCCATACGTGCTGCATGCCCTGCCCATCTCAAACGTCTGGATTTAATGTTCCTAGTTATGTCAGGTGAAGAATACAATGCGTGCAGTTCTGCGTTGTGTAACTTTCTCCGTTCTTCTGTAATTTCATCCCTCTTAGCCCCAAATATTTTCCTAAGAACCTTATTCTCAGACACCCTTAATCTCTGTTCCTCTCTCAAAGTGAGAGTCCAAGTTTCACAATCATACAGAACTACTGGTAATATAACTGTTTTATAAATTCTAACTTAAATTCTACGGTTTAAAATATGTTCCTATAATATTCAAAATTACAAGAATCCTGAATTAATATAGTGTACGCAAGAAAAATATTTAAAACATGTTATAATGTACACATGATTGTCATCTGTTAATTGAGCTTGACAAATGTTTGTCACGATTATTATTTCGAGGTCGCAGGTCGAGAAATAATTACCTCATGGCAAGAAAAATTAGCTTGAAAGAGAAACTAAATTATTGGTGAAAACTGTTTTTCACGTGTGAATTTCGGCTAGATTTTTCCTATGCGACCAACTGGATCTTACTACAAGAGTGCATTCTAATATTTATTCTGTGAAAGAAGTATTTACAAACAAATACCAGCCTCCTACAAATATGAAATTCATATGTAAATATTCTGAAGTGATAATATCGTAACACTTAATTATGAAATAGATTTCATTTATTTATATTTCAAAGTATTAATTTTATTATGAACTCAATTTTGTAAAACTTACTGCATGGATTACTCGCTCCCTCTCTACTATCACCACTTACTTTTCTTTTTCTCCTACCTCAAGCGGCAATCATATTTTCTTCTGCCACCGACACCGTCTCTCACATATCGGCTATTGCGGGATATTCCGCATTCACTGTAAATTGACTCCCGCAGCAATCCGTACGCTGATGGTTTTACCCTCATTTATTTCTTTCAGTGTTTGTTAGTGTTAAATGTTCTATAGCTTCATTTATTCTTCGTATATTTTCACATCCACTTCGAGAGCTTTAATCAAATCGAAACCGGAGATGAGAGGAATAAAACTACAAAAATAATATTAAACACAAATTAAACTTACAAAATGGAAGGGGCAAATGATTCAATTTTAAGTTACAGGTCTCCATTGATTCACGTGTAAGGAGAAAATATTTTGTTTTATTTATATCTGTGGTCCGCGATAAAAAGAGTGTAAGTCAGGAATTAGTGGTTCTGTGTTACGACCTCCATGTCAATACAAAAAGTTTACTTCTTCAGATGGTATAAAGCAGGCCTGTAGAACTCGCAAAATAGAGAGAACTATGACGTCAGTCTCACTCCACTTCTATTGGGGATGATCGACTTCCGCCCCGAGAATGAATGTTGATGCAGCCGAGCGTAACTAGAACGCCATGACCGCACAGGTAGAAAAGGTGGGTGGGGTAAAAAGGGGAGGAAAGCAGTCGCTCTCAAGAGCTACAGTTCTGCAGGCCTGGTATAAAGTCATATGTCTATCCTCTTCCATAATGACGTAGAGCGTCAGAGTTCCACCATAATGATACTGCTCCTCATTTCAAATTTGGTTTTGCTCTACTGAAACTGGCATATTATGACATAAACCCATTTTTGCCGAGCGCTATAGATATTTATCTGTGTTCAGAGCCTTCGTGAGAGTCGACTAAGGGTTGTGTAAATTATTCAAAACCAAGTTAAGGTTATATCTACTGTATAATATATAAAGATCGTGTCTTATTATTTCGATGATAGCATCACACTGAGTAAAGTAAGTTTATATTTGGGGAATTATCCAGAGACTGACCGGCATCATCATCGTAAATTGCACGAATTAGGCCTCCTGGCCTGTTCCTGTTTCACAAAGTTTAGTTCGATTTTAAAATTGTTCTCTCTACGTTTTCTAGGTCTGCCAACATTTTTCGTTTTTTTTTTTCAATATGTTTTATTATATATTTATAATTATATTCTAAATGGTTTCATCCTAAGTATTTGCGTAAATCAAAAGTTCCTACATTGTACTATTTTACGTACTGTAGGCCTATTATTCAATTCCACTTTGGTTCTTATGCTTTCACTTCTTTTGCAATCCAAGATTATGTATCCCACTAAATGTCAGAACAGTCTCATCTCTCCTACTTCTGTTTGTTGAATTTCTTTCATAATAACTGATAAGATAGGGATTTACTCACAGAGACTACAAGGTTAGGTACGCATAGAGTGTTTGTTGTTGAAAGAAAGAGTGAGCGTAGCTAGCAATGCAGGTGCATGTTAGGGAACTCTGCGGTCATATAAGCAGGGTGAGATTGTAGCTTTATGTGGTTAACCAATCAACGAATCGCAGTTCAATGTAAAGAAACCAATTGTCGGAGCACAATGCTGAACCCTACGCACGAGAAACGTATCCCCATTCAATTGCTGCTATACAAAACACATTTCAGTTGTAGGTGACCTGGCCATGCCTCAGGCTTCACGTCATTCATGACGTAACGACAGTCTAAACACAACTAACCTAATATCTTCATGTTGTGGTATAAATTCCTACCTTTAATGTTAAGTGTCCAAATTTCAGACCGATGTGTTAACAATGGAATAAGAAATTTTAAGATTGAATTTTTTTGTAATAATGTGTAATTTAAATGTTACCTTTTATAAATTATGTTCTGAATGTGCAAACTGTAAAGTGAACAGTACATTATTCAAATGTTTATCTTCTGAAATAAAAATACTGTTTAAAACTTTGGGCCACTCCTTAATGATTAAGCTGCTATAGAAATTAGACTGATAAGAGGACAACCTCGTGTGAAACTTTGATTAATTTCTCTGGATTCAATACACCTTATTTTAATTTGAAATGTAGTATTTACGTATAAAATTTGAATTACCGCAATTAAGTGTTCAGAGATTCCTTAATTTATTAGAATATTCCAAAATTTCTTTCTATTCACAGTATTAAAGCTTTAATGTAATGAATGAATTAAATGTAAGTACGAATGACTCGAAGCCGTGGAGAAAGCAACAAATCTAGAAGAAAGACACTTGGAAGAAAAATCCTAGTCTTCCAGGTTGGAGGTTGTGTGGAAGGCTGGTTTCATCCCATGTAAAAAATCTTGCTATTAGTTTCACAAAGAACTAAGTGATAATCAATACAAAAATACCGAAGGAAAGAGATACAAATATTGATCCAAAATGAACGTAAATTAGTAAAACCTGCAATATTATCATCGTGTATTTCAATGATTGTGGAAGTTTTCAACCATCGCTGGACTTTCAGAAGCAGAGAGAGTCAGACATACTATCAGCATGGCGCAAATCACAACGCAACTAACACCCGACGGAAACAAGGCAAAAGTGATGAAATTTGTTCTTATTGAAGTGAGACAAAATCTCCATTCAACTACCAGAAATAGAGCACGTGGATATCACATTATTTCATGTAAATTAAAGCGTGAATGGCAGCATTCTGCTCGTGTGTTTATTGTAATGGCGCGGCAAACTTAATTGGCTGAATATTTATACATTTTATTGGGGCTGCGTAATTATTCTACACTGACCAATAATTGGAATGCACATTGGTTAATTTTACAGACCCTAGCTTTAAATCACGGAATCTATGTATGAATACATGGCTGTCATCGACCCAGTGACATCGATAGAAGAGGAGTAGAGTATTTAGTACTTTACCTCTCTCCCACCTTACCTGTTTTTATCTTCCTTTTTCGTTTTCTTCCTTCACTTATGTATTCTTTCTCCCTTCCTTCGTTTCTTATATCACTTCTTTCTTTGTTCACTTTCTCTCCATTTATTATTAAATTCTCCTTAGCTTCTTTCATTCTCTCTCTTTTTCTTCGTTATTCTCTCTTTATTTGTTTGTTCTGTCTCCAATTTTTTTTTCGTTTTTCTCTCTCCCTTCCTTCGTCTATCCTTCCTCTGTCTCTGACTTTGTTTAGTCTCTCTCTCTCTCTCATAAATTATTATTTATTTTCTTTTTCTTACTTGTTCACTGACTCTTCCTCACTTCATTTCTTAGCTTCTTTTATTTCGTTTCTTAACTCTTCCTTCGTTTACTAATCCCTCCTTCCTTCATTTATTGACTCCCTTTCTTTCGTTCATTGTCCCTGCCATCCTTTGTTCACTTACTCTTTTTTTCTTCGTTAATTGACTGTTCCTTCACTGCTCATTCACTTACTCTTCCTTCGTTCATTAACTGTTTCTTTCTTCGTTTATTAATATAACTCTTCTTTCCGTCTTTTATTATTATGTAACACTTTCTTCCTTCGTTTATTACTTTAACTCTTTCTTCTTTCTTTCCTTCTTTCTTTCTTTTTCTTTCTTTCTTTCTTTCTTTCTTTCTTTCTTTCTTTCTTTCTTTCTTTCTTTCTTTCTTTCTTTCTACGTTTATTAATTTGACTCTTATTTCGTTCGTTTATTAGTTTAACTCTTCATTCATTCGTTTATTAATTTAATTCTTCCTTCTTTCGTTTATTAGTTTAACTCTTCCTTCCGTTGTTTATTACTTTAACTCTTTCTTTCTTTTCTCTTTCTTTCTTTCTTCGTTTATTAATTTGACTCTTACTTCGTTTATTACTTTAACTCTTTTTTCTTTATTTATTTCTTTCTTTCTTCGTTTATTAATTTGACTCTTACTTTGCTCGTTTTTTGGTTTAACCCTTCATCCATTCGTTTATTAGTTTAACTCTTTCTTCTTTCGTTTATCAGTTTAACTCTTCATTCCTTTATTTATTTACTTATTTATATCTTCCTTACTTAGTTTATTCTCTCTTACTTTCTATATGTGTTTTCTTTGTTTTCTAATACATTAACTCTTTCTTTCCTTTTCATTTCTTCGCTTTCTCTTTCCCCTTTACTGCTTAATGTTATTGAAAAACAATGCTCTAAGTATATAATCTCATTTTTTCCAAGACAAGTAACAGTAAAAGTCTCGTGACATGACTGCAGCATATCGTCGACCTTTCATATGAGACAATACAGGACACCACATTGACAAGGCGTTCGGGTGCGGGTTCGATTCCCGCTTGGGATGATTACCTGATTGTGTTTTACGAGGTTTTTCCCAATATCCTTGTGCACACAGTTAAATTTCAATATTGCGCTTAATGCAAAATAGGCCTTATTGGCTGCAGTGATTCGACTCTGTACTTCAATTAATTCGTTATTGTTACTTGTCATTACTGTTCCAAGATATTTAAACTTCTCAGTTTCTTCAAACATGTTTATCGTCAGATTGGGAGGGTTGTAGATATTCTGTTTATTTCTTATTTGTGTCATCCGTTTGGTTTTACTTGCATTAATCTGCAACCCGATTTTAGCGGCTCCTTGTTCCAGGTCTTTATACACTTCTTCTATTGCTGTCAACGACCGTCCCATAACATCCAAGTCATCTGCGTATCCTACTATTTGAACACTTTTGTAAAATAAAGTGCTGTTAGTATCTATACCTGTCTGTGTTATCACCCAATGTAAAGCAAGATTGAAGAGCATTGGTGCTAGAGCATCCCCTTGTTTCACCCCATTATCAATATTAAATTGTTCTGTTGAACCACCATATATCTTCACTTGAGCCTTGGTTTCTGCCATGGTCATCTTGACGAGTCTGATTATCTTTGGATGTATCCCTTGATGAATCATAATTTTGTATAATTCTTGTCTATTAATGTTGTCATAAGCTGTTCTGAAATCTACAAACAAATGGTATAAGTTGAGATTATACTCCCAGAACTTTTCTGTCATGCCTTTAACAGTGTAAATTTGATCTATGGTCGACCTTCCTGCACGGAAGCCGGCTTGGTACTCGCCTAAGATATTCTCGTAGTATTTCTCCAATCTTTTCCGGAGAATGTAAGTGAATATTTTGTACATTGTACATAGGAGAGTTATGCCTCTATAATTTTGGCACTCTAGTTTGTCTCCTTTTTTATAAATTGAGCAGATTATTCCAACTTTCCATTCACTAGGCATTTGTTCTTCTTGCCGTATCTGTTTTACCAGTTTGTATATTGTCTCTACCATATCTTTCCCTCCTGCTTTGATTAGCTCTGCTGGTATTTTATCAATACCCGGAGCTTTACCATTTTTCAGCAAGTCAATTGCAAGGGCTACATCCAACTCATCTGGTGGCTCTAATTCTTCTTCCTCTTCCTCTGAAAGATTAACTTCATTTGATTCTTCATTTATCTCTGCGTTCAGTAATTGTTGGAAATGTTCTTTCCATTTTTGTAGAACTCCTTGTGGTGTGCTGACAATTTCCTCTCCATTTCGAAGTAAATTTGTTCTCGGTACATATCCTTTTCTGTTATATTTCACTTCTCTATAAGCACTTTCGAGGTTGTACTCTTTGAAATTGTTTTCCATTTCTATAATGTGTTTATTCCACAATTCTCTCTTTTTACGTCTGCATATATAGTTTGCTTCCTGCCGTTTCTTTTGATATTCATTGTACTTGTTCCTTGTTGGACAAAACAATTATTAGAAGTATTCTCTGTTATGCAAGCGAAACTTGGACATTATCTAAGGAGACAGAAGCTAAACTAGGTATATTTGAACGCAAAATACTCAGAAGAATTTTTGGACCGGTGCAAGAAAATATGCAGTGGAGAATGCGTTATAATAACGAGCTATATAAATTATATAAAAGTTTTGATGTTGTTACTTTCATCAAATTAAGGAGGCTTGAATGGGCCGGACATGTCTATCGGATGGAAGGGAACAGAATACCAAAGAAGATCTTAGAAGGGAAAATACATGGTAAAAGACCAATTGGAAGACCCAAAAATAGATGGATAGCTGCGGTAACGATCGATTCTCAGGACTATCTCGGAACAACTGCCTGGAGGAGATTAGCACAGGACAGGGACAGTTGGAGGAAGAAAATTGAGGAGGCTAAGGCTCGACTTTGGGCTGCGATGCCATCGCAGTAGTAGTAGTAGTTCCCAATATCAGGTAATCTATGGCGAATCCTCGGCCTCATCTCTCCAAATATCATCTCGCTATCACCAATTCCATCGACGCTAAATAACCTCGTAGTTGATACAGCGTTGTTAAATAACCAAGTAAAATAAAAAAAAAAAAACATTGACAAGGGACAGCATTCGTGTACTGGACGGCATTCGAACCTACTATCGCGGTTCCACGCAAAACTGTAATAGGCTAAGTGTTACGAACCCTGGTCTTTGCATACACTTCAGTTGGCCTACGTCGAAATAACAAAAACTAAGATACCAGAACTTTGAAGAGTTTGATGATAATGTGTACTTTTTAACATGGAGCTCATTTCCCCAGTGAATTTTTGTACGTCCTTTAAAACTTCTTTCTAATTTTAGACAGAAAGTTTAAATCACCTCATAGTCCCTAACTCGTTCCCAAAGTTGATTCTTTTAGGAAAAAAAGAAGCGAACTCAATTTTGGTTTGGAATAAGAACAGAGATTTGGTTGTGCTTCGTTTTTCATTACAAGCCAGCCTTCTAAAATATCTGCCCCTTCCTCCTCTGCCCGTTACGTTGTGGACACGATCTCATAAACTTCAAAAGCGCCTCTTTCCCCCTGAGAGAGGGAGTCGGATAGAAATGTACAAGCTAATCTTTTCCCTCCCTGCTCGCAGAGGGCAACACTGATGCCAGACTCACGCCTGGCTCCAGACATTCAAAGGCATCACATTCTTTTTTATTTAAATTTTGCTGTGCATTTAACGGCTCGGAACTGTTCCTGATTATTGGCCATGCCTTCTATATTTTTTATAACAAAAGGGTGTCTAAATTAATAGCCTTAAACAGACCCTTTCAGCTTTTGACATTCCTTCATTGCACATGAGTATAAAAGCTTATAACTTGTGTCGCAAGTTAATTAGAGTCCACATTCTTTGTGAATGATTGATGGATAAAATAAATAAACTATTGTGAATTGCTGTGAGTTATCCTTCTCTTCGTAGAAAGGAAATCGCGCTATTAGAGACAATTCACATACAAAACTATCACCGTTTCATTTATACTATATAATAAATATTCAATCATAAACATCACTTTGCCGACTGTCAAATATTTCGAACGATAGCAAACGACTCAAGAAGAAGGGTACTTGAGTATAGAAATTTCAAATTAAAATCGACCGAGACTTACTTTGTGCAACAGCAGTATCGGGCGGGGTTCTCTTTAGGGTAGGCTACTGAAAATAATGGTTAGGCCTATATACTTTCTGTTGTTAAGTGTAGTTGGTATACCTGTTATGTTGCTGCAAATAAATGAAAAAACAAAAGCGAATATGCAAGGTGAAAAATCCAAAAGTGAACAGTGTGCTGAAATAATTAATTTTTAACTACAGAAGGGTGTACACCCCTAAAATTCATTGCAGAATGGTTTCAGTTTATGAGGAGACATCTAAGGAAATCAGCTGTAAAGGTTCCATGTGCGCTGTTTCGTCTCAGTCGAACATCTCTACAGGACAAGCCACGACCAGGCAAGCGCTCAAGGCTGCCACGCTGAATTGAACATGTTTATGCTTTTGTCCGAGAGTATAAGAGAATAAAAATAAGCAATCTCTTGTTTATTACTGTTTATCAGACAATCAGTCAGTGTCAATCAGTCGTTTATTCGGTCGTCATAAATTTCAATTTCCTTTTGTTTCCAACATTAAATAGAAAAATTTAATACTGTAATTCGACAACTTAGTAAGAAAAACACTCACAAGGCTCGTCTCCACTATTAAACATTTAACAACAACATGTTAAATGTTAAATTGTTTACCGTTAGCATCCCAGCATGTTGGTTGAACATGTTAATGCTAATTTCATTTAACACTTTGTCCACACTGTTAAACATATTAAACTTGACTTTCTTTGCGTTGTCCACCATAAACAATCTATGATATTTTAATGTCTTATTTTCAAACCTTGGACAATGGACTCAGATGATGATTTGACTTTTGCAATTGCCTCTGTTGCTTGTTACAAAGCCTTGAAAAGGAAGAAAATTAGAATGTGGGTGCGACAATATCTTAGTAAAAGACACTATGCAGAAGACATTCTAAACGAGCTTAAAGTTCAGATCGATTTGGATTCAAAAACTTGCTGAGAATGTCAGAACACGATTTTAATATAGTGCTGCAAAAATACTTCCTGTTACATCAAAGAAAGACACAATTTAAGAGCAGCCATTTCATCTCGATAAAAAAAATACAACGCGATTAATTGACTATCATAGGACCTACGACTTAATAGATGTTAAAGGAGCGGGTAATATCGTATAATTATTCTTTCCGAAGTTTTACGAACGTTAACACACATCACCAAATACGACCATTACTGACGTCAACATAGCATTAACGTTTAGCGTAAGACGAGAGTGCGAAAACTCTCTATTGTATTCTCGAGAACAACTAAATAATAATTCCAGTTTTCTAAAATAGGCGGCCTTCTTTGTTTTGTCTCTGTATTCTTTTGCAGACAGATCCCACAAACAAGGCCTTTCCATCAGTGCATTTTTATTCTAACGTATTTTCTTTCGTCCATTCCATTACTTCGAACAACTTACAGCCAACACCAAGGACCAATGATAGTATAAAAATGATCAAGATACGCGCCACAAAATCGGAAGTTAGTTGTTGCTATGGAAACTGTACGAACTTTGTCGAATTGTACCGACGCTGCACGAGCAAATGAATTGACTTGACATGTTTTCCATTGCTGCTGGAAAACACGCCAACATGTTAACAGTGTTAACTTCAACATACTCAGTCAACATGTTAAGTCAATTGAGACTTGAAATGTCCATATACATGTTAAATTCAACATATTACATTCAATATTTTGTTGTTAAATGTTTAATAGTGGAGACGAGTCTTTAAGAAATGGAGTAGTTATATAGGCCTACATCCAACCGGGTGAAGAAAGCAAGTCTGATGTGAAGGCAATATTGTATGTATATTTCATGTCAGCAAATACATACGTGTAATGTGGACCTCACAACTTTGCATACGGTGCCACAATTACATTTATTACATAAACACTTTCTGGCGGAATCCTCTATTACACCTAAATTGCATACCTAGTATTTTTTTTATTTCCTCTTATTAACAAACGTCACATTTGTGCCTCCCTTTCCGCCCTTGAAATACAGTTTTTTTATGTATAGTCACTGCTTAATATCAATCATGAACTTATCTTACATTTTTCTTTTAAGTCATATTTATTTTCCAGTTACATTTTTCATCATCATCTAGTAATATTAATCTATTTATTTTACTATACTAAATATTCATTATTTTACTTTCTTTTCTATTTTTAACTAGTCTCATACTATCTTTCCTACAATACTTATCAACAGTCTTTACTTTGCACTATAACAGTTTCTTTTTCTTTTCACTATTTTCTGGAACCTCTTATATCCACCTCCAACTAATGTCTTCTGCTGTACTCCAACTAGGAGAAAGTCTCAGGGGAATGAGACCAGTGGGTGATGCTATCAATGAATGTTGATGTTATAAGATGTCATAAGGTCACACACGTGGGTACACGCATCTTCATTGGCTAACTCTCAAAGATCAAGCGATAACACTGATACACACATATTTATACTATCCTAGTTACAAAATTATATCACGGTTAATCTTCTGGTCTTTTAATCCCTCCATACAGGAAATAACATATACAGGAGAACGCATGGTTTTTAAACTGACGTTATAACGGTAATATTATCTATCTACTTCGCTCCAATAGATGACGCAATAGTAAGCACATTCCTTTCACGGTTAATCTCCTGGTTGGAGAACAGTACTCTCACCTTCACTACAAAACTAATGACTTAATCTAGCGTATTCAAAATTGTCACTTCGCAATTTCTGTCGT
The DNA here is from genome assembly GCF_040183065.1 of Periplaneta americana. NCBI lineage: Eukaryota > Metazoa > Arthropoda > Insecta > Blattodea > Blattidae > Periplaneta > Periplaneta americana. The sequence goes on from NC_091118.1 coordinate 142,677,734, forward strand.
GTATTGTTATGGCAGACATCGGTGACATTGTATGTACACGGGTCTTAATAAAATTATTTCAATTAATCACTAAACTTAGAAAAATATATAATAATTGGCACGAAATAGAAGTAACATAGCTCACTGAACCATAAATTTAATTCGGAAAATATTTCCTGTGCTACTTTGACGCTCTCTGACATTTGTATTTTTCTCAGGCCGTTTTCTGTTTATGCCCATTTTACACTCTCTGACTTTTCCCGGAATAAAACTGTAGCATAAATCGATAACTTCTTATCCCTTTAAGGCGAGGGTTGAGAAATGCAAATGCGTTCTGAAGTATGAAGGGAAGAACCTATTGAAGTGTACCAGAAGAAGATGGAAACATAATATTAGGATAGCTTAAAGAGAGGCTTTGTATGACGTAGTGAATTGGATTGGCATCGCGCAGATTACCGTTAAATGACGAAATTTTGTAAGAATGTTAATTAAGTTCAAGATATATAAAGTTTGTAATTCAAGAATTACTAGTCACATATAAATTTTTCCATCGTATATCCATTCCCGTTCCTGATTTGTATGCAAATTAATACTTCATAGTTTATTCGACATGATGAGCACTCGTCTATAATTATTCTAATATGAAAATATTCATGCAATTAAAATATTCTATTAGAACAATGTGTTAAATTATACAATGAATCTCTTTTTTCCCCCTTGAGGTTAAACGTCACCTTTCACTAGCCGCAGCTGCAATAACTGTTTTCCTTATGCGGCCCACAACATAGTCGTAAAAGAATCTTTGAGACACTCGCTCATTATTACCACTAATTATTATTACTAGGGACCGTACTTTGTCCCAGCAGGCTACAAGACCAAGTCTTAGTGGAGTTTTTAAGTGTACGACGTGCGTGCATCTAGCAAGCGAAATACTTAACTGACGGCTCACGCTACTATTCTTTCGTAAAATGGAGCAGAACAAAACATGGACCATTTTAAGAATTACACTAATATTTACAATTTAAATTGTTTGAACTATATACACTAGAATACGTTATTTTTACTATTTTCAGTAGTAAAAAAATAAATTATAATTATTACATACCATTCGGAGTGAAGTCGTCTATCTCGTTCATATAACTTCAGACTTCTGGAAAGAAAGAAAGTATAATGCATTCAGCAAAATAGAGGTGTGAACCAGGAATGACTTGACGTAACTTCTAATGCATATTTTGTAGTCATAACTTTTGTTGCTATTGTACATTTGTATAACTGTGATAGGGATTGTGAAAGTATATTGTTTACTGGATAATGCTTGATAACATATGAGCGACATAAATGTTACATATACGGCCTATTAATATTATGTCTGAACTGCGACCGAACACGAGCGCTGCTCATTCGGTCTCAAATTTTGTTAATACTACTGTATCTCCTTTTTTATATTGATTGTATTATTTTATTTCTATTTCTCTTGTTTGTAATTATATTCTTTATTCTGTATATTTAAATTTAAAATAAATAAATAAATAAACAAATAAATAAATAAATAAATAAATAAATAAATAAATAAAAACGGGTATCCTTCAAAATGTATTGGAAAACAGATCTAAAAATTTAACAGTAAACATCATTATCATCTTTATCCTTCTAAACATTATCAATACTATCCTCATCATCAGCACCACCACACCACCACTATTCTTATCATTAACATTGCTATCTTCGTTATAATCATCACTAACCTCATCATCACATCACCTTTGTCATCATTATCACCATTATCACAATCTTTACCACAATAATCACTATTCCCAACACCTTAATCAGCATTCTTCTCCTCTTCATAACATCTATGTTCCTCAGCATAGTTATTAATCTCGTGTTCACTATCATAATTATTATAATCATCATAATCATCAAAATCCATCAATTTCAAAAACTCACACTCATTAACTCCAACCTCATAATCCTCACCTTCTTCCTATTAATTATCACGTTTTTTTTTCCATAAACGTTACATTCTTCATTCAACATCACCCATCCCCTCATAATCGTCGCTCTCCTCTCCATAAACGTTATCTTCCTTTTTAAACGACACTCTACTTCTCATAATCGTCACCCTCTTCCCCATGAACGTATATTTCCCATTAAACGTCGCCCTAAATCTCATAATCGTCACTGTCCTCCTCATAAACGTTATCTTCCTCGTTAACGTCACCCTACACCTCAAAATGTCACCTTCTTCCCCACAAATGTTACCTTCCTAATTTAACCTCACCTTATTCCCCATAATCGTCACTCTCTTCCCCATAAATGTTATCTTCACCATTAAATGTCACCCTATTCTCATAATCGTCACTCTCCTCCTCATGAACGTTATCTTCCTCGTTAAACGAACCCTACTCATAATCGTTACCGTCATATAAACGTTATCTTCCTCATTAAGCGCCACCCTACTTCTCTTAATCGTCATCCTCTTCCCCATAAACGTTAGCTTCCTAATTAAACCTCACCCTACTCATAATCGTCATTCTCCTCCCCATAAACGTTATCTTCCTCTTTATACGTCACCCAACTCCTCACAATCGTCAACCTCTTTCCCATAAACGTTATCTTTCTTATTAAACGTCACCCTACTCCTCATAATCGTCAACCTACGCCCCATAAACATCATCTTCCTTATTAAACGTCACCTTACTTCTCATAATCGTCACCCTCTTCCCCATAAACATTATCTCCCATTTTAAATGTCACCTTAGTTCTCATAATCGTCACCCTCTTCTCCATAATCATTATCTTCCTTATTAAACGTCACCTTACTTCTCACAATCGTCACCCTCTTCCCCATAAACATTATCTCCCTTTTCAAAATGTCACCTTACTTCTCATAATCGTCACCTTCCTCCCCATAAACATTATCTTCCTCATTAAACGTCACCCTATTCCTTATAATCGTCACCTTCCTCCCCATAAACATTATCTTCCTCATTAAACGTCACCCTATTCCTTATAATCGTCACCTTCCTCCCCATAAACATTATCTTCCTCATTAAACGTCACCCTATTCCTTATAATCGTCACCTTCCTCCCCATAAACATTATCTTCCTCATTAAACGTCACCCTATTCCTTATAATCGTCACCTTCCTCCCCATAAACATTATCTTCCTCATTAAACGTCACCCTATTCCTTATAATCGTCACCTTCCTACCCATAAACATTATCTTCCTCATTAAACGTCACCCTATTTCTTATAATCGTCACCTTCCTCCCCATAAACATTATCTTCCTTATTAAACGTCACCCTATTCCTTATAATCGTCACCTTCCTCCCCATAAACATTATCTTCCTCATTAAACGTCACCCTATTCCTTATAATCGTTATCTTCCTCCCAATAAACATTATCTTCCTTATTAAACGCCACCCTATTCCTTATAATCGTCACCTTCCTCCCCATAAACATTATCTTCCTCATTAAACGTCACCCTATTCCTTATAATCATTACCTTCCTCCCCATAAACATTATCTTCCTTATTAAACGCCACCCTATTCCTTATAATCGTCACCTTCCTCCCCATAAACATTATCTTCCTCATTAAACGTCACCCTATTCCTTATAATCGTCACCTTCCTCCCCATAAACATTATCTTCGTCATTAAACGTCACCCTATTCCTTATAATCGTCACCTTCCTAACCATAAACATTATCTTCCTCATTAAACGTCACCCTATTCCTTATAATCGTCACCTTCCTCCCAATAAACATTATCTTCCTTATTAAACGTCACCGTATTCCTTATAATCGTCACCTTCCTCCCCATAAACATTTTATTCCTTATTAAACGTCACCCTATTCCTTATAATCGTCACCTTCCTCCCCATAAACATTATCTTCCTTATTAAACGTCACCCTATTCCTTATAATCGTCACCTTCCTCCCAATAAACATTATCTTCCTTATTAAACGTCACCGTATTCCATATAACCGTCACCTTCGTCCCCATAAACAATTTATTCCTTATTAAACGTCACCCTATTCCTTATAATCGTTACCTTCCTCCCCATAAACATTATCTTCCTTATTAAACGTCACCCTATTCCTTATAATCGTCACCTTCCTCCCCATAAACATTATCTTCCATATTAAACGTCACCCTATTTCTTATAATCGTCACCTTCCTCCCAATAAACATTATCTTCCTTATTAAACGTCACCCTATTCCTTATAATCGTCACCGTCCTCCCCATAAACATTATCTTCCTTATTAAACGTGACCCTATTCCTTATAATCGTCACCTTCCTCCCAATAAACATTATCTTCCTTATTAAACGTCACCCTATTCCTTATAATCGTCACCTTCCTCCCAATAAACATTATCTTCCTTATTAAACGTCACCCTATTCCTTATAATCGTCACCTTCTTCCCCATAAACATTATCTTCCTCATTAAACGTCACCCTATTCCTTATAATCGTCACCCTCCTCCCCATAAACTTTATCATTCTTGTTAAACGTCATACTTCTTATAACCGTCATAATCCTCACAGCTGCTACCGTTATCTTCATAATCGTCACATACATCGTGTTGATGGTTGTCATCATCATATAAGTGATAATTCTCATATCCTCAAAATCGTCGTCCGTAGTGTAATGGCTTAACATACTAGCCTCTGGATTCAAGAGTGGGGAGTTCGAACCCTACCAGAGGCCATAGATTGCGAACAATAGAACTCTTGGCATGGTTATCTCTGAGGGGGCAGCGGATCTGTGAGTGCAGTATCGTAGATTAACGTTACATGCAATAACGTTGTCCCTGATAAGAGAGCTTCACGAAATATTTTCCGAACCTTTCTCAGCCACTTGTATTTCGACGCTGAGCATCCTCTGCAGTTGAAATCGTCGTTAAATAATAGAATATGCCCTACTAATTCTACGACATGGGCTTATTATCTCTAGTTTTCCAGGATTTGATAAATTTGAACCAGAAGTAGAAGAGAGACTTCTTGTTAATAATCAACTTTATAGACAGAAACAAAATAAAAATGGTGTAATTTTGAAATCACTAGCGTTATTTGTCACTGGAGCATTAATTTCTCTCTGCACGCGGTATACAGTACATGCGTGCGTACTAATGACGTCCTATTCAAAAACTCAATGTGCGTGTGAAGGAAACACATGCACACTCACGCACACACTGTCACACTTCCATTCACTCTAATATGCAGTATATAATTACTTCATTAGTGTTACTTTCAAGTTCTCGAAAAGTTCTCTCTCTCCCCTCATTATTTCCCAAGTTTATCTTGCGGTGTAATATTACTTATATTCTAGAGCCTCAATTTAAAAATCCTGATAATGACCATGTTTACTGTTATCGATAAATCATAACGTCTTGAGTGACAGCAATTTAGGAATACCGTAGCAGACATGCGGTAGATTTAACCACTGGATATTATGCCTGAAATATTTCATTTCTGACTCTAATTGTACAAGTTACTTGGGGAAAGTTGTCCAAATGTATCGATTTTCTAACAGAATGTCGAATGCTAATTATAACAGGGGTGCACAGTGTTTTTATTTACTGCTTAAATGTCTTATTTATTGTACAACGGCTTACCTCATATGATTAAAGTTCACAAAAAACCTGCTCTCCCAATTTCTTGGTTGTGTAGGGCTATTTCACCAAGTTTCAGTCTAAGCCCTTATCTAGAGTATCTAGACATTTCTTCGAGCAGTAGACAAAGAAAAAAACTTCCATAATCTACCGTCGAGATAAAATCTGTCCATAGTAACAACGGTAATCATGATGATGATGATGAGGATGATAACAAGAAGCCGATATGTCGTTATCAGAAGAGGAGATAATACTAAAGAATATGCTTCTAGAGCTATATGACAACTGTGAGCAATACAGGATCAAGATAGACGAAGACAACAGCTATCGAATGACATGAACTGCTGCCAGGAAGGCAAAAGGCAAAGGAAGCTTTTAATAGAAAAAGAAGCATCTGCATACCTCTGGAAGAAGAACTAAGGAAGAGACTTTTGAAGTGCTTTGTGTGGAGTGTTTTATTGTATGGGGCAGAAACATGGACATTACGACGAAGTGAAGAGAAGCGACTAGAAGCATTTGAAATGTGGATATGGAGAAGAATGGAACTTGTGAAATGGACAGATATAATAATAAATGAAGCTGTGCTAGAAAGATTGCGTGAAGAGAGAATAATGCTGAAATTGATCAGAAAAATGAAATTAAATTGCCTGAATCACTGACTAAGAAGAAACTTTTTCACTAAAGATTATTATTTGTTTTGCTCCTACAGAATATATATGTTACTTTTTAGTAGGTTATTTTACGACGCTTTATCAACAGCTTTGGTTATTTAGCGTCTGAATGAGATGATGGTGATAATGCCGGTGAAATGAGTCCGGGGTCCAACACCGAAAGTTACCCAGCATTTACTCATATTGGGTTGAGGGAAAACCCCAGAAAAAACCTCAACCAGGCAACTTGTCCCGACCGGGAATCGAACCCGGGCCACCTGGTTTCGCGGCTAGACGTTCTAACCGTTACTCCACAGGCGTGGACTATATATATCTGTTACGGTAATAATTAATATTAGAGGAGAAAAATTCGCTCCGGCGCCGGGATCGAACCCGGGTCTTTGGTTCTACGTACCATAACAGATAACAGATATATTCTGTAGGACCAACAAATAATAATCTTTAGTAAATTCTTCTAGCAACAATGCATATATTTCTGTACAGATTACTGTGCACATTACTTTGGAATCCCGGCCACGAAGTCACTCAACTGATTGCGCTCCTTGTATAATGGCAGTTGACTTAATAAAATGTCAACATACATGTCAAAATTGGAGTCAGGCCACAAAGGGAAAAACACTGGAGGAGGGGAGTTCGATCCGGTGCTGTGGATTGGACTTCGGCGTAGCTCAATGGTGAGAGCGCTTGGTATGTAGAACCAAGGACCCGGGTTTGATCCCTGGCGCCGGAGAGAATTTTTCTCCTCTAATATTAATGTTAAGGAGAAGCTGCCTAGTGAAGGATGCACTGGAAGGAACAGTGAACGGGAGAAAAGCTCGTAGGAAAAGAAAATATCAGATGATAGACAATATTAAGATACAAATAAGAATAATATATGTAAAGCAGAAAATAGGAAACGTTGGAGTATGCTGGGTTTGCAGTGAACAATGAATGAATGAATGAATGAATAATGACAATAAAGCTCAATGGAAATAATAAGATATACCGAGAGTCATAATTTACTCCGGGATTTTAGTCAGCCCTAAAAATGCAATGGTAATACAGTAGCGTGCAAATTAATCCGAACAACGTAATTACTTATGCAAAAACACTCAAACGGGATAAAAAAAGGATCTAAGACATACCTCAGTAATTTATGTGGCCTCCCTTGTTCCTAATAACAGTTATGAGACGAATGGATTCCACTAATTTCCCACAAATATTCTTCATTTCTTCATCGCGAAACCATACAACAATGAGGGCAGAAATCATCTTCTCCTTTGTAGAACAATCCATTTTTTGCATTCTTCTTTTGCAAATTGACCACAAATTCTCAATGGGGTTGATGTCGGGTGAGTTGCCTGGCGAGGGGAGTACCTGAATATTTCCTTGTTGAAGAATTCTGTAATTTTTCGAGACGTATGGCATGGTGCCAGGTCTTGTTGGATCACACCTCTGCCATCCGGAAATGATTTTTGCAGCTGGGGTACGATTCTGGTTTCCAATAAATGAATTATATTTGTCAGAATTCATCATTCCCTTGATAGGTATTAATGCTCCAGGCCCTTCATGTGTAAAACGATCCCAAAACATTACTTTAGGGGGGTATTTGGGTGCTTGTTGGAGATGAGCTGCTGTTACTTTTTCGGATCCTTTCCGTACGTAAGAAACACGATGGCCGTGGACCTCGAAATGAGACTCATTGGAAAAAAGTACATTCTTTCAGTCATTCACTGTCCAGTGTTGATGTAATTTTGCCCACATTAAGCGTTTTTTGCACATAACAGGGGTTAGCAGTTGCTTCTTAATAGGCTTACGGGCCTCTTGTCCAGCTTCCAAAAGCCTACGCCGCACTGTTGTGACGTGAATATTCGCCCCAGTGGTAGCCATTAACTCGCGGGTTATGTCGACAGCATTAGTCTAGGATTTAATTTACTTTTCCTGACAATTAAACGATCATCTGCAGGTGAAGTCTTCCTTTTCCGGCCACAGTTTCCTTTCTTCTGGGGTGTGATGGATCCAGTCTCCCTGTATCGTTTTATGATCGAATTAACAGTAGCCAAACCGATGTGACATTCTGCAACAATTTGCCTCTGTGTCATAGAAGAATGCTCTGCTAATGTTATAATTTTAGACCGTTTTCGTGGAGTTGTATCCATTTGTGAAGACGACAGAATGTACACAGGATTGCAGTATTAAGTCTTCAACACAACTGAAATGCTTATAGTCTAAGTACAAAACGACAGGCAAAATGTCACATATTATAAAAAAAAATGACAGACCTTCAACAATGGAATTACACGTACTACAGATGTCAATTAAAGCGGTATGAGCAGCTGTGAGGCCAACAATGACAGAAAATGTAAAAATGTGTCGTGTTCGATTAATTTGCACGCTACTGTAGATAAAACAAAGGAGTACATGTTGTTTGAAGGGGAAAGTTTCAAATATTGTTGAGTTTTACTTTGATACTTTTATAAAGCAATGTATTCATGGACTCTTGAAACGTAAAAGAAACTGAAGTTACAGCTACAAACAGAATGTGGACATGAGCTAAGAAGATTTAGGTGTAGTACGTTCTAGAGCATTCCTGCACAAACAGCGCTCAACGAGCGCGCGCACTCCTTCGGAGGGGGAGAGAGGTGTTTACCGCTCGCCGAAACGGAGAGGAAGATACGTCAGAATGACATAGACTTGATATAGGTAGAGGAGACGGAAATGACCATTCAGTTATCTAGTGGACTGAGTGTGTAGGCATATTCTCAGTAACTGTTTCACGTTGCTTACCTACTGCTACAGTACAGTATGGAGGAATCTAAATGATGGAACATAACATTTAACATTTAACGATTTACAGCTAGAACTTATTGATCTTCAATGTGACTTAAGGGCTAAAGATCGTTTGAAGAATACTACTAGCCTGGTTGAGTTTTACAAGACTAAACACTAGCAATAATATCCACGACTACACAGGCTGGCTGTGAAAATGATTGCTATGTTTGGCTCAACATTTATATTTGTGAGCAACTGTTTTCTATAACCAACTTCAATAAAGGCAGACATCGAACATCTGTAACTGATGTTTCATTACGATCAGTAGGCTACTGTTCCTTTCAGCTGCCAACAGCATAAAACCTCGTTTTGATGTACTGGTAAATAAAAATATAACAAAATGATATTGTACATTTAAGTAGCTATAGAATTTCTATTATTTCTGTAAAATAAATATTTCTTTATTAATTAATAACAGTCCAAGATAGTTTTGCAAACACTGAACGGAAATTCATTTCATAAACACTCTTAATAGTACAGTATTTCTTTTTGTGTATATTTGTACGAGATCACCCCTTCTTCCAGTCCACCCTTATACAGAGCGCACCTAATATCTGCATTACGCTCATGAGCTGTGAGCCGGCTCGGAGAGCGCAAACCTTGTGCAGGCCTGTTCTAGAGCTTGCAAGAATCAATTCCTTTATCATTTTGCAGCGACATTTTCGTTCTAGATTTCACAAGAGTGCATCTGCAGATAAAACAATAGCCCCAATCACCGTTAAAATAAATCTTGCAACGTGGCCACTGTCGTGGTAACCGACTGAGTATCTACAGCAGAGGGAGGGGGGAAGGTAAGAGTGTACGCCGTGCTTGCTAGAGTAGCCGTGCTGTTGCGAAATGTTTCATAGGAACATAACGATGAATGTTAGAGAAGAAAACTTAATTAGATTTTCAAATCTCTTCTATCTATTACCAGTTTCATTTTGCTGCAGAGGTTACCATCCACCCTGTATTCAGGAAAATTAGTCATGAATGCTATTTAACACTTATGGTGAAAACGTTATTCGAACTATTCAACTGCTAAAGCCGAGCACAACCAGAAAAGGAAGACAAGAAAGATTCAACCACTTGCTTTTTATTAATCTTTCACTACATCGTATCGATGTGATGACATGTAATTTTAACATGAGTACAGTGTTCTTCTCTAATACTTATAAAATAATATAACGTTATGAAAATCTCTGAACTCTACCGACTTCTGAGGAAACATATATATATATATATATCAGTTATCTAGGTCACATGTGAAAGAGCATTCTCTACATGTACCAGTATGTCAATATGGAAACTAGGTCTCCGCGCAACACGAACTAGAAATAGGTCACTACCTTATATTTGATCATACTATCTTCCTACTCACGACTGTCATAAAGTTGTCTAAGTTGGCACATAGACTAATAAGAGACGTCTATTATTGTATTACGAAAAGATAACTGACAGATTACTAGGTGAACTATGAAAGGAATATATTTGTTATAATTACTTTAATAAAATAAAAAACTCTTGAACTTCAAATTTTACACGACAATCCATATTCCATCCTTCTCCTTTATTATTGAGCACTTGGTCTCTCTCTATTTATACTTACAAATGGCTTTTAAGGAACCTGGAGGTTCATTATTGCCCTCACATAAACCCGCCATCGCTCCCTATCCTGAGCAAGATTAATCCAGTCTCTATCATCATATCTTACCTTCCTCAAACCCTCAAATCCATTTTTATATTATCCTCCCATCTACGTCTCGGCCTCCCCAAAGGTCTTTTTCCCTCCGGCCTCCCAACTAACACTCTATATGCATTTCTGGATTCGCCCATACTTCCTACATGCTCTGACCATCTCAAACGTCTGGATTTAATGTTTCTAATTATATCAGATGAAGAATACAATGAGTGCAATTTTACGTTATGTAACTTTCTCCACTCTCCTATAACTTCATCCCTCTTAGCCCCAAATATTTTCTTAAGCAACTTATTCTCGAACACTCTTAACCTCTGAATAATTTCAAGGGAAAAATTGTTCCGGGGCCGGGTATCGATCCCGGGACCTCTGGTTGAACGTACCAGCGCTCTACCCCTGAGCTACCCGGGAACTCCACCCGACACCGTCTCAACTTTTCCCTTTATATCCACACAACTCGCGTGGGCTGACGAAACGCCAGAGACCCACAACGAGTGCACACAATCTCTGTGTGACTTGGAATTGTGGTTTTCTGTTAACGTACACAGTAACGTATATATTATGCAAATCTAGTCTTTCAGGTGAAGCTCCCTGTAAAGCAGATTTGAATAATTTCAAGCGGTGTCGGGTGGAGTTCCCGGGTAGCTCAGGGGTAGAGCGCTGGTACGTTCAACCAGAAGTCCCGGGATCGATACCCGGCCCCGGAACAATTTTTCCCTTGAAATTATTCAAATCTGCTTTACAGGGAGCTTCACCTGAAAGACTAGATTTGCTTACTCTTAACCTCTGTTCTTCCCTCAAAGTGAGAGTCCACGTTTCACAACGATACAGAACAACTGGTAATATAACTGTTTTATAAATTCTAACTTTCAGGTTTTTTGAGAGCAGACTGGGTGAAAAAAGCTTCTCAACAGAATAATAACATGCATTTCCCATTGATCTTACTATCTTTCTACTCACGATTGTCATAAAGTTGTCTAAGTTAGCATATATGGGTAGACTAATAAGAGCCAAGTCTATTATTGCATTACGAAAAGATAACTGACAGATTACTAGGTGAACTATGAAAAGAATATATCTGTTATAATTATTTTATTAAAATAAAAAACAGAACGAATATTTCTGTATGTAAAAAAAATTAAATAGTATATGATTCAATATTCATGTTTGAAAATGTTACACTTCTGGGGACCTCAAAATCTGGTAAAGATTTAACAAAACATTCTCTTTATTTCATGAAATAATTGAAAATTTGTTTAAAAATAATACGAATATGATTCTCAAAACGGTATTTAGAAGCTGAATTCATAATTTTTGCTTCATATGAACAAATTTTACTCTAACCTGCATGAAATGTCATAAATAATAAAGTTCTGCATGCAATAATCTAATACAATAATGCATTACACAAAAGAGAACAACATTATTATAGCAAATCCAAATTTCAGACACAAAATAATTAATTTACCAAACACAGCAGCTTAGACCAGTGATGTCAAAGCAAGCGCATTTTTCTGACCTTGACGTCGTGCGCAGGCATTAAGCGCTAGGTATGCTAGGGGGAATAAGCAGCCTGTTGGATTAAGAAAACAGTGGTGCACAAACTCTTCAAACGGAACGTGAAATTTTATGTCATTATATTTATATGGCTTCTTTCTGTTATTTTCTATATTCTCTGTAAACAAAAGTACTAACACCTATTTCTTAGCCTAATATTGCAGTTGTGTTTTAAACGTTAATAACATAATAAAGAGTAAAGAAGGAATATTCACACAAATTCCACAATAACTACAACTATACTGTACTAAGTGAATTAAACACATCATTCATAAAGAAAGTGTTATCCCAAAGAAAGACACTGAATATGACATGATAAGTTGAAATTGATATTGATGGTATCTTTAGCCTTATAAAAGTAATCAAAACAATATTATAGTACAAAGCAAAGTTGTCTAGGTATATGTTTTAACTGAAACTAATATTACATAATAAAACTCTTATCGCATTATGTTTTTAGATGATATTGGTGCGCAACTATCTGTTATGAGAATATTACATTATCTCGAAATCTGCTGAAGCTATAGAGCTGACGTTTTACCAAAACATAGGCACATATCTTTTGTTTGTGATGTAACAGTATTTGCTTTGTTAATTCATTTCCTTACAAACATTTTCCATGCGAATATTTTCACACATTTTAATATACTATCATCAGTAATACGTATTTAGGATATATTAGATTTACGAAAACATTGTTTTAGTACCTGTAAGGCTACTAAACAAACATATCTGAAAATTTCACTTTTCTATAAAAAGAAGTTTAGAAAATATTCCTTTTGAATAAAAAAGCAAACTTGTGAAAAATGAGCATTAAAATTAAAACTTACATTCTTATAATGCAATTATACTTCTCAGACAAATCTAAAAGTTAACATGGATACAGTTTTAAAAAGTTCTCTTCCCTTTATCCATTGAATCAGTGCTGGCCATCCCTGTATATAGCTCGACCAAGCAGGATATACGACCTCTTTCGTCTGTCTCTTTCCTTTCCACTGTAAAGCGCTCAGGCTCTCCTGGGCTCTAAAGCGCGCGCTTGCTCCTATGGGCATCAGTTGACATCACTGGCTTAGACTATAGTTTTGTTCATCCTCTGTCAGCCTTGTCACTGACTTATGGGCCTTCTCCACGAAACCTAATTTTGAAGCGCATATGTCACAACAGAAATACCGTTTGACTTGGGGTATTTTCCTACAAAATCGTATATCTATCCCTATAAAACAGAAATTAGCAATAAACTCAATTTTGCTAAAATTTAACTTAAGAGATTTCTCATAAAACCGATTCATTTACTGTGATAACGAGAGAAAGGGAAGATAAACAATGCAGTTTAAGAGTACAGTGTCGAAACAGACCAGGCAGAGCATAGTACACAATGTCAGGCAACGCGGCCATCTGGACTATAAGCCAAGAAAAATTTCACCTCATTCCATAACCACTTAATCTGTACTTGTTATCAGAACAACATACCGACTATATATAATCTAAAAGCAATGTTTTGGCTCAGTCCTATTTGAAGGGTTTCAAACCCGACATGACTAATACACATGAAATAGTTCCGGAGCTGCTCAAGGTTAAATCCATATGCTGCCAAATTTAATCACACAACTGCGGGCTTCATAGTTACAACAAGGTAGATCAAGATAAGAAAGTGTGATTAAGAAAATAAAAAAAATTTTGTGATATTGTGCGATAGTCACGTATGGCTTGAAGCCCTTCATTTATGGGTTATATTTGAACAAAATCATGACACACAATATCATAAACGATAGCGCGTGATACATAGTTTTTTTTAAGTTGGTTATTTAACGACGCTATATCAACTACTAGGTTATTTAGCGTCGATGCGAGATGATATTTGGCGAGATGAGGCCGAGGATTCGCCTAGATTACCTGGCATTTACTTTAGGAAAAACCCAATTAGGTAATCAGGCCAAGCGTGGATCGAACCCGCGCCCGAGTGCAACTTCAGACCGGCAGGCAAGCGCCTTAAGGGTATATGTACTGTACGTGAACAAACACAAATATTATCAGAAAGTCCAGGCTCTAAATTTCTAAAATTTTATAAGAAAATGAACTCACAATTGGACAAAAATTACAAGGTACCACAGCAAGACTTAGAACTGAAATATCTGACAAAAGTATAAAAAAAGGTTACTAATAGTATTTTTAAAACCAGTTTTATCAAAATTTGAAAAATAAACAAACAAACAAAAAATTCTGCAGTTACATCGTTTGGTAACCATAACATTATTATGGTCTCTCTGACATCTTTAATACTTTTCCTGTATGTAATAAACACTTATTTCTGAAAAGTAGACTACTCTCAGATATGTAGAGCTGTTAATTTTAATATAATTAATTTTTTATTTTCTATATAAAATATATTACAATTTACATAATGTTTTGAAACCTAATTTTTCTATTTTCAAAGAAATGGGCATCATTGTAGTCTACCTTTTGCATAAATGCATGTTAAATCAGTGTACAACATTTCAGAACTCTATCTCTAATGGTTGTAGAGTTATGAAATAATATGTATGAAAATTTTAAAATTTTGGAAAATATAATTTAAAGTAAAAAGTGAATTCTAAAAAAAAAAATTATTAGTAACTTTTTGTATACTTTTATCAGATATTTAAGTTCTAATGAATCTTGTTGTGGTACCTTGTAATTTTTGTCCAATTGTGAGTTCATTTCCTTATACAATTTTAGAAATTTAGAGCTTGCAATTTCTGATAATATTTGTGCTCGTTTACGTACATATACTCTTAACCTACTGAGCTACGCCGGTGGCTGGTTCATAGTGATGCTTTCATTTTTACCAAATAAGTCGCCATATCTCCGTTCCAAATCCGATCCATGATCATATGAAACTCATTTACTCGAAATGGTTTCAAGAATCATATTCTAAAGTTATGAGCTTCCTGCATAAATCATCCTGTATTTCCTAAACTTTCCGTTAAATTAACAATATAATTGTAATACTGTTAAAACAACTTTCTTCGTTCTCGAATGGTGTACGTAGTCATCCGTTCCGCTCCTTCTAAAAGTGTGTCAAATGACGTGTACAGTATCCTAGAATTTTTCTAGGCGCCATACTATTTTTCCGCCATGCGCCATACTACGTAATATCGCAGTTCAGCCGCCAGTTCATATGTTACACTATTATCTCGGAAATGTTGAAACCTGATATTTCAGGTGAAGTTGAAACACATGGACAATTGCAGAAAAAGAACAACTTTTTCCATTTGTGCTGTTCAACAAATTGCATCATCTTAGATATTGTGCTGTGCTGCTCGTACCCATGCGGTTATCTCCGACAGTCTGCTATCTGGTTTGACTCACTCTCAAGACGCTGCGAACGGACTATAGTCTGCACTTGCCCGTCGCCACCATTAGCGACGTTAAGATGACCCGGACGACGCCTGGCTAGGTCATGCCCGGAAATGTAGGTGTGGTCACTTCTAATATCGTGCAATGTAGGCTAACTGACAATAAAACTATTTTTTTTTTGTTTCGAAGATCGTCTGTCCTATATGCTGGTTTCTCCGTACATATTGCAATACATATCATTGTGGAAGATCCAGACAACTCATTTCTTTACCTTTAACGCCAATTATCGTGTTTTGTTGTAACGTACCTCTTACTAACTACTGATATTAATATGACATTTTCTGTATTTAATTTAATTATTGCTTGTCCTTAGCATGCCCCGCACATAGTATCCATTTTGTATAATCGCCTTAGTATCTCGATTGAGAGAACTACGAAGGAGAGTCAAAAAGTAACCTTCATAATTCGACCCTCCCAAATATTAACATTATAACTCAATTTTTTATGGGTTTGAGTTATGCTAGTTAATATAGTCTTAAATTGTTTCTTTTTCTTCCAGTTCTATCATTGTACCTCTAAACCTTCACAATCGTATGTAAAATCTTATTGTTACTATCTGTATACACTGATTTACACGATCATTTTAAAACTTCATTTGCTTCTCCAGAAAAATGGGAGGAAGTGAGTTACAATGTTAATACTTGTGAGGATCGAATTGTTTTATTAATTGAATATGTACATTAAGACTAAAAATCACTTTTAACATAGTATAACAGGAACACTTCAATTGAACGTAGTTGGGACTATGTTGAAAAGTGATAAAGTGTTTGTAGTCTTATTGTACAGTACTGGCAAAAAAAAAAAACCAGACCGATCCTTGTATCTGATTTCAGAGCCTTGTTCACTCCAGAGCACAATAGATTGGTAACTAAAACTTTCGTGGTTCGAATCCTGCCTGGAAAGGAAACTTTTTTGGTTCCTTATTCAAATTTATTCCCAATACTTTTCGATTGTTTTACTACTTAACTTATTATTCCCAGAACATGAATTTTATCACCAATCGAAAAGTATTGGGAATAAATTTGAATAAGGAACAAAAAAAGTTTCCTTCCCAGGCTGGATTCGAACCACGAAAGTCTTAGTTACGAGTCTATCGTGCTCTGGAGTGAACAAGGCTCTGAAATCAGCTACAAGGGTCGGTCCGGTTTTTTTGCCACTACTCTACATATTCAATTAATAAAACCATTATTAAGGTTATATTTTGACTCTTCCTTGTAGTTTATGACAACCGGTTCTGATTTCAAACCTCGGCGATGACGGTGTTCTAATTGTGGCGAGAAAAGGTGAAAGCACGCTTCCTGTCTAACAGGATTACGCGATAGCACATACAACAGACCATTGCATGGACAAACTTCATAAGGATAACATTATCAGTAAACATGTGTGGACCTCTCCATCAGCGAACCTTTGTGATTTATCTCGGAAGAACTCTAAAAGATAAAGTCCTACAAAAGTAATACACGTATTCTGGAAGAATTGAAAAAATGGCACCTGGGAAATCTTCGTCCCCATTTCTTATCAGTAGGGTTGGCTGTTTCCGACCCTGAACCTAGAAGTTGACTGTTACAATTACTGTTGATAACTAGGGGAAGGGACATCGGTATGGTGTAGTTGCGCCCCGCGGTCAATCGGGAGGCTTACGCATGGCATAGTTGCGCCCCGAAGAAATCAGGTAGTAGAATGGACATGGCATAGTTGCGCCCCGAAGAAATCAGGTAGCAGAATGGACATGGCATAGTTGCGCCCCGATGGACATAGTACACAAATATTATAATGGTAGCTCCATTGAAAGCAGGTAGGCCTAGCATATGATCAATTTTGCTATTTAAAGTAACACTTTTTTAATTGATCAAATACAATAAATGAAATGCATTTTTTGTTTGTACACCGATGTCTTAACCCTACGGAACAGGGTTTCAAAAATTGAAACTTGGAACCATTGTGAATTGTTAACTCTTTACCCTTTTCACTAAACTTAACATGCATTTTAAATTAACCTCGCTATACGCCACAGACGGTGTGACAATCACTAATAAAATGTCAAGACTGTTAAGGCCCCATATTCTAACGGCTCACTCATTTGAATATGTCAATTAGTAAAGTACTGCCAACTTCATGGTGTTCGTTTTTACGGTAGGCTATCGATAATCACTGCATGAACAGTAGAAAAACAGTTAATAAAGTACTGCCAACTTCATGGTGTTCATTTTAATAAATATTAAATCGAATAAGAAATCAATAAGATTGGTTGATTACGAGTCTCAATTCCCGTAACGTCTTTTTCTCTACTTATTTTATCGGGGCGCAACTATGCCATCCCCTTTTCTCTATCTGATGGGAACGGGGAGCAACTATGCCCACAAAACAGGGACCCTTTTTTATCTACTGCATCTTACCTGATCGTGGGGCGCAACTATGCCCTGCCCAGGGACATACACACTATAGTTTAAGAGTAGGCCTACTGTGCCGAAACAGATCAATCAGAGCTTAGCAATGCGAACACACACTTACTCACTCGCTGAAACATCAAATAATTTATTTATTTACTCACATTGTAGGTGAAGTTAGCCAGTCAGAGAAAATTAATTTATCCACTCACCCACTCATTCCCCCTACTCACTCATTCATTCACTCACTATAAGTGACACTCACTATGAATCATCACTCATTCATTCCATGAATTCAAGACTGTGATCCCAAAACTCGCTCAGTTCATTTGGCTATTTTTATGATTTGTACTCATATACTCGCATCATTTTTTTTTTCTCTGAGACCTCTATCTTCTTCAAAAACAACTCCAATCCTTGTCTAAAAGTTTGTGTTATTGTGCATGTCAATTGCAAAATCGCTCAGTCCGTAGACCGGTGGATACAAAACTAGCTCAGTCCTTTCAGAAAAATGGACTGAACGCGTTTTGGGATCACACTCTTCAATTAATTAATCAGTAATGTCATACAATAACTCATTGAGACATTCAGTCACTCATTCATTTAGTCAGTAGGCTATTTTACGTTATCAACATCTTTAGTTAATTAGCGTCTGAATGAGATGAAGGTGATAATGTCGATGAAATGAGTCCGGGGTCCAATACCGAAGGTTACCCAGCATTTGCTGATATTGGGTTGAGGGAAAACCACGGAAAAAACCTCAACCAGGTAACTTGCCCCGACCGGGAATCGAACCTGGGCCACCTGGTTTCGCGGCCAGACGCGCTGACCGTTATTTCACAGGTGTGGACTTAATTTAGTTAGTCACGGCTTCTTAGTGTAAGGAATAGGAGCTCGATCCCGATAAATCCTGTGGGATATGTATGGAGCATTTCTGTGGGTCTCATTTTCAGCGAGAGATTAGGGGTTTCCCTGTAATTATAATTTTGTCTTTGCTCCAATAATAACATATCAATTGAGCTTTTTTTCTCAATGAGTTATTCCATCTCAAATCGACCGAAATATAGAGAAAATTGACCTTACAATTTCTAAATACAATGAAACTTTTTTGTACGTAGAGAACTGTGATACAATGCTTTGTGCAAAGTTTGAGGCATCAGAACTTCATAGTGTTTAAATTAAAAATATTTAAATTTATCGTATTTTCATAAAATTTACAACTTTAAACTGTTGTAGCTCCGAAACCCTTTCACCCAATGATCAAAATCATGGTTTATTTTGATACTGAGAAATTAAAGTTTATATTGACATATAAACAGACTTTCTTACTTTTATGGAAATGGAGAAATTTAGATTTTTCCTCATTAAGACGCCTTTGGCTAGGAAAAAATATTTTAAAATATATAGTTAGATTCCGCTTTGAAAGTACAAGTATGTTGATAAGAAAGTATTGAAAATATCAAATAAAGAAAATAAATAGTACGCGCGTGAACTAACCAGCTGACTGTGAGACGGGAGCTTAGCCGAGACAAGCAAGGCCAGGAGAAAAACACGTGATGTGTCGTCTAGCAGTCATGGCTGTGCTAGCTTTATCACAGGTTTTCATAAACACAGGAGTAAAATGACGCCCAACGCTCGCTTATCTTCAGCTCTCGGCCAGTGCGAGCGGTACTGCGCCGTTCAAGTCTAGGCGTGTGAAAATAATCTACTCAATACCCTCGAAACTTATTACCGTACCACTAAGCAAACAATGCCGAATCCCTCTTAATAATGCAATGTTTTTTCTCATTATTTTTTTACATTTTTACAAACGACCAAAAAGCCTAAAAGCAAGTAAAATCAGATTATCTGTCTCTCTGTGTACAATAAAAATAAGGATTACTTCTTAACATAACCTACCAAATGTCAGCTTCAATATAAGCTCTCATTCAATGTTCTGCAGTAAATGGTTCCAGAGTTCTGAGCGCTGAAAGAGGCTTGTTTTTATAAAATACGCTAAATTTGTCGCTCAATAATACCAAAACCGTTTGGCTTTCGATAGTATATTTTTGAAAATGCACTCCCCTCAGCACCTTGTATAAGTAGGGAAAAAATTAGATTGTAAAAAAATGCGAGGTTTTTTACTGATCGATTTCATATGGAATATCCCCAATAGACTATGAAGTAGGAAAGGATTGTGTACTAAATAATGCTTGTGTTTAATATCAACCTATAACTTGTTGTATATACTGTATTATGTACAGTAGTGGCAAAAAAAACCGGACCGACTCTTGTAGCTGATTTCAGAGTCTTGTTCACTCCAGAGCACGATAGACTGGTAACTAAAACTTTCGTGGTTCGAATCCTGCCTGGGAAGGAAACTTTTTTTGGTTCCTTATTCAAATTTATTCCCAATACTTTTCGATTGGTGGTATAATTCATGTTCTGGGAATAACAAGTTAATTAAGTAGTAAAATATCGCTGCAATCGAAAAGTATTGGGAATAAATTTGAATAAAGGGACAAAAAAAAAATTCCTTCCCAGGCAGGATTCGAACAAAGAAAGTCTTAGTTACCAGTCTATAGTGCTATGGAGTGAACAAGGCTCTGAAATCAGCTGCAAGGGTCGGTCCGGTTTTTTTTTTTGCCACGACTGTATATCGACAACGAAATTATCGCAAAATCTTTCTCTCTTTGGAAGTAGTTGGAATTTTTCACGAGCTTCTGTTGAAATGTGGTTTTTCTTCAATATTCATTAACTATCTCGGAAATGCATTAAAATACTTGTTGTGCATTCCTTGCAAAAAATTATACATCATTAATCTGAAAATTTCCTCTAAGTGCAATTATATTTTTAATTTCCGACATGCAATTTATATGAAGTGAAATTTTCAAAACTATTAAAAGTGGCTGAGTGTCTGGCTTATAGTTTTGGGTGACTTGTGAACTTCATTCACATCAGAAATCTACTGTGTTTGTTATGCGATACGGTGTTCCTATTTTCCGTTTCTCTCTCGACGAAGAGGGCGAGAGCGGGAGATGTAGTGGAAACGAGACATTTCCTGAGGGAAAACGATCCATCACTATCTTTCCTCATCACAGAACCTGATTGGACTCGCCAGATTTTGAACCTGATCTCTGGCGCAGAAAGCCGTTATCAATAGTGTGTTTCGTAATTAGATTAGCACAGACAAATCATATTGTCGTTAATTTTTATCAAACTACGTACCTACAGGTATTATCACTGTTATTATTTTTACCTATATTTATTTATCACCGCTTTCTCTTCTAGATCATATCGCGACTGTCTGTAGTTTACTGTTGGGATCGCGGTATTGTACTGTGTTTATTACTCCGTTAAATCCGGTATTCGTCTCTGATATTTAACTGAAAACTAGTTACAATAATCATTTGAGGAAAAACAATGTGAAACCTCCAACAGAATGATCAACACCGAATCGCTGGACTTATAATTAGGGATATAAACACTGCGAATCTATGAGAATATAGGCCTCCGTATACTTTATGACAACAAAAAAGAAATATAAGGCAAGAGGCACACCTGTTCTTGTGGTACAGTTCAGAAAAATTCTTACTTCCTTGCCAGCAACTGAATTTTCCTCATCTATTGGAATCGCTTAGTCGTATGGTTAACATGAAGCAAGTATACGATTTTAATCATGGGATAAACACACAAGACAAGGCATACACACAAGAATAAATCTCTTTTCTCTGCTGGTTGTCTGAAACACAAATACCGGTATTAGTACTTTCTGGTGATCTAGCTAGGTGGGAAAACAGCTGAATGACAACTATAAATGACAATTATATAATCCATTATTCAATCTGAACGCACACAGTACACGTGATGGGTTTTCAACCTACCACTATTCTCCCCCCCTTCCTCCATCAGCTGTGACATAGTTTACGTAATTTTTGTACACGGAGCGCACCGACCAGTTGCTTTCTGCCTCCAGTGAACTCAAGAACACATCCTCATTCATCGTAGTAAGTTACAGTTCATACAGTTTTAATTTAAGACACAGTCATTTACGTTTTCTCTTATTAATTTTGTATAGATTTGCCCTCTTAATAATTAATAGTTCAAACTTTTAACTAATAAACAACTGTTCCGTGCGCTTACGTACATATAATCTCTACACGAGATGTTCTGTAATAGATTCATGTGAATTATTAAGATCATGGCATTAATAGCATTGAGATATGTATATACTTTGTTCTGGTAACGAGCATCTTTGAAAACTTTTGAGTATAGTTATTACATTTGATACTTTCTTCCCCACAGCTGTTGCCCCAGCTCCTACCAAATATGGAAAGCTACATAACCATCAAACTGGACGACTATTAATCTTAACAATTTTAAAGTATTTTAGTTAATTTTATTCAGCAATTGTAACACTTTATTACGGCTCATAGAGCCGCTTTGTATTTATATTGTAATTTCTGCCATACAATTATTGATTTTACATAGAAACATGTCATTTTAAATTTTAATATTAATTGAGTTTACTTGTACGGCAACATATAGTGTATTCATACCATACATATGGGCTTACTTGTTTCTGATGATGGCTCCATAGAGCCGAAAACGTTTAAATAGATATATTATGTAACAAAATATTGTATAACCAATATATTTGTTAAATAAGGATAAGCATAGACGGCACATGTAATAAAATTTTAATTGTCATTTATAGTAATTAGCTTATCGGCCCCATCATGCCTCTTAAATTAAAAAAAAAAATTGAATGACAACTGTTAATAAGTTTACAGGCTTTATTAAATGTAAATGTGTTTACGTTAAATATTTATGTATCGTTGGTGTTTAGTCAGAATATGATAACTCCAAAAATTGCCTTTTTCTAGCTGAAAGCGGTTGTCACTTTCGTAGCATACTCCAAATGTTTACAATTTAATTAATCTCGTACAGGTCTAATGTTATGTAAAACAGTGCAGTATAAATAATAAGCTCGATTTATGCAATCAAACAAAATTTAATAATATTAGATTTTGCGCTAATTACGATTCTAATAGAAAAAATAACAATGTAATGTTTACCATCCACTATAAACCGACGGACAGAGACTTAATTTGGAAATAAATACGGAAATGAAAGCCAAACGAGCTTCACTTACTCGGTTCCCAGTTAATCTACAAAGTTAGGCGAGTAGCCCAGGCAGATTCTCAGATCAAAGTCATTCAGTCAAGGCTGACATGCCGAGCTATGTAGTCTGAGACAACTAACAGTTTAAGTGAAGGGGAGGATAGGTGAAAATCAGAGGAGGCGATTAGACATCTTTAAACTGAGAATAAAGCATAAGTTTGGAAACGAAAACCTCTGCGATAAGACAAGAAAATTAAACGGTGTAGGATAGAATGCTTAATATATCCGCACAATGTCTGAGGATGGATTTCAACACTGTGCTCTCTTTAAATCAAGATGACAGAAGACATACTTATTGAATAGAAATAAACATTCGGTTAGTTCAAATGAAAGGTGACCAAGGCTTAATATGTGCTGGAGTTCGCTTTAGGGACAACAATGGTTATAGACTTCCTAATGGTAGGTGTAGTTGACATACGTACCATTCTTGCTCCGAATAAATGAAAAAAAGAAAAGCGAATGGAGAAAAATGGAAGCGCCCAAAGTAAACAGCATGCTGTAATTAGTTTTTGAGTTCAGAAGGACGTACACCTGCTGAAATCCAATTCAGAATGTTTGCAGCATAATATGCGGATAATGCTCATGGAAATCAGCTGTATAGGATTGGTGTGCGTGGTTTTTGCTGAAATCCAATTCAGAATGTTTGCAGCATAATATGCGGATAATGCTCATGGAAATCAGCTGTATAGGATTGGTGTGCGTGGTTCTATCCGGCCGAACATCTCTACAGAACAACCACGACAAGGGCAAGCACTCAAGACTATCACGCCAAATTCAATTGAACATGTCGATGCTCTTGTTCAAAATTTTCCACAAACACCTATAGTACCACAAAGTTGGCGCGCAATGGGTGCCACATTATTTAGCTTCTGAGCAGAAAATAAAACGTGAGAGAATCTGCCAACAGAACCTCAGACGATATCAGAAAGAAGGTGATCAGTTCTTTCATCACATTGTCACAATTGGCGAATCCTGGTGCCACCATTTTGACTCATACTTCCTTCGGTCTAGCATGGATTGGAAACATAGCATACACTAGATCTCCTCGCCATAAAAAGTTCAAGTTACAAGGAAATGTAGGGAAAGTCATATGATTACCCTTTTTTTCTATTACTCTTGAGGTCCATTGTTGGTATAATTTCTGGAGCATGGACAAATGATCAATGCCAGCGCTATAAAGACACTCTCGGGCATCTTAAGCAAAACATCAAGAATAAGCGCCCAGGCCTTTTGACAGTAACAGTGATTTTACTCCATGAAAATGCTCGAGTTTACACTGCCAGATCAACCAGGCACGAATCGGACAGGTTTCGCTGGGAAATATTACCTCACACCCCTTACAAGCCCATGCAATTTCCA
The DNA here is from genome assembly GCF_040183065.1 of Periplaneta americana. Lineage (NCBI taxonomy): Eukaryota > Metazoa > Arthropoda > Insecta > Blattodea > Blattidae > Periplaneta > Periplaneta americana. Next base: position 142,702,358 of record NC_091118.1, read on the forward strand.
TATTTTTTAAGAATTGATGAAAAGCCTCAAGTAAACCACGTTCCCATCGGATGAAATGCTACAAAATGCTATTAAAAATTGGTTCAACTCCAGGCAATACCTGATATCAGTCACCAGGTGTCACAGTGAGAGTGATGTGTTAACCAATGCGAGTATTAAGCAACGAGCTCAATTTATTTGTTTCCATTTTCATGCCCAGTTTTCATTTTAAGGATCTAGTATAAACATATCTCCCGGAAATAAAAATCGTGTTCAAATTCGTTTACATGACGGAAGACGATAATAATTTCGAGCAATGCAGAAATACACAAACTGAATCACAATGACGGATTAATGCATATTTCCCAAGTGAAAATAGAAGCCGATTTCTATAGACTTCTGACCACTTGAGCTACATTAGAGGACAGATGATATTACAGTGAATTAACACAGTGTATGAAGAAACGGAATGCTTTTAGCAAAGGAACTAAGGCTTAACAACGGAGGCTCATGCCCGCTTGGAGTCTTACGTTCACGCCACAGTACACCATCGATTGCATTATTGCGTGCAAAACTTTTGCTACAGCAAAGCTTGTACGGTAGCCTTAGTGGAAGATTAAGTGCCTGCTGTGTATCCAGCAGAAGAGTCACTTTGCATTCGGTGAAAATCCCCTTTCAGAAACTACTCAATGCATACTGACGCATCGACTTCCCACTGACAGAGAATTATCGCTTGCTTACGCCCAGATAGTAATTGCCTGGTATTAATCAGTTTTGGCTCCTTGCTAGATACATTCCCCCAGATACGGCCAGCCTTCCTAACGCTTTATTGGCGAGCCTGAAACTTTAACTAATTCGCTCCACAGGGGTTCACGAGCGTATTTTAATTTTGGCACGCACATCGTTCTAGTACATCATTTAGCTCTTCCGTATCAACTATTTGTGGCTCAAGTTATAGCATTTCAGACTGCATATCCAGTGGCCACGTGCTCAGTTCCCGGAAAGTCGGAGTACTTTCGATAAACAGAGATTACTAAAAGACTATGAGAATAAAGCAATACCAAGTCTGTATCATTTATAATTTCCCACTTTTACCTATTCTTCTTCTTCTTCTTCTTCTTCTTCTTCTTCTTCTTCTTCTTCTCAAACTTAATGAAATTAGGGCTTAAGTCTGTTGACAGATGAAGAAACTAAAATTTGTCTTGCCATTCGGTTATGTGGTGTCTTTTCCTTTCTAATTCTAATAAGATGGCCAAATGATAGCTGTGAGTAGTAAGGGATGAAAATAAATGCAAACAAGACGAAGACCATAATTATCGGAAGAAAAATGAAGAAGGGAAACGTTGCTGTTTCGAAATGAGGGAGTACAACAAGTGGACAACTTCAAGTACTTAAGGTGTACTGTAAGTGAGCTGCTGCCAGAAAGTGAAAAGGAGAATAGGAATGACAAAGGAAGCTTTAAGTAGAAAATGGAGCATCTTCTGCGTACCTCTGGAAAAATAACTAAGGAAGAGAATAGTGAAGTTTTTTTGTGTGGAATGTGATGTTGTATGGGGCAGGAACATGGACATCACGACGAAGTGAAGAGAAGCGACTAGGAATATTTGAAATGTGGAATTGAGAAGAATGGAGCGTGTGAAATGGACAGACAGAACAAGAAATGAAGCTGTGCTAGAAAGAGTGGATGAAGAAGCAATAATGCCGAGGAGGAGAAAGAGGAATTGGCTGGGTAGTAACTGGCTGAGAAGATGCCTAGTGAATATGTTTAACACTAGACAGGTGCATTGAAAATGGATTATTTTGCGGTAGCGCGCGAAAAGTATTTTAACGCTGACTTTCAACTGTTTGCATTGATTGTCAATTGTTTCCCACCAGGTGTCACATTGCGGCAATTGCAACCAATCAGTAAACCGGTTCAAACAGTGGTAGGGATAAATTAAAAAATGACTGTTTTTGGCGAAGATGGTGGACTATGAACAAGCTCTGAACGTTTAAAGGAAGACATTTTCTGGTTACGTGGACAGCATGACGCTAGTTTATTGTATAAGGTGAACGAGGGAAATGTAAGACAACAAACGCCTTTTCATTTCCTTCCTTGTCTTAATTAGTCTCAGGACGCCGATTTGATGTCATAAATTCTCTTCTTCTTCTTTTTTTCTTACTTGGTTATTTAACGACGCTATATCAACTACCAGGTTATTTAGCGTCGATGGGATTGATGATAACAAGATGGTATTTGGAAAGATGAGGCCGCATATTCACCATAAATTACCTGACATTCGCATTTAGGTTCGGGAAAACCTCGGAAAAACTCAACGAGGTAATCAGCCCGAGCGCAACTCCCGATCGACAGGCAAGCGTCTTAGCAAACAGAACTACGCCGGTGGTTTCCTTCTTCTTCTTCTTCTTCTTCTTCTTCTTCTTCTTCTTCTTCTTCTTCTGTCACCAGGATGAGCGATATTATGCCTGTGCCGTCTCAAATGGTATCCGCCAATTTGAATATAGGACTGCCAACTGAACGCCGACCTTCAGGTTAATATTGAAGTATTTGCTTTGTAAGTCTGTTGAATCCGTCTGTTTAATGTGTTGTAGTCAGTTAGATTTTATATCAGTCATTTCATCATTTAAATCATATACATTTAGACATTCTGGAATTACCATGTTGCGGACATGATCTCTTAAGGTATATTCTGAGATTCCTTTTAAAAGTCGCATTTCCGCTGCTTAAATTAGAAGATCTTTTTGAAGGAAAAATCTCATTTTGTATATATAGGACAAAACACTAATATTTTATACTTTTGTCCGCATGAAAACTTTTTTCAATGCTTGATATCGTAACTATTTAATAAGATGAATATAACCTAGGCATTATAACCTACGATGTTTTTATTGCAACGTTCACATTAAAGAAACTAATCGTATGACTTTCAACTCATTTCAGGGTACGATTTAATGGCGAACTTTATGAAGTTACAGTCTCAATCTCAAATGACTTACATCTAACAAACTGCTGATGAGGCGTTGTGGTGCAATCTTCTTAGTGCATTAGGATAGTAAACTGCAGTAACAAGGATCTCATCTGAAGTAGGTCACAGCGTCAAGCGTAAGCGATTTATTATGGGTCAGCTCCCGGTAAAATAACTGTCACTGTTAGCCAAGAGCGGGGATGAAGTAAAGTGGAGGAGGCGGAACGCGATGGAGGTGGACAGATAATTTAAAATCTTGCTTGGAGGAAATGTCTAAGATGGCAAAGGTTTGCACGAGTAGAAACAAACAAAAAAAACAAGGTAATTACGGAAGAAAAATGTCTTACTTAAAATAAATTAATTTAGAATAACAAGTACAAACTACTCCTGCTGCTTTCTGGATACATGAATCGCTAATATCTAAGAAAAATATGAGATTCCAGGGCAGAGGATGGGAGAGAAAACGAACCGAGACATAGTTATTCAGACTAGTTCAGGCTTGCAGAACAGGGCGACAATTGTGGCGTTGCGTCACTCATCGAAAACGTCACGCATCCCTTCCTTCTACCCCCGCGTCATTGACTTGGTAGGGAAAGGGATTTATATTCAGTGTCTGTGTTATGTCGTAGGCTTCGAGACTTCGGACCCAATAGAGCATTTCGGTGGGAAATCCGCATAACGGCGTACTGAGTATAGTGGCAAAGCGTACAGTGGGTGGGGGTACCGTAGAATGGATGCCAACAAACACTCAAAGGAAAACGCTCTGGATTTGAAGGTTCTGACGAATAATTTGGTTTTTATACAAACCTATTTTCAAACTGTAGGCTATCTGAAACTATTACACAGTTAGAAAAGTCAGCGCAAGAGATGCCGGAAGCCCTCAAATTAATTGAGGGAATGACACAGAAAATTAGTGAGACACCCAGTACACCGGTTACTGAACGTGTAAAACAGAAGTGGAAATCAATTTTATGTAAAAATAACGGATATGGAACATTGTGTAATATAAACAGCAAATTAGTGGACATAGATACACCCGAGAATGAAGAACTGTCTCTTAGAGACTGCAATGATGTTAGGTTTTTCTGTACTGCTCCTATCACGTCATGCCACGTAGAGCGCATCTTTCCACAGTACAAACTTTGGCAGATAACCGAAAAAGATTTACGTTTGAGACACTGAGAATGTATCTCGTAGTACATTGCAATTCGGTACTGTAACTGCACTTCCTAAAGATGACCAATAGGATAAATGAAGAATTTAAAATTGCTACATGTTTATTTCCACCATTAACACTGTGTATAACTAAACACAAATGCTTATAAAAGACAGGAGAATAAATGCTTTTCACATTCTTTTGACATTGTCATTGTGTAATGTATATTCACTTTCAGAATGTACATATGTGTGTGTTTCCCCATATTACCGTACTCTACTCTAAATAGCAACGTTGTTACCTCAACACATCTCTACCTTTCACTACCTGCAGCGAGTCAACAACTTATAGTCCATGCACAGTAAACTTGTATCGGGTCCCAAGTCTCGAAGTCTAGTTATGTGATTGCTTACGGGGCACAGTGACGTCATTCAACGCCAGTGGGCTGTGGACGGGGAATCAATGCTTTCCCCATGCATTCCACCCCTCTCTCGCCAGTTCTAGTTGGTCTAGTTGGTAAATTAATATTGGAGGTCATGAAAACCCAACACTGTTGTTAGACCATTATCCGATTTCCAGCTAGGTGCATTCTCACCGACATCGGTCGACTATGCTAAGACACTCTGTTTTTCAAGGGTACAGTACTCTGAATCAGCCTTCTCCGCACGTCTCCGTCCGATGACCGGATAAATTTGGATTATTTTAATAGTGAACTGTAGATAAGTTGACGAAATTACGTCGATGATATGTGAGCAAACAAAAGAATCCCTGAAAAAAAACCCAACTCCGACCTTCTTCGTCCCCAAGTGTTACAATGAATTTTTTCAAATAAATTCTACTAACCTGTATTTCTTTTCTCGCTTGACTTGGACGAATTTAAGGGGTTAGGAACAGCTTACAGCAGTAAAATTTTGAAAATATTGTACAATTACGAAAATTAGTGTGTGTAAAACACTGTGCTTCTGCTATGTGGAAAAAAAAATTTACGATTTAAAAAAATTACTTTTTTCTTTTTTTTTCCACAATTCATTTCACTGTGTAATGATGAAGCGTTTTCCCACATAACTCAAAAACTATCCAACATTCTGTGATGAATTTTTTGTGTGTATTTTTATGCATGTCGTATCTACAATATGATGCAAGATCACTTCTGCAACTTTGTTAGTGTGTCTGATGAAAAATAAATTGTTTTAAAAAATGGTCAAGTATCAATATTTTCTTCTAACATAAAATAAAAAAAATATATATTATTTATTAAGGAATGTAGTTGACAGGGCATGATATTGCAAACATGCGTTTTAGTAATAAAATAAAAGAGAGACAAAATGAAAAAGTTAACAAGGTTATGAGTTATGAGGGAAACGCTTCATCACTGCACAGTGAATTCCCACCGTTTTGAATTAAAAAAAAATAATAAGTTAATAAATGTATATATCTTTTTAAATCGTAAAAATATTTTTTTTCATATAGCAGAAGGATAGTGTTTTACAAATACCAATTTTCATTTTTGTACAAGATACAGTAATGGGGGAAAAAAATGTTGAATATTTCCAAAAATTTTACTGCTGTAAGGTGTACCTAACCCCTTAACAGCATTATTTCCATAATTTCTCTACCAACACTGTTTACTATTAGGGGTAAATAATATCACACCAAAATTAATTATTCAATCAAAGCCTTTGCTAATGCTGCAGACATTATTTTATGAAAGTAATTATCATACATAAATTTGCATATGGTAGATTATCGGAATGCCCTTTCTTGAATTTATCAACCATCGCTTTGGAAAAAATGAAAAATCGTCATGCAGCTAAAACGCAATAAGAAAGTGACCATAACCTAAAACACGGCAAACTAGAGGACTATGTCAGCACAATACACGGTGTCTTTCATAGATCACTCGAAAACTGTAACTGATCACTTGAAAACTTCATACCGACAGGAATAACTCATGTTAAAATATTCGCATGTACTTTCCAATAAAAATATTTCCTAGTGACGCACAACCAATTTAGTCACAAATATGTCCGCCAGAAAAAGTCACTTTTTTTATCCGTATGTGCATTTGCTGTTGGTATACCTGGTTAGATGTCGTCAAAGCATTGACATACTTTCCACGTGGAACAGACGGACAAAATACCCTACAGGCGTTTAACTCTTTTACAAGCAAGAAATATCGCTGCCTGGTTTTAGATCAGGGACAGCGGCTGAATTTGAGCCACATCAAACCCGGCAGCGATTTTGTTTTCTTTGTAGCAGATTAAAACATCTGCTCGGAATTTTGTACGTCTATTCCACGCCAACAGAGTGTCAATGCGCAGGGCACATTACGCATGGGGAAGTGGCGCTTTCTAGCGGTCATGTTAATTTGTGGCTAGATCGACGGTACGGTACCAAGTAATATTTTTATAGGAAAGAATAACACGTCTGACGATCAACCCTGTGGGTACTCCTGCGATGTCTAACTGGTCAGACCTTCAGTCTGTCACGCAGGCGTCCGGGTTCGAGTCCCGGTCGGGCCTGAGGTTTCTCACTGAAAAATTCATAATGACAATTGTGGCTGTCCAGGCCGCAGTTGTAATTTTTTTCGGGATTCTCCCGTTTCCCCGTATTTGGCATTTACATCATTCCGTCAACATGTCTCCATATTTTCATCATAATTCCACAGCATTCCCCGAACGCCGGCTGGCGAGACAGGGAGGGCAGCGAATAGGGATTACAAAGAATGGACACTGAGCGAATTTTCATGTGTTTTGTTTCTCTGTGTCCTGGCGTTTAGTTTCACTTTCAAGCGCTAGAGGTTAGTGTAATCGAGCACACGCTACTGTGCTACAACCACGAGAAAATCTTTGCGGAATGAAACGCAGCGGGGTAATGCTGTGAATAAATGTTGATGTCATAAGATGTCATAAGGTCACACACGTGGGTACTCCTATCTCTATTGGCTCGCTCTCACAGCGCAAACAATAACTTTGTTACACACACATTTATACTACCCTAGTTACAAAATTAGATCACTGTTAATCTCTTGGTCTTTTAATCCCTCCATATAGGAAATAACATATAATGCAGGAGAGCGCATGGTTTTTAAACTGACGTTATAACGATAATATTATCTATCTACTTCGCTCCAATAGATGACGCAATAGTAAGCACATTCCTTTCACGGTTGATCTCCTGGTTGGAGAACAGTAAGATGATAATTGAGAATAGAGTTGAGACACGGGATCCAAAGATCACCTACCTTATTGCATAATCCAGAAACGCTTTACTTCAAATAAATTTAAGTTAACAGCTTTTCCTTATTTCTCAGAGAAAAACTAGTTGTAATAATAATTGTTTATATTTTATATATAATAAATTTTATTATAAAATAATATAATACATTATAAAATTATGTATCAATTTTTTTAATATTTGTATACAATATAATATAGGTATATGGTTTTACTTCTCATAGGAGTTTTGTTTTTCCATTTTCAGCGATATCAAATCGTTACATATTTTAATTGTTGTTGGAGTCAACGTCTCAACTCTCATTATAAAGGAACTCTAGAGTCTAGACATTACAGTTAATGACGGATTTATTATTTCATCGGTCCAATTTTATTTGAGTACATAATGTACCTAGATGTATTAATTGTATGCGTTATGTTTCCGCTGTGTCGACTGCTAGCTGGTGCGATGTCAGTGCCAACTCCTGGGAGAAAGAATCTCACGCTCAAACTGGTTTGAAGGTCACTAAAATCAGTCCTGCTACATCGAAGGTACCGACGCGAAGTGTCCATACTGTATAATTGTCTATACTCTGGGGAGGACATTGGCCTAGGGACGAGTGGGGTTGCCTGCTAGAAACCTGGTACACAGCGAACCTTAGTGAAGTCACCCGGTGAGGGTTTGCGAATGCATCTAGCTTGAGGGTTAGCGCAACAGACGTTGGAAAGTCTTCGTGCTGGGTTGTAGTGCCCCTCAATTCAATTTATTCCTGTGAGTAAAGACTATAAGTGATCAGTTACTTACGACAAATATGTATAGAGATCTTATGCTATCGATTCAAATCGTTTTTCGAATGTCTCACAATAATAACAATTAAAATATATCATTTTCTGCAATAAAGAGGAATCTAGATTAAAGCATGTACAAAACTGTTCAAAAACAAGAAATTAAAATTTCATATTTTCCGATATAGTTTCCACAGGAAAACAATGATCTCAACTTTTCTGCGAGGAATCGAACCGGTCTCCGCTAGATTCAAAGCAAACAGTTAAAAATAATTGCGGGCTTAAAGAGTTGAAGGTGCCACAGTTTAACTTGTCCTTCATATTGTGTGTAATATCCTATATTATGTTTATTAAACACATGACGTGGGTAACACATTTAACGAAACATGAAATAAATATGTGCTATAACAGAACTATTTCTATAGCTATCTCAGAATGTGACAGTGAAAAATGGAATCTGTCACTCCAATCTGTCCCCTGAATGTGTCAAAACAGAGTAAAATTTCAAGTTTATTTCCCAAGGGATGTCTCTTCTAAGCCACCACAGTGTCTCTAACGGTATTTCTAGATACTTACGTGACCATACTCATATTTTAGAGGCCTAATAGAGTTGTCATGGATGAGCGAGAACTTTTATTCGCACGTAACATTGTAATTCCACTCAAGGCTGGCCAGAAATAATCTCTCCCTCCCTCTTGCTAGAAGCTCGCCTGCTCTTACATGTAAATTTATCTTTTTTATATCACAGTCCAGAATTAGGCTACTCTAAACAACCCAAGGGAAAACGATGTGTTAATAGTGCAGAATCTTCTTAGTTTAAAGTTGCAATAAAATATTTATTTCCAAAAGCGCCTGTTCCTGTGTTTTGGTTCTCCTCTATAAATCCAGTGGACTCTGCTCAATTCTCTACAGGAAAGAAAATAATTGCCTCCTTTCCATAAGTGTGCTTCACCCCTTGTGTTCACGCTACGTTGCCTTGGTCTATGCTAATCATATGATCATTTACCGGTACTACTATGAAGAAAATAAATTGCATACTAGTATAAATATACAGTTCGACAGTGGGATTCGCCCACAAGTTTCACGACTTGAAGTTTTGGCGCTTACCAGTTTGAGGATTCGTCATTGTCGTTTGTCACGCGATTAACTTCAAAGTTACTTTCGTGAACCTGAGTGTGATGCGTTCCATATTATGATAGTGAAACCATTTTCTAATGCGCTGACGTTCTGCGTCAACATGCATCGACTATAAGTGACAATCCTCATAATGTTTTTTTACAAAAGTGGGGCCAGAAGATTTGCACCGCAACCTAAGAATTATTGTGCTTACCACTCCTGTTCTGGGAATGATATTTGTCGCCGAACGGTCGCGCTCTTGTACGAGTACAGCACACTGCACAGTGAATTTGTCCCGGGCTGCAATATTAATGACAATGACATTTGACTTAATGATGGAAAAATGAGTCGGAGGACAAACGCCGAAAGTTACCAGCAATTCTGCTTCATTTGGTTGAAGAGAAAACCTCGGAAAACCCCAATCAATAACTTATCTTAACCAAGATTTGAACCCGGGTCCGCTCATTTCATGGTCACACAAGCTACAGCGGTGTCCCAGGGGGACGGAGAGTCAAAACCCTCTTGTCGGGTCTCGGCGAAGTGCAGCCAGTCGATAGATGGCATCAAATAATGAATCACGATATAGGTCTCGCAACCACGGATTACCGACGGAAGGAATGCGAATCAAACACTGCGATAAGGAAGAGCGGGAGAGAGGAAAGATCACGAGATAACTTGAATGATATTCGAGAGTACAGTCGGAAGAGAAATGACATCGATAGAATAAGTCTTGCGTCGTGATAGTTACATTACGACTTTAGTTTGTTTCATTGCATGTGAATGCGTGTCTTGTATCGCACGGTATTATTATTTCATTCATAAACATATGTTGCGCGTTTAATTAGCTTCGAATTTTTCTCTTGCTACGTTCTTTATTTCCACAGCGATGTCCTCATTTGTTCGTCTTCTTGGAAGAAACAGTACTTTTATCGGCTCGCACCTCTTCCCCCTCGGCGTGCCTACATACACACGTCAAAAAAGACAGCAACGCCACCTTTGGTTTTCGGTAATCGTTTCTTGCGCGAGCTATACCTACAGTAATCTATCTTCAGTAGGCCTATAGGATGCGGCAGGGATGTAGTGTCGTAACTTGCATACAGTTTATATCGATCTCAGGAAGCTACTTAATTCCTAGGAGGGGAGGAAGTATGAGCTCCGTCGGAATATAGTAGGGTAGCTGAATCGATAGATGGCACCAAATAGTGAATTACGATACTTACAGGAAAGCGGTCCTCATGACTATAATAATCATCCCATAAAAAAGAGGTCGGCAAAATATGCCTCTGGCTGCGTGGCTTGTAAGTCTCGGGACATCCTCAGTAAGAAAAAAAAAAAGTAACGACAGAGCATACATTTTAATCTCAACGTTCATTGTACAAGTCCCGATGCCGGAGAAAATTTTTCTCCGTTCTACCGATTCTTCACTATGTGGAAACGCAGAATTACTGCACTGAAACTGCATATGTACTTCGGTATATCATAGTAATATGATAAAGCGTAAGTAATCACTTTGTTCCGTCGGATCCCGGCCACTTAGTCACTCGTAATGAGTGCACCTCTGTACTTGTGGTTGGACATTGTGTCTACTGTCTCACATACTGTGACACGGTACACGAGGGTAGGCCAACAAAGGGAAATACAGTAGGTAGAACTTAAAATGAAAGGGATTCAAACCGGCATCTGAACTTGAATCCGGTGTGGCTTAGTGGATAAAGCGCCAGCACATAAAGCTGGAAACCCAGGTTCGAGTCCCGATGCCGGAAAGAATTTTTCTCCGTTCTACCGATTCTTCACTATCTCAATTTTTTGGCTTTCACGGTGACTGTGACCAGAATTGAGCTTTTAGGTATTCCACCGTATCCTGAAACTTGACATTTCCGACGTTTAAGAATATTAAATATATTCCATGATCGTTACGAAGGTAAGACCAAGGCGTCCTCTCTGGTCTTACCTTTTGCCCTGATGATGGAACTAGTAGCCTATGTAGTTCCGAAACATTAAACGTGTCAAGTTCCTGGACATGGTGGAATATCCTATAGCCTAATTTATTTCAAATTTGTAACAAAAGTTTTCATAATCTTAATTCAGTAATAATAAAGTTTATCACAATCATAATTAATGTATTCTATTTCGTCCCTCCTCTGGCAAACTAGCGAAAGTGAAAATAAGCGCCCCTGCACTTAAGGTCTATATTGTACTTAGTACAATATAGACCTTAAGTTCAGGGGCGCTTATTTTCACTTTCGCTAGTTTGCCAGAGGAGGGACGATTTGTTACCGTTAAAGCCCCGAAATCCATCATACCCAGTTTCAACTAATAAAATCTAGTTCAAATAAATGTAGATAAATAGCGAGTCTTCTTAAGGTCTAGGATCGGTGACAGATTAGGTTTGGTTTCTTTAGGCTTTTGGTAGGCCTTGCATATACGCTATTTGTTAATGCTTTTGTTTCTTTAAACACGTTTTTACTAGTTGAAACTGGTTTTGACGGACTTTGGGTTTTGGCGGTAATATATATCATTTAATTTATTAAGTTATTTTACGACGCTTTATCAACATCTAAGGCTATTTAGCGTCTGAATGTGATGAAGGTGATAATGCCGGTGAAATGAGTCCGGGGTCCAGCACCGAAAGTTACCCAGCATTTGCTCATATTACGTTGAGGGAAAACCCCGGAAGAAATCTTAACCAGGTAATTTGCCCCGACCGGGAATCGAACCCGGGTCACCTGGTTTTTCGTCCAAACGCGCTAACCGTTACTCCAAAGTAATATGTATATCATAATCTATTTAATAATCTATAATTAATGAGAGAATAAGTAAATAATCAAATGACAGGTGATGGATTTTCAGATTATGTCTATACTCTTCGTACTTGCTATAGCTTATATACTGTATTTCACAGAATTGTAAGATAACTTATGAAAGCAGCCACGTCGAAATTAATACGGACAAGAAATGATCGACAAATTTCCCTTGAAGTCTCTTAAAATCCAAAATAATCGTTAAAATTAGGGTGCACGAAATACGCGGAGGCTCAAATTAGGTAAGCGAGAAAATACTCTATTTATATGTTAAAAAGTTTAATTTGTTGGTTTGGCAACACTTTCAGCTTAGGCATAATAGACGAAATCTTCTTTCCACACTCTTCTGTGGAGAATTTCAGTTCTAAATTTGGTCTAAGTATGGCGAAATTCATTATTCTATGGCGACTTGTGCGAGAAGGATCTGTAGCAGAGTTGAATGTTGGCGTGGGGATGAATTATTATCAATAATTTTGCCTAAAGTGCTGTTATTTGGAGACAAAGATATTTTAATTATCGTAAAATAATAATAATAATAATAATAATAATAATAATAATAATAATAATAATAATAGTAATAATAATAATATTAAGAATAATAATAAATAAAGAACTGATGCCTTACGTTTATTTTCCTTTATAAGACATCCATGCCAAGGACTTCTACAACTCTTAAAAATCCATCGCCGTATGGTGCGTTTGAACTCACAACCCTCCGTAATAATTACGGTAACCATTCGACCACCGAAAATGACACTACGCGGAATTTGTATGAAGGAAAATATTCAGTAATTTAAGTTACAGACTTTACCATTAAAAAAGCATTTTAAAAAAAACTTGTAGACTAAGTTACAATCTACCAAGCGCGAAATTAACAATTGCACAACACAACTTAATGCATGAAAAATTTTATGGATCAGTAGCTATCACTTTGGTAATTCTCAGGCTGAAAACCCATGTTTGGAAAGCTGTCAATCGTCGTTCGATATGTTGTCTATTTACCATGAAAACGTCTGAACGGTCGAACGGATCTCATTCATGACCAGTATTGATGAGTATTTCCATCAAATTTTGATGGATTTTTAAAGTAGAAGAGTCTGAAATCATAAACATAACAAATAATGAAGACTTAAGAATATTCCGCACATTTCTATTTGTACTTCCGACATTACATTTCTATACAAGGTTCTAATATTTTGAGAGAATGTAGTATTCATCCAAATAAGGAAAACCAAGTCTAATAAACACGAGTCTTAAAATTAATATACAGGGACATCATTTTATTTTTACTTCAATTTTTATTGTACCTGAGTTTTTGAATGTACTTCACTCCCACCCCCTCTACTAGTAAACTTACAAACTTCCTCCACGCAGAACCAAGGCCGCATATGCAGTCAAAGTAAACAGTACTGAGTTAGTGAGTATAGTACGTTCCAGAGATACGTTCGCGTTTTCCAGTGACGAAAGAGCTTTCAATACTGAATCATATTTTCGCACAGGTACTGTTGTTCGTTTGCGTAAGTTGCATCCCGGTTTCCCCCACCCGTTTCTGCTCGCACCTCTGTAAAGGCTAGTGGCTGGGCTGTCTTAGCTCTTTTCTGAAAACATTAATTTCTGTTAGGAATTGGACGTCTACGTAATATTACACAACTGTTAAAAATAATTTAAATAAAAGGGCCTCGTTAAGTAATTTCCTCCCTTTCTACAACACTGCGACAAAACCACTTGGACGGACAGTAGATAGCATGTCTGAGTAATTTTATCTTTTCGAATCGGGCAGAAATGAAGACTGAATTTACAGTTCGTAAGATACTCTTTTGTAGAGGAGGTACAGAATTATTTCAACAGGAGTTGCTAGTACGAAGGACGAAATTGGTAATTGGAATTAGGTACTATAGTCTATAGTGTGATAATATGCACAAAAGAATTGAAGTCTGTATCGAAATGAACGGCCATCATTTTCAAAGATGTGTTTAAATACCCATGTTATGATTATTTTTCAATTTAATTTCATTGTCTATATTGTACGCTAATGTGCTGTAGACAGTATAATAGACTAGACACTGCATAATGAACACGTCCGAATGGATAGCTCAGTTCGTGAGTAAAAACACTTATTGTTAATACAGTACTGAATTTTGATTAAAAAAACCTAATGAAAATTATCAAACTCAAAATCCCGATATATTCTAGTTTACGTAAATGGATGAACTACTTTTCTTCCCCCCTATACCTAGTAAAGTGATTTGTTTGTATTTTACGCCAGTATCATCGAACTCCAGTCGTGGAAGGAAGTAGCAAACGGTGTTTCCGGTTCTCAACCGTTAATCCAAAGATATAGCCAGGTTAATATTAGAAATGTTAGTAAAAATAAAATGATATCTCTGTATTTTAAGAAGAAGTACTGTGATATTGGAATTATAACAACATCATGTCTTCTAATATGAGCTCTTTGCTCTTTGCTTATTGCAGCGCAGTAAATAAAAGAATAAACAGGCAGACATGACATACCCAAAAAGAAACTAGCAAAGAGCTCACATTAGAAGATACTGATGCCGTTACAATACCAAGTAGGAAGATTTGTTACAGTTGCTAACATTTTACACGAAACAGAGAATTTACATGATTGCAGCCGATATGAAATATCTCTATTGATATTCATAACAATATCGAGTAAAGCCAATATGAGTTCGCAGAGGTATACGCATTCATTTTTTCGAAGAGAAATAAATTGGTCAAATACCACTCATATGGGATCAAATCGTTATTAAACTCAAACAACTCTTTATAAACAAACTCGCTGAAATGGTAGCTGAGCGCTAATGTTAAATATTCCATTTATGCTTTATGATATAAAGAAGCAGTGCCCAGATTTTCAACGTTCAATAAAAATTAGCGAATATATTAACAATTTCAATTATCTATTACTAATATAACAAAGAAATAATAAATTGTGCATAGAAGAAAATATTGTAGAAAATCTTGGGCATTGTTAAGGAGAATAAGGAGGCCTAGGTAGCGCAATGTGCTTAAATGCGACAGGCTCATGTCAGTAGATTTACTGGCATGTAGAAGAACTTCTGCGGGACAAAATTCCGACATACCGACGACGCAATTGCGAGCGTTGTTAAATAAACAATAATTTAATTTTTTTGAGGAGAATAAAAGGATAAAAATACACGTTTTCCAGTTTTTTATTTAGAGGATAAACGAATAAAGACAAAGCTTTAGAACATTTTATAAGAACATTTTACAGAGAAAGCACGAAACTGCCGAACATATGTATGTCGTAGCAGTTAATATTGAGTATTTTCTTATTTCTTACTTACTTACTTACTAGCTTTTAAGGAACCCGGAGGTTCATTGCCGTCCTCACATAAGCCCGCCATTGGTCCCTATCCTGAGCAAGATTAATCCAGTCTCTATCATCTTATCCCACCTCCCTCAAATCCATTTTAATATTATCCTCCCATCCAAGTCTCGACCTCCCCAAAGGTCTTTTTCCCTCCGACCTCCCAACTAACATAATTTGAAGGTTTCGTAATAAGCTGTTTTTTACGGTGATGGGTTGTTAGCCCTTCGCCCAACCCCCAAGCTGGAGGACCACCCCTCATCGGCTGTCCGCGACTGTTTATTCAATATATTCATTAGTTATGTAGCTTCCTCAAAAACTTAAATTTTTGATAGAAAACATTAACATCTGTCGAGAGTTTTTCGGTAGAAACGGTAGAAAGATTTTGTCACAGAGAAAATAGAGTCCGAGATTCCGACCTTCGGAGCACATGAAATAGGTTGGCGTAACCTCTGAATGTAAAGCAATATTGTGTGAGCTAATATTTAATTCTGTTACTAGGTCACGACACTCGCCAAACGTATCTTCAAATTCTGTTTACAGTCAAAGTCCAACGCTCAATTATTCACATCTATTGGTTTATTTAATCGTTGAATAATCGAGAAAACAAGCATGTAAGCCAAGTTTATGTCACGACGTTTCAATCCAATGATGCCCCTTTCAACAACACCGGAGAAGCTGATGCAGCGATAGGGTTTGAAATAGGAGGCGGGGGTTAACTGTGAGAAAACCAAAACAGCTTTACACACCGTTTCTCTTCCCTCCCCATATCACTCGAGCAAGCATTTAACCTGATTCTCAGAAGTTGGCTGCAGAATTTCAAAGCCACTTGGAGTTGTGAGGATATCTCTGACTCTAGCAACTTACAGCTCACGCTCTCGCTTTCAATGTCATAAACAGTATTATTTGTATCATGAATTACGGAGGACGTAACACATGAAACTGGTAGTCTGTGAATACTCCAGACACACGAATATTGTTTAAAACTTAAAAGTAGCAACTAGTGAGAAGGAAAATTTACTTTATTTTTTTTTCGGATTTTTTTTGGTAATTTAACAACGCTGCATCAACTACTAGGTCATTTAGCGTCGATGGAATTGGTAATAGCGAGATGTTATTTGGCGAGATGATGCCGAGGATTCGACATAGATTACCTGACATTCGCCTTACGGTTGGGGAAACCCTCGGAAAAAAACACAACAGGTAATCAGCCCAAGCGGGAATCGAACCCGCGTTCGAGCGTAACTCTGAATTGGCACGGAAAATTTTCCACCTGAACAAATTGTTCCTTCCTTCGCTTCTTTCTTACATGTATTGCTCACACAGTATTCTCATTAGACACCAGCTTATCAAACGAAGATCGTATATCGTTTTACCTTTGATGGGTGTGTCAATACTGACTCCTAAAGAAGCCTCATTCTTAAGTTTGTTTGCCATAGGCAGGGTTCGAATTAACGGGAGGATGGGTGGATTCCCCCCCCCCTCGTTGAAAAGTTAACCCTCTCATAAATTGTCCACACCTTTGGAGTAACGGTCAGCGCGTCTGACCGCGAAACCAGGTGGCCCGGGTTCGAATCCCGGTCGGGGCAAGTTATCTAGTTGAGGTTCTTTCCGGGGTTTTCCCTCAACCCAATACGAGTAAATGCTGGGTAACTTTCAGTGTTGGACCCCGGACTCATTTCACCGGCATTATCACCTTCATATCATTCAGACGCTAAATAACCTAGATGTTGATACAGCGTCGTAAAATAACCCAATAAAATAAAAAAAAATTAATCTCCTAAATTCATATTAACATCCCTGCCAGGGATAACTTCTATCCCCATTGTTTTAATACGAATATACTTTATAAAGTATAAAATAAGCAAAGAAAAAATATTGATTTATTATCATCACCGACAAGGTGACAATCTTATCTTAAGCCTGCTCATGGATATAATTATTATTATTATTATGATCAAAATACAGGGACATCATTTTATTTTTATTTAAATTTTTATTGTACCTGAGTTTTTTAATGTACTTCACTCCCGCCCCTTCTACTAATGAAGTTCCAACTGTCCTCCAGACAGAATCAAGGCTGCATTAGTAAACAGCACTGAGTTAGTGAGTATAGTACGTTCCAGAAATATGTTCGCGTTTTCCAGTGACGAAAGAGCTTTCAATTTTGAACCATATTTTCGCACAGGTACTGTTCGTTTGCCTACGTCGCATCCCGATTTCCCCCACCTGCTTCTGCACGCCCCTCTGTAAAAGCTGGGCTGTCTTAACTCTTTTCTGAAAAGATTAATTTCTGTTAGGAATTGGACGTTTACGTAATATTATACAACTGTTTAAAATAAATTAAATAAAAGGGTATCGTTAAGTAATTAACTGTCACGTGATTTCCCCCCTTTCTACGATCCTGCGGCATAACCACTTGGACGGACAGTAGATAGCATGTTTGAGTAATTTTATCTGTGCGGGTCGGGCAGAAGTGAAGATTGAATTTACAGTACGTAAGGTACTCTTTTATAGAGTAGGTACAGAATTATTTCAACATGAGTTACTAGTACGAAGGACGAAACTGGCAATAAGAATTAGATGCAATAGTCTATAGTGCGATAATATGCACAAAAGAACTGAAGCCTGTATCGAAATGAACGGCCACCATTTTCAAAAAATGTTTTTAAATATCCATATTATGATTATTTTTCAATTGAACTTCATTCTCTATATTGTACGCTAATGTGCTGTATACAATATAATATACACTGCATAATGAATACGTTCGCATGGATAACTCAGTTCGTGAGTAAAAACACTTATTCTTAATACAGTACTGCATTTTGATTAAATAAAAACCTAATGAAAATTATCGAACTCTAAATTGCGATATTTTCTAGTTTACGTAAATGGACGAACTAATTTTTTCCCTTCTATACCTAGTAAAGTGATGTGTTTGTGTTTTACGCCAGTATCATCGAACTCTATTCGTGGAAGGGGGTAGTGAACGTTGTTTCCGGTTCTCGAAAGGTATAGACAGGTTAATATTAAAAATGTAAGTAAAAATAAAATGATGTCCCTGTACAAGTCAAGCAGTTCAGTGCAACCAAGCGCTGAGTGGTATCGAATGAGGATAATAATTATTTTATGTATTGCATTCTCTATCTAGGATTCTATCTCTCCTCCCACCAGAAATCTTAATTCGCACCCTAGCTATAGGTACATTAATACCGATTAAGAAACAAACGCTTATAAAAATTCATTAAAACTCTACTTATCTAATCGAAATTATAACAAAACTTTTGCTCCACATGGAATTGATGTAAGCCGATAATTAAAAACAAATGCTCATTTGCTGCGAAAAATATTAACATAGGTGTGGTTCGTGGTTCGTCGACTTCGTTTTTTATCTATGGACTCCCGACTTTATTTTTTGCAACGCATGCATAACTCATTCAGTCACCGTATCCAAGCAAGTGCAAAGTTCAACGTTGCATTGAATGTAGTCTATTATTATCTTAGAAAATAAATTGTTCTTTGCAGTTTATTTTCAGATACAATTTGTTTTTAAATACTGATCCGTTCTGAATTGCACGCGTACAGTTTTCGTGTCATTGCGTAATACAGATTATAATATCTGCAGTGCTCGGGAAAAGTGACATAAGTCAGTTACCACAAACCTTTTTTGATAATTTATTGACAACTTACACTGGTTTATGTCGATTTGATTTTTTTTCTGTATGAATTATTGTAATGGGAGAAATATTTATGTTTTTTTTTTTTTCCAAGCGAGCAGATGTTCCGTAAGTTGTCAATAAATTATCAAAAAGGTTTCTGGAAACTGACTTATGTCACGTTTCCCAAGCACTGCAGATATATAGTACATTGTGCAAATTTTGGTTATTTGAGCAGCTATATTAAGTTCACGTACCGATCAAAAGTGGTCAGTGATAAATTTAGAGCCCGGATTTATGTGCAGTAAAAGTTAATATTGTTAGTCGGTATGGTTTATAAACATAAATGGCATGTCCCCACTCCTTTTAGATGCCATTCTTGTCATTCATTATTTCCCTTTGGTTTTTAATCCTCCTAACCACCGCTTACAAGATGCACCGTCTAGTCCTTGTGACTAAATTCAATATTATTACAAGTTTAATTCAGGGAGTTTGGCCCTTACAAAAAGTAATACTGTGCTCCAACCACGAGAAAGTCTTTCCGGAATGAAACTCAGGGGGGTAATGCTGTGAATGAATGTTGATGTCATAAGATGTTATAAGGTCACACACGTGGGTACTCGTTTCTCTATTGGCTAGCTCTCACAGCACAAACAATAACATTGACACACACACATGTTTATACTACCCTAGTTACAAAATTAGATCACTGTTAATCTCCTGGTCTTTTAATCTCTCCATACATAAGCAGGAGAGCGCATGGTTTTTAAACTGACGTTATAACGGTAATGTTATCTATCTACTTCGCTCCAATAGATGGCGCAATAGTAAGCACATTCCTTTCACGGTTGATTTCCTGGTTGGAGAACAGTAGATCGACTAAGAGCGAGTTACTCATTAGTCATCACTACTGGCGGGCTGGGTCGCACAGGTCAGGCAGCACAGTCATAACACCTAACACTTCCTTCTTATCATGTCGCTGTACACTCCGTCTTAAAACACAATATTCTTCCACACGTCCCGTTACTAACCACTACGTCAATTGACTAAACAGTATCATGATGACTTATATTTTCTTGTCCCTCAGCTACGAGCATAGATATTATTTTCATTCTTTCTCTTCCCTCCTCTCCTCCTATGCACGTTTGTGATTAAAAATTTATTTCTTATGGCGCAATACACAGCTCGCTCACTAGTCAAACGAGCAAGGACAAGGGCCAATAACGTTGAATCAAGCTGTACATTTCGGATTCTAGTGCAGTGATTACAGATCTTTCAATAAAAGAACCTAAGAACAACAGACAATGATGAATCAAAGCGCATAACAACAACAAACAATTGCAATGTGGCAAATAGTCACAACACTAAAACAAGTGCAGCGCCATACCGATGCGAGATGAGACACACACTGATTAATGAAAAATGTTTGTTTTAGTACCCTCTATCTACCATACTCTTTTGTAACAAGTTCTGTATCACCCTGTATAATACACAGCAAGTAAGTTAATTCAAATTAAAAGCATAAATAATTCAATCAGTTGAAATATACAAAAATTGATAATTCATATCATGCAAATTACTTCAAATTATAAGCATAAACAATTCATCAGTTGAGCTAACAGAATACTATTCAATTTAAAGCCTACATAATTCATCAGCCAAGCTATACCAAAATACACAATTCATAGTAAACATATTAATTCAATTTACATGCATACTTTAGTTAAGCCGTACCAAATTGTACAATTCTTCAGGTTCAAAAACCCTCTTAACCAATATCACAGTCATTCAAATAGACTCGGTGTCATTCTATTTTTAGTGCATATAAATCCGGGCTGTAGTGTTAATTATAGCTAAAAAAATTAGTTAAGAAAGAAAAATTAATAAGCTCAAATAATTGCTTAACAAGAGTGGAATCTTTAGGTAAATCTTTAAGCTGAAAAACTGTTTAATAAGGAGAAGTATACCAGTATGCAAAACTTAACAAAACGAGTAAAATCTAAAATATTGCTTAAGAAAGAGAAATTTTTCAGAAAAATTTGTAATCATGTCAGTATAATTACAACACTTAGCAAAATCAATATACTAAAACACCGTTTAAAACTTTCCGGGAAATTTTCATCACTATAGGCATTCAACAAGGAAAGCTCAGTGCGCAGAAAACAGCGGGCGTGACTGTCTCGCGCAGATGACGTATGCTCCCGTTCCCGGCATGCTGAAGCCTACTGCAGGGGGGGGGGGTAAGAGGGATATAGCATGTGCGCCGCGAGGAGATCGAGCTGAGTTTTGTTTGTAGGATATCTATAGTAGTAACTCGATCAGTTAGCTTATCACGAAAGAAGACCGACATTTGTTATGTGGCGTACGATTATTCTACGCGAGACAATCAGTGAAAGAAATAGGAGTTTTTTAAGGGGAAGAATAATTTATCTTACGTTTTGTACATTTTACAGCAATCAAGAAAGCTCTCGGGAGTCTTCTGGTTACAATGCTAACCCTTGGACCCGTTGTAGGTGGTATGATGATGATGTTGGTGGAATGGTTATGAAGATAGTGAAGGGTCATATCGGTGAAAGTTATTGAAAATTGCTGTGGCGGTAGAATGACGACGATTGTAATGAAATGACAAAGGTGTTCTGATACCTGCGGTAGTATGGTGTTTATCAGAAGATGGTATGCTAATGAAATATATATTCACTTAGAAAGTATTTGAATTTAAATAAATGTTAAATTTTAATGAACTGGTATGGCATTAGTGGATGAGCGATGGACAGGAAATTACTCTCAGAATGAATACCTCAAGTCCCCTTTGTCCGTTGCAAATTTTGTAGAATATATTGGAATAACAGGAACAACCATTGATGTATAACGTTGGCTATTAAGGTTTGACCCGCGAATTAAGTTGGAGTGCTGGGGAAATAGATTAATTTGAGAGATACCATCCACGGAATTCGATCATTTAGTCGAGGATTGAGGCAGACAAGTGAACTGGGAATTACTACAGACGGTAATATCGGAATTCTTCCGAGGATATTGAGGTTATAGATTTTCTTAACTTCCTTTAACCGCACAGTTTTCAGGGTCTGGGCGTGGTCACTTCCAATTTGCAAATTAACCTTCCCTTGTTATCAAGGATGTTGCAGGATGTTACCGAATAACAACAACAGTTAAAATACTGTATGTAGTCAAACAACAAATCATTCCGTGTTTCTGCAACATCAAAATAATCATGTTTTATGTTTAAGTTTTTGAACTAATTTCAAATCCAATTAAGATTGTTAGTGCTGTATCCTTCCATTTTTTCTTAGAGTTATAGGGCCTAATTTAAGGGTTCAGAGCCATAGTGGGCCAAGCGCCATTTATTAAAAACGGAGAAGGCAAGGGTTGAAGTTAAGTGAATACCATAGTTTAATGAAGATTGACATATTTAGTTTTAATGTGTATACTTTATATTACTTGCTATATGTTTCCATTGAATTATGGTAATAACTTCATTTTAACCCTTGTTTTCTACGGTTTTAACCCTTCAATTAGGTCTACTTAAAGTTCTTGTAATTTTTGTTGCTGAGTAAGTTGCACTAATTCGTCTCCTTTAACTTCTTCATTTTTAGTAATAAAATTATTCAATAACGCTCTACATTTCCACTACATTTCCCCTTTCTCATTATTCATAAAGGTAACATAGGTACAACTCTTGTAACACAAATTGTGTTACTTGTCACTTTAAAACATTAAGTTGAAAAATATTATGGATATAAGGATAAATAGTCTATATTAAATAAACGAAAATATTGATGACTAGATCACGGAACTTCATGCACTAAAAAACATCTATACAGTAAAAACTATTAAATATGCGCTAAAAATTAAAATATATCCAGTAAAAATACATATCAGAGATTCAATAATATGAAATAAATGAAAATAATTGAAAGTAATAAATGTTAAGAAGCCATATTGCACAGAAGACGATTTTCCCATCAGCAGAAAAGTATTTGTCTTCAGAAACCCATTTCTTCAATAAATCTTTTTTGCTACATTTTTCTTTCGGGATGTCGGCGGTTAAACTTGTAAGAAGATCGATTATGTACTAGTTCTTCGCTTGATTGTGCACTAAAACTTGTTGAAATGAAAATTCACAGTTCACGATACTTTATTGTCGCAGGTGTCTAAATACATTCATGTTTGGTTTAACGAAATCAGAGTAAAAATAGTGAAGGTCTTAATGACATCTAGGCAACGCGTATTTTCGTCCTGGCTCCTGAAAAATTACACTTATACGTACACAGACAGTAGTTAGCCTCATGTTGAAGTGGAAAATGACCCAAATTATACAGTAGAAAATAGTATCCATTGTCGTCGCAGCAATTTCATGTCCTCAATAGTAATTAAATAATTAGGCCTATTGGTTTTATTTCTGACATAATTGTGATATTTCTTGGAAATTATTCTTATTATTAGCAGAGAGAAATTTTGAAATTAGATAATAAATCGGGAAAAAGAAGAAAAGATATTAATATATACATTTAAATATGCAAAATAAAAACATATATGCATTTAAAAGGGAAAACCCTCGAAATATGCATTTAAATAAAATTAAATTGACTTCATTCGAACGTAAAAACCATGATCGGCAAAGATGCCAAATTAATAATAATAAAAACATGCAATTGCACGAAGTTCCGCAGTCTATTAATGGCAAACGACTTCGATGGCTTGACTATCTATTACGAATAGGGGAGAAAAGATGACCAAAGCAACTACATCCATGGAAATGAACGGGCAAGAGAAAAGGATCAGGCCCAAAAGAACATGGCAAGAGGACATCTTGGGAGAACCGAAGAATAGGATCCTCACAATCGAGGACGCAAATAGTAGAGTGCTTTGGAGATTACATCCTTCCATCATTATCATTAGAGACCGGCAAGATATGAAGAAAACTTTGGCAAAATATGAAAATATCAAATAAATATTTCAGTGCTAGAATATCTTCCTTTCTAAACTATATCGAGTAGGTTTACATCGTTGTTTATAAAATAAGCCTTTATAAACGACTATTTTTGTTTATATTTAATGTTACTAAATAAATTACAATGAATCTGTATAATTAAATATTTTTCAGTATCATCGAATTCTTACCAGAATGTAAGAGCAAAATAGCTCAAATTTTTACACTGAAAAAAAGTAGTTCTTTCATTGGCTGGGTTCGACATTGGTTACAACACAAGTAACTTTTACTTCGTATAATTATATTTTCTAGCAAAAGTTTACACCTTCTGCCAGTTAATATCGTTTTGTACGCTGAAAACTTCATGATGTTGCGAAAAGAACAGAAATTATTTAGACCGCAAAATTGACGACTGAAAGAGTTTAGAAGGTTAATTTACTATACACGCATAAAGGTGAACACGGCAACACTGAAAAGACTTTCACTGGATTCGAAAGACTGGGCGAAGGTAGAATAAAAACCACTTATTTTGTTTTGGCTTCTCGAATTTCTCATTTCTCGACTCTTAGAGCTTAAAGATTCTAAGGCAGAATATTAAGATTTCTTTCGCTCTTGGGTATCCCGGAATCTTGGTGGAATGGGTGACTTGGATTTTTCAAGTGTTTCCTGGACAACATCTCTATTGCTTTCTTGTAGGCCTAGTGCAGAGGTCGTCAGCACTCGCTGAAATGGGTAGAGTGCATGGAGGGTAATGAACTCTGCTCCGTCGTGCACAAGGGATAGAGAGACAGCATACCCGCCAGCAGCGACGATTGCACGCTAGGGCTGTGTCTTGTCCGCGGGTAAGAGACGCTAGCCCGAGCGTGCAGTGTTTTGATGACCGCTGGCCTAGTGTATGGGAAGCCTCATTCAGTGGTAGTTAAATAAATATTAACGGAAGGAAAAGGATCGTGCAGAATGTGAAAAAAATGTGAAGGTATTTTATGAAATGTGAAAATTTAGCCAAAATATTGTGAAATATGAAATACTTTTGGCATTAATGCATTCTGCAAATTGTGAATCGTGGAAATCCTTGTTCCCATACCGCTAACAGAAATGTTTTAGAATATGAAATTTCGTATTTTGCCTGTCTCTCATAATAATAATAATAATAATAATAATAATAATAATAATAATAATAATAATAATCATCATCATCATCATCATAATCATCATCATCCTCATCAATCATCATGATCATACCAACCATGTTCTTCTGATCTCGAAATTTTTTAAGTGTTTTAGTTGGTTATTTAGCGACGTTGTATCAATTACATAGTTCATTTAGCGTCGTTGGAATGGTGATAGAAAGATGGTATTTGGCGAGATGAGGCCGAGGATTCGTCACTGGATTAGCTAAGCTTCAATGAGTTGGTGGAAACCTCGGAAAACCAGGTAGGCTTAATCAACCCTAACGGATATAGAACCCACCTATGCCCGTTCGCAAATCTGGATCACCAAGCAAACAGACTACAGCCTAAGCTACGCCGGTGGCTTTTTATGAGTCCCGCAAGTAACTACATCCCAGGAATCTGTTACTGGCCTGGCTCGAAAAAAAAATGCAACCAGATAATTATAGCAACGGGATTTGAGTCAATGACCGTGCGCAGTATCGAAGTCCGACTCAAACTTATTGAACTAAGCTACTCCGGTGGTTCCTGGCTAGATCTGCGGGTGCGTATTTCCTGGTATTCGCACCTACGAAACGTGTTCCTTTGACATTCCTTAGCTGTCAACTAGAGATCAGACAGATAAGGGTACCGAAATTCCAATAAGTTTCTCCTTGTAGCAAAATGTTGCACTTTTACCACCCCTGCTGTTAATGTCTGCTATGTCAGCGCAGCGGCCAACGAAACGAGGCTTTTAAGGAAAGTTCTTTATAAGAGAAATCGAGGGCACAGAGGGGGCTTGAACACAGCATATAGTGTATGTGGGTGGAGAAGAGGGTGGAACACGCTATCCTCCCCTACTGGCCATATGTTGCCAGAAGAACTTATCTACCGCACAGATGAAAGAGACTAGCTGCGCTGTCATTTTGCAGTAATTACATATTGATGAGACTGCACATGTCTCCACTAGAATTCTTATGACCACTTTGACTATAAAAATACACGGACTGTATTCACCATTTCTATTAACAAAGGTTTAACCGCAATGACCGTCATATAAACGGAAAAAAAGACAAACAGATTGCCATTTCAAACGGAATGCAACGCATTTCATATGTTGCTGGCTATTCGGAGTTTGGAAGCTTATTGACGGACGATTTCGTGGTAAAATTTACACAATCATGAGTATTTCCGAAAACGAAGAGAAACGACTGATTTAAACAAACTTCAATTGAGGGGTTGGATGGAAGAAGGGCGTAATTAAAAAAGGTTTGTTTTGAGATAAAGAAGAAAAGTTATCTATAAGCCACACATTTTGTACTACGACTGAAATAAATTTGTATGTTGCAGATATATTGTCAACTTAAATATATACAGGGTGATTCTAGAGGATTTACCGCCACTTACGGAGCTTATTTCCGAAGACATTCTGAGCAAAAATGTCATATAAACCTGTGTCCTACCTCAATATTTTCAGAGTTACACCAATTTGAAATAATTAGTAAAACACCTTTTTTCTTTAGTTTTAAGGGTAAAAGAATATCACAAATAGAGAATGAACTATTCAGAAGTATCATTTCTTTAATTGGATACTGTTGTGAAACTAAAAATGTGTTGTTAATTGCTTTGTACAGATTTTGTTTTAGAATTTTAAACTAAAAATTGCATTATTCTTACGCAATATCACAAAAATTGTTACAAATAATACGACTTCAGGAACTTGATTCTTTACAGTTTAATTATGTATGCTAATGTATGTATTGTCTTGAAGAATTTACAAGAGTGACGTGATTTGTAACTAGGCCTATTGTTGTGATAAATGCATAAGAAGAATGTAATTCTGTAATTTAAAAAAAAAACACATATTTTTAGCTTCAGAATACTAGCTAATTAAGAAATTATACTCCTCAATAGTTCATCCTTTATCTGTAATATTGTTTTACCTTAAAACTAAAGAATAATGGCATCTTACAAACAACTTCAAATTAATGTAACTGAAAATATTGAGATTAGGACACATGTTTATATGACAGAATGTCTTCGGCAATAAGCTTCGTAAGTGGCGGTAAATCGTCGTGAATCACCCAGCATATAGAATCCTATGCCTTACCTTAGATGCAATTACTCTTAAATGATTTAAAAAACATTAAAGTTACGCCCATATTCCAAATATTCATGGTTTATGAACAAGATTATTTGAATAAAGAATATTTATCTTTATCTAAACGTCATATTTGTACATTTATGGTTCAATACCAGAATACTGACAACAGAAGCTGTATCGTATAAATTATAACTATTAACTATTAAAAGATGACTAGCAACAAAGGCGTTTTTCTTCCATAAAAGAAACTTATCTTGTACCAGACTAGAGTAGGCCTAATTTTGTGATATCTCAACACTGTCATCTTGTGTATAGATTAGTGCAACATATTGCTGTATGGCAACTTTCACACCACCCATTGGTGATTGAAGGAACTAACTTCCATGTTGTATAAATAACTGATCTCCAGAAAATGGGTGTAACTTGACTTATGCGGTTCTCCCATTCACCCCCTCAATTGGATTATTTTAGTAAGTCATTTTACGACGCTGTATCAACATCTTAGGTTATTTAGCGTCTGAATTAAAATAAAGTGATAATGCCGGTGAAATGAGCCCGGGGTCCAGCACCGATAGTTACCCAGCATTTGCTCGTATTGGGTTGAGGGAAAACCCCGGAAAAACCTATTAATTTGTAATTTAACTTAACCCGAAAAAAATATATTAAAAATATGCAGAACATGATTTCACCTCAATCGGAACTTAAAAAAAAACTAAATACAATGAAAATAAACTTCACTCACCATGTTACTTACCCTCCTAGGTCCTGGGGTATAATATACTATACAGTACTTCAGAAATACATTTACTTTAAATTTTTCTAGTAGGTGGAATCGTTATCGATCACTGCTTTTCTGTGCTTGTCAAGCTCCTGACAACTCTTGGGACTTATAGGAAGCACAAGAAGATCGATTCAATCATTGCAATGCGTGTTTCAACTATTTGTAAATTAAAATGACGACCAGCAACTCAACGCCAAGGCACCGTAGGATATGCTTCCGAAGTAAGTAGGTGCACAGTCAACGTTATATTTTAAGCGTGAAAAAATATGATATAAGATGTATGTGTAGACCCGAAATACGAGTATAGTATAATATACTGTAGGCTACTTGCATTTGTGCCCTAACTGTAACCTGCAGAATTTTTTCAGCATTTTTTGTCATTCAGAGACTTGTTTTGAAGTGCAGAATTATATTGAACTTTAAAAATAAAACAAAAAATATCTCAGGACCCAGGAAGATAACTAAGGAAAAACTTTTGTCTTCTTTTCATTCGGAAATATTTTCTGCAAACTTCAGTTAATATAATTAATTTGAAAAGATTATTAGTTATATTTAACTTAAAGTTAAGACGAAATAATTTAAATTCATCAAGTTGATTTGTTTCAAAACGCACGTGACAACCAAAAATTCGCAGTTAGTAAAGCTGAAGGTTAATTTTATGCCTTAATGTGAAGCTAATTGTTTATACAACTAAGTAACGCAAAGAAATAATAAAAATGTAAGTTACCAGTGAAATGAATTAGTGAAGAATCTTAAATATAGGAAAGTATTGGTTTAGGCAACTTCATCATCATCACCTTATCTACTTACAAGAACTGGGCTCTCTGACTCGTTCTGTCCTCATTCCAATGAAAATTCTGAACCAATAGACAGGAGGGGAAAAATACTGAAGAATACTGGGTTTGTCGTGAAAGACCTGTCCTTGGGCAGAAAACTATGAATGAATGAGACGTTCATAAATGAAACTCCATCATGTGGTCATAATGGTGAAATTCGGACTTGAAATAACAGAGGAAACGCACATAACAGGAGATTTAAGTATATACCACCGACGGGAAAACGAAATTGTATTTCGCTCGAAAATGATTAATTTTAATGTGGATAAACAACATTACCTGAAAACATAACTTCCTCTAACTGTTGAACACATACATGTAATATAATAATAATAATAATAATAATAATAATAATAATAATAATAATAATAATCTTCTTCTTGTTCTTTCCTTCAGTTATTAGGCCATATGTCCTGTTACGATCTCAGAGTTGAATTTTCATCCAGCGCTTTTTTGGACGACCGAGAGATCTCTTCCTGTTTGGACGATACTGGAGCATGACTTTTGGGATTCTATCTCTACGCATGCGATGCAGATGATTTAATCAGTTGTTCGGATAAAGTTTTACGTGATTAATTACAGATCCTAATTGTAATTCTTTCATTACATCTTCATTGCGTTTGTGATCCCACTTCGTATATACCACTGTATATCTCAAATTTCATTTCATTGGCCATTATTCTGCTTTCGTCTTATGCTGTATAGGTGGGAACCCCACCAATTCTACTCTTTCGGGCCGGCAACCCGTTGGGCAGTAATTTCATAATTGCTTTCAAATCTCACAATAAGCCTCGGATGAACCGGATTGATGATGATGATGACGATGATAATTTATTTATTTATTATTAATATTTGTGTGCTGAACAACAGCCAGAGGCCAATTATAGTTCAGCACAATACACAAACAGAAGATACAAAGGTACAAAAACAATTAAATAATATCTTCAATAAACAAAAACATACATAAATAAAATAGATAACAAGAACAATAAATACTAATAATCAAAACGAAACTATACCTTAAAAGGATCTAAATTGTGCCCATGCAAATTGGCATATTTTATGCATCTACAGACTGGAGAAAGTGATTTAGAATTTCTGTTATAAACATTTTTTTGAAATCTTAAACCTTTTGTAGGAATACGAAGGCTGATATTGTTTATGATAGACTCACAATCAATATCACCATTGATAACTTTGCAAAGAAATTGATAATCAAGATTTTGACGTCTAGAATAAAGGCTACAACAGTTAAAATATTTACAGGTAATCTCATAGTTAAAGTCAGAGGAATTGGGTATAAATCGAAAAGCACATAAGGAAATAAATTTTCTTTGAATATTTTCCAATTTAACCGAATCAGTTGAAGTAATGGAATTCCAGGCTACAGATGCATAATAATAATAATAATAATAATAATAATAATAATAATAATAATAATAATAATAATAATAATAATAATAATAATAATTTATTTATTTATTTATTATTTATTTATTATTAATATTTGTGTGCTGAACAACAGCCAGAGGCCAATAATAATAATAATAATAATAATAATAATAATAATAATAATAATAATAATAGTAGTAGTAGTAATACATCAATACAACGACAACGTAACATTAGACACGAGTTTACCTCTAAATCCCAGAGATTATCGTGTTAATGAGGGAGAGCGGAAGTCGCGAGGTAATTACGAGTGACGCGCGCATTATGTATGAAAGTTAGGTCTGTAATTTAACCACAAACTAATGACAACAAACCTATAGCAACGACCTACTTCCAATACTATTCGTCCTTTGGGCGCACAGTAAATTATAATTTGTTCATCATAGGTTGAAAAATATAGGTAACTTGAACACTCATGCTATAATTGATAGATAAAAGTTACAAATACTTACGTAATAGATTTTAATTTTCATCAAGTATTTTATGTCATTTTAAAGAAGAACCTTGCTGTCGTTACTCTGTAACAGAAAACAGGACTTCTGACTAGCAAAATCGTTGCCAAGCGAGCGGTGACTATAGGACACACTCTCTTGCTCTCTTTTTTTGTACGTCTGGTTCCTTTATTCTGAAGTGAATTTCCTCTCGGCGGACTTGAGGCTGACAGAGATGCGCTCGGACAGGCATTTTCCTATTTTCCGGTTTCCTTTATCATTTACCTCAAGTCCATTAATAGTCTTAGCTACATTGAGTAAGCTTTTAGGTCTTTAAACAGCCAATCATTGTACCTTATACACATTAAGGAGAAAATTGGATTAATAAACGCTGATGACAGAATGTAACATTAACGACGAACGAGATTGATTTTTAAAATTATCCTTCCACAGTTATTTGCCAATATAGGCTTAATAATGATTTAACACATTATGCGAAATATAAATAATGCTCCTATTTCTAAAATATCTGATATTTTGTATATATTTCAACCGTGTTCCATTTATATAAAGTACCGTGATATAAATTTGTTCCATACTGTAATATTTCACAGTTAGATTCGTTGTTTTGGCTTATTTAATTAAAAGTACAGTAACACCGTTGAAAATTATGTTTTAGAGAATAGATATAAACAATACAGATTTATTTGACGCAACTTCGTTTAAAAGGATAGGCAATACTATCTGATAAATTGAAGGCACATAATCTATTATTTTTCGTATGTGAGTGAACCTCAAAATCTGGGACTTCATTTACAAAGTTTATAATCCATGCAAATGTAGTAAACTCTCTACATAAATATTACGCTCCAGTTTCACAATCTGAGTTTGTAAAGTTGAACATTACAAAGAAAGTAATACCATAGTCACGAAGCTTGAGTTGTAGAGGGTACTAGGAACAATAGACTTTCGCATTGTGTGTCTGTAATGGGGCGATATTAGCGATCCTAGTGGTTAGCAACTATCTACGAATGCATATTTCCTACATATTGACTTTAGTAACTGCATTATACTAGACCTTTATAAGTGGAATTTCAGATACGTTACAAGTGGTTTGTCTGACAATGAAAAAGTAATTTTACAAATGTGCAAATTTGACTTGTAAAAGCTAGCACATTTTTATTATTGTTCTTCTTTTTTAGTGGTTTAGGTTTATTTTACGACGCTTTATCAACTGTTATGGTTATCTAGCGTCTGAATTAGATGATGTCAGCGAAATTAATACCAGGGTCCAACGCCGAAAGTTACTCAGAATTTGCTCTTAATGGGTTGGGGAAAAACCCCGAAAAACCTCAACCAGGATATTAATCCCAACCAGGATTTGAACCCGGTCCCGCTAGTTTCATGATCAGGCACGCTAACCGTTACTCCACAGCGGTGGACTTACTACTGTTCTTACTTGAGTAAAGTTAACCAATTAAACATAATGAAAATAAACATAAATTTATTAAATTCATTAAATGGTTTCATGCATAATTGAAAACAATTAAGATTTAAATTAAACCGCCATGGTGGTCTCGCGGCTAGGGCGCTGGACTTATAATGCTGTGGACCAGGATTCGATCCCCGGTGTATCCCCGATTCATAACTTGTGTTGAGCAAGCCAGTGGTCCAGGTAAGACAGGGGTTTTCTCCGGGAAACACCGGTTCTCCTGTGACATCCCAACAAATCTCCATAATAATCTCATCGCGGGTGTAGTGAAGACCAGCCTCCTATGGCGCACCCTGGGCAACGACTCTGCCGGTAGATTGGTTTACACAACTGGCTTCAAATGGGTGAATGACATAAGTCAAGTATCCGCCAATAGTTAAAAAAATAAAGGAACTGTAATGCTATTTAGCAGTGGTTTTAGTGACTCAGATGAACATATTGAATTGCATCAAAGAAGACTTAAAAAGTAATAACATATTCATATCACTATATGAATGATAATTGAAGTTTTCAATAAGCCCCGATGCAATAGAAGCATTGCTGCAAGATATAGATCATCATATCCGTAATTCAACATGGTAAAGTAGAGCCTAACTTCAAAACAATAAATTTGTATTGCTTTCGTTGTATCTGTGAAAGGTATCAGTTACGTGTAATAACAGACATTCATGAAGTTTCTAAGTCCTGAGTATGCAGATGTACTTTTCCTTCCTTACCTCTGTTAACACTGCACTTTTATTCTCATTAGGAATCTGACCTATTCTAAATCTGTTATATTTAGCGAATCTTATGGTCATTAGATCGTATACTAGTCAACGCATTGGTATAACCGACCAATGACATCACAATACTCCACCGTCGCCAGTGTAAAGAGATATGGAGACTCTTATTGGATTTTTGACGTTATTTTATATTTTATATTGTTAAAATATGATTTCACAATTTTATGTAATCCATTTTAAGATAAAATATAAACATACTCATTGATAGTGTGCAAATACGACGACTTTGGCTCTGTTTCATTGTAATTTCTTTTGGCGACATTGCACAATATACACAAATATTTCGTACTAATAATTATAACAGTTTTTATTGATTATCTCAAAAGTAAGATTTTATGACTTATCCCCTTTCTGCAATGACCGATTCAATTGTACAGTAGATTTATTTAGCTTATTTTGCAAAGCTTGTCTGACTAAAAAATTAATAAATTTGCATTAGGTAACCGAGTATTCAAGCACTTGTAATTTGTAAATTGTTAATTTATAATCTGTTAACACTGTGAAACGGGCTCCGTACCCATTCAATTGAAATTTGTTGCGCATGAAAATGGTGATAACACAAACTTTCTCGATAATCATTTACCCTGTTATCAGTAGACCCTACCATTATGTCAGTATAATCGAGAGTATCAGTATGAATTATATGACAACAACTCTCTGCGTCAAAATTGCAATCTTATTCTCAGAGTAACTAGGAAAGGAGTCATGGTGATTAAGTTAATAATAGTAATAATAATAATAATAATAATAATAATAATAATAATAATAAATAATTCCAGGCCCCTTGTGTCACAGACTGACGATCTAGACCACCCATCTGCCCTAAGAATAGCGTATTTTTTTTATCCCTTATTGCAATTGCACAGTTGTACAGTTTCAAATATCACAGAAATTGATTAAATATTTCATACATAAGTGTTGAATAGTTTGTGGATGTAACCTATACTAGAGGAGGCAAGACCTGTCCTGTAACCTTATAACGCACCGTGGCTACAATTGTCACCAATGGGTATGAAGGGAAAAATAAGTTTTTAGTCTGAGATTCACTTCCGAGTAGGTAGATTCGTGTAATATTAACTAAACCCAAACAAACTTAGTTTCTGATCTCCCATTCTTTCCCCTCTCGTATAGCTGACATGCCAGGTCTTGCCTCTCGATCTGTACCTCATTACGAGTGATATTATTTACAGAGCTTCATATTCTGTTAACGAAATATAACTAAATGCGTTTAAAATTTAGAATGTGTTCGATGGCCTAGAATATTTGTTTTACTTATTGACTTTTGTCCTTCAATTACGTTTATTTATCTTAGATTTTTCTGCGAAATAATACTATAAACAACTGACTTCTTTATATTTGATACATTAATTTTTGTGGGTGTTTTCATGATTTTCAATTCCACTTTATAGTGTACAGGTTTGATATATTTTATGCTATCAGAACCCTATTCCTAGAAGTGTGGTCGGCACAATGCCCATTTATGGCAACATAAGGAGCTTTACGTTAGTGCGGTAAACAGATTTTAAATGTTTGAATTAAAATTGTTTATCCACTATTTCCAGATAATTACAAATCTTAAGATAAACTGTGTTTCCTTTGTGATCTTAATTTTAGGATAAATTTCTTGAGCAATTTTTAGAATGTTTTTATCGCGTGGGAGCGTAAGGCTTATCATTTTGGTTACGAAAACGGGGGAATAATTCACCAGCCATTTCTCAACCCCTATCCCTGTAAGAGAGGGCTTAAACTAGTATAAGGCATCTTCACGAAATAAGAAAATGTTTCCTTTGAAGCAAATTTAAGGGAAATAAAAGGCGCTTTTCGGCGATGCTTCCAGCTTTCCTCATACTAATCTACAATCTAATCTTACACCCCTGCCTTCCCAGTATACGTTAGGGTTCCGCTCTTGATAAAAGCGACGGATGTGGGGATTTATTTTCCATAAAAAATGTTATAAAGGGGGGAAAAACGTTCGCATCTTATCCGCCTACGCCGCCAGCATAATCCTTTCGGTCTAACCACAGAAGCTTTTATAGTGACACACAACGCTGTGTTGCGTAAATAAAGCGTCGCAATTAAATATATCTGGACATTTAGTAATTTTACTGGGAGAGAAAAATGTAAGAGTAAATTTTACTTCCTATCTGAGCTGAAAAACAAGCAAACAAACAAGAACGTTTTTATAGATGTAGATTCATTTTCCGGGCTGAGAGGCCGTGGTCTATTAGTTGGTTTTATACCAGACGTTTCGTCTGCAACTGCGGCAGACATCTTCAGTGGAGTGGTATCCGAGGTCGCAAGACTCAGGTACGCCGAGAAGAGTCTTGCGACCTCGGATACCACTCCACTGAAGATGTCTGCCGCAGTTGCAGACGAAACGTCTGGTATAAAACCAACTAATAGACCACGGCCTCTCAGCCCGGAAAATGAATCTACATCTATAGACTCCGGCCGTGAAAGCCTACACTGCAAGAAGAACGTTTTTAGTAAGTAGGCCCTTCATGCTTATATTTTCAGTAGCTGAATTGCAATTTGTATTCAGAAATACCATTTCAGTGCGAAAAATGATATAGAAGTTTATCGACAGTAATCTCACTACTGGTTTTGATATAGGCCTACCTAGAGAAAATCAAAACTCGAGCGGAATTTAATTGACTATTACACGATTAGAAGAATGTAGCTATATAAATATTGGAAGAAATGAAGTACTCTAATACAATAAAATTTTAATTGACTTACTAAAATTCTATTTCACTAATGTTAGCTTCACCAAAACGGTTCAACGGAGCCGCTATTTTCAGTTGACTATCTTTGCGTTAAACAAATATATGTATATGTTTATGTATGTATAGAATTTGCAGTTTGAAATGTTGGCAAACAAAGAAACAAATGGTAGGAAGGTGACATGCAGAGGTATGCTATCAATAGCATTGAAAATACATCTTTACTAACTGATTCGACCCTTCATGTAACATTAGAACCATGGGTACATTTTGGAAAAACCCCTCCTTGTGTTGATTAAGCATTAAAAGCAAGATCCCTAGAGTGGTAATAGGAATACAAGTAAAAGAAAAAAGAAAATATATGAAGATTAGAGGAAATAAAATACTCTAAAACAATATAATAAGTATTAATTTACTTATTAAAATTCTATTTCACTAATGTTAGCTTCACCAAACGTTTCAACGAAGCCACCATTTTCAGTTGAGTGTCTATGCGGGAAATACATGACGATCGCAAAGCATGTTTTATAGTACCGTAAAGAATTTGCAGTTTTAATGTTGGCAAAAAAGAAAGAAAGGCTACGGAAGTGATAAATTTGTAGCGATAAACAGCCATGATTGGATGAAACACGTCCTTTCGTAATGTGTTATTGGTCAAAAGTAGTATGATGTACTAAAAGTGCAATAGTCACACAAATATTGCTTTTCTTGTTCATGTGCAGTTCCTCTCACTTAACTAGATAGTCATCAAAATGTGTTATTTATTTATCTTCGAGTTGCTAGGCAACTCAACTGTTACATCTGGTATTAGTAATGTTTGTTTTATTCGTATTATCTTTGCTAATAGCGGTACCTGACTTTTCGGTATTCATCACTCATATGAAGCCAGTTGTGTAGACCAATTTACAGACAGAGTCGTTGCCCAGGTGCACCATTGGAGGCTGGTCAACGCGCGATGGGATGAAATGATGGCGAAGATTTGTTGGGATGCTACCGCATCTCCCGGAGAAAAGCCCTGTGTTACCTGGATCACGGGCTTGTCCAACACAAGTCATAAATCGAAGGTACACTGGGGAGTGAACCAGGATCTACAGGATTATAAGTCCAGCGCTTTAGCCATTAGACCACCGTTACTCCATATTAGTAGCATTTTAAAATATATTTCAAGAATCATTTAGCCTAACTTCATAATACAGTGTCCGGCAGAAACAATTATACGATTCACGATTCGGCACGTAACACTTTAATTGAAATTAATATTAAACACCAAACTGAAGATACAGGCCTACCTTAAAGTATACCATTTCATTTACGTTTATTTCTTGAAAATAACCTCACTCAGGTGAGTTCCACCAGACCTGATACAAATTTTTTCACGACTCTTGACAGTGTCCATCACTCTCTGCAGCATTTCCGTGGGATTTCTTGAATTTCGGTTCGAATTTTATCCTTGAAATTTGGATCGTATGATGTCGTTCTTTGACAAATATTTACCTTGAGTTAACCCCATATGAAGATATCAGCTGCTAATAGAGCAGGTGGCCGCGCAGGCCAATTTATGTCGCCAAAACGAGAATTTCAGAATACTGCATTCATGTATGATAATCATTGGGATTTATATAATGTTTACACAATTTGTAACAATTGGACAGAAGTGTAAATCATAATGTAAGATGCGCCTAAAGCTTCTCTTTGATATACCCAACACTTATGAATGCTTAAGATTTTTTTCATTTTATTAGGTTATTTTACGACGCTGTATCAACATCTCAGGTTATTTAGCGTCTGATTGAGATGAAGGTGATAATGACGGTGAAATGAGTCCGGGGTCCAGCACCGAAAGTTACCCAGCATTTGCTCATGAATGCTTAAGAACAGATCAGCGTGGACTCTACTGGACTCTCCACATTTTCTGGATTACATACGGTTCTAAGGTGACCAGGAGGCTTCTTGTCGGTGGTTGACGCATGTTTCGCTATTGTAACGAGCAGCATGCTAGTGACTTCCAATTAATGTCATCTCAGTCTTCATAATTTCGGTCTGTTTTTCCCCAGACTTCAAGACTTTACAAAGTTACACACTGTGAGGAAGTTAACAATTACAACAAAGAATATTAATAAAAACACATGCAATTTTTTTAATTTAACGTTTCATTGTAAAACTTCCTTTTTATATAAGGGAGTTGCGGAAATTTATGAGGAATTCAAGAGAGGCGTGTCCAGGAAGTTTGTGAAAACTATAGTAAACACATAAGTTCGCGTTTTTTTGCTTTCCATGTGGTTAGGGACAACGAGCTTTGGACCGAAGTCAGGTGATGTCATGTCGTGTTTTTTTGGTTGTTTAACGACGCTGTATCAACTACTGGGTTATTTAGCGTCGATGAAATTCGTGATAGCGAGATGGTATTTTGCGAGACGAGGCCGAGGATTCGCCATAGGTTACCTGATATTTGCCTTACGGTTGGGTAAAATCTTGAAAAAAAAAACAACCAGGTAATCAGCCCAAAACGGAAATCGATCCCACGCCCGAACCCGCAACTCGGGATCAGTGCGCAAACGCGCTACCGCTTGGGCTACGCAGCTGGCTAACGTGAGATATTCCCGCCTATAATCATATGTTTTTTATAGTCAGGTGATAAACGACGTTCGTGAGGTTGTTGTTTAGAATTGTCCAAAGACAGATCTGACTCTCACAAGTGATTCCAAGAAGGCACCATTTATGAGGCTACTAGGCTGGGAAATAATGGGGTAGGGTGGTCAGTTTCTTTCCCCCTCCATTGCATACATCGCCGACTATTCTAGCAACATATTACACTAGTCAGACTTCAGATCCATACAAACAATTGTTCTTCCTCTGATATATCATCAAGTGATACGTACTGCACTACTTAAATGGTGTAATTGATGTTTTATTATTTGAAGCAGCTATGGGGACTATAAGCAAAGTAGGGAGGGAACGTTCCTACTCACCCCACATTCGTTTGATTGACAGGCGAGGGGTAAAGCAGCTGTTTTGCTAAGGCAAGTGCAGTGGTGGATTCGACACACATCATCTCATCATCAGTAATATCTCCGCTCTTATTTCTTGTTTCAAAATCTTTACAGTATTTTGTTTATAGGAAGTACACGTATCATACAATAATAAATTATGACGGCCACCTACTGTCATTAGGCAAATTATATATTTTTCAATTGTATAACTACTCCTTTATCATGTGCACAAAAAATTCTTGAACTGCCTTGTGATCGACATAATAAAGTATTTCTTTTTTAAAACAATAAAGAAAAAAGCAAAGCTCCATTGTCATTTAACTGCACAATATATTAAAAGATACAATGCTCAACATAATAAATTGTTTCTTTTTAAAACTAATAAAGTAACTAAGCTCCATTGTCATTTAACTGGAAAACATATTAAACACAATATAATGATCAACAAAATCAATTGTTTCTTTTTATAAATACTAAAGAAAGTAAAACTAAGCTCCACTGTCATTTAACTTTAAAACATATTAAACAAAATACATGAGATATGAATGAAACGAAGTACTACTGTAGGCTTATACTGCTGGTTTTCATTTTTTGTTGTTGATTGTCCTCGAAATTTCTTGTTATTAACTAAAAAGGATATATTTGGCTCTAAAATAGAACAACTCAACCGTAATACTGAAACTAAATGCATGTCTGTGATCCTAGACCTGGAGATACTTTTGGTCATATTCATTTTGAAAAGAAAAACAGCTCACAACAGTAAGTTGAGCCAAACATAGATACCATACGCATTGCAAATGTGCGCAGATTAGGGAATTGCTCCTCTGGTAAGTAATCCATTTTTTCCTAAACACTTTAGTGGCGTGCTCTTTTGCATCTCTATAGTGGCTCTGATGCTTGGGTAACATCAAATACAAATGGATTATTGAACAGACACATCTCCATGCTCATTTCATTTCTTCTGAAAATCTTTCTTGGAAAGAGAACGCATCAAGTAGGCCTAATATGCACTCAAAGTTTTAAATAACTTCAGTTCCAGATACTACTTAATAAAATAACAAGTATCTAAATCCTGAAAATACCATAAACATATTTTGTTTTGTATCTTTTCACAAATATTACGAAAATAGCTTTTAAAATTGTAAATAAATACTTGTAAGATCACCGAAGTCAGCTTTAGCCTATGCTTCCGATTAAAGTGGCGTTTAATATTGAAGCGTTTTATTTGCGCAATTTTAAACCCACATATTAAGCAACAGACTTTCTTCTTTTTGTAAGTAACAAAAAATTATTTCTGCCGCTCTTCCTGAAACTGACGTCCCGAGATCGAAGCCATACCCACCACTGAATGAAGCGTGTCTAGAGAAGCACCAGGCGGAGGAGAGAGTCGGTGGAGTGGGGTAAGGCGGCTTTGAGTGCAGTGGCCCTTCGGAGCCATTTTTCCCCATGGTTGATTTGAAGTGTTGCATCAGTGAAGGAGTGTGTTGTGTCAGTGAAGTGTGCTGTGAAAGTGAAATGTGTTTGTGTCAGTGAAGTTTTATAGTTTATAGTGGTAATGTAAAGTATTTGAACAGCGAAATGTTTTCGAAGTGTTAGTGAAATCAGATAGTATCAGTGAAATGTGTCGCGGTTCCAGTGCAGTGAGTGAATTGACAGCGAAATGAGTGTAGTGCTGAAAGGTACTTGTGCATGTATGAATATATCATACTTGTGGCTTTTAGTTCGAACTTAAGATACAAATTAGATTAATTTAAATGTTATTTTAAGTGATCGTGCTTCATTTAATTTGGGATGCTCCTTACTACCACCACCACCACCACCACCACCACCAATTATTATTAGTATTATTATTAATTGCAATTTTTTTATTAATTGCCATTATTGAGTGTAATTAGTTACCACTGCCACCGAGTATTTACCCATTTGCAGTGTGAATAAATACATATCATAGATGTACATATCAGCCAGTATTTCCGCCTACAATCATATTGTTTATAGTCATGTGAAAAATGACGTTATATCTACGAAGCTCACAGAGAATTAATGGCCACAAGAAAAATCTGTCATTAGAGACAGAGACAAGATTCTGAAAGAATCTCTTCATGCATTCTCTACTTCCGGCTCGCCCTAAAATATATTTTACTACGGATTTCCGTTGCTGATATAGGATTTAAGGGATTCGGGGTTCGGGCTCTGAGCCCTGGGGTTCATCAGGTACTCGTCCGGGGATGGAACCTGGTTCTATGAGGGCAGAGGCAGGATGGTCCGCGTATAAAAGTTTGACCTACCTCACATCTTCTTTTCTTAGGAATCCAGTTCTTCGCCTGTTTCTTAGAGAATGTACCTATAAACTAGTTTCTTATTAAAAATGTGTCGTTACGAAAATAATAAATCTCATTTGTTCAATATCTACAAATAAAAATCGTACTTCTTAGTGACTTGTTGTAGCCGAGGTGCTGCACTAACCGTGGTTCTATTACCAATTTCTGCGGTATAAAATTCAGATCTTTAGCTTTACTTTCATCTGGAGGAAGCTATACTCAGGATTTTTATAGCCTCTAAGAGGGTTTACCTAACTTCCGAGTTTGAACCTGAAAACTTCAATCTATTGATAAATATTGTAATTGATCAGCACGATTCAATGCTACCGCTCGAAAAAGCACAAAGTCCGGGTCCACCGCTGTGCAGCGGTTAGTGCATCGGGCCGTGAAACGAGCGGGTTCGGGTTCAAATCCTAGCTGGGACAAGTTACTTGTCTGGAATTTTTCCGGGATTTTCCCTAAACCAATTGAAGTAGAATTTCTGGGTAACTTCCGGCGATGGACCTCGGACTTATTTCGCCGTCATTAATTCACATATCATCATCCATACAATAGCCCACAAATATTATCAGAAAATACAGGCTCTAAATTTCTAAAATTTTATAAGGAAATGAACTCATAATTGGTAAAAAATCACATGGTACCACAATAAGACTTATTACAACTTAAATATCTGATAAAAGTATAAAAAGGTTACTAATAATATTTTTTTAGAATTCACTTTTTGCTTTAAATTAAATTTCCCAAAATCTGAAAATTTTCACACATATTATATCATAACTCCACAACCATTAGAGATAGAATTCTGAAATTTTGTACACTGATTTAACATGCATTTATATGCAAAAGGTAGACTACAATAATGTCCATTTCTTTGAAAAAAATTAGTCACAAAACATTATGTAAATTTTAATATTTTTATATAGGACAAATAAAAAATTAAATGTATTAAAATAAACAACTCGACATGTCTGAGAGTAGTCTACTTTTGAGAAATAAGTATTTATTACATGCAGGAAAAAATAAATAAAGATGTCAGAGAGACCATAACAATGTTATGGTTAACAAATGATGTAACTGCAGAATTTTTTGTTTTTTCATACTTTGATAAAACTGCTTTGAAAAATATTATTAGTAACCTTTTTCTATACTTTTATCAGATATTTAAGTTCTAATAAATCTTGTGGTACCTTGTAATTTTTGCCCA
The DNA here is from genome assembly GCF_040183065.1 of Periplaneta americana. Lineage (NCBI taxonomy): Eukaryota > Metazoa > Arthropoda > Insecta > Blattodea > Blattidae > Periplaneta > Periplaneta americana. The sequence continues at coordinate 142,744,603 of NC_091118.1, forward strand.
ATTGTGAGTTCATTTTCTTATAAAATTTTAGAATTTTAGAGCCTGCATTTTCTGATAACATTTGTGGTCGTTCACGTACATATACCTTTAAGTTCACGTTGCGGCTTGCTGTACTTGTACAAGAGCACTGCCGTTAGGCTACCCATTCATTCACAGGATAGGAGTGGTAAGCACGAAAAGTTTCAGGCTGCAGTGCAAGCCTTCGGGTCCCTCCTCCGTACGCGGTAAAAAAAGGTCCGAACCCTGGTCCCTTGGAATTATAAGGAACTCACTACCACTTAAGTCGCATCAGAGGACACTAACTCAGCCAGTACGGATTACAGAACAAAGAATTTTCACTCGATAGAGCGGTGTAAAATCCTGAAGCGGAAGGGGCGGGACGCGCGTGGAAATCAGAACATGTTCCCTAATTGATGAACGCTGTATACGCGACTCGGCGTGATCTCGCTTGTAGAAACGTTGGAACTGTGCGTGTACATCCAGCGCCCAGGCTCGTCGCGCTGCTGCATTCTTGTAAAAGCTTTCACGCACTCCAATCTATTACATGGCTAATGGACTACGTCTTCTTGAAACGCTAAATACTGGTCGTAGCCTGTCGCTGAAACTAAATGCCTTCGGAAAGCAAAGCGACATAAAAAATCGCATTTTCTAGTGGTGTCATATAATGAATGTTTCAACGAAGAAATCTTTGAGTCGAAAACAATATTATTTCTGAGAAAGCGATAATGGTTTATTTCAATACAATTTAGAAGCGTTTTCTTTCATTATCTTAAAAACAATTAAAAAAACGAAATAACGTAAAGTAATATATAGGCTTCGTATTCCTGCTAAAGTCTGTGTGAAGTATCTTGTCTCACTGTGAAAAGAGAGAGAAAGGAGATATGTCTTACTTCGTCTGTGTTGTTACGGCAATGAGGGAGTGGAGCGGTGCCGTCCATCCATCCAGTGGCGGAAGGGACTAGTTGATACATTCTGTAGCGCAAAATAAAATAACAAAATATCTCTCTTCGTACTGTGTAGTTCCGTCACTGAGCTTGTCTTTCAAGATACTGAGTTCCAGCAGCCTGTACAATAACAAGATTTTGAAAGGAATCCTGAAAATTTACAACCCTCCTATAATCTCCACCCTCATTTGAAGAGACTTGGTTTTATTGCTATTGAGACAAGATAAACCTTACCAGGTATACCTGTAAATTGGAATGAAGTTGCCTGATTCGAAGTCTAAGTGACGTAACAGCGCAGGTACAGGTAAGTTCGTATACAAAATAATTACGGATCCTCTGCCCTCTTCCTCTAGAAAGTAAAAATCGGTACGCAGCCATAGTGAGTAGTCTTATCGATCACTGCTTTTACTAGTCGTATTATTTAAATAACTACATCTTTGAGGCTGATTGAAGGTTCATTGCAGAGGTAAAATGCCTTGAGTAAGGCGTTTAAGAGTGTAATATTGCAGGGCATAGTTGAGGATATTTGAACTAATATTTTCACTGTCAATATAGACAACATTATATAGAAATTGTGTAAATTAAATATAAAAGTCACAAAAAAGTGCACTAAAGAAATGTAATATCAAAAGGCACAGAAAATGTGTTGAACGCAATCCGAGAGAACCAGCACCACGTTTAGTATGGATTTGTGTAGCATACCATTGTGTTCAGTGTCAATATCCCAATTAACAAATTTAATAATCTACATTTTAGGGAGTTTCTAGAAAAGTACATAGAAAATTATTGGATTTTCAGTGATGAGCGACATACGCAATATCCTAATGAAACACGAAAAATATCAGATAATAAAAATATCATGACTATATAATAGGCCTACACCATTAACGTCAAGTGCTACTGAAAGAATTTCTTGCAATATAAAATCATTTCAAGTGACATCTGCCTTTGTTCAAGTTCCGTAACTTATGAATGAACGTTATTATTCACTGCAAAGATCACGACGAAAATGAACATCACGGCTCAAGCATGTATTTACTAGTGTAGCCTCAGGACGTCGGAGTTGACTGTACTCCACGAACACGCAGCGACGACCTGTTTGTTTATATCCTTATCCGTTGCATTACCTGTGTTCGACATACTATATACCCAATGTGTCTTTAACGTCAGTCTTTAGGTAGATGGAATAAGAAGCCTAGTAATATAATTACAAAATTTAACAGAGTTAACCATAAGTTAGACATATATCTTGATTAGACACCTTTTAACACTACATCACTTCAGAAATTTAACAGGAGGAAGACACATAATACGTTTTCCGAAACATAAGTTAGCTCCTAGATCATATATATCCAGATTGCTCGGCCTTACAGGCTTTGACGATAACTTTCCTTACTATGGTGCCATCTAGTTTTTACATAAGGAGTCACGTCACAACTCCCATTTGAATTGCATTAGTGACTGTACTGCCATCTCGTGTTCGTTTACGGCGGATGGATGGCGATCCTGGAGGTTGTTCTCTTCAAAGTTCTGCCGATTTTAACATAGGAATGAGTAATCTGTTACATATATGATCTAGGGTTAGATATAGAGTTAGTGTTACAGATATGAAATAGGGGAACAAATATGAAATAGAGTGATAAAGGCCTACGACCTGAGACGAGTTGTATTCTAGCGGAAGCCTTCCAAATTACTACGCACTGATATACCATTTCGCGGGATTGTGTTAATTTGCAGTTAGAAACTGAACTGTTGAAACGTTTATCATTATTGAGTTTCCGAGGAAAGTGAATATTTTGGCCGTAAGTTCTTTTCTTGAATATACATTGTTATTCCTCAATGTTAGAAATATTAATGGTATTCTTAAAGAGTAAGAATCCTTGTTTATAACAGTGTTTAATTGATTTCGTTTTTAAATTATATGTTTTGAGATTATGACTTACAATATCACTGTGTCACAAATATGAAATAAGTACAGTAGAGGATCGATTATCCCAAACAATTGGGGACGGGGGGTGTTCGGATAACCAATCATTTACGAAAACAATTTGTAACGGTATCATAGGAGCAGTATGAAAAAAAGAAACACTGATATTAAACACGAAGCTGTACATACAGTATATAATTTGTATCACAAGTCTTACAAATAACACAGAGAACTGACTAGCCTAGTTTGAAAAGTTCAAAATGGCCATTAAAATAGGCCAAAAGTTCAGGAAAAGAAGTCCACACTTTTTTTTTTTGTATCTGAGCTGAGATTGTTCCCCCCCCCCCCCCGTTAAATCTCGCAAACAGCGCTAGCGGAACTTCTGCACGGCGCGTGCGCAAATTTGAATTTGCCGACTGGAACGTTTTCGGTTAACCGATGTTTCGGTTGATCGGTATTCGGATAATCGATGCTCTACTGTAATACTATTAGTATTCCATTTTATACCCTGGTTTTCTGTTTCGTTACTAGTGTTGGCACCTGGAGGAGGAGGGAAAACCTCACCTTCCAACAAACTTAGAAAACAGTGGACTCAAAAGACAATGAAAAAAAGCCATAAAATAAGTTCGGGAAAAGATGTGGGACATGATCCATCTGTATTCAGTATTATGGTTGGAAAAACACCTTCTAATGAATGTTTGCTCTGTGTTTTTCTTAGTAGAGGCCATTTTTACTTTGTAATTTTGTTAATCTTGTAACTTGTTAATAGAATTCCACATTTGTACCTCCATTTTTATGAAGGAAATATGTTCGATTTTGAGGAAATTATTTTTTCAAACATTTTATAACATCTTACGAACTTCTAAGTCCGGTGTACCATGCACAGGGACATTCAGCAATAAACAGGACGATAATTTACATTCAGTATTCAACACATGTAGGTTCCAAAACGAAAAAAAAAAAAAAAACAACAAAATGGTATTCCATATTTGTACCTCTTCCTCTATTATTTTTCTTTGAACAGCTGCGCTAGAGCGTGGATTCGATTTCCGTTTGGGGACTTAACCGGTTTCCCCCCAGCGCAGTGTGCAATAACGCAAATCTAGCTGGACAAAACTAATTACTTCTCTGCATTCTGACAAACTGTTATGAAACTTTGTACAGACCTTATAGGTAGTACACATTTTTTGTCTACAAACTCTGGCTACGTTTGTGTAAGAGGAACTACCCTTTTATATGGGATGGTTCTAGACGAAAATAATCTCTCTCCTAACAGATTTTTATGAAACATTGTATGGAAGTTAAGGCAGAATTTTAAAAAATATGTTTCGAAGTACACATTGCAATTGCAACAAATCAGCATTGAATTAAAGGCTTGAAAACAACTACTTTTTTGTTTTTCAGTTTGTATGTATTTAGGTGTCAGTATTTGTTTCTTTCTTCCAATGCTTCGTGACACAATATAGTTCAAGTACAGTACATAATGTTTTCCCTTAGAACAGGGGTCGTCAGCACAGAGCACGCTGGGGCTAGCCCCTCTTACCTGCGGAAAACGCAGTGCACTATTGTGCTCTCGTAGTTGCTAGCGGGTATGCTCTCTATCTCTCCCTGTTGCACGACAGTGCACACGGGACGGCACCGCGTACCCATTGCAAATTCTAGCGAGTGCTGACGACCACTGCCTTAGAAGAAGTGAAATACTGTTAATTTATAAGTAAAAGTCATAAATCATAATTACATTTAAAAAATATTTCAATTTCCAAATAATTTTATGGAAATATGAACAATTTATAAATATGCGTTTTGAAAATGAGATATATGCTAAAAATCACCACCACCATCACCACTACCACCATAAAATGCCTAAACAACTTAGTTCCCCGACTCTTATTCTCCTCACAGACATTCACATTAATGATCTTAATTGATTTTAGAGCTTTACAACTCCCCTCTTCTGTGAGTTTACAAAGAGATATTTTTGTGATGGTGACTGACCGGTACGCTCTGAATATGACTATTCAGTTTGACACACAGTAGGTGTTTCATTTTATTACTATTATTATCACTATTATTATTTATTTATTCTGCCGGATTTAAGGCCATAGGGCCTTCGCTTACACTGTGCCAGGCCACAAAATACACGAACAGTGAAATTTAACAAGAATTGAAAAGAACAAAATACTAACATAGTTATTACAGAAAATAACATAACGAAAATTTTATTGACACTATACAAAATGACAATGCTACCAGAGTGTCCACCGCTGTGGAGTAATGGTTAGCACGCCTGATCATGAAACGAGCGGGCCCGGGTTCAAATTCTGGTTGGAACAAGTTACCTGGTTTTTCCGGGGTTTTCCTCAACCCAGTAAGAGCAAATTCTGGGTAACCTTCGGCGTTGGATCCTGGACTCATCTCGCTGGCATTATCACCTTCATCTGATTCAGACGCTATATAACCATAGCAGTTCAAAAGCGTCGTAAAATAACCAATAAATAATAATAATAATAATAATAATGATAATAATAATGATAATAATAAAAATAATAATACCAGATCTAAAGACTGGAATGTAACATAAACAAGTCAATTAGTACAAATAGTTAAGAGTGTATCCGGTAATATAAATATATGTGATCCTTCCTATTATATTCACTGCATTTTATCTTTAATAACATTGTGTTCCTAAGATTTTGCGTCCATTTTCCCAACTTCAATTCTTTGTGCCTGTTTTCCTTCCTCCGTGTTTCGCCAGAGATCACAATAATTCGACAGCGTTCAATAAGGCTGAATTGCTATTTTCGTGGTCAATTTTAAAACTGTTCCATTGTGAATATTGGAAGAACTCTCTTTAGATTTAGGCAGATATATTTAAAGTTACTATTTTTTTTTTGTATCAACATCTACAAATTTATATTGGAGATAATGTATTTAAAATAATTATGACATAAACAATTTAATATACAACAAACGAATGTTTGTCTCCAGAGGCTTGCAGAGTGATTTGGCCTAATCCGTAAAGCCGAAGTACCTTGAACCGAATCAAATCACATATAAGCCTATTCTTTGATAAAATATTATGTTGATTGTGATGATAGTGTTGATGGTGGAGAGGATAGTAGTTGTAACTTTCTCATTGCTTACTCTAATAATTTTTTTTTTTACTCATAACTCTCAAGTTTCGTCGGTGAAGCTGAAGACGATGACGTGTTTGACATTATAAGAGTAGCTAATCTTCTTGTAATTAATTATTTATTACTGACATGCATTTCGTACTAAGGCGCTTGATATCCGTCAGCAACCAGAATTGAGTGCAGCAAGTGGAGGGAGCCCCATTAGCGGTGAAGATTATTTATCACTTTACCTCATGTTCCGTATCTCCCACTCGCCAGACAGTTATCTCCTCCCCACGGACCCCAAATTGCACGACATCACAAAGTCTTGGTGCGCAGCTTAAGTGCAGGCACGAGAACTTCTACAGCGCATTTTGTTTCACCAAAAAGATTACCACAAGGTCAAAGTTTTGCAACAGGGGTGAGCAAACAATTTGCCCCACACTAAATATTATATTAAACACATCAACTTAACAAATTATCAAGTTTAGATACAATTGCAGACACTGTTGAAATGAGAGGAACGGCTTGTTATTGGAGATGAGACTCATCAATTGGAAATCTGCCTCGCGTGGTAAATTTGGAAGGGAAGATCATAACAGCTACAGAATATTCCAAGCATAAATGAATCTATATGCGCGCACAAACATACCTAGTTACGCACGCATATACAGTAGGTCCTATATACAGAAGAGGAAGCAAGATCTGTCCTGTGACATCATCAGTAAATAATGTCATTAATTTATAGGAGGTTATTCTTTGAAGTATTTCAAACAAAAAAGTGTAATGAAGTTTTGCTCTTTTTTACTTCCTTTTGGAAATAAACATTCTTTTATATTTAACATTTCATAGCGTGTTTTGGGAAAGCCATCGATTTAATTTATACAGGGTGTTTCAGAAATACTTTGACAAACCTTGGGGGCATGTTTCTCACACAAAAATAATAAAAAAATTCATATAAACATATGTCCGAAAACCCTTAGTTTTTTAGTTATTAATGAAAGAACATAATGAAACATCTGTTAGATATTGTCAGCTTGGTAGCAAATGTTGCAACTTAAATCAATTCAGAAACTCATAAAAAAATGTAAACAAATGACAAATGACTGTTGTAAACAAGTCTCCTTGGCAATACATAGCCATCTAGGATACAA